>NC_133760.1:73654265-74355765 GCF_036562045.2 Rhinolophus sinicus
AAACAAAACTTATAAACAGCGGCATGGATGTCCATAATGATAGGGTCCAAAAAATACCTGGCACAGGGAATGAAAAACAGACTCTTATTAAAACGTATTACCATTAAATCTTATAGAAAGTGGAAGGTCCTAAATGGGGTGTAATTCCAAAATTAATATTATCCCCTACCTTGCCATTTGGTAACATCAGGTCTGGCTCAGATGGCCTGTGAGTACCTCCCCGTCCCACTTTGCTCCTGCAGATGAGGTCCCCTAGCCAAACAACCCTCTGTATCAAAGAGATCAGGCACCGTTCCTGTGTATTCCTGGGATTTCAGTTCTGTGTCGGCCCACGGAATTATTCAAACAGCCAATCACATTCTCCCAAGGGAATGGAGGGCACTTTGATCTTTTGATACTACAGAGCCTGCCTCCCCTTGTTGTACACTGTCTTCCCAAGTGTGTGCCCCTATGGCCCTGCAGTACCCTTCTACCCTGGATTGTAAATGAATGTGACTAATAAAATACTGTTAATGTACTCTGCTCAGTGTGAAGTGTCATGTGTTCAGATATACCCATAACCCTGTAGTGTTAGTCCCTTACTCACTAATGGAGTGAATAGGAGACAATTAAGACACTTATAAGGTGTGACAATTAAGTTTGCAAACTTGTTGCAATGATGTTACTAACCCTCTTTGATATCAGAGGGGTTATTCATTAGGAATTTGTGCCAACTGGAGAAACAGTTAACCAAGTTTACTATTTGGAAGTGCTGAAAAGGGGGCATGAAAAAATTAGACGACGTGAACTTTTCGCCAACAATTCATGGCTCTTGCATTATGACAATGCACCAGCTCACATGGCACTGTCTGTGAGGGAATTTTTAGGCAGTAAACAAAAAACTGTATTGCAACACCCTACCTACTCACCTGATCTAGCCCCCAGTGACTTCTTTCTTTACCTGAAAATCAAAGAAATATTGAAAGGAAGACATTTTCATGACATTCAGAACATCAAGGGTAATACGATGACAGCTCTGATGGCCATTCCAGAGAGTTCCAAAATCGCTTTGAAGGGTGGACTAGATGCTGGCATCAGTGCACAGCTTCCCAAGGGGAGTACTTCGAAGGTGACTCTAGTGATATTCAGCAATGAGGTATGTAGCACTTTTCTAGGATTAGTTCACAAACTTAATTGTCAGACCTCATATTTCTGTTTTGTTTATTTTGTTTTTTAGATTCAACATATAATTGAAATAATATAGTATTTGTCTTTCTCTGTCTGACTTATTTACTTGGCATAATACCCTCTAGGTCTATGCATATTGTCTCAAATGAGAAGATTTAATTCCTTTCTTATGGCTGAGTAATATTCCATTGTATATACATATCACCTCTTCTTTATCCATTCGTCTATCAATGGACACTTAGGTTACTTGGCTATTGTAAATGATGATGCAATAAACATAATGGTGCATATGTCTTTTCGAATTAGTGTTTTGGGTTTCTTCAGATAAAAACCCAGAAGTGGAATTGCTGGGTCATATGGTAGTTGTATTTTTAATTTTTTGAGGAAGCTTCATACTGTTATTTCATAGTGGCTGTACCAATTTACAATCCCACCAAACAAAACAGAAACAAACTCATAGATATAGAAAGCATTTTCATAGTTGTCAGATGGGAGGGAGGTTGGATAAAAAAGTGGAAGGGATTAAAAAGTACAAATTGCCAGTTATAAAAACAGTCCCTGAGATGTAAAGTACACCATAGGGAATATAGTCAATAATAGTGAAATAATAGCTATGTATGGTGTCAGATGGCCACTAGACTTATGGGGTGATCACTTTGCAAGTTATATAAATATCTAAGCACTATGTTGTACATCTAAACTAATACAATATCGTATATCAATTGTAATTGAAAAATAAAAACAATTATTAAAAAGTTAAAATATTTCAAAGAAGAGATAAGTCAAACACAAAGGATGATGAATCAAATATCAGATTCTCAAGTGCAGCAGAAGAAACGAGTAAAATTTTGAACAATGTTTTCAAAAGTTTCGGGAAAATATATGTGATAAAATTCTTTATTCATTCAGATTACCTAACACATAGAGAAAAATAAACATATTTTCAGATTTTCAACAGATAGCAAAATTGACTCTCTGATACCTTTTTTCAGGAAGCTGAAGATGATTTCTGTGAAAACAAGGATATAAACCAACAAATAACTGTGGTCCATGGAATAGGAGACCCAATACAATAAGGACGAAAAAATTCCAAGATGGCGGCAAAAAGGAAATATCCATTTGATAGCTGTATAGTAGGCCTTGAGTGCACAAAGGTCAAGTTCTAGTAAAAGGTCAGATGTCTCCACTAGGCATGTGTTCAGGGAAATAAAATATGCTTGAAAATGAGATAAAAGCTGGACCATATGGGTATTTTATAATGAGGCATTTTACAGAGTTTCTGGAGTACATGGAGTGACTTATTCATGAGTTCAAAAAAAATCAAAGCGGGGGTGAGGAGGGGCAATTTTTAACTCCAGTACAAAAATAAATAAATAAATGTAGAGGAAGGAAATGCAATCAGAGTACATTTCTTGGCTCAGCAGTGAACAATATTTGAAAAGTCATCATGGAAACACTAAATGTTTTTAAGCAAAAATTGAGGCATAATTATACAGAGGAAAATCGAGGGTATAAGAGAGCCAAAAAAATAAAATCTTACAATAAGAAGTGAAGTGTTTAAATTGATTATACACAAGATATAGCAGTATATTCATATTCTTTAGACCTATGGAAATAATTACAAAATAAAATCATTAAATATTAAATGTGTTTGCCTTTGAGGGACAGGACAGGTCTTAAGAGTCAAGGAATGTATTTTTTTTTTAATAATCATTTCAGAAATAGTTTCATTTTAAACCATTTTTACTTAATACATTTGTTGAAAATATTAATTTTTAAAAGTGATCTGCTTTTATATTTCCAACTATTGAAAATGTATCCTGTGTAGTCATACTCCCTAACAAATCACTTGACATTTTCTACATTTTTCTTGTGAAAATATGAATGTAATTGCTTTCACTATGAAAATTTTTGTTACATTAATTCTAAAAAAAATGTTTTGCTTCATTGTAGTGCTTTAATTCACTCCCCTCCAGCTCCCATGGTAAATTAATTGGAATCGTCTTAGGAATCATTATCATGCATTCATTAAGATTACTAACCTTTGAGATCAAATTATGTTAACAATAAAATGATTCTTGAGTTCTAATTTATCTCTAGTTTATGGCAATTGGGAACCTAATTTATCCAATGATGACCATAGGTAGTGATGGGTGCCTAATCATTTTCTGGAATATTTTTTCCCTAAAGATTTTAGTTATAACTTGAAATATAAAAAACAACTTGATTCATTAGCAAAGATAAGTTAAAAAGCTATTCTTATAAAAAGTTTTTGAAAGTCTGATAACTTACTTTGTGTCTAAGTGACATAACAACATAATGAAAGGTCATATAGAATTGAATTTGTAGTTCTACATTTGGAAACTAAACATTACCCAAATCTGACCCTAGATGCTAATTTGCATCTGATGTGATATTCAAATCCTTTCTCTTTTGGCTATTTAAAGATGATCCTAGTGTCAAATATATATATTTTTAGCTATCAAAAAAAATCAGTATTATATTTGTAAGAACACATAAATTGCTCTGTGGTTTTAAAGTTATGGTCAGATAAAGATATAAATACACATGAGTTTAATAGTTTGGTTAAATCCAATATAAATCTGTAGTTTGGCACTATATTTAACAATGAATGCATTTACATATAGCAGCACCTACCGAGACAACTGTTAGTGGGAATATAAATTATGGGAAACTTAAGAGAGCTGTGCCCATCTCAGACTAAAATAGAAAGAGGATAAGGTGGGCAAGTAAACAGGTAAACCTAGGGGTACAAAACAGGAATGCATACATGATGCTACTCAAGGGTAAAGAACATGTCAAAAATAAAACCCTGAACTAACATCTCATTTTATACAGAAATTTCTTTTTCCTGACTTTTTAAAATGATTCTTTTAACTTAAATTGAAAACATTTTATAAATTATAAAAATTAACAATTTAACAGTGAACACTTAGATGAGCTACAGAGCAATTCTCATTGATTTTCAAATTAATATTTTCTAAGCTAAATGGATTGAGTTTCTCTTTAATTCTAACAGAATAGCCTGTAGACAAAACTGTTGGATCCTAGAGGAAACTCCAGTCAGATAATCAGATAAAGTAAATAGATATCTTAATCAATATTTAAGATATTTGTTTCAGACTCATTTTATCCTTGAGACAAGATGAACATTAAAAAAAAAAAAGCAATTCTGAGTAGTATAGCAGTTGGCAGACCAAACCAACTTACAGAAAAATTGGTTTTCTGTAAAAATTTGTTTTAAAAGATGCATCAATAACCGACACACAAATTAAGGCATAAATATCTGATATAATTGAATTATAATTCTGGTTAAATATTGAAAGAAATACCACAACATTCATACCAAGTATCAATAGAATATAAATACACATCAAACAAGTTCAAAACAACCCGTTAAAAACCAACACACTGAGAAGTACAGGTATAGCAAATAATAATGGCATGCATTTTATATCATTGCAAATTATTTCAAGATCCATAGAACATAATGAACTAATTTCAGGGGCTTCTGTAATCTGTGTGGCAATTCTCATCACTTCAAATAAGATACCTAGGCACATTAGTTTAGTTTTATAAATGTCTATATATATTTTTTTCTTAACACGTTGCGTACGGCGGGGTTTAAATCCCTCGTGAAGATTCTCGTGATCCGTACGCAACGTGTTAAAACCCAGTCATAAGTGATATGAATCCTTTTTTTTTTATGTTTCCTTGTTTGGTTTCACCTATACTTAAGGTTACAAAACTCTAACAAGCTATAGGGCAAAATAATTGGCACTATGCCATAACAGATAGAAATAATGTGTACAGGAAAGATAGTTGATGTAAAATTGACAGCTGAAATCTTAAGTTAACACAGGAATCATAAAACCTAGTGAGTCTGAATCAGGGAAACTGATGGAGGTCATATCCCCTTTACGTTATTATATATATACTTTTACAATTTGTGAATGAATTTAATAAGTGTATTTGTCATATTCTTGTCTCAGGGCATGATGGAGTCCGAGTGTATTGAACACTAGAAAAAAATCTGCCTGATAAAGAAAAATAATCAAACACAACATCTTGTTGTTTATAGCACACAATGCTATATTTAACCAGAAAAAAGAAAGGGAGGAATTGAGGTTGCTATTCAGATAACTTATTGATACTTCTTATTATTGGAAATTGATAAAAACACGTATAGCATTCGTACTGCTTGTCCTCTGCTTTTACTTTGGCATATGGTGAGGCTTTAGAAAGTAAATTTTGACCTGAACATGTACATATGACTATAATTAACGGATTTTTCTTTTCTTGGAAAAAAATTAAGCTCATTCCTTATTTCTAAATTTGCAGAACACAGTTTTCTGCTATTGCTGCCCATACTCACCTTCATCTAGCTGCAGGAAGATGTCAGTATAGCTGCCTGAGCAATGAGTAGATGCCTTGCTTTGTCCTTCTGAAATATCAATCACTATCACTCAGAAAACAGGAAGCATGAAAATGACAGAAAATGCCACAAGACCAAATTGACATATACTGGCAGTGTTATAATCTGTCATATACTAAACCTTTCCCTGTGAAATTAAATATTAATTTTCTGTAGATGGGAAATTGTCTGCAAATAAAAAATGTCTCAAATTATCATTCCATAAATAGGTATGAAGTTTATTCATAGTTTTGATTGATGCAGTCTGTAGAGGTTCTGCAAACTGAATAATAAAGGCAAACTGTAGTAAGTAATAGGACATCTGAGCATGTTATATTTCACAGAGTTGCTTTGTTCATTTCAGACAGAGTCTATAGAGGTGGATTTGTGCAGATAGATGGCAGGGCCCTTATGGAAAGTCCATCTCTAGACAGGCAAGATTTTGAGATTAAGGACATCCTCATGATGAAGATTAATTTGTTTTACAACTTACAGGTACCAAACTTTGATACTTGTCAGAAAAGAATACTGGAGGAGATGCTAAAAGATAGAGGAGAGGGAAACTTATATTATAAATTAATGCATTTGGTAGGGAAAAAATCTAAAACATGACATTCATCTTAAATAAAATCTTACCAGAGGTGAATCCAAGATGGCAGAATGGATAAATGCTGTGTTTGCCTCCTCCACTGACCATATTAAAATTACAACTAAATTGTAGAACAATCAACCTGGAGAACCATCTAAAGTCTAGCTGAACAGAAGTCCTATAAGTAAGGATATAAAGAAGCAGCCATGTCAAGACTGGTAGGAGGAGCACAGACATGGAATGGGTGGCTCCACACTTTCTGTGGTAGTTGAGAATTAGGAGAGATACCTTGGCAACCAAGGTTTCCCACACTGGAGGAGTGAGGGAACTCAGCCCTACATCAGGTTCCCCAGCCTGGTGTACTGGTACCAGGAAGAAGAGGCCCCACAACATCTAGCTGTGAAAAACCATGGGGAGTCTGACCATCCTGGCAGACAGAGGCTGCAGGGAAACCCAGATCTCCTATTAAAGGCCCACATACAGACTCACTCATCTTAGGCACTGATCCTGGGCTCCAGTGAAGAGACAGTGACTTCGGAGGTGTCAGAAACATATGGGGACAGACTAAGTTTTGTGGCTTCAAGGCAAAGATTGGAGGGACAGTCACCATTTTCCTGTGTTGAATTCTCCCATGCAGCCAGCGGGTGGGCATCATTCTCCTGTCTTGAGTCCCCACGCCACATACACTGCCAAAACTAAATCTGCATTGGCCTGTTAAGCTCCACTTCTTCCATGCTGGTGACTCCCTGAGACCTTGCCCCACCCAACTTGTGCAATACCAGAGGCAATTTCTCAGCATGCAACCAGCTCTTCTCACATTGCACTCTTTCTTGGACAATTCTCGGGGATCTGTAGGCCCCAAGCAGGTGACAGCTGGTCCTGGTGTGCTCTGAGACTTTTGCTGAGTATCTCCAGCCTCCGCACTGGCAACAAATCAGAATATAATCTAATGAACACCATTTTTCCCACACTGGTGACTCCCTGAGATCTGGCCTCACTCAACTCTCATACCACATGCGGCTTTATCAGTGGCTGAGCTTTGCAGTACCTAACACACGGCAGCAGGCCTTGGGGTGTCCTGGGCTTTAAGCAGGGCTCTCCCAGGTCAGGTACTGGTGGCAGTCATCCTTGGTTCACAGATGGCTTCTCCCACATGCCTCCTAGTCTACCACAGGTAGTGACCAACCAAAGCTCTCATTTTAGGTCCTACAAGGTAGCCCCTGGCCAGTCACAGGCAGTAACTGATTTGGTCTTGCACTGGAACCCCTCCCCAGAGGCCCAGAACCAACATACCTGGATGTCAGCTTCAGACCACAGCAGGGAAACCACCCAATTAGCCCAAAAAATGGCATACCCAAAGCATGGTCCCAACAGGCATCAGAGCCCACTGGGGCGAATCCCACTCTATGGAGTAAGCCCCGCCCCACAGCAGCTCATAAGCTATGGACATAGCCAAACTCCACAGCCAGTCAGTCAGAAGGTCAATCCTACCCACTGATGTATCAACAGCAATCAAGTTTCAACTATAACAGGAGGGCACACACAACCCACACAAGGGACACTCCTAGAGCACCTGGCATAAGTGACCAGGGAGACTGTGCCACTGGGCACCACAGGGCACCTACAACATAAGGTCACCCAGCAAGACTAGAAGAAGTAGCAGATCTACCTAATGCACAGCAACAAACACAGAGAGGCAGCAAAATAAGGACACAAGGAAATGCACTCAAATATCAGAACAGGAAAAAACTCAACAAACAAACAAACAAACAAACTGGGAGAAATGGAGGCAAGGAACCTACCAGACAGAGTTCAAAACAATGGTTATGAGGATTCTCAATGAATGTAGGGAAATAGATTAATTTAGTGAGAACTTCAACAAAAAGATAGGAAGCATAAAAAAGGACATGACAACCATAAAAAAGAACCAGTTTGAAATGAAGAATACAATAACTGAAATGAAGAACACAGTAGAAGGAATCACCAGCAGACTAGATGATGCAGAGGATCAAATCAGTAATTTGGAAAACAAGGTAATAGGAAATAGTCAATGAAAAGAGCAAAAAGAAAAAAAAAATTAAGAGACATCTGAGACAACATCAAGAGTAACAACATTCACATCATAGGGGTATCAGAAGGAGAAGAGAGAAAGCAAGAAATTGAGAAACTATTTGAAGAAATACTGACTGAAAACTTCCTACCTGGTGAAGGAAACAGCTATACAAGCCCAGGAGGTGCAGAGAGTCCCAAACAAGATGAACCTAAATAGGCCCACACCTATACACATTATAATTAAAATGGCAAATGTTAAATGCATAGAGAGAATCCTGAAAACAGTAAGAGAAAGGCAACTAGTTACTTACAAGGAGGCTCCTATAAGATTGTCAGCTGATTACTCACCAGAAACTTTGCAAGCAAGAATGGACTGGCACAAAATATTCAAAGTCATGAAAAGCAAGGACCTACAACCAAGACTACTCTACGCAGCAAGGCTATCATTTAAAATTCAAAGAGAGATAAAGAGTTTCCCAGATAAGAAAAAGCTAAAGGAATTCATCACCACCTAGCCAGTATTATAATAAACGATAAAGGGATTTCTTTAAGAAGAAAAAGAATGGGGGGGAGGGGGGCATAAAGATAAATAAAATAGCAGTAATTATGTATCTATCAATAGTCACTTTAAATGTAGATGGATTAACTGCTTCAATCAAAAGACACAGGAGGGCTGAATGGATAGAAAACAAGATCCATACATATGCTGCCTACCAGAGACCCACTTCAAGTTGAAAGACAGACACAGACTGAAAGTAAAGGATGGAAAAGATATTTCATGCAAATGGAAACTAAAAGAAAGCTGAGGTAGCAATACTCAGACAAAACAGTCTTTAAAACAAGGCTATAATAAGAGACAAAGAAGGACATTACATAATGATAAAGGGAATAATCCATCAAGGGGATGAAGCCCTTGTAAACATTTATGCACTTGACAAAGGAGCACCTAAATAAATAAAGCAAATATTGGCTGACATAAAGGGAGAGGTTGCCAGTGATACAATCATAGAAGGGGACTTTAAAATCTCATTAACACCAATGGACAGATCTACCAGACAGAAAATCAACAAGGAAACAGTGGTGTTAAATGACACACCAGACGGATTTAATTGATATTTTTAGACCATTTTACCCCAAAGCAGTAGAATATACATTCTTTTCACATGCACATGGGATATTTCCACAACAGACCACATGATAGGCCACAAAACAAGACCTAATGAATTTAAGAAGATTAAAATCATATCAAGCATCTTTTCTGTCCACAATAATGTGAAACTAGACATCAATTACAAAATAAACGAAACAAAACAAAACAAAACAAAACAAAACTAAATCTGAAAAACACAAACACATGGAAGCTAAACAACATACTACTAAATAATGAATGGGTCAACAATAAGATCAAGGAAGAAATCAAAAGATACCCTGATAAAAATGAAAATTAAAACACAACGACCCAAAATCTACAGGATACACTGAAAGCAGACCTAAGAGGGAAATTCATAGCAAACAGGCCTACCTCAAGAAACAAGAAAAATCTCAAATAAACAATCTAACTACATACATAAAGAAATTAGAAAAAAAAAAAAAAAAAAAGCAAAGAAAGCCCAAAATAAATAGAAGGAAGGAAATAATAAAGATCAGAGTAGCTATAAATGAAATAATCTAAAAAAACAACATAAATGATCAATGAAACCAAGAGCTGGTTCTTTGAAATGATAAACAAAACTTATAAACCTTTAACTGGACTCATCAACAAAAAGAAAGAGAGGACCCAAATAAATAAAATCAGAAATGAAAAAGGAGAAGTGACAACTACCCCACAGAAATACAAAGGATTATGAGACAATATTATGAACAATTATGTACCAACAAATTGGGTAATCTGGAAGAAATTCCAAGAAACATGAAATCTTTCAAGACTGAATCAAGAAGAAACAGAAAATCTGAACTGAAATGATTACTATTAACAAAATTGAATCAGTAATAAAAAAACTCCCAACAGACAAAAGTCCTGGACCAGATGGCTTCACAGGTTAATTTTACCAAAACTTCAAACAAGGATTAATAACTATTCTTCTCAAAAAATTTCAAAAATTCAAGAGGAGGATAAATTCCCAAGCTCATTTTAGAAGACCACAATTATCCCAATTCTGTGATATATAGATGATGTATTACAGAATTATACACCTAAAATCTATGTAACTTTACTACCACGTTTCCCCGAAAATAAGACCTAGCCAGACCATCAGCTCTAATGCGTCTATTGGAGCAAAAATTAATATAAGACCTGGTTTTATTTTAATATAAGACCGAGTCTATAATATAATATAATATAATATAATATAATATAATATAATATAATATAATAGCAGGTCTTATATTAATTTTTGCTCCAAAAGACATATTAGAGCTGATGGTATGGCTAGGGTTTATTTTGGGGGGAAACACGGTAACAACTGTCATCCCAATAAACTTTAATTAAAAAAAAACACATACAATCATCAATAGATGCAGAAAAATCGTTTGACAAAATCAAGCATGCTTTTATACTAAAAATTTTCAGCAAAGTGGGAATAAAAGGAACAAACCTCAGCATAATAAAGCCATAAACAACAAATCACACCGAACACCATACTGAATGGGGGAATCTAATAGTTTTCTTAAGATCAGGAATGAAACAAGGATGCCTAACTTTCACCACTTTTATTCAACACAGTACTGGAAGTCCTAGCCACATCAGACAAGAACAAGAAATAAAAGGTTTCTGAATTAGAAATGAAGAACTGAAACTCTCATTATTTGCAGGTGACATGATACTATATATAGAAAATCCAAAAGATTCCACCAAAAACTATTAGAATTAATAAATGAATTCAGTAAGTAACAGGATACAAAATTAATATTCAGAAATTGATTGCATTTTTATAAACCAATATTGACCTCTCAGAAAGAGAAATTAAGAAAACAATCCCATTTACAATTGCATCAAAAAAATACCTAGGAATAATTTTTTTTTTTACCAGCATTTGTTTATTTTGTCCAAATGCATGTCTTGTTACTTGCCTCTATTCTCTTCATCAGACATTACCTTTAGTAATATTTTTACTGATATATAACCTCTGGCAAGGGAAACAAATGAAAAAATAAATAAACAAATGGGACTACATTAAATTAAAAAGATTTTGTGCAGCAAAGGAAACCACAAACCAAAACAAAAAGACAGCCTACTGAATGGATGAAGATATTTGCCAATGAAACATTTGATAAGGGGTTTATATGGAAAATATGTAAAACAACAACCAAGAAGTGTTGGCGAGGATGTCGAGAAAAGGAAACCCTTGTGCTCTGCTAGTGAATTTGTAAATTAGTGAAGCCAATATGGAAAGCAGTATGGAGGCTCCTCCAAAAATTAAAAATAGAACTACTTCATGACCTAGCAATTCCACCTGAAGAAGTCCAAAACACTAATTTGAAGAGATATATGCACCCCTCTGTTACTTGCAGCATTATTTACAATAGCCAAGATATGGAAACAACCAAAATGCCCATCAATAGATGGTTGGATAAAGAAATTTTGGTACATACCTTCAATGGAGTATTACTCAGCCATAAAAAAGAATGAAATCTTACCATTTGTGACAACATGGAAGGACCTAGAGGGTATTATGCTAACTGAAATAAGTTAGAGAAAGACAAATACCATATTATTTCACTTATCTAAAGAACAAAATAAACAAAGAAACAAAACAAAAACAAACTCATAAATACAGAGAAGAAACTGATGGTTGCCAGAGGGGAGTGGGGTTGGGGAGCTGGGTGAAAAAGGTGAAGGGATTAAGAAGTACAAATTTGTGTTTACAAACTACTCACGGGATGTAAAGTACAGCATAGGGGATATAGCCAATAATGTTGCAACAACTATGTATAGTGTCCGGTGGGTACCAGATTAATTGAGGGAAATCACCACTTAAATTATATAATTGTCTAACCACTGTGCTGTACACCTGAAACTAATATAAAACAATACTGAATGTTAACTGTACCTGAAAACAATATATTTTTTTAAAATACCGAACCTATATCCTTAAAATGTATATAAATAATAATTTATTTTTCTTCAAGTATAGTAAAAATTCCCATTTTACAACTACTAAAAATTACTACAAGCTAAATTACTTTGTATTGTGTGTTACTACTTTAATAAGCCCTTCAAGAGTAAAAATCTATTTTGGTAATGGATTGCATTGAACTAGTAGAGCTAAAGATCTAATCTATCCTTTTCTTAGTGATCTACACTATCATTTTGTTGGGGAACTAAACCTGGAAGATTTATTTTATTGCTCAAAATGTGTAAATGTTCAGACCCAAAAGGTAACTTAAATATACAGAGGGTGCCAAAAAACACATACACGTTTTAAGAAAGGAAAGAACTATTAAAATTGTAATACTCAATATATACCAACAACAAAAGATGAATACAAGTCACGTTTGACTTCTGCAATTACAAGAGGTGCTCAAAGTGGTTACCATCAGCGTCCAGACACTTCTGATTACGGTGAACTACTGCTTGAGCAATGTTGACCAAAGTGTCCACTTGTATACATTTTTTTGGCACCCCCAGTATTTACTTGAAATTTTGAAATATTCAAACGAGGTCATCATAGCTCATATGGATGCTGCTCATCCCTATGCCACAGAAGAAACCATTCATATCAATCCTCCTATTCCTACCTACCACTCTGTTTTGCTTTATCACACGTCCCTGCTGGTGTGAAGCTGAGAAAGTTTTTAACATGATGTCATGTGACCTGATAATATGGGACATGAGTATTTTAAAATATTGGAGAAAATTCCATACTTAATTTTATCTGAATAGCTGATGCCAGATACTTTTATGTTTTTCCCATACATATAGAAATCAGTTCTTTATCAAATATGATATTTCTATTCTCATCCTGGAGATTTTGCTTACATAAAATGTTTGGGTGAAGAAGATAAAAAGGGCCACAATTTCAAAACAGTACAGTAGGGAATTGTGGTGATAAATAGCTTTTCAAAGACGTGATGACAGATGCCATTAAAAGCCACAAGCTGTTAAATCTACAGTCTCATATGTGCTTTGTTCTTGATTTCTAAATTTATCCCAGGTTGTTTTCAGAACTTAAAACACAGTCACGGGAGGTTGGTGATTAGAGAAACTATTTGAAGTTGCACAATCAGAACAGCTGGTCCAGAGATGACAGAAGATGATGCTGAGTTTTATGAAGCAAATGCAAAATAGTAACTGGGGAATGTTTTGGCAAGTAATAAGAGAAACCATTAGAGACTTACTGCAGGTGTCAAATTGCATTTAGGTTATGTATGTTTTCCAGACCCAATGTTTCAATTGGCCATCTTACCTCTAAGTGAAAAAGTTGTGTGACTGCTTGAGAACAAGAATAAAACTAACACATGGAAGGAGTGTTGAAAGGACAGGTCACATGTCTTAAGGCCATAACATCATTATCATCTCTTACCTAAACTACTACAATCACTCCCTAACTGGTCTCCCTGAATGAATCTCCCTCTCTTAGAGTTTATTCTTCATAGAGAATACAGAGTGACCTTTTTTGATTCAGGTGATCTCATCATTTTACTCCGGATCCCCCATGTCTTTTCATCACATTTAGAATAAAATTTAAACTCTTTACCTGAAATTGCCCTGTATGATTTGGCTCCTGACTACTTCCCTACCAGCCTGTTTGTGTTCTACGCTTAGAACACAGTGAATTCCTTGCTGTTTATCAAACATGCCAGTTATTGATCCCTTTCAAGACCTTAGCTCTTGATGTTTCTTTCGTCTGGAATATTCTTTCCCCAGAAATTTGCATGGCTGGCTCTAAAACTTCATTTAAGTTTATATTCAAATGTCTTTATGCACTCTATCTGAGACAGCATTTTTAGTGACTCTATCTTTTCGCCCTACCTTATTTTCCATCATATATCATTATTTACATTTTTTATGCATCTATTTTTTACTTACTCACTATCGGCCTTGTGCACTTGGATGTAAACTCCATTAGGTCAGATTCTTGTCTCTCTTGTTTATTTTATATCCTTAGCGCCTAAAACAGTGCCTAGTATAAAACAGCATTGCCATTAAGCAAAAATGAATAAAGGTATTTTTAAATTACATTATTTACTGTCAAATTATTCCACGTGGTTTTAAAGTAATTCGAGTAATTAAAGGTTAGTTTATCCAAATATACCAGGGCTTTTAAAGGGTTGGGGGGGTTCTGTTTTATCTTTCATATACATACAGTTCAGGCTTTATATCTCTTTACTTAGATGTGGCTTTGATCTATTAATATTAATGTCTGTTATTAATGTCTTCTCTTGAACTATCATTTGACTATCTTTGTATCCCCTTTTTTAATTATACGAATTCCCAGTGTTTGCTGTGGAAAATGACAAGACTTCCAGTTGGGTCTCAAACATCCTCTCAACAAGCAAAATGTACACCACATCAGTCCTCAGTTTTCCCACAGTTTTCCCCTAACTTTTGTGTAAAACACATACCATACTAGCCCCGTGCCCTGATTTGGATGAGATCTTCAACTCTGTCCAGCAGAGCAGAACAACACCCAATTGGACTGCATCTGATTAGATCAGAAAGGAGACTTCATTCTCATTGGCTTATGCCTTTCTAAGATACACTCCAAGAAGGAGGAAATTATATTATCACTGGCATAATGCTTCATTTATTTAGAGTGACAGCAATTAAAATATTTCTTACTCTCCTAGTTTGTACAATGCTATCTCAAAATCACTGCATATTCTAAGCATCCTACTCAAACTGAAACTGATAAAGTCTGTATGACACTTCTTTCTTTAAAAGGAAGCATGCTGCAACCACTGTGACAGATACAGTGTTTCCTACAGCTGCAGGGAAGGAGGTTAGCCCGAGGCATGTAAAATACACAACTGCCTCTCCCTGGGCATGTGTGCTGTAAGATCTTGGTTGAAGGTTATATTTTTGTTTTCACATTGTGTTTCTTGATGGTTTCCTCTTGGGCAAGTAGACAGGCATTTTAAAATGCCCAACTCAGATGTCAATCTATTTTATTAAGAGTCTACGATATTTCTCAGGATGGCTGACCAAGAGGATTGTATAGAATGCAAGACTTTGAAGTTTTATCTCTGGTTCAATATCATCAGTATCCTCCCCACCCTCTCTTCTCGCTGAGGCATTGGTATACTCTCTCAAATATGAGCAGTTATTATATAGGTCTGTCAGTTCTGACGCTTAGTATTGATGCCAAATACCATTTCCCAGGTCTACTATCTTTGTTTCATGGTAGCTCAGCTAGGTTTATTTTGGTTGTCCCTCCAGATACATGTCCATCCTTCCCGTGCCTGCTGTATGCCCTGTGAAACTGATCTCTGGATTTCACACATGGGATCTTTTGTGCTCCAGTTAAGACTAGAGAACAAAGAGCACCAGTAGAAGCACCAAAAATGGGCAGAGAATAAGGTAAGCCCTGGCTACGCCCCATGGCAGTTCTCTCTCTCTGTAGGTAATTTTGCTAATCCCCCTGCTCACCACTTGGGCCTCACTATGTTTTCACTGGACTGTTCCTAGCACTAGGATACTATACTACCACACATGTTTTCCTTATTTGGCTCCTTGCCCAGCCCTTTGTAAAATAGTACATTTATTCAACTCTCCTTCAATTACTCATGTTGACAGTCATGTTGGAAACCTGACTGATACATCATCCAAGGTTAGAAAAATCATGGGGGAGAGGTAAAAGGTAAGTCCTCTGCTTGCCATAGAACTGTAAAGAACCACTTCCAATGATAATTCTCCCCTAGGAGTCTACAGTTGACAGTGAAGCAAGAATGTTTTCACATATGTAAAACAAATATAAACTAGGCTTAAAGAAGTACAGCTGAGTAACAAAGAAAGAGACCAGGATGCTATTTGGTGAGATACGTGCTTTGACGAATCTTAGCCAGTGTAATTTTTAATCATCTTTTGATATCCTGTTGTCTTGCTAATTCCAAGCAACTTTGGAAAAGTGACTTTAAATGTGATAATTTTAAGGTATGCCCTTCCTCCTTCCTCTCTTCTTTAGGACAGAGTTGAAGATAAATTGTATGTGAAATGTCTGGAAAGAGTATTAATTCAAAATACTCTATTTCTATGAGGTTATATTTGTCATTTAAAATAGGACATTCATGTCCTATGTCCATGTTTTCCAAAGGCCTAGGTGAAGAATGAAAGTGTCCCAATTGGCATTGGATATAAAAACATACATTTTATTTAGCTTCTCAAAGTGGTAAGAGTTCTTCAAAACTCAAATTTAGATGTAAAAAATCAGATAAAATCTTAAGTATGGTAGTTCATCCTTTTTTTCCTGTAGTATATCCATCAATTTATGTCATCCTTTTTATTCACTTTTTAAAATAACATGAACTAATAAAACACATAGTTAAAAACTCAAAAAACATAACAATATATTTCCATGTCAAATACACAAACTCACTCTCCCATCTTAAAAGGTAACCATGGAGA
This sequence comes from Rhinolophus sinicus, assembly GCF_036562045.2. NCBI lineage: Eukaryota > Metazoa > Chordata > Mammalia > Chiroptera > Rhinolophidae > Rhinolophus > Rhinolophus sinicus. The sequence goes on from NC_133760.1 coordinate 73,671,072, forward strand.
ATTGAAAAAGCTAAGGATTAAATATATATGCAGAAATCCCAATACATTTATGAAGAGTGAATTACTACTAAGTCTGGCAAAGTTTATACTGACCCAAGTGCATGAGATTTACATATGCCAGGGGTGGCAAAAAAATGTATAGAAGTGGACACTTTGATCAGTGTTGCTCAAGCAGTAGTTCACCGTAATCAGAAGTGTCTGGACGCTGATGGTAACCACTTTGAGCACTCTTGTCATTGCAGAAGTCAAACGTGACTTGTATTCATCTTTTGTTCTCGGTATATGCTGAGTATTACAATTTTAACACAGTTTTCCTTTCTTAAAATGTGTATACATGTTTTTGGCACCCTCTACATATGCTTGTTGTTGCATTTTTTAAATAGCAAAACTAGAATCCATGTAAATCAATAGACTTGTTGTAGACGTTTTTGTGTGTATTCATGTATTCACATTCACATGCTTGCATAGAAATATGTTGTTTTGCTTTGTATTTGTTTCATACAAATTTCTTTGCAACCTGCTTCTTAACATTTTGATTGAGAGATTTCATGGTTCATTGGAGAGACAAGGCACAACTTCTTCTATGTTGCCCTTGTACAATACAGCATAGAGCTCTCAGGCAGTGAAGGAATGATCCTAATGGGTCTGGCAATGACTCGTTTCCACCCAGTCCAAAACAGAACAGTTACGGAATTAGAAATTATAGCTGTAGGTCTCATTTCTTCCTGGAAACATCGACTTTCTGATCAACCTGATGAGATCAGCATTAACAACCTTTGTCATTGGTAGTTGCTGTCACAAGTCCTGCTGCTAATGAACACCATAACCATTTTTATACATCTATTCCCTTTTTCTTTAAGTTTACTCTTTTTTAAAATCCTTTTCTCTAGCACTAAGTATAATTGCTCTCTTTCCAATTACATTTCTATTATTTTCTTTTATAGTTATATGCTTATCACTCTTTCCCAGTGTAGTCCTTTGAGATTTTGGCAAATAAAACCATGAAGGATGAGTCAAGAAGTTTTAAATTTCAGTTGCTTGCTTTTTCATTGTTTGTTGTTTTCCATTTTATTCTCACTACTTTATTGGCTTACTCTGAACAGGATTAAAAGGAAATATCTAGCCCTTTTTTTCCTCTGTCATAAATGAGAGGTGTATTGTTGTATGTGATGTGGAGGAATAGTGTATGTGAACTTCTCAATGTAAGGAAGTCAACAACTACATGTATGTAACATATATTTACATATACACGTCTTTTACACAAGTAGTTATATATACGTATACACATATACACAGATATAGTTCTAGACATATATAGGTATACATTTATCACACTAATCTGTAATTTACTCTTTTTATTGTTCTATATTAGATTGTTTCCACATTTATACACCCAGGTCTATTTTATTCTTTCTAATTAGTAAATGGTATCTTATTGCATGGGATTATCGTAACTCAACAAGTCTAAGTCTATTGACTTTACATGGATTCCAGTTTTGCTATTTAAAAAATGCAACAAGCATATACATATACATATACATATACATATACATATACATATACATATACATATACATATACATATATGTATATATTATATATATATGCGTGTGTGTGTGTGTATATATATAAATCTCATGCACTTGGGTCAGTATAAACATTGGCAGACTTAGTAGTAATTCACTCCATAAGTTTTGTAGGACTTCTGCATATATAATGCTTTTAATCCTTAGCTTCTTAAATATCTTGTATTTCTCACTGCCTTTTAGGAGATGTCATTGCTGAATTGCTTTTAACATATGAAAGAGAAAGCATTAAACTCCTCACTAATATTCACCGTTAGCCATGTGTGGACACCACTCGTCCTATATTTATTGCATTGAGACAAGAGGAAATTTTAGGTAACAAGGCCGTGTCTGTATCATAGCTCTTATTTTACAGCTATAACAGAGTTCTTCATAAAGGCTTATAATGATCTGTTTCCAATTATGAACTTTTTGTGACAATTAATTCCCATACTTCAATGTAAACATTCTTATAAAAGGAATGAAAAACATATTTTTAGGAATTTTTAAATAGTTTTAGAGAATTATCAAACTCTCCTGAGCCATTCAAAAAAAAAAATGCTGAATTTAAAAATGGAAGTTCTCCAGATTCTTTTTACCATGTGTCTAAGATGTTTGAGGAATATCTTCTATTCCTGGGCTCTTGTTTTTGTTTTTGTTTTAATTTTACATTCCCCAGGGGCATGTTTCTCCAGGTTCACCCTCAGATTATGCCTTTGTTCTACCCCTGAACTATGCTGTTGGGACTTCCCCCTTCTTCTCCGAAAAAGACCAATTTTTTGGTTATGGTGATTAGCATAATATGTATTTTGTGGAAATTTATTCTGTGTTTTGATCAGGGACTTACTATTTACCAGAAGACTATTGCACACAGCCAAATGTTTAGTTCCTATCCCTAATTTGCCGAGGGGGAAATTTAAGTTTAGTGAAATTGAATGCCTCTGTCCAGTGTCCATACAGCCTGTCTTACCAATTGCCATGCTTTAACAGTGAGTGAGGAGGGAGACTGCTGAGGTCAATTCTAGAGATTCTTAGCGGCAAAACTCTCACTTGATTCCTCCCTAGAAGTGATGCGTACACAATACCGCATTTCATAAAGATTCTATTTCTGTTTGGGGAACAAGAAACTCCTCTTAATTTTCAATCTCAGATAACCATAGTGAATTGTCTCTGGCTCACAGCCAAGTAAATAATCCCATACATAGACCATGCATCAGGCACAAGATGAGCTCCATGTGTCAGTCTCTACTTGGATTTGATGAGCGAGTTGTTGGGAAAATGTAATTATGAAGTACATTATTTTCCCTGAAATAAAATAACTGCATATGTTTATGTGTGCTGTGCAAATTAAGCATGTACATATCTATATCTATCTAGTTATAGCTACAGATGTATAGATATCTATATATCTATGTCTACATATACTTTGCAACTATAGCTAGATTAATAGGTAGAGCTAAGCATAGATATGGACATAGAAATAGACATTGATAGCATAGAACAGTGGTTCAGAGTGTGGCTTCTTAGTCAGATAACTTGGTGGTTTTGAAAAATCAGCTCTGTGACAATTTTCTTCATTTCTAAATTGATTTAATATCCCATCTGAAGTGCACTCTTAAAGTAGGAATAAACACAGGACAACAAAACAAACAAAAAAAAGGAAAATAAAAGAAACAAACTTTGATGGCTAACAGCTTGGATTCAAATCATACCCCATTACCTAACTACAAATATGATCTTGGGTAACTTATTTCACTTCTTTGTTCCTCACTTTCCTAATCTGTAAAGTGAGAATAAAATTCTAGTCACTTCATATAATTTTGATGAATAAATAAAACTAACTTGGAATCTTCTATGGTACATTATAAGAACTGTAGAATTGTTGCCTATTATTGCTGTTCAGAACTCAGAGACCAGGAAACAGAAAAAGCTACTATTCATTGAGGGGTGCTCAGGTCTAGTATATGGTTTGCAAAAGACAGATCACTACCTCCACTAGAAATACTTTTTCTCTACTTAAGTATGAATGAACACACAAAGGCTTAAAATCAAGTTCTCTAAAATTCCAATAGTGAATGGCACAGCTACTTATAAAACCAGAACAAAAAAAGAAAAATGAATTATAATATTAATTGAAAACAAAAGAATAAGCATCAGCAGAAATAGGTTACAGAAGTGACTAAGTAAGATACTGTTTCTACAAAGTAGAGGAGCCAAATACTAAAGACAGATGAAGGTTCATGTCCAGCTTCTGTACCAGTTAGGCTGGTTTTGAAATATATAGTTAGCTCAAGGTCATTGATAGTCTACTCTCTCAAGTATGATATCCTATGGAAGCAGTAACTTGGAAAATTAATGTCAAAAATAAATGTTATCCAATAAGAATGTGATTACCAGAAATGACTTAAAAGTTTATCTGGTTTTGAGTAAACAAACGCAGTAGGGCTCCAGTCAACTACCACTGATAAGAATTCATAGAAAACTCTTATTAACTTTTGACCATTCCTCCTTAAGTGATCAATTCAAGATAAATTTTTAACAATTTACATAATCACAGCATAAAAATTGTAAGGACATGATATCATTTTACAAAGAAATGGAATATACAATAACAGGAATTCAATACTTTTATTTCCCCATCATTGAAATTTTTTTAAAAATGTAACTTTATGGAAATTTACATTTCAGGTAAAATTGCTGTTGTAACAAATTTTGGAATCACTGTTATAATAACTTTTTTACATGTTATCTGTTTCAGAATTAAAACAATGTAAGCAAACTAGCAGCAGATCAATGTATTGTCATTTTAAAAAGAATAAATAATTAAACACTAAAGTAGCATACTTGATGAAAAATGTAAGCTCTGCTTTAATTCTTTAATCTCTCAGCAATCCATAGATAACAATCATGAAAATTTGATATAAATATGCAGAATATTTTTGTGCATTGTGTGTAGACACAAGCATAAGTGTTTATTTTTAAAAACACCTGGATGAAATATACTTTCTTATACTTAATTTTTCAAATTGCTATTTTGCTCTTTTACTAGAACATAATTTTAGATCTCTTTGTTCTTGGTAATTATATTTAATTATTTCATAATTTTCTTTGACATAAATGAGTCATAGTTTATTTAACCATTCCCTAATAAGTGGATATTTACATTATTAGTAATATGTGACCATTGTAAACAATGTTGCAGTGAACATTCATATATATACAAAATATTTTGAATATTTCTGTAGGAATGAACATTCTAGATAAAATATCACTCTAATGTCAATATCTAATATCTAATATCAACAGAACTGTATATTAATCTTATAATTTTAAGTAACTCAATAGATACACAATTTTATTATTTTTATTTTTATTTTTTATTAAATGTGTTACTTTTGTCAAACATCTTTTCTTTTTATTGACAAGTAATATTACTTTTTAAAATAAATTGCTATTTTTTCTTTGTCTAATATTTTGATTAATTTTTTCTTTGTCTAATATTTTGGTTAATACTTAGTTTAGGAAATCTTAATATAGTAACCTTTTGCCTTCCATATTTGTAGTATTTTCCCCAAAATGTTGTTTGCTATCAACCATATTTATGATATTTTTAATCATCATTTCTATGTAAGCAAATCTGTTAGCCTTTTTCTTGATACTGTGTTTCCCCAAAAATGAGACTGGGTCTTATATTAATTTTTGCTCCAAAGACACATTAGGGCATATGTTCAGGGGATGTCATCCTGAAAAATCATGTTAGGGCTTATTTTCCGGTTAGGTATTATTTTCGGGGAAACACGGTAGCTTCTGATTTTCTTTTATTGGCTTTCCTAACCAAAATCAAGTTGAGTGACAGACTGGATGAACTCAAAGAATATTTATACAAAGGAACTATATATTAGTAAGTGGAATTATAAGTCTTGAAACATTAATATTATTGCAAAGGCACATCACACAGCTAGAAAAGATATGTACACTGAAGGTGTTCTGTCAGTTGTGTGATCACTGCTGATTAGACACTACCATGTGAAGATATGTCCATGAAACCTCCTAATGGTTCTGCTTTACATTTTGGAATAATGATGAACATATACTTTTTACATAAATCTTATTGTGTTCTTTCTCATTTAAATTGATTCGCCTTTTGATATGCTAGCGTTTGTCAGAACTATAATCAAACTACATTAAGAAAATATCTTAGTGTATTGTTTTCTTAGAGGTATCTGTTTACAAAATATTGGAAAGTAACTTTAGACCACATTTATTCATGCGCTTGGTTAATTACTCATACATTGTGCCATTACTAAGTCCTCCTTTAGAAGGACACAAAAATAATATAATAATGGTAAATAAGTATAATGTGCTGGCTGTTTGGGCTGCTACAACAACAACAAAAAATAGACTAGTGGCTTATAAACAACAGAAATTTGTTTCTCACAGTTCCAGAGGCTAGGCTTTCCAAGGTTAAGGTGCCAGGAGACTCAGTACTTGGTGAGAGCCACAGCTGTGTTTTTGCTGTGCCTCCATGGAAAAGGCATGGGAGAAGGAAGGAGTTAGCTCTCTTGGGTCTCTTTTATAAGGGCACTAGGCCAGTTCATGAGGAGTCCACCCTCATGACCTAATCACCTTCTAAACATTCCACCTTCAAATACCATCACTGGGGATGAGGTGTTAATGTATGAATTTTCAGGGGACACAAACTTTCAGTCTATAGCCAGTGCTAGTAAAATATATGTAACCCTTCTTTAGTGTGTTGCTGATGTTTATTTGGTGATCACGGAGAAAATATGAACTACATCCTTTAATAATTTGCAAATAGGTTTAACTGAACACAAATCCACGATATCTTATTCAAAGGTCAGATATTTTTATTTATTTTGCTTTGTTTTCCCACTGTACAATAAAATAAGCTAAGTTAAAGGCCCCTTCATAAATGATTTGAACACTGATTTTGTGAAAACAAAAATTACACTAGACAAGTTAATTAGGCAAGGAAGACTTTATCCAAGGCTACTGCAGTAGGAGAGAGGATAGACCTAAGTCTAAACTCAACTCCAATGAAGTACTAGAGGGTTTCTCAGGGCTGGAGTGAGCAAGTGCAAATTTACTGGCGTATGTTGTAAGTCATAGGTCACTTGTGTTTGTTAACTGGCTTATCCAAAGGAAAAACAAACTTGTCATATCTTTATAACAGAAAGTAGTTTCAAAACTTGGAGCAAGGCACCTGCAGAAATTAGGTTCCTACTCTCTCATAGAAACTGAGAGATAAGAGTACCATTAACTTTGATGATTACATTTCAAATAAATGGTTTTCACTTTGCTGAGGGGGGGGGGCATTCCTGGGTTCTAATACTTACAAGAGGCTTTTAAAAAGATTTACATCTCAGAAGAGCAGAAAAGGAATTTACAATTACACATTTTCTAAAGTAAATGCTCTAAGTAAAGGAAGGTCAGGGGCCTATAGTCAGGAAAAAGGTTGTCTAAAATTTAGTGAAGCTGAGGGGAAACATTAAGTCCATCTTGATCAATACAAACTGAAAATCTCAAAATAAAAATACATCTTTGAAATTGATGCCACTTGTAACCATAGCATGAGACTCAAATCCCTCTGAGACATGTTCAGTAAATATCAGCTACATTCAGGGAAATGCATATTGGATTTAAGTAATTGAAAGTGTGTTGATTTTTTTTGGGGGGGTGGGACTGAGAGATGTGTTTTATTATTATTCATCTTTCACAGAGTGTGCAATAGATATATATCACCAAGTGTCAAATTAAAGAGTAAAAAACATAATTTATCCTTCTAAATTAAACAAATAATTTATCCCTCTAAATTAGTAATAATTTAGATAATTTACTCTAAATTATTTTTATTCCTTACTAAATAGAAATAAAATTTATCCTTCATTAAGATTTGTGATTATTAAAACTATGCAAGCTCTGTCATTTGTATTTACTTTGAAAAACCAGGTGGTTGTGGAATTGTACTTTTAGTAATATTAGCATATTTTTTCCTTGAAATTGCTTTTCAAACAAGTAAAACTTATTTGATTTTATTTTAAGCCATTTTATTGCCACAGATGTTAGAATCAAACTCTCCATACATTTTTACTAGATTGTAAATTAGATCTGTGTTAGAATGATGATTTCTCATTGATTATAGATGATTTAATAAATAATAAATAACTGTAGAAATATATACTCAATAATAATTTTGGCATTCACTGGCAAATGTCTAAGAGATGCCATATTAAATAATACTGTGATAGAAATGAAACTTCTCTAGGGCACTGCTTAACAATATACTGGAAGTTCACAGCATTCATTGCAACAATTACCATAATGATTGTGCCTTTAAATGTGTCTTCTCTTGTAAATCTTTGGGCAATTAGCTTTAACAATGCCGACATGTTTCTACCTATCAAACACCTTCACATTTTTCTAAGTTATCATAATATCGAAGTGCTGTACAAGTGAAAAAATATATATTATGTATTAAACTAGAAAGGGAGAACAATAACTGGATATATTCATATCCTGTAATTAAAAGACAGATAATTAAAGGGACAAAATCAATAATAACTAACATTTGACAAGGAAACCAAGAATACTTATAGGAGAAAGGACTGTCTCTTAAATAATTGGTGCTGGGAAAATTGGATATTCACAAAGAAAAGAATGACACTAGACCCCTATCTTATGCTACTCACAAAAATTAACTCAAAATGGATTAAATAATTATTTCAATGTAAGACCTGAAAGCATCAGTCCTAAAAGGAAACGTAGGTCAAAGCTTCTTGACATAGGTTTTGGCAATGAATTTTTAGGTAGGGGCGATAAGGAGGTGCTCAAAATCACTGATTATTAGGAACATGCAAATCAAAAACACAATGAGACATCACCTCACACCTGTTAGAATGGCTATCATCTACCGTGTTTCCCCAAAAATAAGACCTAGCAGGACCATCAGCTCTAATGCGTCTTTTAGAGCAAAAATTAATATAAGACCGGTACTATATTATATTATATATTATAGTATTATTATATTACATTATATAGGACTCAGTCTTATAGTGAAATAAAACTGGGTCTTATATTAAATTCTTCTCCAAAAGATGCATTAGAGCTGATTGTTGGCTAGGTCTTATTTTCAGGGAAACACAGTACAAGTGAAGAGATAACAAATGCTGGTTAAGATGTAGATTTGTTACCAAAACCCCAATATTTCTTTTCCTTGAGTCCATCCACCTGCACGGTCTGGCCCAAAGAAATGCATGAGCAGGAATTTGCAGTATAGAAAGAAAAGTTAATACTGAATTGACCAATGCAGAGGTGAGGAGCTCATGCTGTTAAAACCAGACTCTCCAATAGCATGTAGGTTACAGATTCTATAGGGCAAAATCACAAGACACCATGAGTTAGAAGGTTTGAGGTCGTGCTGGGAGCTGATTGGTCGGAGGTGAGGTAAGGGTAACAAATCACTTCCTCAGGTGTTGTTCTGAGGTGCTTTCTGGCATCCCTGTGTCCGGTCTCATGGGAAAGCAGCCAGGGGGTAGCTCCACCTTCGGGCTCAGGAGCTGAAATATATCTCAGGTCAAGATGTCATGTTTAGCCTGCTAGAGGGCCAGACCAAATGGCCCGTAGTCATGTCCCAGGTATTATCTTCTGCTGCCTCTGATGTTGCTAATTATCCAGGAGAAAGGCGAGGTCTCCAAGGGACATATATATATATATATATATATATATATATATATATATATATATATACACACACACACATATATACACACACACATATATACAAACACACACACACATCGGGGATATACACACACACATATATACAGAAATGTATATATCTATATCTATATATATAGGTATATATAGATAAATATATCTATATATATACACGTGTGTGTATATATCTATATCTATATCTATATATACATATACTGTATATATATCGGGGGTGCCAAAAAATCTATACGTAAAAGATGTTATCTATGCTCAAGCAGTAGTTCTCCATAATCAAAAGTGTCTGGAAGCGGATGGTAACCACTTTGAGCACCTCTTGTAATTGCAGAAGTCAAACGTGACTTGTATTCATCTTTTGTTATCGGTATACATTGAGTAGTATAATTAATACAGTTTTTTTCCTTGCTTAAAATGTCTATACATTTTTTGGCGCTCTCTCTATATAAATAGATGATAGATAGATAGATAGATAGATAGATAGATAGATAGATAGATAGATAGATAGATGATAGATAGATGACAGATAGATAGATAGATAGATAGATAGATAGATAGATAGATAGATAGATAGATAGATAGACAGAGACAGACACAGAGAGAGGGATATGGCTTTTAGAGCTAGGATTTAAAACTAAATTTAATCAAAATCATAGGGAATCTTGGTTTCAGAGTCTTGAAATGCATAAATTCTAAGATTGTTCTCTCATACCTAAACTATGACTACCCTTAGTTTTCTTACAGATCCTAGAAGAACATGGCAAATGCTGTATGTGGAGAACACCATATTACCAAATGTGTTTAAGTTAAAGGGTACATTTAAAAAAAAGATTTAATGGCTTTCAAAAAATAGTTTACTATATGAAGAAGTTAATGTAAAATGTAAAACGTTGGCAAATTTGAGAAAGTGTCTCTATTCCTGAACATTTTATAAAAGAGTATAAATTTTTAATTAAGTCAATGGAATTTTTAAACTTTTGATATGTGTAATATTAATGGGTAATAAAGAAAATATTAACAGAAGCATAATATGATACTAACTATCTAGAGTGTATCATATATTAAATATGTGAAAGTATGCATTAGCTAAAACTGGGTGATAGATTTGGGAAAACCTTCCTCCATTAATGCTTTGCTAAGAGAATTTAACTTATATTAAAAAAAAAAAAAAAAAAACAGGGGTTACATGTAGCTACTTTAACACATTCTCTTCAAATATCTTTTCTTCTAAAACAGTTTTAAGATGATTGGCAATAATTTTAAGCCTGTGTGTTATCAGGTATTTTTCAAAATATCTTGGCATTATTTTTGTCTAGTTATTATTAGGTTGGTGCAAAAGTAATTGCAGTTTTTCTAATTTTTAACCTTTTAAACCGCAATTACTTTTGTGCCAACCTAATAGTTTGTGGTATCAGAAGTCCTGGGCCCTTTCCAAGTTGGAATATTTCTATGAGTCCACAACTGATACTTAACCAATGCTCTTTGGACAAGTTAATGAAAGAATGTTTGCATGATACCAATTGATTAACAAGATGGTGTTTCTGTAAAAGGTGCTCTTGCCTTAGGTATTTTTCAGTTCATAGAATCATGCAGCCTGCTCGTGATAAGTCATAGTTATTTCTGTTTAGAGAAAAAAATTTTGACTCAACTTATACAAATCTTGAACTGAGATATGGTATTTTAAAAATTAGAGAAAATAAATATATGTATCAGCAAGGTGAGGTCTGCTAACAGGGATCTAGCCAAAAACACCACATTTTTTATTGAAGTTTTTCTTTTTTTCTATTTCTTTCTTGAACATGAACACACAGAGCTTACAACTTATAGCCTCTCTCTCTCTCTCTCTCTCTCTCTCTCTCTCTCTCTCTCATACACACAACACACATACACACATACACACAACCATTTCAAGCTTTAACATTTTCTTGTAGTCCAGAAATATAATTATTGAATAATGTGGATTAAAACAATATTTGAGAACAAATAACCTACAATATAACACCTTCCATCACTTCACTAAAAATATCTATAAATACATACAAAATAATGAAACGCAAAATTCTAAAAATCAGAATAAACAGAAGTATACAATGTCAGAATCTTGAGTATGCTCCAATATGCAAGGCTGAGCAATTTTACTGTGAAGAATTTACTGAGCTTCCCTTCACTATACGATATGCTTCTTTTTTCTTCTCACCTTTTCTCTTCTTGCCCTCTCCTTTCCTCCCCCATTATACAGAGACTGCCTGGGACATGGTATAAAATGATGAAAATTTTTCTTACAACCTATCCACTGAGTCAACGAATCAGTCTTGTATGACATGAAAACTGAGCAACCAAACCTATTTTGGCTGTTTGCTGATTCTTTTCTTCCAGACAAAGTACTGACCTTTCAGTTACCTACCATTTTTCAAAATCATGGAGAAAAGGGAAACATGTGTATATGCGTCTGTATGTGTGTGTTGGGGGATGCTCACAATAGCATTTTACATTCTCAACTGTACAGTTCCCACAAATAAAGCACTAGAAAGTAGTAGAGAAAAAAATATATATTCATGTTTGTTTTGAAAAATCTTCGCCATGTCAGAGGTACAGATAATCAAATAGCATGGTCACAGAGGATGCTACCTCGTTAAAGGAGAGATGTACAAGGTAAGAATTTGAGGGAAATGATGGACTGTATTTGGAGCTTTACATGATAAGTTATCCTTTATATATAAACCAAAAAAGGATATGTACCAGCAGACAGAAGGCAAAGTACAACAGTAATGATTAGTAATTATATAATGTAGTAACATTTATATAAATCTATTATTTACATAATATACAAATGTAAAAATATTAGTGATTATGTAATTAATAATAATTATTATTATAATACCAACAATAGCAACCACAAAAATTACTAAATATTTCTCAAATTCCAAGTACTGTTTTAAGGACTTTGCACATTATATTATTTAATTCTCAAAATAACCAAGAAGCAATTAGTATTACTAACTTCATTCAATAGATCAGGAAACAGAGGTACAGTGTTCAATTAATTCATCAGGGTCACACAACTGGTAAATAGTATTTGAAGTGTTAACAGAGTATATAGGGCTTAAATTTATTGCACAGACCTTGAATGGCAGGCCTGTCCTGGATGGATAAAATATGTGATTTTGATTATAAAACCCATTGTACAAAATTTAAATAAGTATTTTCATTAGGAATTATACTATATAGCTATGTATTGTTTGGATATGTACTATATTCCAAACTTAAATACTGCAGAAATTTGTTCTGTACTCTCATTTTAGGGGAAAGAAGATTCTGTATTCATTTTCTTAGTATTTGATTTAAAATATTCTAAGAAATTGTCAAAATCTTTACAATTCTAGGTCTTAATTTATTTCATCTTTACATAGGGCACTGTTAATGAGCTTTCTCTCCCCAGAGATTTATCTAACTTGAAACCCAAGAATGCCATAACCTTTCTGAAAGTGTTCCTAATTGATTAGCAATTACAAGTAATTCAATTAAATGAGCTCATTTCTTCATTTTAATGAAGTTGTTACTGTAATAATTATTTTCTGAGCACTGTATCAAGCATCTAAGCACACTTCTTCTATGTGCCTAAATACTTCCTCTCAAAAATTGAAACAATGCCTCTTTCAGTATTTCATCTTTCCCTCACCACAAAGAGGTCACTAAATAACCCTTCTGGTAACTCTGCAACATTCTGACATTGTCACCATATTTTCAGATAAAAACAATCATTACACGGTTTTACCACCTTAAGTAAAAATAGGATAGTTTAGCAGGGAGTGGAGGATTATACGACTGCGTAAAAGAGCAACATTTCCCACCCCAAAATGTGCCTCTTTTGGAATGAGGATTCATTTAGGCTGATTATTTTTTAGGAACAGAAGATTCAGGAAGTTTTCTTTGTTATCATCCATTCAACTGCCTAAAAGAAGTTAGATATACAGTGTGTTCCCAGAATAGAACTATCACCAGAGATATCTACAAAGAATATGGGCGGGCCAGGTGTGGTAGGAGATTTGGCAGGGCTTAGAGATCAGTGTTTCCTCTGTGTCCCAATGTCTCTACATGGACCAGCACACATTTATTTACCAAGCGTTTGCTTTTCCATCACCATGTGAATTGCCTGTCTCCCCTTTGAAGTCCCAAACCACTACCACCCTTTCTCCTTAGCTCAAGATGGCACGTGATGCTCAACTGCCAACTTTGTTCTGGGACCCCATGTTCTTATGAAACCACCATACATACACACGTAACCATAGTTTTTATATTTGGTTATATTCTCCTGTTAATCTGTCTCATATCAATCTAATTCTTAGGCCAGCCAGAAGAACCTAGAAGGGTAAGTAAAATGTTTTCCTCCCATCAGTTACTATTGTTTTTTCCAATACAGTCACGCTCTGCTTAAGGACAGGGATATGTTCTGACAAATGCATTGCTAGGTGATTTCAGCTTTGCACAAACATCACAGAGTGTACTTACACAAACCTAGATGGGAGAGCCTACTACTGTAACTGTACGTGCTATACTTTTATACAACTGGCAGCACAGTGAGCTGGTTTACACCAGCATCACCACAAACACGTGAGTAATGTGTTGCATTACGATGTTGTAACATTTATGACATCACTGAGCAATACACATTTTCAGCTCCATTATAATCTTATGAGATTATCTGTCTTGTATGTAGTCTGTCCTTAACTAAAACATCATTATATGGCACAGGAATGTATTGGAAGATTGTCTGGAATGATTGGCCACAGAAAAAGAGTTGGAAAGCAGTTGAGATGTTAATTAGTATACTTGTTTCCTATATAAATGTTATGAAGGACTGAAGGAAGAAAAGTATGTCTTGAATTAAAAATAAAAAATAAAATATGAGGAGGCAAGAGAGAAGTGGAGGAGTAAGATAGGAAAGTTTAAAAATCAGAACATTTCAAAGTTCAAATGTATAATTAATAATAATTTAACTTACATGTTTTCTATGAGAGGGGGTGATTTCAAAGTTAGGATAAGAAATTAAGCAAATCTGAGAAAACAGAGCTTGGGACTTTTAGAATATATATAATATTTCCTACATATATACATAACTCTCAAATATATAATCATAGGGCACACTAATACACTCAGTAATGTGTGCTAATACAAAGGCAGACAGACTCAGTATGAAGAGAATGCAGAAGGTACCATATGAAAAAAAAAAAAATAAGTTAAAGAACTGAATAACATGCTTATCCTACACCAAAGAGAAGTCTTATAACAGCCCTGGGTATTTCCAGGGGATTTAAGATGAATTGGTGATTCAGGTGATTGAAACAAGGTCAATTTCTTCCATAAGTTGAACCAGGTAGACAAGAGAGAGTGATTAACGAACTAACTTTTGCAGACAAAGGAAGCTGAGAAATGTCTTGATGATAGGCCTAGGGAGGGGGAGGTGATTTAACTCAGTTTCCTCAGCTAATTTTTTAGGGGATAAGGACAGAGAAGTTATCTTTCAAGAAAGGGCACTAAATATCTGGGGGGGAAAAGAAAAGTTTCCTGGCCCTTTAACTCTTTCAGAAGAAATGAATGCCTTAGCACTTTTTGTACAAAGAGAAATAGTTCAGTGGACTGTACATTATTATGGGAATTTATCCAGTATGTTAAATGTCGTTGATGATGTAAGATTGGATCATAACAAAAGATACAATATTACCTTCTCCGAATATTTTCCTAAATATTTTCCTAAAATTTGAATGCCAAAATACTTCATTGGTATATCCCCAGTACTTTATCTGACTTCAAATATGAAGACAACTCTTTAAAAAGGGAACTATTTATGATCAAATATTAGAATAAAGACGTAACTGCATACTGAAAACAAGAAAACAAAATCTTTATGGAGTAGAAAAGGAAAGTTTCCAAACAAAAATACTCAAAAATGGAGACAGAAAAAAAAAGGGGGGGAAATATAGATTACTTTCAAGGATTAGATTACGTTCAGAAGAATAAAAGTCTGTCATTCATCAGGAACATACATATTTTGATTTATCTGAGAGCACACAAACTTTCAAAGGATGACTATATTCCAGAAAGGAAATTAAAAAGCACCACGGAAGAAAGTAATGAGCTACAATCAGAACAGGTAAGCAAGTAAATTAGTGAAGTATATTGGTAATCCACATAACTGTATTTTTAAAACATTGTAATTAGAATAATGCAATTTGGTATACTTAAAAGCAAACTGGAATTAAAATTTTAGATATTGATAATATTGATTTTAACAATGAGAAAGTTGAAAAGAAAATTAAAGCCAGCTTTTAATTTACTGAAAATATGCACATATATAGTTTTTTGGTTGTTAAAAGTTAAGGAAAATAAAAACTAGGTGCGTGTAGATGTATATATCATCCAAATCAATAGAGTAAGAGAAATGAAGTCAAAGAAATCCAATTACTATAAGAGAAGTTAAGGAAGGTTAATGGAGGAAACACAAAAGAAGAATGTTAAATATAAAACACAGAATGGAATGTTTCAAGTAATTTCAAATAAATCGGTAATCATAAAACATATAAAGATATTACAGACCTCTTAATAAGCACAGTGTCCTTTTGATTAAAAAAAACTGTCTTAGAAATAGATCAAATGTTTTGAAATGAATATGATAAATTGAGTGGAAAGAGAGAAATTGAAGAAAATAAGTATAATCATCTTCAAAGGAGTTTTGCTGCGAGGAAGAGGAAAGAAGCAACAGCAGCTGGTGGGAAAAGTAGGGATAAAAACAGTATTTTTTTATGTGGAAGAACAGTAAAATTGTGTGTTCATGGAAATGATTCAGTGAAAAAGTGAAATAACTGAGGATGAAGGAAAAAATGTGGATAATTACTGGAACAATGCTTTACACAGACAATAGGGCCTAAATTTGTAAACTGTTATTTAGTTTACAAATCATTAAATAACATTTTAACATAATAGTTAAGTCATGAAGATAACTTTCCAAAAGGCAATCATGAACTATCCCTAATAATATATACGGGCAGGGTAAGGAATAATGGTTGCAATACAAGTTTTCTAATTCATGATGGTCCATTAACGAATACTCTTAAAAATTAATAAATTAGTACACAGGCTCAAAATAGATATAAACATTATATATAAATAAATAAATATATACGTGTGTGTGTGTGTGTGTGTGTGTGTGTGTGTGTGTGTCTGTGTGTGTGCATGATAAACACAAACACTAGAAGAGCTAAAAAAAGGAATTTTAATACTGGATGCGTTTGTGAGTGAGAAAATGAAGGCTTTATTGTGATTTCTATATCCTTCCAGTCCATTTAAAAATTATTACCACATGTATGCATCATCACTATATTAAAAGAAAAAGAACTTATGTTTTTAAGTAACACATTATGGTATGTTTTATCAATAGACTATAAGAATACAATTCCACAAAACAAGATAAATCTATATATGTTGACAAAGAAAGATGTCCCTATATGTTATGTGAAAAATTCCAATTGCAGAAAAATATGTATTAAATTCTAAATACATATATTTAGGTATAGGATTGAATTGAGAAAAAGAAAACCTATTTTCAAGTTGTATTTTTTAAAAACCATGAATGTGAGTTACTCAAATAATTATATTCTTAACTAATAAGGCTTAATAACTAATAAAAATTCTAGAAATAAGAGGTTTCTGAGAAATATTTGAATGCTAGTGTAAGGATATATGCCATTTGGAGGGTAAAAAAGCTTTCTTCTTTTGATGCTGGAATAAGGTCACAGAGCCTCCATTAACTTACATCAATTTGAACACTTTTAGTGACATCAATTACTGACCACTGAGGAATGAAAAGCTACCTTCCGTTTAGAATTTCTAAAGAGAGGAGGACAGTAGGTCAGATCTTACCTTTCTGCACTGACCCCCTGTGCAGCATTTGCTATAATCCTGAATCCCTACACGTGAATGATGAGAATAGCTATGGTCACTTGATAGGGCCATCACATGTATTTAAATTCCATTCGTTTGTAAATTAAGTATAAATTGACAGCTTTTATTTTAAAAGGTAAATGTTTTAGGTACTCAAAACTAAAGTTGTACAATTATTGCGATGTTATAAAACTGCCCCATCTATGTTTTGAAGCTAAGTCTAGCTGTATAGCACGAGTTTAAACCCAGATTCAGGAGGCAGAGGGTATCTGAAATTAAATCTCTCCTGGTTCTAGTATTTATCAGTTGTGTGATTTATGAAAAACAAAAAGATGCACGTGTTTCAGTTTCCTCATCTGTAAACAGGAATTTAAAAACATTTAATTTATAGGGTTATTTTGAAAATCAAATTAGTCAATATTTATTAACTGCAAGGAAAAGAGCTTGGCACTTAGTAAATGCTATATAAAATGTTAATCAATCACATTATGAATACGAAGAGTAAAAGTTAAAATCTGGCAATGTAATACATGATATTAGACATGGTCTAATTTTTTTAGTCCATTTCCAGTCACAGTTTTCAAATTTTTGGAAAGTCAAAATAATTTTATGCTAGTAGATAGATAATTGATCGAATGGAAACACATGTGTATTTATTTCCATGTATCTTCATACAATCAAACAGCCATCTTCCTATCTTATGTTAGAACAATGCTGGTAAACCTATGCTGCAGGACACTTACTGTAAAATGAGAAAGAAAATCTAGCACATTCTAAACATCAAACACATACTTTAGATGAACCAAAGCATCAGGTAACTGGTTAAGAATTGGCTTAAAATACGGTTGCAGACCTAGACAGTCACTGGACTATATGAGGAGTTTTAAAAACATAACTTCTCAGACCCTACCACAGATACATGATCCAAAACCTCTAGCTCTCTAGGGGTAGGGCCCCAGTATTCTTTCTCTTAAAAAGAAAGCAAAAAGGAACAAGACAAAAAGAAAAGAGAAAACCCTCTATAAATGTTATAATTATAAGCACATGTAGGAACCTCTGACTAAAAGATTCTTAAGGACTCTTTCAAATACTTACTTCTATCATTGTTTTATGTAGGAGTGTGAATCTGTGTGTAAACTAACCAATGAGCATTAGTTTAGAGCCAAAAAACTTTAATAAGACTTTCCTTGCCTCATCTATGTTGCCCATTCCACCCATCCAGACACTATCAAGTTCAAATCACTGTATATGGCTGCCCTCAGTTTCCCCGTGTGCTGTTTATATAGTATGAGCAATATGACTCACGGAAACAATGGGCTAATGAAAATAAAGGAAACACATTTCCATTGTGTCACAAACTGAAAGCATAGCTGCTACCTAAATAGTATCTTACTTCCAAAAATCAACATCAGATAATTAGGTCATTACCCAGTGATTCTCTGCATTTGAATGCAGCAACTAAGCTACAGAATATTGATTTTTTTTTTTAGAAGGAGATGGCTGGGGGATTACCATTGCAGTGCAGAATGGGCCAGCTGACACAGCTCAAATGTATTTGGGAACCATGCAGTGAAAAGAGGAAAAGAATGTACACTTTTCCATGATTTGGCAAACATGATTTCATAGTGCTGTGTTGTTTTCTAGATTAACAAGACACAGTACATCATTAATAAAAATGAGGCAGGCAATTATAAAGAGGTGATTTGTTTAAGAAAAATATTAGGCATCATATCCTAGTAGGCAAATCAAATAAATCCTCTTGTTGGTGGCACCAATTTGGTATAAGTTGCTGGTAATGTGATTCAAGTAAATTATATGCAGTTTATTGGGAGGAGTTTATACTGAAGTATTGACAAACATTTCAAAAAGACTGCCAGGGGTTCCATTTCGTAGTGAAATCCACTATAATTGTCTCATTAACTAGGAATAGGGTCTAACTGGTTTTAGATTATCATCCATGGAAGTTCTGGAAGTGTACTGAAAAGGAACCCATAGTTATTTCTTTCCTTTGGTCTTCATTCACAGAATGTTTACCAGTAACTTTACTGCTACTGGGTTCTATTTGAATAACGTGTTTTCATTAAAATGGGTAAATACACAAAAGGACTTAGAGTCTTAGACATTTCCATCTACTGCTCTAAGATGTCTTGTCAAACAAAATAAATTATTGTTTGTACTTACATGGTATTTTACCAGTACTTTTTTCTATGGCTCAGTAATTTTTTTCCCCATTGGGGTTCACAAAATTTTATTTTTGTTCATCTATATGATTTCTTTGACTCCCACTTAACTTTTCTGTTCAGGAAATACATATTTTTTAAGTCAATATGCTACTTCTTTTAAGTTGTATTTTCCAAAATAGCTGTTAATTCAATAAGAAAATCAGAGATTCAAACTAGTTTCCTGACATGTTTCAAAACAGTGATATGATTAGACTGTTCACTCTTTACATTGACTATATGTATGGCGTGACAAAGGCAAAATTGACATGGGTACTCTGTCACAGTCCAATTCATTTGTCTGATACTGAGTTTTGTCATTACCCTTCTCATAGAGCGGCATGGAAAACGGTGCTGTTTTAATCTTCAAGTAAACACCCTGCTGGGCTGATTCAAATTTGCTGCTCATGCTCAGTAACAGTCGGGGGTTCTCGGGCAGAAGGGGATCTGGTGCCAATAGCCTCTCAAAAATCACTCTTATAAAATTTTATATTTTATTAGCAAACACTCAATTTCCTAAATCCTTAAATAGTATAATTTTAGAAGACAATTAAGAGCCACTGAGGATTGTCAGATATCTTTCACAGCAAAACAATGGATCTGTTCTCCCACAGATGGACCATGACTGTGGAAACACTTCCTATAAAATGAGGAAATAGTGATTATTTTATTGAGAGAGCAAACTTGTCACGATTCTATACCTGTAGCTATGAATAAATAAGCCATGCAGACAAACCCATAATACTCTGCTTTTAAATCTCCCATTATTTGAGCACCGGGTAAAATGGGAGTTCACTAAGTCTCTATTTTCTACATGATGTTTGCAGAAAATATGTATCAAAATATTTTTATTCTTAATTAACTAGGAGCTTCAGTAAATAAAATGATCAATAATATATCCAAGATTTTAATAATCTAAAAGGATTTTATAGTTATAGATTTTAGTTGTGAGCATACATAAGTCATGAATGTAATAGTAAATCTTTGAAATTTTCTCCTACGTGCATTAAAAATAGTGCAATAGACCCTCCATTCATTATTTACATATTTATTTATTTTGGGGTCTTTGATGATTTTCCAGAAGTTGGTTCGTCAAGTGCGTGGTAACTGTATAATTGCTTGCAATGGTATTGTTAGCACTCATGATTTTTTAAATTTATATGAGTAAGTCTGGCAAGGACTTTCTATACTGTACACACACAAAGAGAAACTACACTGTAGAATGCTATAAATTATAGCATTTGAGCTTTAAATGCTATCCTACCTGCTGTGCGAGCACAATACTAGATATGAAAACTGTTCTGGAATTCTAAAAATGAACAAACATGGAAAGAATATAGAACATCAGCTAAAAAAAAAAAAAAAAACTGAAAAAAAGCACATCTCCTCTTTTCCCCAAAAAAGTTTAAATGCAATCATTGAGAGGCGTCTACAACTATTAATACATAAATATTTTAAGTAGTGATTATGTAGAATAATAAAAGTTCAATTAATTATATGTATATAAATACATTTCCTTTATAAAAAATGGCTACATTCATGAGAACTCACAAGTATATCAATTGAAATCTAATATTTCTTGACATTTTACTATAATTTAATATGTCCTGCAGAAATAATTTTAGCCCACCATATAAATGAAAACTGTATTGCACAGTAAAACACACATATGTAAAAGAGTAAATAAACATGCTAAGAGTAGGCGGTACATCGAATGTTATGAAAAATTAATGTTTTATAATCAGTAACATTGGTACTTATCGGTCAGTGTTTGAAAACAAGAGTTTTCATCTCAATAAAGGAAACCCCATAGTATCTTTTGGGAAAGAAGGTACCTGGAATGTGGGAGGAATGGGTGGTAATGGAATATGGTATACAAGTATATTTCGGTGCTATGGTTAAAAACAAAATGTGAAAACTGAGTAACAGACAGAGCTGTAGCCTCTTCATCTTGGCCCAAATCCCTAGAAATAACTGAGAGGTAAAAAATAAGGTATGTTTATGTGAAAAAGCACATAGATTAATGAAAGAGGAAACCACAACTCCAAATGAGCAGGACCAGACTAATGGAAAAGACAATAGACATGATTTGCTAGTTCTCCTACGTCAACATTTGGATCAATGTTTGGAGTGTTGCTATAAATCCACCAAGCAAATCAACATTTCATCAAAATGACAAGCAGGGTAGTTGTGATACTGATCCTCAAAAGCGGGATTAGTGAGTGAGACCCAGGGAAAGAGAGGCAAAGCTGGCTGAGTGGCTGATGCAATCTAGGGTATGGGTCAGCTCTCAGCCAGAGAAGTTACCATCTGTCCTAGGAAACCTAGCAAGATGAGCTAAATAACACAACGGGAAAAACTAAAGAGAAAAATTAGTGAACCCAAGAATTTGTTCAAATTACAGTGTTCATTCTGTGACTATTGTTCTCAAACTAGCACTCATACACTTAGTTGCCATGATAACAATATCTTCATTTTCATTTGAAACTCCATCTCTCCTACTCAGTTCCTGAGTCTCCTGAGGAAGACTAGCTACTTAGCTGCTGCCCTCTAGAGACCACACGGAGGAATATTTTCTGAGAAGGGAGACATGACACTCAAGAGCTTGGCTGACATAAGAGACATTAGGAACCAAGTTCTGGGACTTTGAAAATGCATCAGGTCCATCTGAGTAATCAGCATTACTCTTCCATTTAGATAAGCTTATAAGTTGCTGTTTAGACTTAGGCAATGTGAGTGAATTACTTGCCATTTGCAACAGACAGATTCTAACTAATACATAATATAACGGCAATAGATACAAAGAAGAAAAGTTCAAGGGACATAGACCATTGATATGGAAGTACAGAATTTCCAACATTTTTTAATAGGAACTCCAGGAAAAAAAGTGTGTATGTATGTATGTATGTATGTATGTATGTATGTATCTATCATCTATCTATCTATCTATCTATCTATCTATCTATCTATCTATCTATCTATCTATCTATCTTAATGGAGGAGAATAGAGGAAATCAAAATTGGCAAAAGGAAAAGAGAAACCAGGGTCAACTAGGCACTAAGTAGGATGAGTAAAAGAAGACACAACACGTAGATGGGCCAAGATAATATTTTAAACTGGCTCGGATTAAAAAATTCCAAATTTCCAAACACAGACATTTGTTTGCTCTGCCTGACTTTATTGTTCAAACCTGTCATTCTCTCTAAGGGATACTCCTCTTGGGCTTCTAAGCCCAGCAATGCAAACTCTGTCCCCAACTTTTTAAAGACTCATTTAATGTCCTGGATATCTATGCTGTTTGTGAACCTTCCGTCATGTGCATCACCCTGCCTCAAATGTTTGTGAAACTAGGATTCAAGCTCTATCTACCTCATTATAGTTTGAACCATTTGTTTAGACAACCTCAGTCCACCCATTCAACTTCCATTTGTCACGTTCTTTCAGTTCCAGGCCACTCACTGCTTTGGGTAACCCCCACCATCCCATTCACATTTTTCAGACAAGACCATGAGATCTATATTGCGGTCAGTGCATTCTCTTGATGTGGATAATCTGCTTTTCTAAGAAATTCACCTTGTCTGATTTAAACATTTCGAGCTACTGGAGCCTATAACAACTGGCTTCTGAATATGGGAGAAATGAAGTTATTACCATTTCCTAGTTTACTGGCAACACGTACATTAAATGTTGCTTATGAGCATTTTAAGAAATTCTAAAGTTATAATCTGTAGGAAAACTCTAGGAATTCTGCCAAAAATTCCACGATTTGTCTGATAGTCAAGAAGAGCTGTATGGAGCACAATTTTATTACCCCATTCTGCATGACACTGACTTGCCTTTGAACCCAACTGAAGTCCATCACTGCGTAACTCAAGTTAATGGGTACACAGATAGGAAATTTCCTTACCACAGCAACATGTCTCTCAATATTTTTCTTTATAAATTTATTAAATGCACAAAATCCATCAATGTCTAGGAGCACTTACAGGAATGATCAAAGATGATACCAAATGTGCACACCCCTGCAAATCCAGTATAAAACAGACCATCAGGGGAGCTCCCCAAAGGATGTAAGCTACAGAAATTTTGATTTTTACTATTGCTTATCTGGATTGCATAATATTTTAATTACCTAGGATAACATTTTGTTCAAAAATTCAATAATTTTAAAATGCAATGGTGATAGCTGACTGCTTGGTCTGTATGTATGTGGCTAAATGACTTAGACTATATTCACATATATTTGGTTGTAATTGTGATTGTTTTATGATTCAATTACTTTTCAATGAACTATGAACTACCTGGAAGCAATATATTTGAGAGAGACAGAGAGAGAGAGAGAGAGAGAGAGAGAGAGAGAGAGAGAGAGAGAGAGGAGTTAATCTTACATAGCTGACCAATGCTGTAAGAACTGAGAGCTTTAAAATGGCTACTATCCCTCTAATATCCATTTTTGAAGGTCAAGCTACTAATCAAAGCAGTGATTCTGGGAATGAACTAAATTACATAAGACAATCACAGCTGATATTCCAAGAGATCAGCAAACAGCCCAGCTAATCAGCCTCTAGATAAGGTCTAAATACTCTGTGAGAAATCTAAATTGCATTTTCTTCTATACTGCACACTACATTGCATTTTAGCTGACGGAAATTGAAGGAGGAGGAAGAGGAGAAAGAGATGTATTTTCACAACTGAACACACTCGTTATTCATAAACAGAACATTCCTATCATTCAAGAAGAAGCTTGAGTGCCCCCTTCCCTCACTACCGCCCACAAGGATAACCACTACGCTGACTTCTAAAAGCATAGATTAGTTTTACCTGGTTTTGCCCCTGATGTAAATGAAGTCATAAGATGTTGTCCTTTGCCTGGATTCTTTCACTCAACATTATGTTTATGAGATTCAATTCTATTGCTATACATAGTGGATCTTTCATTTTATTGGCTGTGCATCATTCTATTATGAGGATATGCTAGAATTTAATTTTCCATTCTACTGTTGATAGCCTTTTTGATTATTACAAGTAGTGTTGCTGTAAAGATTCTGATATTTTTACCAGATTATTCTATTTTTATTTTGGCATTTTCCTTGAGTATGTACCTAGAGCAGAATTTTTAGTCTATAGCTAGTGCATATGTTCAACTCTACCAAATACTAACCAACAGTGTTATGCAACGTGTTTTATACTCCCACCAGCAGTGTATGAGAATTTGGGTTGTTCACCGTCAGCAACATTTGGATTTTACTGTCTATTTTTAAATTTAGCCATCTTGGTGGGTGTATAATGACATCACCATAAAGTTAATTTGCATTTCTTTGTTGACTATATTAAGTGGAGCATCTTTGCATACTATTTGACAGCTTGAATATCCTTTTGCATGAAAAGTTTTTTTTAAAAATAACTTTTGTTTTTCAATTACAGTTGACACTGTTCTATTAGTTTCAAGTATACAACATAGTGATTAGACATTTATATAATGTACAAAGTGATCATCCCAATAAGTCTTGAACCCATCTGACACCATACATAGTTATTACAATATTATTGACTATATGCTTTATGCTATACTCTCTATCCCCATGACTGTTTTTGTTTTGCTATTGATAAATTATTTCTAATTAACTATTATTAAATTATGGGCAATTATTTCTTGTATTTTTCTGCTGTCTCCACCCACAAACTTTCTTTCTATGACTCTACAAATATTAAGGTATTTAACATTGATCTACATACAGCTCACTAATGGAGCACAGTTCAGTTTATTTTTCTTTATTTTGGATAGTTTATTTGAATGCAATATCTAAAATGTTGGGTTTTTAAAAATATATACATATATATAAATACCATTCAATATTGTTTTTTAATTTAATTCAGTGATTTTTAATTTTCTAACAGTATTTTTTAAATTATTATTTTTTCATTGGGGAACATTGGGGAACTGTGTGTTTCTCAAGGGCCCATCAGCTCCAAGTCGTTGTCCTTCAATCTAGTCGTGGAGGGCACAGCTTACTGGCCCATGTGGGAATTGAACTGGCAACCCTGTTGTTCAGGGCTCGCGCTCTAACCAACTGAGCCACCCAGCCACCCCTCTAACATAGTATTTTTATACCTCTAAGTTTGATGTATATCTTTTTTTTTCATACCTCTTTGTTTCCTTAAAATGCCTGTTTTTTCTAGCTTCTTTAACTTTGAAGTCTTTTTAATAGCTGTTATAACTGCCTTATTATTAGTTTTATCTGTGTTATTTCTGGGTATAGAATTATTTGCTGATTTGCCTAATTATGAAACATTTTTTTTCCTGCTTCTTGGCATGTTTGATAATTGAATATCATACATTTTGAACTTTTATTTGGATGCTATATTTATTGGGGAGAAGGGTAACATTCCTCAAAATATTTTTAGCATTTTTCTGTGATTCAGTTATGTTACTTGTAAACAGTTTGAGCCTTTCAATATGTGTTTTTAACTTCGCTATGTTTTAAAATAGCAAAATAGAGATTAGCATAACCTTTAAACTAGGTTTGAATCAGCCCTACTACCGTGTTTCCCCGAAAATAAGACCTAACTGGAAAAGCCCTAGCATGATTTTTCAGGAGGACATCCCCTGAACATAAGCCCTAATGTGTCTTTTGGAGCAAACCTTAATATAAGACCCGGTCTTATTTTCGGGGAAACATGGTACTAAGGCATAATACTTAAGTGTATTACATGATTTGTAGTTCATTAGCAAGTATTTTTTACGTTGACTAGACTGAGCCCTACTGACTTCTAGGAATTTTGTTCTACTGTTGGTGGCAGTGCTCGACTGGGTTTTAGGTGTTTTCTTCACAAGTGTACATTAGTTGGTATACAGGAAAAATGGAAACAGAGTTCTATGTGTAGATTTCTTCCCTGAAGTACTCTTTTTGTGAATCGTTGCCACCTTGGTCTCCCCAAACTCTGAACCATCTATACAACTTGGCAAACTTTCTTTGCTGTGGTCTAGACAGTCTCTTCAGGTGATACGCTGGGTATACTCCACTGCTAGCCTCATTAGCTTTCCTTCTCATGGGAATTGTCTTCACTTCATATTTTCAGTGTCCAAAAACTTGTTGCATATATATTTTTCTCCTTTTATAGTTGTTTAAGATAATAGTAAATCTGCTACTTCATCATGACCAGTAGTTTAAGCAACCGTGTATTAACAATAAATTTTAAGACGAATAAAGTTTTTAAGAATCATCAATAAAAAAAATTTGATCAACCAAATAGAAGGAAAACAGAATAGGCTTTCTATATGTTCTATAATAATACAATTATTATTATTATTATCTATAAGATAATAAAAAACTAAGAGAAAAATGTCAAAAAAATTAATGTATTGTATGACACATAATTAATTTTTAAGATTTCATGTTTTTATGTGTTAACTTTTTGAAATTTATAATTTGTTGTGATCTATTTTCTCTAAGTTCATAAATGTCCTTAACATTTTATAATTTTTATAAATAACTTTGTATTTATTACCTAAAGATGTCTCCCAAATTGTCTAAGTTTAAGCTCCCACAAACGAAACTGCTACTTTGTAGAATACAAAAACAAACACTAAAAGAAAAATTCATCTGTGTATTTATTCTAATTTAAAGTTTTATGAGTGTTGGTATCCTGCCTCAATTAAAATTGTATCATACTTGACTCAGTTTCCTCTCTTCCTACTATCTCAAATTTCAGGAAATTTTCAAGATACCTTCTCTTATTTTTAAGTCTTTTTCTGTGACTTTGAAAAAGTTACTGGTGTTCTTTCACCTTGAACAAGTTACCTCTCTGTTTTTAAATATTCTCTGCTTTGAAATAATGAAAGACAAAATCTTTTTTTTATTACTATGGATCAAAGAAAAAAATGAGCTTGACATAGGTTTGTTAAAACTAAGAAAATCATCAGATATATAAAATTAAATAATATAAGGATTTCTTCAACCCCTTTGGAAATTTCCTCATAATTTATATAAAAAACATCTTTATCAATCTACCAATCATGTCATTTTTAAACAATAAAAATGATACTCTTAAACATAAAATCAGTCCTATGTTTTCTCTATCTAGGCCACTTCAGACACAGAAAGAACCTCGTACCTAAGAATTCAGTGTATCTCATGACTGATGATTTCAATGACTCTTGATGAGTTTTATGAATGTTGAAGCTTATACTGCCATGCATCAAAGCCACCAGACATTTCTCTTGTTCTCTTCAAAAGCCCCACTATTATTATAGATGAGATTCTGTATTATTTGCTTTAGGTTGTTGGGCTTTGTAAATGAACAACCAAAGCTTTCTGGGAACTCATAAATAATTCTCTTTGCTCTATTGCTATTCTTTCAATGCCCTCAGCCAAACTGTGTTCCTTAAATACATCTCAAAATATATCTCAGTGAGTTTGTAAACATAAATCCTCTCCGTCACTTAAATTATCACACTTCAGTGGTTTATATCCTCTATTTTACTCCTCCTTTTTTTCTTTCCTTTTATTCCCAACCAGTAATCTGAAAGATCTGTATGGTACCAAATAGTTTGGGCTTCCCAACAAATTGCTCTGTGGTTGTGGCACCATCACTTGCAGAATGTGGTGTGTTAAATACTTTGGAAACATTGATCAAACTACACTTGGGCACGAAGACTGAGCAATACTAGGAACTAATTCTGAACGTTCTCAATCCTTTGATAATTTCAAATGCCTGCATTTCAATGATGCAATATTTATTTGAATGATATTCTTCAAAATAGCAGCTTGTGTTTTGGGAAGTCCTGTGGTTTCTGCAAAGCTAACCTAAGAGCAGTAATGAATGAGGATGGATTATAGAAAAAAAATAGGTGAAATACTTGAAGTATTCTCATAAAACATAAAAATACAGGGAACAAAACTTACTATCTCTTTTGCTATCATTTAATATTTTTTTCTAGGAGTTATGAAAAGTTAAATAAATATTTTAGATAAAAGAATATCAACTGAAGAGAAAAAAAGCCAAAAGTATAGGCATTCTATAAATATAAATGAATAAAATTAGTATTTTTTCTTATACTAGCAATAACAAACTAGAGAAAATATTTGGGGAACCAATTTATTTAAAGGAACAAAAATACATATGGTTTATACATATTAAAAATGGTATTGAGAAATTTAAGAAATATTTTAGCAAATTAGAGACGCAAACCATTATCTTGCTTACAAATATTAATTTATAGGTTTAACATCATCTCCCAGATATCTTAATATGATTTTTTAGTCAAATTAGATGCTGTCCCAAGAAATATCTATAACAACATTCAGGTTTTAATAAATCTCAAAATGTTAACAAATCATTGAGATTATGTAAGATATGATTAATGGATATAAACTATATTAATTGAACCTGAATACATTAGAATCAAGAGCTGAAAAAATGAAACAGTCCTGTGAGTGTGTATGATTTAGATTGTACCATAAGAAATTACAAAAAACGCCATTCCCCATGCTTAAGCTAACAATTTCTGTATTCCTTTCACTCACCTATTTTATTAGGTAGTCCTATCAATTCTATATCCCCAAATAAGTCTTTAATCTGTCAATTCCTTTCAATCTATACTGTCACTACTCCAATAAAAAACAACCATTATATATAACATAAATTATTACGATACCTTTCCAGAAATTTGGAATAACACAAACAGGTAATCATGAGAGTCTTGGTAAGTGAAAGGAAATAATAATTTAAGTATAATGGAACACAGACTAAGCTTTAAGAGGCAGTTAATACTCCCTTTTTGAAAGTTTGTCTTAGAGTAGATATTTAACTTTGAGACTGTGGTAGATTTTAAGAAATACACATTTTTGCAACTCTCCTTTTCAATGAAGATTGAGGTCTAGTAGATCTAAAACATTGTAAGGCAGAATAGAGAGGGAGAAGAAAATCTAAGGTACTAATGATAAGCAAATCAGTAATTAAATAAAAGGCTACTCTTAGCCATCGTATAGCCATCGTATTTCATCTTTATAACTTAGGGTTTAGCTATTCTTTCTAGAAATAGACTATACATCCTTGTCATTGCAACCATAAAAACAAAGTCTGCATTATGTATCTATTTTAAGGATAGACTCATAATACAATAACGATTAAAATAAACTATGCATGTAAAAATAAAAATGATATTCAAATCTTCTGTAAGATAATCTTTGAAATATTTCTGTTTTTAAAGATTCTTGTTGATGAATAAAAAAAACAGTGCAAATAAGAAAGTAGCAAAAGAGGGTAGTGAATCAGTATGTCTTCCTTTTGCCTCACTTCTCTTTATCTTCTTTCTTATTTTTGGACTTGCACCTCTACAATAAAATATTATCACCAAAATTCCTGTCTCAAGTTCTGTTTCCTAGAGTACCAGAGCTAAGAAAACAACCTTTTTGGAAGTATTGAGAAGATAAAACAAGAAGAGATATTTTATTCTTGTGCCCTGTAATCCAAGATTACGTAATTCAACCTGGACCTGGAAGCTGATAGCACTGGAGAAGACCCATACTGGGAACCAAGATAGTATTATTAAAAGTCTAGGAAAATGATAAGATAATGGTGTCAAAAAAAAGCAGGCTTTTCCTGGACTGACTTAATGCAACTCCTCTCACAAACTCTGTGCCTAACACTGTAGGAGAAATGCAACCTGTGCCTCCTAACCCACCCAGCCATTATTTTGAATTTCTCCAGACATAGGTTAAGATGCATGTAGAGGCCAAGGAGCCAGCAGTCAAAATGGAAACGATAACCTGAATCCTAACAGGATGAACAGCACAGAAGCCTGTTGATTAGAGCGAGAATGTCCTAGACAGAAAGTCAGATCCAAGGAATATAAGTGGGCAAGATCGCCCAGTTTGTATTTCAATCAAAATCAATACACTAAGGAGCTGAAGATAAAACTTTCAAGTTATATTTGGGACAAAAGTTTAAGGAAGTTGAATTTTGTAGCCTGGTCTATAAAATATCTGTTCTAGCAAAACAGTTAGGGTACTCTCTGCCTGCTCATCTAAACCGTGCTTACACGATATTGACTGCTAAGCGTTACGCTTTGCAGAATGGAAGGCCATGTAAATGTTAATCTCAGATACTTTCAAGACAGATAAGAACAAATGGAAGTACAGATGATGTAAAAACACAAAACAAAATAACAACAGCAATCAAAACAAAACTTAGTTCATTGCCAGTTTAGGGAGTCCTTTCTCTTCTATAATGTAGGGTATATGTGCTATGTATTAATACCAACAATGTGATATTGATTACATTTTGTGGCTGAATAAATATATAATTTAACTATAAGTTATCAGATGCAGATGATTTATATCTGAGCTTAACATCACCCCAAAATCCTGGATTTGAAGCTAAATGCTATGACTAGATAAGAATATTATCAGTCCTTTTGGAATCATATATGTATCTATACGTGTGTGTGTGTGTGTGTGTGTGTGTGTATGTCCATATATATTGGGGGTGCCAAAAAAAATGTATGCATATGACATGTATTCATCTTTTGTTATCAGTATATATTGAGTATTACAATTTTAATACAGTTTTTTTCCTTTCTTAAAACATGTATACATTTCTTTGGCACCCTCTGTATATACAGTATGTACATATATACATACATGATATGTACACAGATACATATAGATGATATATGTGAATGTTATCAGTCAACAAGCATGAACTCTAAGCAGTCCTTTGTTTTTATTGGTTGCAGTGAGAGATATAAAATGGAAGCTATCTTGTAGAATCGGAGAGTAAAGCCAGTTGAACAGAAATATCAAAGGGTCAGGAAAACTGCTCTCATGTATTGTTTGAACAAAGAACTCAGCTATACTTGAACAGTATTGCCTCTAAATTTCTTACGTACGTAAGAGAGAAATTCTGCTACTGATCTAGTGTGAATTGAATGTGCTACCACTAGCAATTAGAGAGATAAAACTAATTTAAAAAATAAAACAGCAAGATAAATAATTTGGTATATTAAGTTTATTTGCTTTGTTGGTGATTAATCTCTAGTTACTGAGACTTCAAAAGAGCAGTATATTACAATGCTCTAGAAACGTCCTTGTTTTTCTGTGGTTTCATCCATTACTTCAGCAGTAAACAAACTTATACCATGGTGCCCCCAAAATATATAACTAATGTATTAAGTTTTCAATGGCATTGTGAGAGTCACAAAGATGTTTTGCCTTCCTCTTACTATATAAATACTGTAGGAGGGCAAATTACATATTTTTCTTGATCTTTCACAGAGGACTTATGACAATAATGTGCTTATTTAAATATTTAACGTATTCAAATGATTAACTTTTACACTAGAACAGAAGGTCTGTTGAATAGATGCTGTGCTCATTGTAACTGTACCCACTCAAGCCAGATGATGACTACAGCTGTTAACTGCAATGCTTATCTTCAAACTTGCTGCATTTCAGTTTGATTTTTAGTGAATGGAGTTTCAATATCTTCATGTTTACAATAAACAAATTTCAATACGTTCCACAATTTGGAAATTGTCCTAGGTCTGTGAGCCAGAAATACTGTATTTGGGTCTTATAGCTCCTGGAACTTTAGTTAAACAAGGAATGGTTTGAAAGAATCCAGAATTCTAGGGTGAGAAAGCCCAAGAATTTAAATGACTTGCTTGTTTCAGAAGCCTCTCTGGGAAAGCTGGAAGAATGCAAATTCGATTTTTTTTAGCACTTCCACTGAATTTGCTATCACACACATACATACACAAAGATTGTTTTATAAGAATTTCTCACTTTAATGGCTACTGGTTTCACTAAAATGCGTCTCCTCATGTTGTATTGTGAGGACCTTATTTTAGTTGATTCAACCGTAGATATCACAGTTTTTATGAGCTAAGGGCAAGGCTGCTGTTTTCACCTGGAAAATAAGGCAGGGCAGTAAGTGGTAAGTATGGAGGAAGCAAGGATTCTATAACTTTAGTAATTCATCAGGCAGCAGGTCAGTAATTATCGATTATCATCTACTATTTGAGGATATTTGTTCTAAAGCATAAGAAACACATGCAGATATGTAATAAATGAACAAATATCTCTTTGCTATTTGGTTGTAGCTGCTCCTTAACTTTAGGGGGAAAAGTGACTGCCAGAGCACACAGAGTAAATCTGATCTTTTTTCTTTACAGCAGAGTAGATATTTATTCCTAAGATTTCCTTATCCAATAGCTAATGGATTCTATATTTCCTTTTAGCTATGTGCAGACAGTTGAATAAAATTTCAGGTTGAGAAATATCTACAAAAATGACACAGTAATACACCTTTCAGGTGATACGCATGAGAAATTATAGAAAATAAAACTTCTTTGTTTTTAAACAAGTTTTATTAATAATTTGAAAATTTAAAAAATATAGTGGGATTTCTACTTGTAACATTAACTTCGTAAATATATCTGTGATTCCCTTCAATATAATTAAATGGAATAAGATTTGTGCAACCAGGAGAACTGGGCTCTAGCTCTGAATGACTGACTGATTTTTTAAAATATTCATTGTCTGAAAGACGAACAGAATTTTAAAATTAATAAGTAATTCCAAATGTAGTTTTCACATGTAAATAAAATATTTCAATATAATAATAATAATTATACACACAGATAGATAGATACATACATCAACATGACAAGCAAAGTAAAGAATAAGCCACTTGCTGGAAACTTTTTGGTTCTGTGCATCTATTTAACTGGAGGAATGAAACTACACAATACGGGAAGCTTTTTCAAGTCTCTTATTTGTCAAACATGGTAAATAGTGTTTCTGTTTTTCTTCTGTACCTTTAAATAATATATTAACCCATGGCACAAATGTTAGAATACACATTTTAGCATTATGCAAGTTCAACATTCACATATGTTCGAAGTAATTATATTTATATGAATAACATTTATAACTAATTTGGGCTGAAGGAAAATTGGAACCGATAGCAGACATGATATAGGAAGAACTGCTTCTGCCTTGTTAGCTTTTTAGTCATAGCAAATCACTTAACTTCTCTGATCTTCAGTTTCCTCACTTGTGATTCTGAAATTTAAAATGTCTTCCCTACCTCTTTCTTAGAATTTTGTGTGAAGTTTGTATGAACACATGAGAGTGAGTATATTTTATAAACTGAAAATATCATATAAACCTGATGTGCTAACAGAGCACAATATAGCACTAGGCAATAAGTACCACACACTGGTAAGTCCTCAAAACATTTTTGATCATTAATTACATTCTACTTCACATAATGAAATAGGAATATTAATTAAAATTGGGAGCATTATTCCTTCCCTTTTTTACCCCCCATTTCCTTTCCTTCCCACCTTTGCCCCTTAAATGAAGAAATGAGTCTTTCCTTCCCAAGCCAGGTCATGATGAGGAGTCCACAAAAATTGTTCATGGATTTTGAGGATGCCCACAAAATTTTAGCATCTCACTCTGTGGGGCTGCCACGAGAGTTAAGTGTGGTAAGCAATTTCTTGAGAGAGCCTAACATATATTCCCGGGAGACTGGATAATGTACAGGGTAGAGAAGGGACCAAAGATGGACCAGTAGTCATCCCTTTGGAATGGCCAGGGATATGACTGCACCATGGGTTGTGTGGATGCCACAGAAAGTAGCTGAGCCTGAAAGCTCTCTTGCCAATGCTCCATCGCAAATGGCTGGTCCCAGGCAACGGGTTCCCAGAGCCCGAAGCTGTTATATACACAGTGGAGGGTGAAATCTGGAGGTTACACACAGTAGTAAGCAGGCCCAACTTAGGGGATTTTGCATATCAGGAAACTCTTCAATGGGGAAGCTCCTGCAGAGTCTCCAAGGAAACAAAATAAAATAAAAAACAAAAACATACCCATGTTCCTTGATGTGGCAAAATTGGAATGCCGACCAGAAAAAACAAAACAAAACAAACAATAACAAAAAAAACTCAGTCTCTTTAATCTCCTTTCAACTCATCTTTCCTTGGCAGATGAAGAACAAAAAAATGGGGTAGATGGTGGGTGAAGGGGAGGGAAACATAAGGAGTGCGAGAACAAACTATTCCTCTTTCCCATTGCTGGTATATTGGCCACAAATCAAGTCTGATAAAGCGAGGGACAAAACACTGAGCTGGGTATGTGATGGAAGTGATGGTTTAGACTGCAATAAAATCATCTTAATCATTTTAATTATGAAGTGAGTCTCAATTACTCTGGGGATATTGTTCATATAAGTGAACATAAATAGAATAACAGTAGACTAAGCCCAAGATGTCCACAAGAGACAGGAAATAGATGTCCAAGGAAGCTTGTTTGAAAGGGTAAAATATAAGTGGTTTATTCTACAAAGTTCAAATTAAACATTACTGGTTACCCACATGTATTAGATTTCCTATTATCACCTATTTTCTTATTTCGCTTTGCCTTTTCATTCCAAGAATTTTTTTTCCAGTTTTGATTGCAACATTACTGATTCATTTTCTAAAATTCAAAATCTCCCATTTATTATTTAAAAGCACTGAATAATTTCAAATTATAAATTTGTTATCTCATCTAGCTTTTATTTCTGATCACTTAAGATTTTTTTTTTTAACCTCATATCTTGTTTTAATTTGCTTACTTTTAATTTGCTTCTGATGATTTTAAGAATGGTCTGAGTTTTAGGTACATTGCAATTCATTTAAGAGTTATTTGTTACAGCTTTCCAAATTTCCTATATTTTGTTTTATAGAACTTCATTATAAGAATAATGCTAATAGCCAATTTTAACTCATCCAGGTACCTTATAAACAGAAACCTACAACACACACACATACACGTCATTCCTGCTGGATCAGATAAAAGTAAAAATAGTCCATATTTTGTCATATGCATTAATTTATAGAATTATTGTAATGTTAACATATTCTAGGCCATTGTCTAGGTTGATTGGAAAAAAAATCACTGAAGGGAAACAAAAGTAAGTTTAAATTAGAATAAGAGAAATGAATAAAAATGATTATGTACAGTTTGATTAAATCTTCAAAACTTCAACTAAGTTTGCAAGCTTGTTATATTTGTAAAGTTACAAAATACAATAAAGGGTATTACTGAAAAAATAATTTTATCAGATGCCCAATCTCAGTCACCATTTAAAGGTATGATCACTATATGGTGATCAATTTTCAGTGGTAATTTTTAGATTCATGAATGAATGAATTTATACTTTTCTCAATTTATTGCTATACAACTTTTTTCAATTTTTTGCTATACAAGTATTTATAGTAAACATTTTGAATATTAACATATATCAACATAATAATAGCCATTTTTCTTATAATCAGAACATGCAAAAACTCATTTCCTTACTTATGGAAAACCACTAAAAAATCTAGAACTCATTAATGGTGCTAAATAGATATTAATAATATATGTCAAATAATATATTTGATTAAATCCTTGTGGTTTGAAACAACATAACTTGCTTTCCAGTTGAATAATATGAAAATCAGTACGCTGTAAATGCAAAAGGCCTAAAAATAAACAGTATAAAAACGATTTATAGGTAAAGAGAAATGCAACATTTGAAAAATGCTCTTTTAGGTAAAGAGCAGATGGTAGGAAAGACAAAAAGTTATCATGGAAGTCAATGTCTACGAATATCTCAACAGAGAAAATATGAACAGCACTATTTAATCAAAGCCAGAAACACAACTTTTGGATCCCTGGTCTTCCAAAAAGTTTCCTTTTTTCATGTGTGCTCACTCTTTCATGGTAGTATTTGGAGAAGAAAGTGCTAAGAGATGGGATTATTAATATCTAAAATAATGGTGTTCATTTTTTAAATTAACAATGGTTATATCCAAGCTTGTTATTAAACAAGCTTGAATTTATGTAAAGGGATGGTATCTGGAAAGCTGAAATGTTTCCAAGAATATGAATATATTTTTCTTTAAAACAAATTTAGTATAGAAAATAGTGAAAACATATACTTGAAAAACTATGTCCCTTCTCTCTATCCCCACTTTTTATTTATGCTTCTCAGACTCTATAAAAAGGGATTTGATTACTCAAATAATAGCATCATAAATCACCAAACATCTGGGGGAACTTTGGAGGAGATTTTATGAAAATGTTTGGTTTTCCAATTAATTTAGTCTCCATTTGTATCCACCTCCATATTCTGCTCAGTACTGTTAAACAAACGTGATGAGAAAACAGGCTTATTATTGCTCTATTTTAGAAAGACACTTGTCATTCTTTACATTAGATATGTGTAGCTCCACACCTCTGATTCCAAACTTAACGTATTAGTTAAAGGTAATAAAATCAAGATTTCCCAAATTTTCAGAAGTCCATTCTTGTTTACAGAAAAAAAAAATCTAGATTATGTTGCAGTTGACCATCTGAATGTAGTATTTGTATCTTTGACAGAGGCGGGGAAACAAAAACAAGAGCCCTGGTTAGAATCCAAATGCTATTCAGTTTAACTCCCAGACACTTCCCTCTGTGAATCTGGACACCTGGCACATAATAGGCACTATGTAAATGTTGAATGACTGAACAAAATCAATGCCAAATTCACCACTCTTTCTTTCTTCTCATGGACTTTAATTCTCATTTTCTTGCTAAGTAACTGTCCAAGCAGAGGAAAAACTCTACATTTCTTTTTAATCCCAGAATTCAGTTCACTCACTATTTATTGCCTATTTAACATGTCCCAGCTTGCCAATAATTGTTTGAAGTTCACACACTCTGCTCAAGGCTGTAGACTTGAACCATGAAAACTTGAAACTCTGCTACAATACAGGAGAGCATTAAAGTAGTAGGCCAGTTACACCAACTCTGATCTAATTTCTTAAATTTCAAAAATTCTTATGCTTTTGAAATTCACATTCACAAAGATAAGTATTAATTTGGAAAGTATTTTAGTAAAAAGTTATTTCAACAAAGCTCCACATCCAGGGGATTTCAACAAATGGTATTCTAGTCACAAAGTTTAATTGATTTAGGTTTCAAATGTTCTCTCCACTATCACATGACATGGATAAATAAATCTATGCTTGTATTATGAATATTTTCTTCATAATTATATAATTTGAAAATAATTTTATTATAGATTGATTAGTTCTAATTATTTAAAAGAATGAACTATTTTTCTATGACAATTTGCCTACAAATAATCATTAATCATTTCGTGACTTTACAAGTATGCTTGAAGGAACAATTGCAGGTCATATTTATTTTTATTCCAAAGAAGGTTAATTCCTAGAATCTTCCCTCTTTTCATTACTGAGTTGATGAAAAAATAAAAAAAATAAAAAACAAAAACAAAAACAGAAACAAGTGAAAGATTTCAGCAAACCTTTTTCATCTGTCTGAAAGAAGCCTAAACACAATCTAATAATTTAAGAGCTATTAAAGTATTAAACAAGGAGACCCATTAGACTGAGGTGGGTCTAATGTTTTGGTAGGCTACTCAAGCAAACCAAAACTTGCCAGACACAATGTACTTGAATCCAAGAAAGTAAAACTTAAGAATGATCAATTATAAACAACCAACCAGGCTTTCCCAAACAAGGAAACTGTTTAAGCTAAAGCTAATCAAATCATTTCTTTGCTTTGCTTCTACATCTCTACAAGTTATCACTCTTGTAGTTCCTGTTTGAGGAAAGGTCCTAACTACCTTTGGTTTGGTGCTGCCAGACTAAAATGGATGCATGAACAAACAAACTCTTGAAAATCTTAATGTGAATGAATGAGGGGAAGCAGAGTTTACCACCCAAAATACTCCTTTGGAATACTGATTATTTTAGGCTGGTTATGTTCAACAGACTCAGAGAAGAAAAAAAAACTTTGCTCTTCCCCTTGACTGCCTTAAAGAATTTAGATAGAGGCCCTGCTCTGTGAAGGCAGCTATCATGACAGATAATTACAATTTAACATGAACTAGGTGTGATAGACCGGGAGGAACCTCGCAAGGCCTATTTGATCAGACCTCTCTGTGTTCCCTTGTTAAAGATGACCCAGCAAACATTTGTTTACCAAGCATTTGCTTTTCAATCACCACATGAATTGCCTTCCTGTCCTTTGAGTCCTAAACTCCAATCCCAACCCCCTTTTTCCTTAGCTCAGGCTGGAATATAAGCCTTACCTGCCCAATCAATCTGTCCTTAGGTCTCACATTCTTATGGAAACCCCATATGTACTTGTGTAATTGGTCTTTTTTTCCTGTTCATCTCTCTCAGATTATTAGTTCAGCCAGAAAAACTTAGAAGGGTAGAAATAATATTATTTTTACTCCTCAAGTGCCTCAGTTTACCTTTTAACAGAGCACAAGAGTTTCTGTTTAAGCTTTAATTAGTATATATGTTTTTTAAGCATCTTGGTTTTATGTTCAGACCTACTACTCTTCCATAAAACAGGATTGTTAAGTGTACACATATGTCTTTTTAAGAAGTTATGGCAACATATGTGGACACACATCTAAATATATATTTATTTCAAAAACACTTGCATTGAAAACGTAAATTATT
The DNA here is from genome assembly GCF_036562045.2 of Rhinolophus sinicus. Classification (NCBI taxonomy): domain Eukaryota; kingdom Metazoa; phylum Chordata; class Mammalia; order Chiroptera; family Rhinolophidae; genus Rhinolophus; species Rhinolophus sinicus. The sequence goes on from NC_133760.1 coordinate 73,710,069, forward strand.
CTAAAATTATGTTTTCTATAAATAAAAATTGCCAGTCTGTGATATTTTCATATAAATGTAATTAATATAGACAGATTTTCAGGTATAGTATGACTTTATATTATACAAAACTGCAGTATAATAAAATGTCTTCTGTATATGTATTTAATGTCATGTGCATGAGTTATATATTTAATATCATATCAATATTATTTTCTATTGAAAACAATGACATGTTTTTATCAAGTGGTCTTTTGCCAAGATCCTCATTCATTTTGTCATTTCTAATCATGCTTGAATTTCTATCTATAAAAATTGCTTTTCTTTCACACTATGGATTATATTCAAATATTATTTTGAACTAAAATATTAACAATAATAAGCATTAGTAGAGGGGATATCACTCACATGAAAATAGATTATTTTGGTATTACCATATCAGCCTTGGTACTTATTCAAAACTATTGTGCTTTTTCCTTCTATTAAAACTGATAACTTTGAAATCGAGCATTTGAAGACATGAAAAGGAAGAACAGTAATGTTTTTGATTATGTCTCAGGGTCAGGGGTTCAGTCCTGGAAGAAAATACTGAGATTTCTGTGTGAGTTAATGTTTCATAGTGAAAAATAAATGCACTTGAATTTTTTCGAATGGGATGCAGAGATACACAAAAGATTTGGCAAAGCCATAAGCAGAGCTTATTACAAGGTTGAGTTCATTGATAGTACCCACATTAATTTCTGCAGCAAAAAATAAAAGTGTCCTGAGAGCAAGGGCAAAGTTGCCTCATAAGGACTTTTCTTTTTATTGTGTGAAAACTGCAATACTCACAGCTTAAGGGCATTTTACCCTGGCAACACTTTGAAAATAATTCCATCTTCTTTTGTTACCAGAGGAAGCCTAAGCTGATCTTAAAAGTGCTTACAGACATTGTTCTTATATTTACTATCGATCAAATGTTCTTAATGCTTCAGTACAGCTCTAGGAACTCTCTTAGCGCAAAAGACTATGGAACATCTTCCTGAAGCTCAATTTCCATATTTTAATTATTTTCATTGAATATTTATGTAACAAAGAATCTTTACAAATTAAACCATACAGTAACATAATTGATCATTTGAATTTATATATCAGAGCTTATAGATTCAAATGGAGATTGTGATTTTGCCAGTAACTTATGAAAAAGTTTTGAAGTGGACTTCAATTCATATTGACTATCCTCTTACTTATCTTCAACAGAGATAAATATCTAACGTTTCTTTTTGGAAACAGTTGAGCTTAATTTGAAATCAAACTACCAAATAAGAGAGCAATTAAACTACATAATCATATTTTCATAATAAAATGAAATAGGCTATAAACTGAAACGTGTTTCTATTAGTTGTATATCTATTTTCTGTGGCTAGAGAGAGTAAGGGAAATTTAATAATTCTGGACAAACAATTCAACTGTGTCAAAATAAAAATATGTACCCTGGAACTTGACAGTCCAAATCATAATACAAATAGAACTTGGTTCCATCAAAAACCAAAGAACATCAAAGATTAGCCACTGTCCCAATTTTTTTGTTGTTGTTTTTTTGTTTTGTTTTTCTTTTTCTTGCCAACTAATGTGTCAAACATAAAATATAGACAGTAGTAGTTATTTTACTAAAGTAAATTGGACTGAGACAAAATAGAGGATTTTCTCTCCAGAGAGAATATAAGTTAGTATTTGATTAAATTTTTTGAATTATTTCCCATTAAGAAATTCATAGGTAAATAAGACAAATCATCTCTTCTGCTTCTGAATATTGCATTAGGTCTCTCTCTCTAGATAGATACTATGGAGACATTTCATAATTAATAAGATAAAGATCACTCTCATTCTCTAGGTTTCCAGGGTACTCACTGGAGTCTTGATTTACTTCATTAGAGAACAATTTTTGTTTTTACCAAAAGCCCATGTAATAAATGACTCTTAGAAGTTCTGTGAAGAACACCACAAGATGGCAGTATTTCAGAAATTAATCCATGCAGAGAGCAGTCATTTCTATCATTTCTATATAGTACCTAAAATGATGCAAAATATTTGACTATATTCTTAGCGACTAAGAATATTTAAAGTCATCCCTACAAGTGATGCAGAATTAATGATACTGGGATGTCTGTTTAGTAATAAACAAGTTGTTTCCTTTAAGTAATATAACTGTCAGTATGATTGTTCCAAAACATTAGTAAGCTTCATCAACATATAAATGAGTTGATGTTAAAGGACTGTCAGTGGATTCATAAATCTAGTAATTGCTTACATATTGGCCTATAACTATAACCATATTTCAAAAACTGTTTGAAAAAAATAACTGATTCTAATAAAACATCAATTATATTTTATTTCTGCATGATTGTTTAATAACCAGTTTTAGAACAATAAATAGAAACTAACAATTACACATATTAAATACATCATTTATACTATACAAAACTGTATAGTATAAACAGTTCTGAATTGTTCTGAATTGAGGATAAGCAAGCTTTTTTATTGTAACTACTCTCATAAAACTCTAAATTATGGCTTGTAAAACAGAATATGGACACACCTCCCCCCAAAAAATACCTGTCTAGAAAACTATGTGGAATATTTTCTCATAGAAATATTTTTCCACTGTTACCTTGCACGTACAGAGGGGCTGCTATCATCTAGCTATCATTATCTATCCAGGGATCACATATCATTATTGTCCTTTAAATATATATATCTCCTCCTATTTTAGGTGGCGTTCTTCCAAAAGAATGTGGGAAATAGCCATCTATATTGGAGAAAATAAATTCATCCTTTTGGTATTTTCTTAACCCATTGAAATGTCGCAGTGCTTGTATCAACTTTCCATTAATTTCTTTTGAAGCTAATTTTTTTCTTTATATCTGTTTTTATATTCCATTTCTCTATCATTTGCTCTGGGGTTAGAGGGTAGGTATAAGTGCCACATGACCATGAAATGGGGCCGAGACACTGAAACCAGAGCCTAACCGTCTTGTATGTATGCTGTTGCCTTTCAGGAGGTGACAGCAGGCCTCTTCACAGCGCCCAGTGCCCAACATCACCAGTCCAAGTCAGATCAGGCTGGTGCCAGAGGCTTATACGGGCACAGAAAGCCAACAAATGAACTCCTGACTGACCCCAAAGGATGGCCAGAACTAAAATTCACCCCTAGCAGGAACGTCCATGTGCAGACCCAGGCCTTGTGGACAGTGGTCAGTAGCCAGGGGTGCCGAGTAATTTATATTTGGCGGGGCACCTAGGTCTTGAGACAGAACAGCAACTTCCTACTGTTGTTAGTCGGAAAGATCAGCGGCTGCAGCCTGATAAATTTCACAAGAATATCTGCTCTATGGTACCATTCATTTGGCATCAAGATACCTTGGGCAGCAAACCACAAAGATCCACATACACCAACAGGAGACCTTCCCTATCACTACACATGCACAGTAAGGCCAACGAGTTCCTAAGATGACCTTTCTCTAATTTAAATACTGAAAATCACGCCCAGGGGTGGACACTTACCGTGCTAATGAGACGTGACACAGGAAGAAACACATAGTCCCACTACACAAGTACCAAGAAACCTCCCACTTTACAAGCCCAGACATAGCGTTTACCCCGCTTAGCTCCCTTTAAAACCTTGCCCCAACTTCTCTCCAGGAGCCACCTGAATGTTTCCTTTCTCGGTGTTGGTTTCCTTGTGCACAAGCTTAATAAACCTTTGCTTCTTGCCTGAATTTTCTTGTGGTGATCTCTCTTGATTTCCATCCTGGGAGACTGCAAGAATCCAGGGTGCTGGAAACAATCTCACCCAATCAGACACCACCAACTTGTAATTTCATTATATTTTCTCTCACTTCTCCCATTCCTTACCTCAGTAAACTTTGTTCCAAGATTGTCTAGTCAAGACTCCTGAATTAGAATTTATAATTACCTTTATTCTTTAAATTAGCTCTCAGCCTTTATCCAGGGAGACTGATCTGAGCCTTGTCTCCAGTCTCCTCATTTGCAGACAAATAAATCTTTTCTCTGTGAAAACTTGTTGCCTCAGACTTTGGCTTCTCTGTGTGACAGGCCAAGTTTATTTGGTAACAACAAGGTATTTCCCTATATTCCTATTTTTACCCCTTTGGTGACACAATGAAAACCAAGTCAAATGTTTTACTGATCCTAAGGCTGTAACACAGGCAACAAACAGAAGAAAACAGACTTTCTCTGCTTACACACCAGAGAAATAGGTAGATACCTTCCAGTCCCCCCTAAAAAGAAAGAGAAAAACCTTTGCTCCTTGGAGACAGGATGGATAGGGTTCTCACTCTAATTATTGAAAATATAAATATGTTTCTACAAGGGCAAGATAAACTTGGGTGTATCCAGTCGTTAAGACCTAGGGATGTCTTCTAGGTAGTGCCCTCACTTTCACTTCAAATGGAAACACATACATGTAGTGTTAAGTAAATCTCTCAAATTCTCTATCTATGAAGTTGTAAATTAACTTCCCAAGGCTTGATCTTAAGAATTTAATCATATTTTGTGTCTATTTTACTTACCTGTGTACTATACATTATCTTCAATTTTGTAGCCAGGCAATTATTATCTCTTATTTCTTAATTACCTACTACTTATCTCCCCCCCATTCCCCTAGTCATGACATTATCAATAAAATATTCTGCTATTAAACCAGAAGAACTTGCCACTCCAAAATATGCCTCTTTGGCATAAGAATTATTTTAGGCTGATTATTTTAAAGAGTCATATGAAAAGCTCCAAAAATCCAGTAGAAGTTATCCTTTTGTAAGATAAATTTACATTTATAAGGAAAATCACCATTTGTAAGGGTGTCTCCCTCCCTGTACCAGGAAGAGAAGGATGAGGAAATCTCTAGAAACTCTTACAGGTAGAGAAGGCATAGACCTAAATCTACATAATCACCACATCCTTGTTCACTGTGGTTTATCTGACAGCATCCCATAACTGGCTTCTCCATCTCCTAACATCCTTTGTCTTTAGTTGGAGATGGTATATAAGGTGAAGGCTTGGGCCATTTCAGGGAGTTAGTCAGTTTCCCTGGGTCTCTCCTATGCATACAGGAGACATACATGTTATCAAACGTGTTTTGTTTTGTTTCCTGTTAAGATTACTTTTTTATTACAGGGGTCTGCCACTCAAGAACCTAGAAGGGTGGAGGGAAAATTGTTTTTCCTCCCCTACATCTTTGTTTAAATTCTGACTTAAATTCTGTCTATATAGTTTCTTTGCTATTAATAATTTATACATCTTTATGTTAATCTAGTAATTGTGTATAATTCCCCTTTCTTTGTGAAGGCAGTATTGTAAATATCTATATTGTTCAAACATACTCATATGATTAACATGCATTTTTAAGAGCTGTTTGAAATCTCATCTAATTATTACCCTGTTATGAAGTGACCCTGTTTTAGTTTTATCTATTTTATGTGCTGTTAAATATTACTTATTATCAAATTTTCCTGAGTTTTTCCCCCAAAATAGTGTCTATTGCTATTACGCATCCATAAATAGGTGTTTACAACTTTATATTTTTTTAATGGCTATCCTGAAAGGTGTCTCCATTGTTCCATTTGCCATCATTTGGATATTGCTCATCAGAAAACCTTATTTTTACCTCTTCATTTCCAATGATTAACTTGTTCAGAATAATTGTTTCTTGTGACTCTATATCAATTATATTTATTTTCTTCTTTATCATTTTGGGACTTACGTGTAATGGGTAAGGTTGTACAGAGGCAATTGTCATCCTACTTGACCAAAATCGGGACCACCACAAGTATAGGTCATATATTTCCTATCTGAGGGTCTATATGACTTTCAGTTGTTTAAACTAGATGAAAGCTAGAATGCATTATATTCCCCACCCACTCCCTTTTTTAAAATCTAGGTCTTAGTTGTAATGTACGACCCTTGGCTTTTCCACCAGGGCTTTCATAGCTTTTTCTGATTATCTGTATCATACCAGTGTTTATGTATTACTGGCATAAAATATTTTTAGTTAAGGGTATTTCTTGTTTTCTTCCCCATTTTTTTCCACTGAATTATCACTTTCTATTATATCCAAACATTTTCCTCTACTATCTATACATAACGTACATATTTTGACTTTAGGGATATTCCTATTTATTATGAATTTCATGATTTCTTTCTCTACATTTCTTCATAGATCATGGCTGAGCACACTCACACACACACACACACTCACATATTTGTGTTTATGCATATGTAGTGCTTTCTTTTCATATTTAACGTTAAAGCATAATATTTATACTATGCATTTTCTCAGTCATTCTCAAGGCATCTATCACTTTCTTTTTTTTTTTTTTTTTTTTGTATAGCAGCTATAATGTTGCACAATTTAGTTCTGTTCTGTTGGTGGTATAGACATTATCTTTTTTATTTGTTCTCTTTCTTCTTCATACAGAAGTAAGTCCTCTATAACCTTCTGATTGTGATCAGTATGTTCATTTAATTCTTCCAATAAGGTTACTAATTTGATGGCTGCTGTTAAATGGTTTTTTGATGGCTTTGTCAGGCTCAGGCCACCAATGTTTCCATTCTTTGAACACCCACCTCAGTAAAGACTTGGTAATAATTTTACGCATGACTATTGCCTTTAATTTTTAATTGTATCTGTCATCTCTAGCTTTAGTTCTTGATCTGCTAGAAAACAATGTTTTCTTCCTTTAAATAAGTAGAAGTTGTGAAGCTTCTAATTTTCCTGACTCACATCAGAATCCTTTCCTTACATTTTGTAGGTTTGTCCTAATGTATGCTCTGGTTTCTATTACTTCTGTTTCTGGCGTTATTTCTGCTTTAAATCCTTTTCTTTAAAATCATTGCTATAGCTGCCAGAGACCCATCATCACCATCCTTTATATCAAGTAGACAATCTATAGAACAAGGACCATAAGGGTCATTATTGGTTGGACAGTTAAGCTTTTAGAGTTTAGCCACATTTTTGCCCTACTTTTCTGTCTCTCAAAACTGCATGGGATCTCTAGGCTTAAGCTCAGGACACAAAAAGGCAGACGGTATGGAGAGAAGTCACTGATGACAAGCACGTTCCTATAAGTATTTTTGTTCAACTAGCTGATATAGTGAACTAAGAAGGAACAGAAAGGGCATTAGGGACACATTACATTATCAGAAACGGTCAGCCTCTCACTGTCTTTGAATCACAGCAACCTCTGAATCACAATTCTACTGGGAAGATTTTCTTGTTTTTATCCTGGAAACGACATTGGGATTGCTGCACAGTTACCATGTCACCATCTGCAGAATGTCTAATTCTCCTTGAGAGATATTGTGAGATTAATGCTTGGTGTTCCAAATTCAGTGGCACTGTGACTGGGAAGGCACAATGTTAAAACTTTTACTAAGTGACGGGTGTTGGGGGTCTAAGAGCCAGGCATCATCACTTAGATCCTTATGATGGGTTCCCTGGTTTGCTTTCCGACACAAACATCTTGTTTACACACTTTTCAGGCAAAAACATGTTTTCCACCTTTTAACTTTTACAAAAAATAAAAATAAATTCAAAAACAAGTTTTAAATAAACATGTTTATCACATTTCCTCAGAATAACATGTTTTTACTTTGCAAAGTTAGGTGGAAACACTGTCAAAACTAGTTCACATTTTATGGGACAGGAGTTGAACCATCTTTTACTGATTTCCATGCAAATTACATGCCACCATATATGTGTATGTTAGCTATGCTGAATATGTAAAGATTTAATTTTTAAAATAAGTGGAATATATTTTAGGTTTGTTATATCCTAAAGAAGAAAGGCAGTTTGCTTTTAAAGAAATCAAAGACACATGTAAATATATTGATTGACCTAATAGAAGTCTTGGGCTCTGGTCTTATTCTCTATTCAAACATCAGAAATTCTCCAATACAGTATTTCAACTTGGATAATAATTGTAATTACCTCATACTTCAGATTTTGAAACACAGAATTTACCCCAACTAGAAATATTCATACTACTGCTTATTTTAACTCCCAATCATTTATTTTTCTGATTATTTCACTTTATTTACTCATTTCAAATAATTGAAATTGGTGTGTACTATATTATGTTAAAGTTATATTAGCTTCTTTTAAATAGTCCATATTAAAAACTTAGAAAATGTTATATATTTATTTTTATGGTTACTATTTTCTTGGTAGAATTATAACAGATAAGTTTACATTTAGCCTTACCTCAAAGAGAAAGATGAATTCATTTATTTTTGGCATTGTTTAAATGGTGGCCCTCTTTTTCCCAATCCATGTCATATTTTACCTATGAACAATTTAATTCATTAGAAAATTTTAATTTGGGGACTAAAGACATTTAACATTTAACCCAAATTCAAATCCAATTTTTCTCACTTATTATAGGCAAATTACGTAAACTTTAATATTTCTGTTTTTTGTCTTGAAAATAAAGGTAGTTTTATACTATGTATATACATACATACATATATACGTATACATTTTTTGGCATCCCTGATACACACACACACACACACACACACACACAAACACAGTGTGTCTGTGTGTGTGTGTATCGGGGATGCCAAAAAAATGTACACAAGTGGACACTTTGGTCAATGTTGCTCAAGCAGTACGCAGTTTGCTTTAATGAGAAGTGTCTGGACGCTGATGGTAACCACTTTGAGCACCTCTTGTAATTGCAAAAGTCAAACATGACTTGTATTCATCTTTTGTTATCAGTATATACTGAGTATTACAGTTTTTTTCCTTTCTTAAAATGTGTATACATTTTTTTGGCACTCTCTGTGTATGTATATGTATATGCGTGTGTGTGTGATATATATATATATGTATATGTATATATATATACATATATATAAATTATATATCTTTGCTTTGTTCTGAGGAATAAATGGAGAAGGATGTGAAAAAATATACGTATATATTTCAAATGTTATTTTCCATCATTTTGAAATGCAAAATGAAGATTCAGAGAATTTAAGTGACTTTCCCAAGGACATCGAAGAAAATGATTAAAAAAAAAAACAAAAACGTTTTGTGTGTTGATGTATAGAAATAATAGCCATGTGATTATACTTGTAAAATAGAATTCATGCTTTTATTGATAAATTTTTGGGATGAGATAAATGATTTCTGCTTCTTTATTTGTTAGGGAATATGGGAAAAGCATATGTGCATTTATCCATTTTTGGCTACACAGTTTGTTAACATGACTAGAAAACTTCCAATCAAAGAGATAGTAAATGGTGGAGCCAGTAATTGAATGTAGAAAAAAATATTGACTTTCAATACTAAATTGTTTTTAATACATCACTAGGTTCTGTGTTATATAATGTAGCACAATTTGGCAATATACCTGATAGAGTTTCTGCTTAAAAATGGCTAAGTCTACTTAGGAAAAAGAGATAAACACAATCAATAGAAATGCACAATGTTATAAATGATACCTGAAGACAATATTAAAGCATGCAACAGCACAGGATTAGTTGAAGAGTGAATGGTATAAACAAATAAATGGTAGGAATTTAGATGAGGGAAAAACCTCTCTGTCAGCTAACTGTTGGAATGGCCCATTTGATAGGCTCATACCAGTTTCCTATCCAGATTTAATTTCTCATATCAGCCATTAACCCCCACCCTCTTTGATAATTTTTGTTACGTTTCTAAGGAAATGTTAAGTGAACTATTTTGGATTTCAACTTTGATTATGTGCTGTGCATTGCAGGCAGTATATTTTTTGAAAATAAGCTTTGTCAATGTCCATTCCCTTTCGTCTCAGAACATACTGGACATGAATGTAGTCACTGATTGGCTGAATTGTGTGAAGAAAACTATCCCATTTATTATCGCATCCAAAAAGAATAAAACAGGAATAACTTTAACCAAGGAGGGGAAAGATCTGTACACTGAGAACCATAAGATACTGATTAAAGAAATTGAAGAAAACACAAATGAATGGAAAGATATTTCAAGTACATGGATCAGAAGAATTAGTACTGTTAAAATGTCAATACCACCCAAAGCAATCTACAGTTTCAATGCAATCTCTATCAAAATTCCAATGACTTTTTTTTTTTTTTTCAGGAATAGAAAAAATAATCCTAAATTTGCGTGGAAACACAAAACACATCAAATAGTTAAAACAATCTTGAAAAAGAAGAACAAAGTTGGAGGCATCATGATTACTGATTTCAATATATGTTACAAAGCTATAGTAATCAAAACAGTTATTAGCATAAAAAGAGACACATAGATGGAGTAATAGAAAGAGTCCAGAAATGAAGCCATGCATATATAGTCAATCAATTCACAACAAAATAGCCAAGAATATACAAAGGGGGAAAAGACAGTTTCTTCAATAAAAGGTGTTGGGATAACTTGACTGCACATGCAAAAGGATGAAACTGGACCACTGTCTTATACCATACACAAAAATGAATTCAAAATGTATTAAAGACTTGAATGTAAGACCAGAAACCATAAAATCCTAAAATAAAACATAGGTGATTTATACAGCAAAACCTTGACATTGGTTTTGGCAATGTGTTTTTTTTTTTGGATTTAACTACAAAAGCAAAGTCAACAAAAGCAAAAATCAATAAGTGTGAGTACATCAAATTAAAAAGTTTCTATACAACAAAGAAAAGCACAAGTAAAATGAAAAGGCAACCTACCAAAATGGGAGAAATATTTGTAAATCATGTATCTGATAAGGGGCTAATAGCTAAAATATACAAAGAACTCATACAACTCAATAGTAAAAAAAATCTAAACAATCCAATTAAAAAATGGGCACAGCACTTGAATAGACATTTTTTTTCCCAAAGAAGACATACAGAAGCTGACAGGTACATTAAATGGTGATCAACATCACTAATCATCAGGGAAAGGCAAACCAAAACCACAATGAGATATCACCTCACATCTGTTAGACGGGCTATTATCCAAAAGATAAGAAATGACAGGTGTTGGTTAGAATGTGGACAAAAGGGAACACTTGTACACTGTTGGTGGGAATGTAAACTGGTGCGGCCGCTATGGAAAACAGTATGGAAGTTAAAAATAAAACTACCATATGATCTTGCAATCCCACTCCCAGGTATTTATTTGAATAAAATGGAAATACTTACTCCAAAAGATATGTGCAGCCCCATGTTCATTGTAGCATTTACAATAGCCAAGACATAGGATAAACCTGTGTCCGTCAATGGATGCGTGGATAAATAGTGTATGTTTGTGTTTGTGTATTATTCGGTCATAAAACAGAAGAAAATCTTGCCATCTGTGACAACATGGATGAACTTTGAGGGCACTATGCTAAGCGAAATGCTAAGTCAGATAGAAAAAGATAAATACTGTATGATCTCATACGTAGCATCTAAAAACAAACAAACCAAGTTCATAGATACAGGGAAGAGACTGGTGCTTGACAGAGGTAGGGGGGTGGGTGAAATGGGTGACGGGGGTTTAAAGAATAAGCTTGCAGTTATATTATAAAATAAGTAAGTCATGGAGCTGTGATGTACAGTATGGTGACTATAGTTAACAATACTGAATTGCATGTTTGAAAGTTGCTAAGAGAAAGAATCTCAAAAGTCTTCAGAGCAAGAAAAAAACTTTTTTTGTAACTATGTGATGGATGTTAACTAGAATTATTGTGATCATTTCCTAATATACACAAATATAAAATCATTATATTGTAAACCTGAAAATAATATGATGTGATATATCAATTACACTGCAATAAAAAATCTTATTAGACTAGAATTTTTGAAGAACATTCTGCTTATAAGAGACATACATAAAATGTATCTATGACTTCTATCTGGGCATAAGCTTTTGGGAGAAAGCATATGAATATGCCTAACTAAATATAAAGATTCTACCATCAAATAAACCTGAGATTATCTGTGAGGACAGACTGAGTTACATTGTAATCAATGCTAACCTGAGTGGTGCACTTATTTGTCTGCATGTCTAACATGGATCAGCAAGGAGAGCTTTGCTCATCATAGTCTTTCAGATACCAGACTGACTGACCAACCACAATCTCATCTATTGCTGATCACTGTGCTACGGGAAAGGAAAAAAGCTCTGGAGTGTCTGACATAAGAATGTACTGCTCCAGCTCACAAACGATTGATCAGAATTAGTCACATGGCCCAACCACTACTAGGGTGCTGAAGAAAGAAGTACGGAGAACAGAGCATGTTTCATGATCAGAGCCTCAACTGCCAAGAGTGGCTTTGCCCAAGTCATACCTTCTCAAGGCCAATCACATCTAGAGACAGAGAGAGAGATGAGCTAGACAAGCCTTGCCATTTCATATCAACACGAGGCAACTGCCAGGCAATGGAATACCTGCTCCAGGTTCTCTACTAGGTCAAAGCTCGGACCAATTAGCATCATAGTTTGATTTCATCCTCTGATCAATATGCTTCGTCCTCTTCCCTTCAGAGATATTGATCCCTAATAAACATCTTGTACCCCCTAAAATTCCATCTCAACTGCTACTTCTTGAGAACCCCACGTGCGAGAGTCTAAAATTGGTTCAGATTTTGTGAATGTAACATATTTACTTTGTTGAAGAGTTTCTTCCTTTATTAGACTAATTGCCTAACTTTCCATTTGAAATTTCATTTTCTAAGGGCAAGGAAGTACATGCCTACTATGTATTTTATGAAAGTAAAAACTGTGACGGGCCAGCCGCCACCAGTCGATGGGTTCCCGAATGGGGGAGTGGGAATGAATAAAAGACACTCTCACATATGATGGCGATCGCGGACTTCAGTGATCCTGAAGACACTAAGTTTATTTTACTGCACCCATATAAGCAGTTTGAGCACGTGCAAGTATGTATTAACATAACAAATGTAAATTCTTTAACTTTCACATAGAGGATACAACATTCACCGAAACTCTCACAAGTAATTATCTTATCAATTGCCCTGATAGGCATCAGCCTTCTGTGTCCGGGAACTGGCCACTCCCACCAAATTCCTCAGCAGCTTACAAGCTCAAGCTCCCCTCAGGTGCAGGCAGAGACAATTGCCTCAGGGGGAGGAAACAGGTAGCATAAACCGAGCCATTCTGTAAAGCTCAGAGTTTCCTGTAACCATGGCTCCCCACAAAAAACAAGTTGTATTTTATTCGCTAAAGGTCAAAAGTTAAATTTTACTGTATTTCTAATAATTATTTGTATAATTTATTTAAAATGCAATACTACATTTTATATTCCTTTTTAGTGAGACTGGCAAGTAAAGTTTAATTTTTAAAAAATTTATCTACATATTTTTGTGTGTGACAAAAATCTAGAGATGTTGTCCTCTAATATCTATTTTTCCCTTTTTCTACAATAATAAAGCCTTTAAATTGACCAATACTTATACTCAGCCAGAATAAAGACTAAAATTCCCACCATTCCTTTTACATACATTTGTCAATGTCCACATCTATTCCCAATAAGATGTGCAAGAATGTGAAATTTCAACTTCTAGGACAGAAAATTAAGATATGTCTCTTTTCTCCATTCTCTTCCATTCAATTTCTTAGAATATGGAAATAATGGCTGCCATTTGTCTATCGTAGACAATGAGGAAAAACATCATAATCTAGGGAAATACTGGAATCACTGGACTCTAGACGCTGCAAGGACTACACACCATCCCTACAGTGTTTAGATTTGGACTTGTTTAAGACGGAAAATTGTTTTAGCTACCATTCATTTGAGCTTACTCTTGTGTACAGCCAAACCTAATTTTCACTGACATATGTAGTTTATTTATTTGTTAGGTATTTTGCATGGAGGTATCACTGATCCTTGAAAATTGTTCAGCTAAATGATCAATATACTCACATACAACACAGCATAATGACTTTTTTATTTAGTCTGTGTGAGTTCAACTCCTGATTCCAGCATCTACTAGCTTTCTGGCTTTAGACACGTTACTCAGACCTTCAAAGCTCTGCTTTTTCTATTTGTAAACTGCTGTTAGCAATAGCGCTTGCTTCACAGGTTTGTCGAAGGCATGGATGTGGGAATTGAGTATTGTACACTAGGCATACCACACATTAAAAGTTCACAGTGTTAGTTATTACTGATTTTCTTATTATATACGTATGTAACAATAACCTATGCTCAAAATAAATGATGGCTCATTTTTGGTATAAGCAAAGGATAAAAAGAAATGAACTTACCTATTGAAAGGTATAGCCACAGGCTATCTACTACCAATACTTTTAAATCATGTGGGAACAAATGATCTATGCATACATGCCTAAAATCAGACTACATACAGTTCATGATTTTTAAAAATCTGTTCTCTCTAGCCATGATCAATTTTTTTCTTCTATATTCACAGAAGTAGTATATCTTCTTTAGTACTCACAGAAACAAGGCCATTGCTATGGGGAAGAAAAAAAACAAAACAAAAAACACTGAGTTTACTCTAAAAACACTAAGACCTTTGGAGATTTCCTGATAGGTCTTCTTACTTATTTTAATATCCATGAATATATGCAATCAGGATTCAGCTCTTTGTAATTTAAGTGTGACTAAACTTGAAATAATCAATTCTGTTCTTTGAATGCTTAGCTTCTTGTCTGTTCTGGAGGAAAAAAAGTCCGCGGATTGTTACCATTTTATCCTGATAAAAACAGAATTTTTTTAAGTCAATTTTTTTTACCGCTTTCTCTTAGATATAGTACTCCCTGTTTGCCCTATATCACATATGACATGTAGTCCTGATTTAAAATTTGTGTATTTTTTTATTTAATATATTCTTATTAGACATAATTGTATTGAAATGTTTAATTCTTTTAAGACTCTAGATTACTGTAGGCTAAACTTTCTTTTGGACATGCAATCAAGGGCAGATTCAGGCTATTCGTTGCTATTTGATGTAGCAGAATAAGCAATACACAAGGAGTCATAATTGTACCAATAGTATACTGTATGAGTTTAGCTGAATCTCTCCAAATTTTTAAGTGTCAAGTTTCTAATAGTGAAATGAGAGAGGTCTGCTACAAAGAAGATTCAGATTTATTAGTTCATTGATTACATGATCTACCAAATATGTCCACGAGTTTTTTTGTTTGTTTGTTTGTTTTTAAGGAGGGCACAGCTCACTGTGGCCCCTGCGGGGATCGAACCAGCAACCTCGGTGTTTGCAGCACCATGCTCTAACCAACTGAGCTAACTGGCTACCGCATGATCTGCCAAATATGCATCATCTAAATTCTTTCCTAAATAACTGGTGTGGTGAATTATAGCATGCTAGGTAAGAAGATATCAATTTTTGCATTATAAAAATAAATCCTAAATAGTTAAATAACTGCAGGGCACCAATAATAAGCTTTCTATCAATTTGGGTGAAGAAATTTAAATACAGCATTTTACATGCTGAACTAATCTGTGAGTATGAAGGAGGCTGACAGGGTAATTACAATTTTGACTCTAGTACTAACATTTGCTGCATGGTTGAGGGTCATTTCTTAAGTTTGATTTAAGTAGTTTCACGAAAATAAAACATGTTCACAGAATCATGTAGTTTCAACATTATCCCGACTTTGGCCACATTATCAAAAATATGTTCAATTAATAACCCAGCACCAAAATAACATGCGTTTGTTTATGTAGAAATATATGATACACTTATAGGTAAATCAGTTCCTCTTGATAATGAATCATCACAGGAAACTGTGATATATGCAAAAATACTCTATAGGTACTCAGAAATTTTAAAATGATTCATACACATAAAATTTTAAAACTATTATAAATGTGATTATATTTTCTTTGAATAGTTAAGTGGTTTTTTTCCCAAAACACTATTACTATAATACCAAAGCAGCTCACCTCAGAATAAATGAGTTCATTCTTTCACTACC
This sequence comes from Rhinolophus sinicus, assembly GCF_036562045.2. Classification (NCBI taxonomy): domain Eukaryota; kingdom Metazoa; phylum Chordata; class Mammalia; order Chiroptera; family Rhinolophidae; genus Rhinolophus; species Rhinolophus sinicus. The sequence goes on from NC_133760.1 coordinate 73,725,994, forward strand.
TCCTGCTGTGACTCTGTATCCAGTTCGAGCTTTAATATTTGCATATAACTTAACATTTCAGCTCCTTGACATTGGTTTTGGTGATGATTTTTTGGATTTGACACCAAAGCAAAGCTACAACAACAGCAAAAACAAAACAAACAAAAACAAACAAGTGGAACTACATTCAGAAAGGTTAAAAAGCTTCTCAATAGCAAGGAAAACCATCAGGCAAATGAGAAGGCAACCTATCAAATGGGTGAAAATATTTGCAAATCATCTATCTGAGAAGGGGCTAATATCCAAAATATATAAAGAATTCATATAACTCAATAACAAATACACACACACACACACACACACACACACACACACACACTCACATCCAATTTTAAAATGGATCCAGGACCCAAATAGACACTTTTCCAAAGAAGATACACAGATGGCGAACATGTACATGAAAAGGGGTACATCGCCCATCAGGGAAATGCAAATCAGAACAAACAGCAAATACTCACAGACACAGACGACAATTTAGTGGTTACCAGAGGTAAGGAGAAGGGAGGAGGCAGAAGAAGGTAAAAGGGGTCAAATACATGGTGATGAAGGAAATTTGACTTTGGGAGGTGAACATACAATGCGATATATAGATGATGTATTACAGAAATGTACACTTGAAACCTGTATAATTTTATCAATCAACATCACCCCAATAAATTTAATTTAAAAAAACCACAGAGATGTTACCTCATACCTGTCAGAATGGCTATTACCAAAAAGAAATAATAAGTGTTTGTGAGGATGGGGAGAAAAGGGAATGCTTGTGTACTGTTGGTGGGATTGTAAACGATTGCAGCCACTATGGAAAATAGTATGGAGGCTCTTCAAAAACTTAAAATTAGAACTACCATATAATCTAGCAATTCTACTTCTGGGTATTTATCCAAAGGAAATGAAAACATTAACTGGAAAATATATCTGCATCCCTATATTCACTACAGCATTATTTGCAATTGCTAAGACATGGAAGAAACCTAAGTGTCCATCAATAGATGAGTAAATAAAGGAACTGTGGTATGTATACACAATGGTATATTATTCAGCCATAAAAAAGGAAGGAAATCCTGCCATTTGCTAGAACATGGGTAAACGTGGAGGATATTATGCTAAGTAAAATAAGCTAGACACACAAAGACAAATACCATATGATTTCATTTGTATATGGAATATAAAGTAATCAAACTCAAAGGACCAGAGAAAAGACTGTTACCAGGGTCTAGGAGGTGGTGCAAATGGAAGATGTTGGTCAAGGAATACAAACTTTCAGTTATAAAATGAATAAATTATGGGGCTGTAATGTACCATGGTGACTACAGTTAATAATACTGTATTGTATACTTGAAATTGTCTAAGAGAGTAGATCTTAAGTGTTCTCACCACAAAATAAATAAATAAATAAATAAATAAACAAACAAACAAACAATAATACATAACTATGTGATGTGATGTATGTGTTAAATGACTTTATTATGGGGATCATTTCACAAAATATACATAGATTAAATTATCACACCTAGATACCCTATCATATCCTAGATAGAAACAATTTTTATTTGTCAATTATGCCTCAATAAAGCCAGAAAAAAATGAGTTGAATATTGGGGGAGGGGGAAAGTATTTCATATTAATTATAATAGTTAAAAAGAGTAGCTTATGGTAAACACACATATTTCTCACATATGTCATAACTCTAGAATGCATCCTGGAACTTTATTTCTCCTGTCTCCTGGATAACACAACACTGCTTAGAAACACGAGCCAACAGACAAAAACATATGATATTCTTTATGATACAGCTGACTCTAGGCATTTTGCATGAATTTCCGAATCAGCTTTGGCTCTTATTAACTTTCGGCTAGAAGAAAGCTTTTGTGTTTTCTTGTCAATATAAAAATAACTTTTACATTCCTCAAATAATTTTCCCATGAGCAGTTGCTTTGAAAATGCAAGGAAAGTAACAGAGAGCCTGTGTCTCTATGTGCATGCATGTGAGTTGTATACGTAAGCTATAAATCCTCCAGAGCAAAGTTTTTATGGTAAAAGGTAGCAGGTAAAGAGAATGGGGTATACTGTTAATATTCAATGTATTAGAGCACCTTTCTTTCAAAGAGTGAAATTTGGGTTTTCTTTTCATATCAAGGTTACTTCCCATGTGAACTAAAGTGAAGGGTTTGGGCATCAAGCCAGCAACCATTGTCTAATCTTTTCATTCTTTAATGGTGAAAAAGAGGCAGGTGTTGTTTCAACTTTTATTGACTAGTAAAATTGAAACAGAAAACATAAACTTGTTTCATGTTTCTCAAAGGTCATACAACTAATCAGGAATGGCAAACATTCTAATGTCTACTGTTTATTTTTACCTACTATTTTATCAGAGGCACTTTACATATATTACATTTTTAATACACATTTTAAACCCTTAAATGTTAATCTTAATTTTCTTTAATAAAAATCATGAAACTGAGGCTCAGAGAGATTCAACAACTTGCCTCAAGTCACACTGGTAGGAAATGGCAAAGATGGGATTTTAGCAAAGATATCTATTCCCCCCAAAGTTCCTAATTCCCCCCTCCCAAATAATTGGCTATATTCTTACAAGAGAAACTATGTTGGGAACACTAGGAAGGAAATATAGAAGTTTGCTACTGAGAAATATGATATTAATGGATGTACTCAATAATATTTTTAAAGCAAATACAATTTTAGCACTTTCAAGTTACATAGTAACTTCAATGATCAAATGCTTCTAATTGGAGCCATCGTAATTTAATTAATAGTAAAAATGTCATATTGTGGTTTCCAAACACTCCAAAGGATAGATATTTGGGGGAAGATTTTTTTTAAATGCAGTAAATGTGACTAGTTATTCTATTTACAACTTGATTTTTTTTTAAAGTAATGAAAAGGTACACGTTATACCAACTGTCAGATCATATTACCACAGAGTTCCAACTATTGAGCAAGAAAGAATGGAATCTCATTTTTCTTTCCTATTCCCTAATCCACTGTCATATTTCCTAAAATAGTGCAATTATTTGGATAAGAAGGGCTTTCCTCTGTGATATGAAATCAGGTGGAATAGCTGCTATTTAAGTATCTTATAGATTACGAGTAATCGCTGCTTCATGAGGGAGAAAGAATGTTTAAAATGTTTATTAACCATTGAATACTTGTACAATAATAATACTAATTATAGTTTGCATTTATATTGAACTTTATAGCCAGAGCAATTTTCGCAGGCTACATCTGGTAAATGGAAGGCAGCACGCATTCTTCTCTGTAATACACCCAGGTAGGCTCATAAGTGTGTCATTCAAGTAGAAATTTGAATAAACGGAAAGAACTGGCAGCTAAAGTAAAGTTAAATAGCATGTAAACCTGAGAAGCAGAGGGATTATTTTCTATCTCTAGCCAAGGGAGTATTTGCTAAAGGGACAATATAGCAGAAAGGAAAGAGTAGTTCATTTGGATACAGAAATCTTAACTAAACGCTACCAGCTGGAAGATGTGATGCAAATCACTTAACTTTTCAATTCTAAAAGGGCAATAATCATTCTTGACTATCTTACCCTCAGGGTTAATTTGAAGTCAAATACATTGGTATGTAACAACACATTTTAAATAACAGAGCTGTACACAATAAGATATTCTTCTGTTCATTGCTTACTGTTAAGCTGGCTCTCATGGTCAACCAAACACCACAGGCAACTGGTGAAACTACTGAAGTGTTCTTTAATCCTAGTATCATTCCATCAAACTACTGGGATTTGACCAGATTCTAGTATCATTCCATCAAACTACTGGGATTTGACCAGATTCAAAATTAGTCTACATACCAAGCAATGAAGAACAGCCAACATGAAATCACACTACCAGGATTCATACAAAAGAAGCAAAGAGGGTACTGGCAATACACGCTGGGCTTTGTTGGGCGGAGACAACTCTTTGGTCAGAGCGCCAAAGACCTGACATTAGCTTGTATTTAATATTGATTGAGATGTTTTATTCCTAAGAAGAATTATTCTCTCAGTCTTTTAAGATTGATTTTCTGTAATTGTGGACAGAATTATGTGCCTTACAGTTGGTTCACAATTCCCAGTAATAGAATTGTGCACGTTTTCCTGCAAAAAAATATGTCCATAATATTCTTAGCATGATTGAAACTTTTGTCTCTGTAATTTATGTAAATGAGCAATGAAAGGATTATGTTAATGTATTATGTACCAACACCCTTCTTTGGGCTTGCGTGCTAATGAGTCCTAAACTCTCCTTATGTTTCTTCAGTGACCTCCTCAATACAGCACCCCAGCAGGTACTGCCACTTAAGTGCCATATAATCCAATTTGCTCTCTCTGAACTAAAGTTTGGGATAGTCTTAAGAAGATAGCTCACAGGAGCAGATTTTCAGTTCTCAGAAAAAACATGACCTTACCTAGATTCCTAAAAATCTTTCCTACTTTACTGAGATTCCCTATGTGCTGTGGTATAAAATTAACAATCACAGTGATTATTAACATGCTTATAATTGTCATTGGTTGATTTGAAAATTATATTTATGTCAATGGTATCATCATTGCTGAAAAGACAAATAATTTATTGCTAGGTCAAAGAAAAAAATGTATAAAAAATGAACGAGAACTCTGTTTTCACCCAGAAAAGAAAGACTGGTCTATGCACTATAAACAGTTATCATACTCTTTAAAAATTATGAGCATTTTCAAAAAATGGACAATAGGCAGTATGAGACTGTGATGTCTGAAATAAAACACACTAATGAGGTGAGACCACAATCACAGTGCCATGATTTGACAACTTCCTGAAATGGCACAGAGAAATAAAATCCAAGTAGAGCATGGTTGTCCCACTGAGCTGACGATGCAAAAATCAGAATTTGATGTCATAGTAAACCTGCATCTTGCAAAATTATTACTATGTCAGAGGAAACTTAGGAATAAGCACCAAACCTCAGACCTGCCCTAACAAGGCTCAACTTATCCCTGACAAAGTTCACAAGGGAGTTGAGTCCAGCAAAGGTAGAGGCTGTTGGAAAACTAAGTACAAGGACACGAAGTCAGACTGATTATCCACCATTTCAATTGTCTGCCATGCTAAGAAGCAAGATTCTTCAGAGGAAAATAACAAAACTCAGAGCTTCTATAATATTTATCCAAAATGCCCAATGTTTCATCAAAAATTAATACTTATGAAGAAACAAAAATATGATTCATAATTAAGAAAAACAAACAAACAGACAATAGAAATTGAATCCAAGATGAAATAGATGATGGTGGATATAGCAGATAGATATTTTAAAGTATATATTATATTTTAAGAATAATATAAAATATATTAACATAAACAAAAGTAGATTCTTAATGAGTAAGTCAACAGAAAAATCTCTGCAGAGTAATGAAAAGTATACAATGAATCAACAGGAAGTTTTAGATCTGAAAGGTCAGAAATGAAAACTTCAGTGAATGGGCTTACCATCCTTTTGGAAATGGCAAAATAAAATAAAATAAGCTAGTAGATTATTGGCAAAACTAAAGAAAAAAGAAAAGTTAAGAGAGCCTTTGTGACAAAGCTACATGTCATTGATGTTCCAGAATGCGAACAAAGATAGAAAATCATTTGTGGACATAACGACCTATAATTTCCAAAATATTATGACTATCACTGATTTACATATACAAGCAGGATAAATTTATAAACAGAATCACATCTAGGCTCATCAAAGTCATACAGCTGGACATCAAATTTAAGGTAAGAAATTTAAAGCAGTCAGAGATAAAAAATACATTGTCTACCAGGAAACAAAGATAGCAATGACCATTAACTTCCCATAAAAAAAGCAATGGAAATCTTTACAACCGCTGAAAGAAAAAAAGCAAAACCAGAATTATAATATTATGTATCAACATTAAACCTTTTTAAAAAATAAGACTGTAAACAGATATCCAAATAACATGAGAGTACTCATTGTGAGCAGAAATAATGAACCATTGAAAACCCTAACGGGTGCCTTTCAGGTGGAAGGCAAATGGAACCACATGGAAAATTCTATCTGTAGAAAAGAATAAAGAACACTGGAAATTATAAGTATATGAGCAATTACAAAAGAATATACTTCCTTTTTATAATGTTTTTGAAAGAAAGTCAACTATTTTAAGCAAAATTATAATCTAACAAAATGGTATTAAAAATGTACGTGGAAGTTAAAAAATACATGATTGTCACACAAAGGATGTGGGATATGTGAATAGAATTAGAGTTTAAAGGTTATTCCATTCGTGATGTGGAAAGTGGGAAGCAGGAAATGAAAACTGGAAGTGAAAAATAGGACGAGTATAGTGTAAACTGAGAATGTGGAGCGTAAGGTTTGAAGACTTGATCAAAAGTATTTTGACTCTGACACAGTAAGGATGCATATTGTTAGGTCTAGAGCAACTAAAGATAAAAAGGAGTGGAACTAAGGAGACTTTAAAGGAAAGAAAACGAAATCTTAAAAACTTTCATAAGCCAAATAAAGGCAGGAAACCAATAACAGAGGAACAAAAAGAGAGTTGAAAAGCAATTAGCAAGATGGCAGAGTTAAATCTAAATATCAAATCAAGAATTAACTGTATTAACTGAACATACAAGTGAACTGGATTAAAAATAAATAAATAAATAAATAAATAAATAAATAAATAAATAAATAAATAACTACAAGCTGTTTATACAATCTGAATTTCATATGAAAAGACACAGACACGTTGGAAATAATTGAATGGCAAATGAAACACCTAGCAACAGCAAGCATAAAATAACTAGCCTGGCTATTTTAATACCAGAAATAATAAACTTCAAAGCAAAGTGTATTACAAGGCATAAGAGGAACATTATAATAATAAAAGGAGCAATTTACTAGGAAGATGTAATCCATTAAAACATCGTAATTCCTGAAGCATAACTTGACAGAACTAAATGGAGAAACAGACAAATTTACAATAATATTGGAGATTTTAATTGTTCTTTCTCAATAATTAATCAATAGACAAAAAAATCAGTAACTATATAGAAAAATCTAAAACATCAGTATCAATCCCTTGAACGAACATTTATAGATTACTACATTCAACACCTGGGAAATATATGTTAATTTAAGTATAATTAGAATGTTCACTGAAATTGACTATTTTCTGGGGTGTAAAATAAATTTCAAAAGAGTTTTTCAGAAGGATACAATCAGAATTAAATTAGCAACCAATAACAACAAGTCATGTGGCAATCCCCATATAGTGGGAAACAATACTCACCTAAAGAAACAAGAGTCAAGAAGAAATCACAAGAGAAATTTTGAAGCAATTTTAAATAAATTATTTCAAAAGAAAACAATCTGTAAGTATAGCTAAAGCAGTGAATAGAAAAAAACTTACAGAATTAAATGTCAGTGTTGCAAAGGATGAAAGTCTTAAAATTATTGGTCTAAATGCAGACCCTACTGAGCTAGAAAAAGAAGATAAAAATAACCCTAAACTAAGTTGAAGGAAAGAAAAACTAATTATGAGAGAAAGCAAAATAATAGAAAAGTGACAGATAATAAGGAAAGCAAAGTTAAAATGGATTATCTGAAAAGAGTAATACAGTTAATAAAACCCCAGAAATTACAATCAAACCAAAAACTGTACCAGTCTTCTCGGGTTGCCGTAACAAAAAAACATAGACTAGATGGTTTAAACAACAGAAATTTATCTCTCATAGTTCTGGAAGCTGGAAGATTAGGTGCCAGCAGGGTTAGGTTCTGGTAAGAGCCCTCTTCCTGGCTTGCAGATGGTTGTCTTCTCCTGTGTCTTTACATCGCTGAGAAAATCAGCTCTGGTGTTTCTCCCTCTTCCTATAAAGGCACCATAAAGGACTCCATCCTCATAACCTCATCTAAACCTAATCACCTCCCAAAGGCCCCACATCCTAATACCATCTCACTGGGGGTCGGGGCTTTACCTATGAAGTTTTGGGTCACACATAAAGTCCATAACAGAAACAAAATACAAATTAGAAATATTTGAAATGAAAATAGGGTTCTCACTGTAAGAATAATGAGGGAATACTATGAAACTTTATTTCAATATATGAAATAAACAGACAAAATGAAAAATTTCCTTAAAAGACACAATTTTCTGAAACTGACACAAAAATGAATAAAAATTTTGAATAGTATTATGTATGTTAAAATTAAATTTTTAATTAAAGAAATTTCCATTGAGAAAACTTCAGGGCCAGAGTGTTTCAATAGTCAATTCTGATAATAATGAATATAATTAGTTCCAGTACTATACAAATTTTTTAAGACTATAGAGAAAAGGGGAACGTATCCTGACTCACTTTAATTTTGTAAGGCTAGTGTAACTGTGATATTAAAACTTAACAAAGATATTACCAAAAAAATAATAATTCTAAGGAACATATAAACAAAAAGCCTCAACAAAACTGTCAAATCAGACCCTAAAATATATACCAATATAATACATCTTGATCAAGAGAGGTTTATCTTAGGATGCAAAGTTTGTTCAACATCAGGAACTTCCTGTAGTTTTCCACATTCATAATAATATGAAAAGTTATAAGATAGCTTCGGTAAATATGCTAAAAGTCTTTGAGAAAATCCAACATACCCCTTCAAGTTAAGTAAACAGCATTTTAAGTGTGGCAGTCAGGCCAAAAGGTGGACCCCAATAATCCGTGTCCTGGTATTGTGTAGATAGGACTTGTGACTTGTTTCAAACCAAAGGAATAAGATAACAGTGATGGAATGTCACTCCCATGATTATGTTATATTTGACAGGACTTTATTTTGCAAGCTGACTGGCTACAAACTCTCATTGCTGGTTTGATGAAGTAAGAGATCATGTTAGGAAAGTTGACATGTACAAAAAATACATGTGACCTCCAGGAACAGCCAGCAAGAAGCTAAGAAGTTGTGGCTCTGGGTCTTACAACCACGATAAAAGAATTCTGCCACTAAAGTCAGTGAGCTTGGAAGTGAATTCTTACCCAGTCACACCTCCAAATGAGAACACAACCCAGCTGTGACCTTGAGTGCAGCCTTGTGCCCCTCTCCCCTCCACCCCCATCCCCTCAAGCAGAGGACTTAGCTAAGCTGGGCATGAACACCAGAGTCTCAGAATCACTACAATATATATTGTTATAAATCACTACGGTGGTGGTAATTTGTTAGGCAGTGATAGAAAACGAATGCAAAGTTTGATTCTAGGAAGTGGGATTGCTACTGAGACAAATATCTAAAATGTGGAACTGGCTTTGGAACCATGCATAGGGTGGAGGCCGCTGGGCTTTGAGGAGCATGGTAGAGAAGACCTAAATTACCTTGAACAGACTGTTAGCGGAAATCTGCATATGGAGGCTACTGCTAGTAAGAGTTCAAAAGGCAATGGGGAGATTGTTATTGGAAAGTGGAAGAAGAGGAAACCTTATGCAGTAATTTTCTTTTTTTCATTGATTTGGTAATGTAAAGCTACCCTGTGTTTCTGTTATCAACCCTACAGAGTCATGATGGATTAGATTTGGTATAGTTTTGTTAACCTATTATTTTGGTTAGGACTTTTGAGTCAATAGTTCATGAGGAAAATTGAATTGTCATTATCATCTCTTATAACATCTTGGTTAAATTTTGTTTTCCAATTAGGCCTTTCTAATAAAATCTTTTTTTTTTCTTCTAACATTTGGAAAAGTTTGGGCAGAATTACAATTACCTGTTTCCTGAGAAATCATTTTTTTGAAGTTAGTGATCACGCCTTTCTCATTTTTAATTCTCCAGCTTTTAGCATAAGACTTTACAGAACTAGGTAGTCAATAAATAGCTATTAAACTGACTTGATATAAGACTCTTTCAGTTGTTCAGTTCATTGGGGAAATGTACTAGCTACACTTAATTGATAAATAGTGCATAATAGTGCAAAATTGTTTGAAATTTTGAGTAAAATGTATACAAGGACATCAGACTTTTCATAAAATGTGATATGCACAAAAAAGCTTTGCAAAAAAGTAAAGATTCAGTTTAAGTGGACAGAGAAGCAAACTATTTTTGGTAACTATGGATTAATTTAAAAATAAATGAACTTGGTATAATGAAACACGTCTAAGCCTTAACTGTATTTCCTAACAGCCATGGATTTTAGGTAAGAATTAAGTTCTCTGAATCTTTGATATTCTTTACCTAAAAAAGGCACAATTATTTAGGTACCAAGGATTGAACTGGGTTGTATATTTTAAGCACTTGTAAATTATAAAGCAGTACACAAATATAGAGTGTTATTAGAGCTAATTAGGTGTAAACTGAAACATGGTACATGAAATAGACTGATGAGAATATCACAAGATTCAAAATCACTGAAAATCACGAATTTTCATATATAAAAGAATTAGGTAGGTAATTATTGAAGCTAAATTTTCAAATGCACTGCTCAAAAAAGGGGGACAAGCTAAATGAATATTTTAAAGCTATCGAAAAAGTATTTTCTAATGGATTGTCCATATGCAATTATCTACTGCTTCATGGGAGACAATGCATGGCTTTTAGGCAATACTCAGTATAATCAAGTAGCAACCACTGGACGATAATGAATGATGTCAGTGATAAAACTGGGGAGATGCTGTCTAAATGGGCAGCCTAAAATTAAAGTAATTGTGTGGGAGGTAGAATGGTCTTCAAAGATATGTCCTGGAACCAGTAATGTTTATGTCGCAAGGCAAAAAAATTTGCAGATACAATGTTACATAACTTAAAATAGGGAGAGTATCCTGGATTATCCAGGTGGGCCCCATCTAATGCACGATCCTTAAAAGTAGAGAACTGTCTTTAGCTGGAAGCAGAAGAGAGCTGAAGGAGAAGTCAGAAAGTTCCACACATGAGAAGGATTTGTTGCATGACTGCTGCTAAGATTCAGCGTCCTAGGTTCAATAACCAAAATTGACTAAGTGCAGTACTCGGACATTAGCTAGCAAGAGAATGAGAATCTTAGTTCTAAGACCCTCAAAAGAACTGGACTTTATCAACTATCTAAATGAGGTTGGGAAAGGAAACTTCTCAGATTGTCCCTTTAATGGCCAAGCTGCCCATCATCATGATTTTGGCCCTCTGAAACCCTGAGCTGAGAAACTATCCAGTCTGGAATCTACGGAACTCAGAGATATTAAACTTAGGTTATGTTAAACTGCTAAATTTGTGTAAATTAATTATGGCAATAATAGAAAACTAATACAAGCCACAAGAAAATATATAAACAGATCAACACAAGAACAGTAGACTGAGTGATTAAAAGCGTGTCTCTGGTTCTTAGATTGTCCAACAGACTCAAGGAATAAAGCATCCACAACATTCGCCTTTATCATGGAAAAGATTTGTTGTGCCTAATAAATATTAGATATATTAAGAAATTATGTCATACTGATTGTTTAATTTTTGAGAGTGAAGTAAGGTATTTATTTAGGCTTTTAGAAAGCCTTTGAAAAGGCCCTAAATGACTATTATCCTTTACAAGTTAAAGCACTGTACTTCTGGGTTTCCATAGGGTAGAGGAAAACTGTAACACCAAACCTCAACATAATTACATATTCTTAAACAAGCACTGAGTGACAATAAGAAAGACCTCAAAACAGAAATTTTACTCAGTATGTAAATGGGTACAAACCTGAAAATAATTATGAAAGGTGTTACTGAACAAAGTAAAGAATATAAAAATACCAGAAAGAATCATGCCAGTAGATAAGATTAAACGATAAGATGCATCAAGGAGATTAAATTCAGCTCAAATAAAAAGCGATATTGAGAAGAAAAATAAAATAACAAAGAGAAAGAAATCAAAAGGAAAAAAGGAGTAGAGAAAATATTGCAAGTAAAAATCATTATAGGCGATAGACAAATGACCAAAATATAGGATACTTGGGAACTGAGGATACAGGAACTGAGAACTACATGGTGGTGAGTTACTTGGATATTCTTGTTGTCTCCCACATCCCAGACTTTCTGGTGGGAGTGACCCAGAAACCTGACAGGTGGGCTGTATTTTCTTTTTATGTTTTTAACCTACAAGGGCAAATCCTCTCGCCAAATGTGTGTACCTCTAGCCAAAGGACCATTAAAAGATCAACTTAGGAAGACAGAAAACTTTTAGAAAATAACCACGCTAGTTCACTCCACTACAGGGAAAAAAAAAAAAATCCCCAACCCCATTCCAGTAAACTCAGGTAGGACGCTGTGTTGGTCAGGGTTCTCCGAAGAAATGAAAGCAACGGGATGCTTTTATACATAGATAGATAGATTTAACTTAAGGAATTGACTCACATGATTGTAGGGACTTGGGGAATCCATAAATCTGATGGAGCAGTCTGGCAGGCTGGAGACTGCGGGAAGAGTTGCAGTCCAAAGCAGATTCCTGGCCAAAAGACCACTTGTTTAGTTGAAGTCAGGCTTTCTTCTAACAAGGCCTCCCCTGATTGGCTGAGGCCCTCTTGCACTACGGAGGAAAACCTGCTTTACTCAAAGTCCACCATTTTAAATGTTAACCGCATCAAAAAACAAAAGTAAACGAAACAAAAAACACCTTCACATAAACATCCAGGATAATGTTTAACCAAATATCTGGGTATTGCAGCCTAACCAAGTTGACATAAAATTAACCATCACAGATAACCTAGATCTGCATTCTCACCGTACTGTCATAAGGTGCACCAATCACCTTTCTGAAGCGGTTTCAAAGCAGATGAGTAAGGAGCTGGGATTTGCACCCCACCGGAGTGGTAAGAAAATACCTATGTTACTAAAGTAAGACCTACAGGCATACCTCGTTTTACGGTCCTTCACTTTATTGCACTTCACAAGTGGTGTGTTTTTTTTACAAATTGAAGGCAAGACTCACCAGCAGCCAACAGATTATGACTCTTTTCATTCCGAGACGCTCTTTATTCTGATACTTGCTTTGTTGTGTGGTCTGCAATACCTCAGAGGTATACCTGTATATGCAGAAAAGTTCACAAATTAGAAAAATTCACGAAATTCCGCAAAATGTCAGTGCAGAACACAAACACAGATTGCACCTCTCCCCCACCTGGCCGTAATGAAGCATCTCTCCTCCTCCGCACTGGAGTGGGTTTCAGAAAAATCATGGTGGAGAGCTAGGATTGTCACAACCTCCCTGCAGTGACAAGGCCACCTCCCCAGTGGAATCCGTGAAGTCCTAATGGGAGCTGGAATGTCCATTCCCACTCAGGAGTAAAGAGGAGCTCTTTTCTCTTCAGTGTCAATGGACACCTCACCTGGAGTTCTACCCCACTCAGCAATAAAAAGACCACATTCCTTTCTCTTCCCAGCTAATGTGATATCAAAATAAACAAGCTGACACAATATTTAAATAAGATCAAGCGTCTCATAGCATAATACCCTAAATGTCCACAATTCACTTGAAAATCAGTCATCATACCAAGAACCAGGAAAATATCAATCTCAATAAGAATATTAAGCTATTGAACTTAGCTAATAATTAGGGAAATTTATATTAAAACAAGAATGAGATTCAATTTCACACCAAAGTAGGGCTCCACAATTAAATTAAATCTGTAACATCTTACCCACCTGCCATTCATTAAAGTCAGGTCAATGTGCTGAAACTAAATTGTCCAATATAAATTGTCTGAAGGCCCCAGGAGCCTACTTATTTCACAGAACACAAAATCATCATATAGCAAACATAGCTTTTATCGAATTTGTGAAATAATAAATTCACCAAATTTATCAAAATTTTGTTTTTCTTAACGTCTTAAGAGAGCGTTCAAATGTTCAGTGTATTTCTGGGAATTATAACTTTCATGCATTTAAAATGGTAAGTGCCAGCCATGTCATGATTAGTTTTAAAAAATAGATTGGGGTTTATGCATTCCAACACATTTTCAATCCGTTTACAGCCTTTCCTAGTTTCTGAATGCTTGAATTTGCATTCATGGATGTGAGAAATGGAGGAGAAGTTATCAATAATTCGAAGGATTTTGGTAGCAATTTGCATAAAGAATCTTGATAATTCACAACATAGAACAAAAGTAAAAATACATTTCACATTGCAGAATTTCTTCCAGAAGTTGGGACACATCTTTATACTTTCCTAAGATTCCTTAAACCAGCAGGGATTTACTTAGGAGCCCTCATCTGGTGAAAACATGAAAGGTTACATCCGTTTTACATGTCCTGTTTCCTCCCCCAATTCTTTTCTTTTTCTGTCCTCACCAACAGATGATTTATATTCCCTTGGGGGTCAGAAACTAGCTCCTTCATCATTTTGCATTATTACCCACTCTAAAAAAAATTGTAGTTTCTGGTTTATTAAGCTTTAGCATTTAACATTTGGAACAGACATTTAGGTTTCAGAAACACTTTTAAGAAATATCTCTGAATAGAGAAAAATGACTCTTGTCTCCAAGACAATTATCTCAAAGTTTTACTTATTTATTTTTAGATGAGCTACTGCAGTGACTTAACTTCAAGTTTGTAGACCTACCTATCAAAACAGTGAATACAGAAAGTTATCAATTCTTTCTAAAGGGTGGAGGACAAAAAGTTTTTGGATATACCAAAATATTATACTCCTCTGAAAAATTTGAATACATAGGCTTTCCTGGGAACATGTAAAAACTGAATGTCTGTTTTCTCATGTCTCTTTTTCTTCTATAAAGAAAATAATAATCACACATTAAACCTTTGTTGTAACACAACACTTTCACACCTTGACCATCATTCAGTAAGCCACTAAGGACACTGCTACGAAGCATTGTCAAAGTAAAATACAGGATATAAAATCAAAGTGTAGTTTTGTCCTCCATGAATTCATAAACTAATGTGAGAGATAGACCTGTGTCTAAATACCAAACACATTGCAAGTGCTTTGATCAAAGTACAGATACAATGCTACATTACATATTAATTCCAAGTGATGGGATTTGGAAAGAATTCTTAGAATTGAGTAATATTTAATTGGGTCCAAGAGAAACGTAAAAATACTATTGCCAAACTCCAGTTGAGCATAAGGATATAAACCTTCTAAGATTAAATTTTGGAAAACAAAAATGTTGAGCAGAATGGAAACCAGTCTGGAGAATGTATTGGACGACAAAGAAAGATCCTTAAAATTCCACTACAAGTAGCCTAAATAATATATAATATAATATAATATATATGTCATAAGGCTGGATTTCTAATGGAATTGATAAGCTACAGACAAAAGAGGCATTTCCCACATGTAATACAATATATCAACGTTATAATATAAAGATAGGTTAAACCAGGCTTGAAAATAGCTGTACAATATATTGGTCATGAAATTCATATTATAGTTAAAAAAGGTATAGTGGTATAATGCATTTGACCAACACACTCCTCTTATCATAGCTCCAATGACAAGGCTCTGCTCAGGAGCCTTTCTCCTTCTGAGGGCTCTGGCGCTGGCTGGCTGGCCACGGGGCTGCCTCTGAGCTCCCTCCTTACCCCCAGCTCAGTGCCACAGGAAGGGCTCTGGGTTTTGGTCAGAAGAGCAGGGGCTCCCGAGCAGGGAGGGACACGATCAGCTGCCATGAGACAAGAGGCCTCTGGTTGTTTGTTCACAGTGGGCTCGCCATGGGGGGGGGGGGGAGAGAGAGAGAGAGAGAGAGAGAGAGAGAGAGAGAGCCTCCCCTCCATGTCAGTAAGGGCATCCCATCAGCGACGTACCAGCAAATCTACTGAAAATCACACACCGGTCCATGGTTTCCTGCTGGTTCCTGAATTAGGAATTCCTTAATGCAATTTTCAGTGGACACTCTCTCATAAAGCATGAACTCAGGATAGGGTGTGGCGGGCAGTAGGAGGGGACATTCAAAGGTGTGTGGCAGACACCCTGGGAGGCTCTCAATAACCTTGCCCGCTTCTCTCTCAGAGCAACCTCTCACCCGACTTGGAGCTGGGCACGTGGCCGCCCAGCACTACCAAATCCCCAGCCTCTTCCGCCGCGAGGCTGGGAAGGTGACCAGGCTCTCCCTGCCTGCACATGGACGTCTACAGTTGAAAGATCGCTGTGGTATAGACCCCTGTGTTCACCAGCTTAGTCAGTACCTGGGACGTTTCCAGTAGCCCAGAGCCACTGGTGCCCCTCCTGACAGCGAGCCCTCTCCCCAGGCTGACCGGATACACCGACTCTCGTGACATGTGTGCCCTGCCAGCCCTCATAGGTTAACTCCCAGGTGGGCACCTCTCAGCTGAGGCATTGAGTTTGCCTGTGCTCCTGCATCCGGATGGATTATGACGCGGGCCCTGTTTGGGGACTGGCTGCCTGGGGGACTCACCCTGCTCCTGGGAGCGGCCGGGGCTCCTGCATTCCCTTGGCTGTTCAGTGCTGTGTGCGCGGGACTCGTCTGTCCATTCTCCTGTCAGACACGCCAGGCCCGGTCCAACTCGGGCTCCGGGAGCACAGGACCCCGGGCTGTGTCACACATCGCCCTGGTCACTGTCATTATATCGAGGAGCGGAACTTCTGAGTCAAGGGGAACCCTGACTTCCGGGGCTAAGCCAGCGTCTTTTTCAACGGAGCACTTTTGTGTGCCAGGCCCTGTGCTGAGCTGCAAGGTGGGTGGGGGCAGCATGAACCAAAGCATGATTCAAAGATATCTAAGCCCCAGGCTGGCCCGTGGTGTGTGGGAAGGGCAGGCTGCTTTGAGAGGGGTCAAAGGGGGAGGCCTGGCTGAGTCTGTGGAGGGCGGTCAGAGATGCCCCCTAGTTAGGGACAGCTGCTGAGAGTCATCGCTGGTCAGGAGGTGTTAACCGTGGGAAACGTTGCAGGCAGTTGGACCAGTGTGTGCAAAGACTCTGAGGCTGGAGCAGGTTCGTCAGTCACTCTGGCTACCAGACCAAAGTGACACAGGGGGGGGCAGCGTAAACAACAGAAAGTTTGTTTTCTCACAGTTACGGAGGCTGGGTATCAGCGAGCACTGGCGTCTCTTCCTCTTCTTGTAAGGGCGGGAGCCCAACCGGATCAGGGCCCCACCCCGATGACCTCATTTCACCTCCAGCCACCACTCACACGCCCCGTTCCCAGTACAGCCACACTGGGGGTTAGGTCTTCAGTATCTGCATTGGAGGAGACAAACTTTCAGTCTCTTACAGGAGGTGAGGGGCATTTGAGAAACTGGAGCATGTGTGGGGAGAGAGCTAGTTAGGCGGTGTCTGGGTCACCTGCTGTGTAAGAAACCACCCTGAAATTTAGTGCTCTAAACCAATAATCTTCATTTATTTAATAATCTCCTGGACCGGTATCTAAAAATGTGTACATCATCTAGGGTAGTTCGTTGAAGAGATGAGCGGGCTGTTCTTTTGCTTCTCCCTCTACCCTGCTTCTGGGACCATGAGCTCTTGCACTGGAACTCAGTCCTGGCCTGTGTGGTGATGCCAACTCCCCTGGGACATCAGAGTATCCGTGAGAGGAGCTCCGGGAGCTGCCCTGCCAGTACAGTCCTGGACTGTCTGACACCGTAATGCACTGGAGAGTGATGCAAACTTCTGTCTGCCACTCTCATATGGGACCGTTTGTTACAGCAACTGAACCTTATTTTAAACATGGGAGCACTCTTCGAGGGGATTTTTCTGTGTTGTTCTCTTGGGTCAGTGTATTCCAAGAACCACAGCTGTCTTAAATTGTCAACTCTCCTTTCCATGGGGTTACAGGCAAGCTCGGCTCCAGCCCACTTTCCTCTCCTTATGCTTTTCTGGAAATCTAATCTGTGAAGATGGATATTCCCAACTAAAGGAGTCTGCGGCGCATCTTTCCAACGATGTCCTCTTGTTCTTTCCACCCACACTAGTGTCCCCACACCCATGAAATCTGTTCATGAGCTATGTGCTCTGGCTGGCTGGCTGGCTGGCTCTCCGTCTTTTGTCTGTGAACACCTCTGTGGCAGGCTTCTGCCTTTTGTGCTTTGTGCACTCTGAGCCTATGCACAGTAGGCCTTCAGTACACCTGAGGGACATCACCACACCCCCCACTCCGCCCCCTCCATGGCCAGAAGCCTCTCACCATCCAAAAGCCTGTTGATTCTCTGTGGCCCAAACACTATTTCCACTCCCCAGGGGCTTCTACAGCCTCTTCCGTGGAAAGTGTGAGGTCCCAGCTGTCAGATCTCTCCTCACATGTGCCTTCAAGTGCTGCGCTGGTGATTTATTGTCAGCTGGTCTCTCCTGAGGTATCCACAGGAGGCCAGGGTGGCGAGAAAGGAGTACATGAGCTGAGTATTCAGGGAGCCGTGGAAAGGGCAGTGATGGATACATCCTGTTCCCAAATGACTGAGGTGTCTGCATTTTCTACAAAAGACTGCTTGTGTACAGGTGAGCTTTCTCTTTATGGAAGCAAATGGGCCCCAAGGTCCAAAGGAAGGAGCCTTCCCCCAGGGACAGTGAGGACGAAGGCTCTTGTTGGAGCTCCAGATGCCGGCCTGTGAATGGGCTCCTACCTGTATAGTCACATGAGCATGACCCTGTAATAATTGCCAAGCAAAGCAGAAGAAAGGCATGCCGGGCATGGGGGAGCTGGGAGGGTGTGGTGGTGCCGGTGAAGGAAGGTCTCCTTCCTCCTTTCAGTGCAAATTGCTTGCGGGAGTCACCTGAGGGCCACACAGCAGTTACCAAGTCTCGGGCTCCCAAGTGCGCTGTGTGCGGCTGGCAGCCTCAGCCCCCATCACATGGACAAACCACGTCATGTGTCTTCTCCGAGTGTGAGCAGCAGCATCTGAGGGTGCAGTCTGGCTCCACACTTCCTCACCACAGCCCCGTTATGTCCCTTCTATGAGCCCCAGCCTTGCCCTCTAAAAGGGGGACATCAGTTGCTACCTTAACAGGGTTAATCCCACAAAGACTAATTTGGGTAACGTGAGTGGCCCAGCCTGCAGCCGGCCCTCAACAGACGCTGCTTGCATCCATTTGGAGCTCCACGGTGGACTGGACTTTCACAGTGTTATCTGGAAGTGCTTCCTTGAAGCTAGCCTGCATCCACACTGTTGCGGTTCCTGGGTTCTCCATTTAGCCAGCTGGAAGGAAGGGTCAGAATGATAGCCAGTGACAGGAATCCCAAAGCGGCTTAAACAAGCAAACAATCAAAGCAGGAGGAAACAATTTATATACCAGGAAGTCTAAAGGCTGAGCGCTTCAGACCAGGCTTCACCTGGGTGCACAATAACCCCAGCAGCAACCACGTCTCTCCTGACCCCTTCGCTGTGCTCTCTTCCCTCTGTGCTGGTGTCCTTCTCAGGGGGCCTTTCCCTCCGGAAGCAAGACGGCCACCAACGCACATAGGATGACGTCATACCCCCTCAGCAGCTGAATGGGAATTGAGCTTCACTTGTCCCATGATTCCTACACGAGGGCCTATCCCCACCCCCGACCCCCAACTGATTGGTCACATGCCCAGCTGTGAGCCAATCACTGTGGCTGTGGAGGATGGGTGATGCTGATTGGCCAGCTGACGGTCATGGGACCGGCCTCTCCAAGAACACTCCTGAGTGTTCCCTCTGTTTTCAGGGTGGGAGGTAGTGTGACGCCTGTGACAGCGGGGTGCAGTGTCCAGCATTGTGTTCCCCTGGACTTGATTTCCTGGGATATACCTGCTCATACCCTCTTTCCACACCGCACTGTCGTATGTTTATGAAACAATTCATGGCACCACCTTTTCCCTCCCCAAGACCCTTTGTACCCAGACTGAAAATGAGAAAGACCTTTTGGAAGACAGGATTTGGGGTCCACTCCCAGCTTCAAGACCTGCTGTTCGTATCCCATCATATCGTTCATTCAATCCCCCCACGTCCCTGAGCACCGACGACGTGCTACTGTTGAGTTTCAGGACTGGTGATTATTCTGAGTGGTCATCGCCTGGGAGTCTTCCAAGGAAAATGAGTTTCCTCAGAGCAAGCATCTGGAAGCAGATTTCCGTCCTACTGTGCCACTCACTGTGTGGCCCTGACAACATTCCAGCCCCTCTCTGGGCTTCTGCTCTCTCACCTGCAAAAACGAGGCACAGGGGAAGATGGGATTCTGGAACGCCCTCAGCCCTGACATACTGTGGTTGGGCCTTGAACAGGTCTCTCTAGCTGGGAGTCAGCCCAGGACAGAGGAGGGTCTGGGGCTTTCTGTACGTGTGAGGACCCCAGGCTCTAGGTTCCTGGGAGGTTTCCTGATGCTGCCACTGCTGCTACAGAAAATCTCTGTTGGAGTGTTTGTGAATCCCATGCCCTCCCACCGCTGAAAGTCAAGTTTGGGACTCTGAAAGGGAACTGTAGGGAGGCCACATGGAGGGGAGGAGAGGATGGTGTAGAGCTTCCACGGAGCCCACCCATCCTCCAACTTCCTCTCCCACCCACCCCCCTTTCTGGGTTCCAGCTAAAATTGGTCCTGGCTCCCTGGAAGAACAGAGACCCCTGGTGTTGGTAGGGGAGGGAGGGATTCCTCTGAGGCACACCCAGTGGGGAGGCCTTTGTTTATCTTCTGGTTCAGTCTTGTTTCTCTTCACTCTTTCAACATTTCAGGGCATGAATTAATTGCCCTGGTCACTGTGTCACTCCTTTGTCACTTCACTCAGCGCCTCATCACCTTATTAACCCATTTGTTCCCTCTTTTACTTAGGTCACGCCTATTTTTCTAAAACAAAAGGGGAGAGAAACCCAAGAGACATGGAGAAAACCCAAGAACAATCATACTATAGCAGCTGAACTTCTCAAAAGACCGGAGCCAGCAACTGGTAAGACATGCAAAACCAAGTCTGCTGCGTCCCTTCCACCAGCCCTGGGCCTCAGAGTCACTCATCTCTGCTCCACTCTGCAACTCACTGAACCCTCCTCTCTTTTAAACCCATTACTTTCTCTCCATTGCCACTGCCATGACCCTAGTCTAAAGCACTGTCTATTTTTTTGACCTGAAAACTGAAATGACTTCCTAAGTTTTCTCCCTACATCTACTCTTTCCCATTTCCTGTCTGTTTTCATCAGTACAGCCAGAGTGATTTCAATTTTTGATTTTTGAAGGGCCAGAAAATAGTTATAGGAAGTAAAAATCTCAGGATATTGCTGCCAAGGAAACCAATGTGTGTCCCCAGATCACTGCATGTTTGGTGAACTGCTGGTTAAGGTGCAGAGGCAGAGACTCCAGGGCGCCCTCTTGGGCATCACGCTCTCCCAGCTCAGATGTCCTCCCGAGCTCTTATCTAGGTCTTGGGCACACTGGTCCTCCCTGCTCTGCCAGCTGAAGCATCCCTGCTCATAGTTTCCACCTATAATAAATCTCCCCTTTTAAGAAAATGTACACTTCACCACCTGTATTTGTTTCCCATTACTGCTGTAACAAATTACTGCAATTTTTTTCTCTTACGGTTCTGGAGGTGAGAAGTCCTCTCACTGTGCCAGCATCAAGGTGTTCTTATCATCATAGAACTGTACTTTCCAAAGTGGGCAATAGAAATACCAGCAGAATAAAATTAATGGTATTAGAAAGGAAATATAGGTAAGTGTTTACACTTTGCATAATTATGAAATTTTGCTACTAGTCTATGAAGAAAAATAAAATTGACATTGAAAGCATTGTGAATTCTTCTAGTTTGAAAGGCTATATATTTTCAGAATGACTGGGTTATTTAAATTACTTTACAAAATTATGAACCTTTGAAAATCTGTTCTGCAACATTTGAGAGAGCAAAGCTGGATTTCCTTTCCTAAGAGCCAGGTTTGCTGTTCAATATATTACAAAACAAGTACTTTTTAAATTAATTGTTTGAATTTCAAAATATATATTTTTTCAAAGGATAGTTTTCAAAATCTATAATGGTTTTTACAAGAATAAAAAGTCTGCTGTATATACCTCTTAAAATTCCGTTTGTTATCATTTATTTTATTACAGATTCAGTGAGGAACCATTTTATTTTAATTTTTTAAAGATTCTTATGAAAAACTATAGCTAACATATAACATTATATCAGTTTCCAGTGTATACCATAGCTGTTCAACATTTATATACCTATAGAAGTGATCCCAGTAGTTCACCAACCATCTGACACAGTACTATGCTATCTCAATATTAATGACTATATTCCCTGTGCCGTATGTAATGTCTTCCCCTCTATTTAAGTATTTCAACTACAGTTAATATTCAATATTATTTTATATTAATTTCAGGCATACAGCATAGTGGTTAGACATTTATATAATTTAAGACGTGATCCCCCTGATTAGTATAGTAGCCACCTGGCACTATACATAGTTATTACCATATTATTGACTGTATTCCCTATGCTTTACTTTACATCCCCATGCCTATTTTGTAACTACCAATTTGCACTTCTTAATCCCATCCCCTTTTTCACACTTCTTCTCAACCCTCCTCCCATCTATCACTCCGATAAATCTAGTACCCATCTGAACTCCATACACAGTTATTACAATATTATTAGTTGTATTTCTTATGCTATACACTACATCCACATGACTACTTTGTAACAACCAATTTGTACTTCTTAATCCCTTCCCCTTTTTCACCCACCCCCTCAACTCCTCTCCCATCTGACAACCATCAACATGTTCTCTGTATGTGTGAGTGTGTTTCTGTTTTGTTTGTTTGTTTTGTTCTTTAGATTCCACATATAAGGGAAATAACATTGCATCTGTCTTTCTCTGTCTGACATAACCACTCACTACAATACCCTCCAGATCCATCCATGACATTACAGATGGTAAGAACCCATTCCCTTCCATGGCTGAGCAATATTCCATTGTATATACGTACCACCCCTCTTTATCCATTCATCCATCGAGGGACACCCATGCTGCCTCCACATCTTGGCCATTGTAAACAATGCTGCGATAAACATATGTATGTGCATGTCTTTTCGACATAATGTTTTGGGTTTCTTCAGATAAATACCCAGTAGTGGGAGGATTACTGGGTTCTTCTTTGTCTCTTGTTATAGCTTTTGTTTTAAAGTCTATTTTGTCTGATATAAGTACTGCTACCCCAGCATTTTTTTCCATTTCCATTTTCATGAAATAACTTTTTCCATCCCTTTACTTTCAGACTGTGTGTGCTTTTTAATCTGAAGTGATTCTCTTGTTTGGCAGCATGTTGTAAGTGCTTCCTTTTCTTGTCCATTCAACTATCTCATGTTTTTGATTGGAGCATTTAATCCATTTACATCTAAAGTAATTGTTGATAGATACATAATTATTGCCATTTAATTATCCATATTTTTTATGTTTTTATTTTATTATTTGTTTGTTTGTTTGTTTGTTTGGTCTTAAAGAAGTCCCTCTAACATTCCTTGTAATACTGGTTTGGTGGTGATGAACTCTTAGTAATTTTTTTGTTTGCTTGGGAAACTCCTTATCTGGTCCTTCACTTTTAAATGATAGCCTTGCTGGGTAGAGAAGTCTTGATTGTAGATCCTTGCTTTTCATCACTTTGAATATTTGCTGCCAATCCCTTCTAGCCTGCCAAGTGTCTGTTGAGAAATCAGCTGACAATCTTAAGGGAGCTCCCTTAGAAGTTACGAGTTGCCTTTCTCTTGCTGCTTTTAGGATTCTCTTTGTCTTTAACCTTTGCCATTTTAATTATAATATGACTTGGTGTGGGCCTGTTTGAGTCCATTTTGTTTGGAACTCTCTGTGTTTCCTGGGCTTGTATATCTATTTCGTTTTCCAGGTTAGGGAAGTTTTCAGTCATTATTTCTTCAAATAGGTTTTCAGTTCCTTGCTCTTTCTCTTCTGCTTCTGGTACCCCTATGATGTGAATGTTAGTATGCTTGATGTTGTCCCAGAAGCCCTTTAAACTATCCTAATTTTTTAAATTCTTTTTTCTTTTTGCTATTCTGATTGGGTGTTTTCAGCTAATTTATCTTCTAAATTGCTGATCTGAACTTGTTTCCTTCATCTAACCTAGTATTGGTTCCCTGTGATGTATTTTTCACTTCAGTTACTATAATCTTATTTCAGACTGGTTCTTTTTTATGTTTTCTATCTCCATTTTTATGTTTCCTGTCTCTTTGTTGAAGTTCTCCCTGAGATCATTGAGCACCCTTATATCCAGTGTTTTAAATAGATAGATAGATAGATAGATAGATAGATAGATAGATAGATAGATAGATAGATATCTGTGTCTGGTAGATTGCTCGTCTCCATTTCATTTTGTAGTTTTTCTGGAGCTTTGTTCTGTTCTTTTATACGGGAAATGTTTCTTTGTCTACCCATTTTGGCTGCCTTTCTGTGTTTGTTTCTATATAGAACTACTCTACCTCCTGGTCTTAGTAGAGTGACCTTATGTACTAGGTGTCCCATGGGTCCCAGTGGTGCAGTCTCCCCAGTCACCCATGCTGAGTGCTCCAGGTTTATCCCTTGTATGGGTTGTGTGTGGCTTCCTGTTGTAGTTGAGCCTTGAATGCTGTTTGCACATCAGTGGGAGGGACTGACCCTCAGGCTGATTGGTTGTGAGGACTGGAATTGAATACAATGGAGGAGCTATGGTGCAGGGGTGACCCTACAAAGCAGGATTCACTTAAGTGGAGCTCTGGTGCCTGCCCAGTCTTCCTTTTTGGTATCATCCTTGGAGGTGGCCTGGTTATGGTCCAGCCCAGTGTGAAGCTGGCTACTAGGCCTGCCAGCCCTGGGATCTCATGGGAGGGGCCCACCCCATGCTAATTTCAGCTGCACTTTGTGTCCAGCCCAAGGCTACCTGGCATGAGACATAAAGCAATCCAGAGATGGCCAGCATCTGTGCTGTGCTTCAAGGTGCCTTGAAAGGCCAAGCAACAAGCCAAGGCCAGCTGTCACTAGTGCCAGGCTTAGGGCTGCTCAGCCAGAGGTATGGAATGTGCTGAAGCCAATGTTGCTGGTTTGGGTTTTGTGAACCTTTGAGAGATTTCAGGAATGTCAGCAGCTTTAGCCAAGGCAAGCTATTGATATGGAAAAGCCACTGGAAGGGGATTGGGTATGCCCAAAAGTTGGGTGGGGCATGGTCTCAGGGAATCACTAGGGTGGGGCAGAAGAAAGGTGATAGCCAATCTGATGAAGACTCGATATGGCATTTGTGTGCTTCAGCATGCAGGGAGGGGGAGGGCTCAACAAAGAAATAATGGCTTTCACCTGCTCCTCCATCCACGAGTAAACCTCCCCTCCAACCTTCATCCCGAGGCAGACAACTCAGTTCCTCCCTGAATGTACCTGTTGCCTTTTAAGCTACTGCCCCAGCACTGGAGCTCAGAGCAAGTGAATCCATCAACAAGTAAGTCCGTGTGCGGGCCCTTTAAGATGAGCACCTGTTGTTGCAGCCACCCTCTCTCTCGTTCAGTCTCAATCTCTGCTGGTTTTCACAGCCAGAAGTTATGGGGATTTCTCTCCCCAACACTGGAACATCAGGCTGGAGAGTCTGGCATTGGGCTGGGACCCCTCACTCCTCCAGAGGAGATCCCCATAGTTGAGATAGCCCTCTGGTTTTTAATGATCACATGTGGGTGTACAACTAGCCCGTTCTGAGTCTCTGCCCCTCCTACCAGTCTTGAGGTGGCTTCTTCTGTATGTTTGTGGTTGTAGGTCTTCAACTCAGCTAGACTTCAGGCAATTCTCTACAAATGGTTATTCTGTGATTTAGTTGTAATTGATGTGGTCCTGAGAGGAGGTGAGCCCAGAGTTTACCTACTCTGCCATCTTAACTGGAAACCCCTAGAAAGTATTTTCTCTGCTTCTATCCATTGAAAAAGATTATAGAAAATTGGTATAATTTCTTCTTTAAGTGTTTCAGCTATCATTATTACTTCAGATATTCTCTCTGCTCCATTCTCATTCTTCTCCTGTTGGTATAATATTTCAATTACACGTGTTAAATCTTTTGAAATTATCTGAAGTTCTTGGATATTCTTTTTTCTCTTTGCATTTTCATTTGTAATATTTCTGTTTATAATATCTTCAAGCTTTCTGCTTTGTTTCCTTGTCCATATCAAGTCTATTAGTGAGCTTATCAAAGGCAATCTTCATTTGTTAACCGTGTTTTTTTTTTTCATTTTTAGCATTTCTACTTGATTCTTTTGTTTGAATTTCTATGTCTCCATTTACATTACCCATCTGTTTTTGCATGTTGTCCACTTTTTCCATTACAGCCCTTAACATATTGATTATTGTTTTAAATTCCCACTCTGATGATTCCAGCATCTATATCATATCGAAGTCTTCATTTGATGCTTGTTTGTGTTTATAAACTTTGTCTTTTCTTGACTTTTGGCATGCCATATAATTTTTTGTTGAAAGACTGGCATGTTTTTGTGAATGATAGTAATTGAAGTAAGTGAACCATTAGTATGAGAATTTATGTTAATCTGTGTAGAATTTGGGCATTGTTTAATGTTTGTGGTAGCTGTACATTCAGAAACTTTACATTCCTCTAATGTTTTTTTCTCATCAATTCTTTTGGCTTTGGGTTCCTCAAGTACTCCTAAGAGAGCCTGTGTTTTGCAGTTCTTTCATCTGTAATCCACTATGACACTGGAGTTCTGTTGGTGTGGTGGTAAGGTCTGGGAAAGAAGGATTTTATAGTCTTCCAATTAAATCTCAGTCTTTTATTGACTATTGTCTCTGGCCTATAACATTTATATATTTTCTTCTTATGCAGCTTCCCCCTCTTTCAGGCAGGACACTAAGGCTAGCATGGGCATGAGTGAGAAGAATACCCTTCTCCCACTACTCTGGGGCAAGGCTCCGATAAAACATTTTCCCCTGAAAATAACCCTTTGTCATAAAAAAAGGCTGTAGGAGTATTTCACATCAGTTCCTTTTCTCCTGATAGAGTCGCCAGCTGATCTTTCTTGAATTTTACCATGAGAACCTGGTAGGATTTCTGTGGTAAAGCCTAGGAAAGTGTCAGGACACTCTCTCACTCTCATGGCAGCAATTCAGCCATCAGCAATTCATCACAATCACCATTTAAGTGTACCTACCAGTTTATGGCTCCAGCTCCAGTGGCTTTTGCTCCAGGTCAACAACCTCAGCTGTGAGTCTTTGTATTTGCCTATGGAAACTTCTTTCTCTGACTGTCCCAGGAAGAGTCACTGATTTTCAGTTTGTCCAGCATTCTCTTATAAGAAGGGGAGTAACAACTTCCAAGTTCTTCACATGTCTTTCATATTTCACATGTTCTTTCATATTTGAAAACACCAAATAGTTTTTAAAATTTGTTAATAAAATAATTTTAAGGAAAAAATGATGCAAAACAGGGAACCTTTATAAATTCCCCTTGTCTAATTTCCATGTTAGATCTGAATAATTTTTAATCCCCGAATCTATGTCAACAGTGTAGTTAGTTGTATTTTTATGCTGAATTAATAATATCATGAATGCAAAACAAAAATTGGAATACTATTCGGCGATAAGAAAAGATGAAATAGGACCATTTGTGGCAACATGGATGGATCTTGAGTGTATAATGCTAAGCGAAATAAGTCAGACAGAAAAAGCAGAGAACCATATGATTTCGCTGATATGTGGTATATAAACCAAAAAAAAAAACAAGACAAACAAATGAGAAACAAAAACTCACAGACACAGACAATAGTTTAGTGGTTACCAGAGGGTAAGTGGGGTGGAGAGTGGAAGATTAGGGTAAAGGGGATCAAATATATGGTGATGGAAGGAGAACTGACTCTGGGTGGTGAACGCACAATTGGATTTATAGATGATGTAATACAGAATTGTACACCTGAAATCTATGTAATTTTACTAACAATTGTCACCCCAATAAATTAAAAAAAAATTGGATTCACAGAACTCTATAACTACAAATCTGCAATTCATAATTTATATTCTCCTTGTCAAAGATAGTTAAAGAACTAAATCATGGATTGATCTTGTTGCCAGTTACATTTCGAAAAATATTTGGGAAACAATAGGGCTAAAACTTAAAAATAAAAATAAAAATATTTTTCCCTTTTATTTTCTCATTTGTAGCATTCTACTTCATTAGTTTATTTGTTCAGTATGTTCGCATTTATAATCAGATGTGAGGAGTGTGTCTATTTTGTCCTATTCTTTATACGAGTTTAATCAAGATAATAAAAGATAACTGTGTACTCAGATTTTCTAAATTCTCCACTTTCTAAATTCTAGAATAATAACCCCCAAGAACACTCTGCGATGTTTATAAGGCAGAGGATTAGGCCAGCAGCCTCCTGTGTCCTCATTTTCTGCCTCCCCTGCACTGCCTTTGGCGTTCTCGGCTATGTTTTTCAGTCTGTGCTCCCTATCATTAAAGGGTTGGAACTGAAATAGAGCCAGTTGTACCCACCGCACAGATGCAGGAATGATGGGGGAAAATGAGGCTGCAAATAAGGACCTGTGATTTCAAAGGAAATATAGTTATTTTAAAGACAAACTATCAAGGCATCGTGAAAGCAAAGCATGATCTGAGTGAGCTATGTTAGAACGCCAAAAATGATTTAATGGCTACAAGTCACAACCAAAAGCTGTCTGCCCAATGGTTTTCAAAAGAAAATCAATGATTAATAATATAATGTTTATTTTTTTAAAATATTCCCTTATTGTTTAAACGTTATTATTTGAAAAAGGAATTTCTGTTAATCAAAGTCCATATTTTACCATTAAAAGAGGGCTGTAGTGCTGGATTTTGAACACTTTTCAAAGGAAGTAATCTTGAGTAATGCATATGTGTTGTTTTCCTGCATTTTTATATAAAAATAGATATTAATTAGGACTGTGCAAAGCTTTGGGGATTGGGGATGTAAAATGATTCGACTGCTTTTAGAAGTGTGAGTTTTCATTGATATATTTTTTTGTTGTGACATTTTGTTTAGCCCTTTAATTTCATGTAAAGTGTGTGTTATTAAACTTTAAGATCAATCCCCAGAAAAGATTCACTAGAACAATTTCAAAAACTTGTCTTTCTTTTATGCAAGAATAAACATCTCTCCATGAGAATTCTGAGTAACACTATTCTCCTCTTTGATGTGTTGCTGTTACCAGAAACAAATTAATAAACAAAAATTGCCCCATAGGCAAAAGTTTTGCTTGCACCAAATGCAAAATTTTGGCATTTGCACATTGACTTCTCCAGAGTATTGATGGTCTCCTTAGTATTTCTGTGAAGGTGGAGCATCATTGGAGCCTGAGGACAAGGAAGACACAGGCTGCATTATGAAGAAGCAAAGCATTTTCCCAAAGTGACTATCGAGCTGCTTGACGATGAGATAAATTCTCATGGGAAAGATTAACGATGTTCAAAAAGAAGTCGTCATTTCATTTCTTCTTGGTTGTAAAGCTCTTTCTTCTCCCAAAAACAAAAGCACTCAGTTCCCTCATCAACTTTCTCCTTTTAAGCTTCAATAGACACTTCATTAAGTGAAACAATGCTGTCACCGTCCATCATCTGCCAAGCCTTTATTCCCAATACAGCCTGGGACTCTGCATCCCAGCATGCAGTGCCCCGTTTCCATCTGGATTTGCATTTTTATCCATGAATTCATGATTTCCATAAATCTAAGAATATTAAAAACTCTGAGTAGAAAGGAGGAAGTACATGTTTCTCTTTTTAATTCAGTCTTTAACACAATGCAAAATGTGTTTCATATTTACTTTTATTAAAGATACCTTCGTCTTTTTTGTTCACTGAGGTAGTCTAATTTTTGACAATATTTCCTGATACATGGTAGTCCCCCGATATATGTGTTGGATTGATTGGAATAAAGATTTTATACTTGGAAAACTTAGATATATACAAGTTATTTGCAAAGAAATTCTATAAGACTAGGTAGTTCATACATATTAAACAATGAGACCATTGACAATATATAAAACATAAAATAGGTTTAAATGAATCAAAAATGAAAAGACTCAAAATAATTACAATAAAAAAAATAATAAAGGAATTTCAATAAAATACTAAGATGGATAGTCATGCACAATCTGCTGGCTAATCTATGAGCACTTTCCCCTCTGCTTTCTGCTCTCCTTGCTCTAAGAGGCAATTCTGTTATTTCAAGTTTAAAACTTGCATTCAGTTTTTGTACTTTATGACTGGGTACATGGTTAATTGTTTCCCTGGGTCTGATTTGAGCTATAAAGCTTAAATCTCCTCTCTCTTCCCCCCACTGTACAAGTATGTAAATGCAACTAACCAAATATTTGAGTATGTAACTATTTGCTTACATGGAAGTTCCCCTTATCTGTGATTTTGTGTTCCTTTGTTTCAGTAATTTGTGATCAACTGCTGTCCAAAAATATTAATGCAAAATTCCAGAAATAAACAATTCATAAGTTTTAAAT
The DNA here is from genome assembly GCF_036562045.2 of Rhinolophus sinicus. Classification (NCBI taxonomy): domain Eukaryota; kingdom Metazoa; phylum Chordata; class Mammalia; order Chiroptera; family Rhinolophidae; genus Rhinolophus; species Rhinolophus sinicus. Next base: position 73,756,390 of record NC_133760.1, read on the forward strand.
TGTGTGCCATTCTGAGCAGCATGATGAAATGTTGTGCTATTCCGCTCCATCCAGCTTCTCCATGTGGTATATGCAACCTGCCTGTTCCTCATTTATTAGCCTTCTTATTTATAGATCAGCCGCATGGTACTGCCCCGCTGGTGTTCAGGTCACCCTAACAGTAGCCAAGGGCTACTCACAATGCCTACCTCATTCACCTCACTAGATCTCATTACATAGACATTCTATCATCTCACATCTTCACAAGAAGAAGGGCGAGGACAGTACAGTAAGATGTTTTGAGAAAGAAAAAAATCACATTTACATAACTTTTATTACAGTATATTATAATTGTTCTATTTTATTGTTAGGTATGTTCTTAATCTTACTGTGTCTAATTTATAAATTAAACTTTATCATAGGCATGTATATATAGGAAAAAACAGTATATCTAGGGCTTAGTACTACCCTCAGTTTCAAGCATCTCCTGCGGCCTTAGAACCTATTCCCTGTGGATAAGGGGGGACTGCTGTGTACCCGCAACATTAAGACAATGCTTCTGAAAGCTTGTAGGAGGGAGGACATAGTACTATATTGTCCCTATATTTTAGTTGATGATAAATGAGACTATAGAATGGTTTAATTAACTATATATATCTTTATATATCTATATATCTATATATATATATATATACACATATCTATACATATCTATATATATGTATATGTATATATATGTATACACACACACACACACACACACACACACACACACACACACACACATATATTATATAGCCTGTGTAAGATATATATATCCTGATGCACTAAACTTTTTACTCTGGGACTGCATACTCATAAATTGCTTTCATACCCTTTCTCTGGTCATCTCCATGTCTGTTTTGACTGAAACCTTTACTAAAACCTATGCCACAAAAGTGATCATAAGGAAGAATATTTAAATATATTTGGTGTTAGAGCTTCATTCATTTCATTGGAAAAGGTACAGTATAACTGAGTTCAATCCCTTGAGGGCCAGGAGATACTGCCTGCTTATGAAACAAAAGAAAAAAGATACTACATTCATTTTCTAGTGGGGCCACCATGCACTGGGTGTCTGAAACAGAAATTCTACCACTTCTGCAGGTTAGAAGTCCAAAATCAAGGTTTCCCCAGGGTTGGTTCCTTCTGAGGACTTGGAGGGTAGAGTCTGTTCTAGGCTTCTGCCCTCTGCTTGTTGATAATCATGTTCTCCCTATGTCTCTTCACATTTCTTTCCTCCATGCAGTCTCTGTGTCCAAAAATCCCCTTTTCATAAGGACGCCAGTTTTATTGAATTAGGTACACTGTAATGACCTTGTTTTAACTTGACTGTGTCTTTAAAACAATATCTCCAAATTAGGTTACATTCTGACATACTGGTGGTTAGAATTTCAACATATTAATTTTCAGGGGACACAGTTCCATCCATAATGAGTACTCTGAGCCTATGCTGGATGTACGAACAGGCTTGAGAAGCCCTGTGAATTCAGGATCATATTCTCTGGCATCCTGCATTATGACAGATGATACTTTTTTCTTTCTTTTTTTAATGAATAAAAGAAAAAATGAATAGGATAATTAGCATTTAACCTATGTGCGATTCTACTGAGTATTTTCTGCCACTGTTCATATTATTGCTGCATACAAGCTGCCATATTCCTAACCCTAGTCCTGACTGAACCTTCTTTTCTTTAGGATTCTACTAGCTTTAATATTTATGATTTGAAGATATTCAGATCATCTATTCTTTAATCCAAGTAAATTTTTCATGCAACATGATTCTAAATACCATTCCGATTATACTTTGACTCTACAATAGTGTTCATCAATTTAAAGTTTTATTTCTTTTTTTTATAGTTTCAGGTGTACAAAACAACACAGTGATTAGATATTTATATACCTCACAAGGTGATAACACCAATAAGTCTATTACCCATCTGACACTGTACATAGTTTTTATAATATTAGTGAATATATTCCCCATACTGTACTTTACATCCCTGTGACTCTTTTGTAACTATCAATTTGTACTTCTTAATCCCTTCACCTTTTTCACTCAGCCCCTCCCATTTGGTAACCATCCATTTGTTCTCTGTATCTGAGTCTGTTTCTATTTTGTTTGTTCTTTTATTTTATTCTTTAGACTCCCCAGATAAGTGAGACCATATGGTATTTGCCTTTCTCAGTCTGGTTTATTTCACTTAACATAATACCCTCTAGGTCTATGCATGTTGTTGCAAATGGTAAGATTTCTCTTTTTTTTTTTTCATGTCAGAGTAATACTTCACTGTATATATGTACCACAATTTATTTATCCAATCATCTGTTGATGGGCATTTCAGTTGTTTCCATATCTTGGCTATTTTGAATAGCACTGGGGTGAACATAGGAATGTGTATATCTTTTTGAAGTAGTGTTTTGGATTTCTTTGGATAAACACCCAGGAGTGGAATTGCTAGGTCATAAGGTAGTTCCATTTTTTATTTTTTTAGGAACCTCCATACTGTTTTTCCATTGTAGCTGCACCAATTTGCAATCCCACCAACAGTGCACAAGGGTTCCCTTTTCTCCGCATCCTTACCAAACAAACTTGTTGTTTGATGATTTATTTACCAAATAAACTTGTTATTTGTTGATTTATTAATGATGGCCATTCTGACAGGTGTGAGGTGATATCTCATTATGTTTTTCATTTTAATTTCTCTGACAATTAGTGGTGTTGAGAATCTTTTCATATATCTTGGCCATCTATATGTCTTCTTGGGAGAAATATCTATTCAGGTTCTCTGCCCATTTAGTAATTGGATTGGTTTTTTTTTTGTTGTTGTTGTTATTATTTTTTTGGGGGGGGGTTGTGTTGTATGAGCTTTTTATAAATTTTCCATATAAACCCCTTATCAGACATATCCTTGGTGAATGTCTTCTCTGGTTCAGTAGGTTGTCTTTTTGTTTTGGTGATGGTTTCTTTTGCTGCACAAAATCTTTTTAGTTTAATTTAGTACCATTTGTTTTTTGTTTTTGTGTTTCTCTCATGGCCCTTGCCTGGAGATATATCAGTAAAAATATTACTAGGGGTAATGTCTGAGAGCTTACTGCCTATGTTTCCCTCTAGGAGTATTATGGTTTCAGGTCTTACATTTAAGTCTGTAATCCATTTTGAGTTTATTCTTGTGTATGGACTGAGAAGGTGGTCCAATTTCATTTTTTGCATGTATCTGCCCAGTTTTCTCAACACCATTTATTGAATAGAATGTCTTTACCCCAATGCATATTCTTGCTTCTTTTGTCATAGGTTAAATGACGGTATAGGCATGGGTTTATCTCTGGGATCTCTATTCTGTTCCATTGATCTATGCATCTGTTTTTATGCCAGTACCATGCTATTTTGATTACTGTGGCCTGTGGTAGTTTGTTATCAAGTGGCATGATACCTCCAGCTTTGTTCTTCTTTCTCAAGGTTACCATGGCTATCTGGGTTTTTTTATGTTTCCATAAAAATTTTAGGATTATTTATTCTAGTTCTGTGAAAAATGTCATTGGCATTTTGACAGTGATTGCACTGAATCTATAGATTGCTTTGGGTAGTGTGGACATTATCACTGTATTGTTCCTATCCATGAGCATGGTATATGCTTCCATTTATTTGTATCTTCTTTCATTTCTCCCTTTAATATCATATAATTTTCTGAGTACTGGTCTTTTACTTTCTTGGTTAAATTTATTCCTAGATATATTATTTTTTGAAGCAATTGTAAATAGGATTGTTTTCTTAACTTCTCTTTCTGATAGTTCATTGTTGGTGTATAAAAGTGCAACTGATTTCTGAATATTAACTTTGTATCTTGCTACTTTACTGAATTTATTTGTGAGTTCTCATAGTTTTTGGTGCAATCTTCGGGGTTCTCTATGTATAGTATCATGTCGTCTGCAAATAATGGCAGTTTTACTTTTCCCTTTCTAATTTGAATGATTTTTATTTCTTTCTCTTGACTGATTGTTCTGGATAGTACATTATTTTTTTCAAATATGTTCTCGATCCCTTGCTCCTTCTATTCTCCTTCTGGTACTCCTATGATGTGGATTTGTTATACTTGATGCAGTCCCAAGGGTCCCTTAAACTACCTTCATTTAAAAAAAAAAATTCTTTTTGCTCTTCTGATTGGGAGTTTTCTGCTCTCTTGTCTTCTAAATTGCTGATTCCATCCTCTGCTTCATCCAATCTGCTGTTGATTCTTCCTACTGCATTCTTCATTTCAGTTATTGTATTCTTTATTTCTGACTGGTTCTTTTTTATGGTTTCTATGTCCTTCTTCATACTTATTATCTCTTTGTTGAAGTCCTCGCTAAGTTTCATAAGCATTCTTTAACATTGTTTTAAACTTTGTCTCTGGTAGGTTGGTAGCCTCCATTTCATTCAGTTCTAGTTGTGGAGGTTTCTCCTGTTCTTTTATTTGGGACATGTTTCTTTCTTTCCTCATTCTGACTGCCACTCTCTGTTTGCTTCTATGTCTTAGATAGACCTCCTCTGTTTCTCAGTCTTTTTTGGGTGGCCTGTGTCCTGTGTGGTCCAGTGGCTCAGTCTCCCTGATCACCTGTGCATGTGCTCCAGGAGCATCCCTTGTGTTTGTTGTATTTTCCTGTTGTAGTTGAGTCTTGATTGCTTTTGGCATGTCAGTGGGTGGGATTGATTCTTAGGCTGGTAGGCTGAGGATTTGCTACGCCCACAGTATATGAGCTGCTGTGTGGAGGGTGACCCCTCAGAGGGGAATTTGCCCCCTTGGGCCCTTGTGCTTGTTGAGACCACCCTTTGGGTGTGCTGTTTGTGGGGCTAACTAGGTAGTGCTCTGGAGTGGTCTGAAGCTGGCCTCTGGGTGTGTTGTTTCTGGTGCCTCTAGGGACGGGCTCCTATGCAGGCCTATTTCAACCTTGCCTGTGACCTGCCCGGGGCTTCCTGGTAGGAGCTACAAAGCTACATATATGTGGTTGGTTGCTGCTGGCATTGGACGTGGAGGCATGTGTGGGTGTTGTCTCTGTGAACCGAGGCTAGCTGCCACCAGTACCAGGCCTGGGGCAGGTTAGCAAACTGTCCAGGGCCCCCGAGGCCTGTTGCCACCTGTCGGCTGCCCATAAGGCTCAGCCACTGAAAGAGCCTCTTTAGGTGCTCAGGCCGGGCTGGTTGAACTGGTGTTGAGAGTGTCCCAGAGATACAACACTAGCTGTGCAAGACAGGGTCCCAGGGAGTCACGAGGCGTGGCCCGTGGTTTTCACAAAGTTAATGATGATTCAGTTCTTGCATCAGTGCTGAGCATGTGACCACTCCACAAAATGCCCCGAGAACACCATGGCCAGTTACCACTCACCTCAGGCTCACAGAACCTTGACAGCCACCCAAGAAAGCCTGCAGCATGAGCTGGGGCTTAATGCCAGTGCTTTGGTATTTAGGATCTTGCCTCATTTCCTAAAAGCATTGACCTTGCATTCTACAATACAGCCATCAAATGACTAGAAAGATACTGATGATTCACTTTCTTCCCCTCCTCCCTCATGTCTTTCTGTATATGGATTTCTCTGCCTGACTAAACTGTCGTCACATTGCTTTTAACGTTTTCCACTCCCCTAGATTCTGTGCCTCTCCTGCTTCCATTCCAGTTCGGCTCATCCCTACTCCAGAGCTTTCCTAGGTAGCCTCCCCCTACATTCCTGCTGACCCTGCTGTTCTCTATAGCAATGGTTGCTCTTCATGCGGTTTGCTTCTGTACTCCATAAAGAAATTTTGGGGAAAAACAAACTACGTGCTGCCTCACATGTATTTTAATTTGACAGCTAAGATTTTCGTCATAAGTTCAAATAATTGCAAGGGGTATAGTTTCTGGAGTCTTGAGAGAAAACACAGCCTTGTCAACACCTTGATTCAGAACTTCAAGACTCAGAACAGTGAATGGATAAATATCTGTTGTTTTAAGCCACCAAGTTTAGGGCAATTTGTAACAGCAGCCCTAGAAAACTTAAATCACCACAGATAAAAGAGTTTAGTTTCTATGAGTCTCTTTTCTTTTCTCAAATTTGTTTTAACTTCAAGAGAAAAACTAGACTATTTATATATATCATAATGTAACTCTTTTACCCAAACTGACCTGAAAACATCAAACCAGTGTCAGAGTCAGAACCAGAACCCACATCCTCCAGGCTCATTATATGGAATAAAGCCTTCCTGAGAACTTCAGAGTTCAAGGAGAAAAGGCAAATTCTTCCACCCCGGGCTACCTGATGCTTGTCAACATAACCTCCTCAAATATCACCGTTTCACACAAAGTATGGCAGTTGGTATCTGTCTAAGCCAAGGCCATGAACAGAGTCAAAAGCACATGAGGCCAAGAAGACTCGCTTGAACTTGAAACTGAATGCAGGTTTCAGTCCCAGAGGTAAGGGCCCTAGAGGAATTTAATTTCTCTAGGCAAACAGACAGACAGTTAAGAGATTGATGAATAAGTGTTAATATATAACTGAGAGGAAAGAAAGGAAAAGAGAGGTGAAAGAGAGAAACATTTTCAGATCTAAAGTACAAAGGCAAGATTCAGAAATCACAGATCATAGGTTTGTGGCTAAAGTGAAAGCATTAAATGAATTCCATTTACGCTGTTAGCAGAATCTTAGGGATTCTCAACATTCACTTCAGAGACCCACGTAGAGTAACTAACTAGCATAAGCCCAGAGTTTCACAAATATAGCAAAGAGTATATTTGGATTGGCTGTCACCTTAATAGCCCTAAGCTTCTCTCAATCCATTGGGTGTCTTATTGCCTAAAAATAATTAAATCAGACACTCATTCATCCAACACTCCCTGAACCCCTATAGTATGTCAAATACTGTGGCAAGCACTGATAATTAAAAAAAAAAAAGGAAAACTGCACATACTTGTTGACAGATGTAAGAAATGCAGAAATTAATGGCCAGAGGTGAACAGCACAAGAGTAGTGTTTTAGGATATGCCTAAGGCACCATGAGAGCCAAAAATCAAAGACACCTGGGTAGATGAGACAGGGCTCCAGACAGAGAATGATGCTAAAGTTGGACAAACCCAAGTAGGAGTGGGGTCTGGGAACAGAGACAGGGATTCAACACAGAAGCGTAGTATTTGCAGTGATGTAGTCAATAATCGAGCATGGGAGAAGTGGGAAGGGCTGAAAAACAAAAGATACTTTTGACAACGAATGAGGAGGCTCAGATGCCATACTAAAGCATTCTGACTGCAGCCCTTGGGCAGGGAACAAAATACGTGAGAGAGGCAAGATGTGTGAACTATGGCCAAGGCCATACCTTGTCTCAAAGAAGTCTTAGCATTTAATTTATTACTATATGCTATTAAGTGAAAAATAATTTACCTTCCCTAAGTAGTATTAATTCATAGCTGTCATTAATTCAAATACTTTCCCTCTCCCCCTTAGCTCACTTACATAGAAGAAAAATATTATTTTTTTCAAAGCACAATGATATGCCAAGACATTTGGGAAAGTAGCTATTGAGTCATGAATTTTCAGGAACATGCAGCTAGTTGTGCAGCTGAATATATAAAAGGTTTTTGATCACCATATGTAGTTGAGACTGAAGAAATTTCAATACATTATTACGTTCTTTATGAGGGGACGTAGGGTACTAATGTGCTGAAATTGTAAGAAACAAGCCCAGTGAAGACATACTGTCATGAATTTAGGTCAGTATTAATAATCAAGGAGTGAGTATTGAACTGTCCTAAGAACATTCATGTTCAAAATGCTCTATTTAACATGTCTCCTAATTCTGATCACGGTTTTACTTTGATTATTTTACAAAGTGTTATGGTATTTTACAGATTCATTTAAAATGGTTTCTGTTGTTTTTATGATACACTTGAAATCTAAGTTCACTGACACACATGCAAGCTAGTAATAATGTACAATAAAATAAATAAACAAATAGGAAAATATAAAATGCTGGTGAGATTCAAAGTTGAAGGATATAAATGTAAATGTATTTTTAATTGTACCTGGCAATAGTCTCATGCCACATAGAACATATCTTACATAGTTCGTCAAACATGACTATAGTAATAATTTTCCGTAGAAAATTCTCATTCTTATTCATGTTATTTTGTATATTTGGTAAGTGTCAGTGATATTAATTCTATACCTGAATCAATGTTGGAACAATATTTGCCATTGTTTCTACTTCTTCTGGTTAGTTTAGCAGAAAAATAGTTAGCCCCTTAAGGTGTGTCATAAATTATATCTATTTGCTATTGTCCAATGTTTGAAGGAATGCACCAGGCAAAAATAATTTAGAAACTGACAAACAGTGCCCAGATACTGTCTGTAATAGTGTCAACTTAATTCCATTTCATATTTCTGTGCTATACATTTTACCTTTTCTCTAGTAGAGAAATTGATGTATATTTTTTCCTTAAACATACAGCACTTTTTAAGACAACATTAGCATTGGCTATTTTAAAATGCAATCATTATTAAGGATGCTTCATTTTGTGTTCTATTTTCACATTATGAATGGAGGAAAACAACACTTCATCAGCATTGGGGGTTTACAATGGTCAAAAAGCACTGAGCAAGACCGGCACTTTGATTTTAGGGTCAATGTTGTGCAGTCTGACACTTACAGAGGAAGGCACGGCCATTCTGTAATGAGGCCATGGGCTCTGAGAAGCCCTGCATTTTGTGTGATGGCAATTGTGACCTCATGGAAGCCTTCAATACAATAAGAGAGTCTCAGGATGAATTTAAAATGAAAGACATTTTTATCTAAAAAAAAATACAAAAATGAAAACAAAACAAGAAAACTTAGGGCGATGTTGGATATGTTTTTTTATGTTGATTATGGAGGTGATGATGTCATGGATGTTTGCTTATATCCAAAGTCATCAAATGTACACATTAATATATACAGTTCTTTATATCAACTATACTTCAATAAAGCTATTAAAACAAGAGTTAACCCAGGGACTAGAGATAAGAACCATGAATTTGCAGGAAAAGTTGTATGAAAATTTAATTGCTTTCTTGGTTCATCTGAGTTCAGTGAGTCAGTTATTCTGGGAGGAACGTTTTCAGCTAGGATTGTTCTGATTGGACAGACAGGGAATACTGGCTGGGTTGTGAGAAACAGAAATTCTTGGAATGTGAATATGAAAATCTGATAGCAGGAGAGAACAGTCTATTAGTCACCTTATTAGTTTCCTGAGACTGCTGCAACAAAATACCACATATTGGATGGATGAAAACAACAGAGATTTATTCTCACAGTTGTGAAAGCTGGAAGTCCTAACCAGAGGGCTTAGGAGGGCCATGCTCCCTTCCACTTCTCTAGGGAAGACTCCTACCTTGTATCTCCTAACTTCTGGTGGTTGCTGCTGGCCATCCTGGCATTTCTTGGTTTGAGCTGCATCAGTCCAATTTCTGTTTCTGTCTTTACATGACCATCTCTCCTCTTTGAGAGTTTGTGTGTCTGCAAATCTCTCTCTCCTAATAAGCAGTTGTCATTGGATGTATGGTCCATTGAATCTAGTATGACCTCATCTTAAATTGATTACATCTGCTTAGATCCTATGTCTAAATACAGTCATATTTACAGATACCTGGTGTGAGGACTCAACATATCTTTTTAGGGGGACATAATTCAATCCACAGCAGTCACTATATAACAAATCAAGAATGTAAAGTAGACAGATATTTAGGAGAAATAATTTGGGAGCAGGAGAAGTAGAATGAAATAAGAGAAAATGCCCCAGAATGTGCATTTATGAAAATGAAAAAATGTTTTTAAAAATAGAGGAAAATTCAAATAATAATGATGGCAACATTAACCTAATGGACAGATAGTTTATAGTAAAAACTTCTGTTCAAATGTACATAGGTGTCACATATACTTCTATAGGATTGTTTCCTAAAAGTGGAATCACTGGATAAAAATATAGGAATACACACACACACACACACACACACACACACACACACACGTTTGTTCTCCTTTTTAAATGTTTTCCCCTTATAAAGAAAAGACATTGTTTTTCATTTTCCAATCCCACCAAAAAAAAAAAAAAGAAAACCCCTGTGTGAAAGTTGAATAAAATACATTCTAATATATTTACACAAAGTTTAGTTGACCACAAAATATGTTACCAAAGGGATTGCTATCTTCCTGAGATTCCCCCCTTAGAATTTCATTTTGCTAGTCCATTGGAAGAGTTAAATGAAACACAGAAAGACAAATTGGGTTTACAGTACTGTGGTTCAAGTTCCCCCTTTCTGAGATTGCATTGTGTTACATATCTTGGTACTCAATTATTTTGCAGTCACTACTTTGCTACAGTGAACCCACAACTCATACTTCAGCTTTTTTATTTTATTTTAAAACAAGGTGACTTCAAATTATCTTAGATTTTAGTCATTTCTTACAGTTTACAAAAAAGGCAAAATAAAGAAGCACTTTATTGTATGCTGATTAAAAAGAAAAACAAAATCCTAGATCCCAAACTTGTCTCTGCCAGTAGTAGCAAGGTAGGATAAGACTTACTTTCCTTAATTGCAAAATAGGTAAAATGGGATTCTTATAAAGATAAAGTGATAAAAGCAGTGCAGAAACATTAGTTCCAACTTGGCACATGGTACCTAGGTATGTAAATGTCGAATCTGAATGTGCAAAATAAAAGTGGATGATGCAATTGTCCAGATAATTAAATCGAAATGGAAAATTAAAAACACTTGCATCAATTAATGTATCTGGAAATGTCAGTTGAAAGTTATTTTGCTGACAAACTATTTAGATGAGAACTAAAATGCCACATTTCCCTTGGCATACATTTTTATCATCATGCCTGTGTTGAGTAATTTATGAAAAATACCAGTATCACAAATTCATACAACAATCTGTTTTAATTTTTTTAACGTGTTTTTTTCAGCATTCAGTAACATTAGGTTGGTGCAACAGTAATTGCAGTTTTTGCAATTATGTTTAACCTTTTAAACCACAATTATGTTTGCATCAGCCTAGTAAATCTGGCTTTTTCTCCAATCACTTCTTTCCAATCATCCTTACAGTACCTGATGCTAGAGACGTATTAGTAATATTGTTTTTATTAGAATACATATATAATTTCTGTGTAACAAAAATAGGATATCCCCCCAAAAGAAAAAGAAACAAAGAAGAAATAAATTTGATTATCAACAAATGGATAAGTGGGAATAGAGAATGGACAGTAAAGGTTATGAAATTCCTTTGAGAATGTATTTTTATAAAATATTTGCCTTCTGAGTTATAGTCAAATTTTCTGCACTTAAAAAGGAAAAGTAAGTGCACAGGATGAAAAAAAAACTAAAAGTGAATAAAAATGCAAAACAATAAATATAACCTTATATAAGATGAATAACCACATAGAAGAAGGAAAAAAGAATTAATCCCAATGTCTTTGAAGATGATACTTTAGAGGTTTTCAGCCAGATATATTCTGAGACTAAAAAGAACTTAAAGAAAATCTTGAAGTTGTTAATAGAATTGGACTAATAAAAAACTATTTTTATGAGTAATTTATGATGTGGTGTACTAATGACACAGTATCACTTATACAGAATCCCTGCCAAACGTGTAAATATAATCATGAAAAAACAATAATGTATGCCCTAATTTAGATGTTAGATTCACTCTGAAAAGCAACAGACTTGATTCTTTAAATACCGGGGGTTGCCAAAAACTGTGTACACATGACTTGTATTCATTTTTTGTTATTGGTATATACTGAGTATCACAAAATTTAATACAATATTTTTCCTTCTTAAAATGTGTATACATTTTTTGGCACCGTCTGTGTATCAATGCCATGAAATACAAAAACAGAAAATAAACTAAAGGGGGAAACTGTGTGGAATAAAGGAGACTGAAGAGTTCTGACTAAGGGACTTTTCTGTCTTCTAGTAGTATGTACCACAGCTGGGAGAAAATATTATTTTTCCATAGTGAGAACCTTGATTTCAAATACCACAACTTATTAACTTACTTGCTCATTCAAAAATTGCTCATTCTTATTCATGTTATTTTGTGTATTTGGTGAGTGTCAGTGATATTAATTCTATACATGAATCAATATAGAAAGATTATTTGCCATTGTTTCCATTTGTTGTTAATTTAGTAGAAAAATAGCTGGCCCCTTAAGATGCATCAAAAATTATAACTATTTCCTATTGTCCAATGTTTGAAGGAATGCATTTAGCAATAGTTTAGCAACTGACAAACAGTACCTAGAAATTTGAACTGTGCTATATATTAAGTAGTAACAATAATATGCTTAAATATTCAGAGGTGATAGTTATATTATGGTTATGAAGGAGACTGTCTTCTCTCTTTGGAGATATACACTAAGTATGTGAGGGTGATGTGTCATGATGCCTGCAACTAACTTTCATGTATTTCAGTGTGAGTAAGAGTGTGTGTGTGTGTGTGTGTGTGTGTGTGTGTGTGTGTGTGTGTGAGGGAGGGAGGGAAGAAGACAAAAAAAGCTGGGAAGAAAGTGGAAAGGAGAGGGTGAGGGAGAAAGAATAATATATAATTAGTGAATCTAGCTGAAGGTTATAGATTTGATTTTTTTTTAATGAAAAGTTGGGTAAAATGATTCTTTTGGTACTTACGTTTATTTAGTTTTATTCTAGCTTTATTTATTTATTTGTTTTAATTAAAGTTTATTGGAGTGACAATTGTTAGTAAAGTTACATAGGTTTCAGGTGTACAATTCTGTAATACATCATCTATATATCACATTGTGTGTTCACCACCCAGAGTCAGTTCTCCTTCCATCACCATATATTTGATCCTGTTTACCCTCATCTACCACCCCTCTTCCCCCTTACCCTCTGGTAACCACTAAACTATTGTCTGTGTCTATGAAGTTTTGTTTCTTCATTTGTTTATCTTGTTCCTTCATTGTTTTCAGTTTTATATATCACATTTCAGTGAAATGATATGGTTCTCTACTTTTTCTGTCTAACTTATTTCACTTAGCATAATAATCTCAAGACCATCCATGTTGTTGCAAATGGCACTATTTCATCTTTTCTTACGGCAGAATAGTATTCCACTGTATATATATACCACATCTTCTTTATCCAATCACCTATCGAAGGACACTTTGGTTGTTTGCATGTCTTGGCTACTGTAAATAAGCTGCATTGAACATCGGAGCACATATATCTTTATGGATAAATGTTTTCCAATTTTTTGGGTAGATACCCAGGAGAGGGATTGCTGGGTCATATGGTAATTATATTCTTAATTTTTTAAGGAACCTCCATACTGCCTTCCATAGAGGCTGCACCAATCTGCATTCCCACCAACAGTGTATCCTTTTTCTCCACAGCCTCTCCAACACTTGTTATTATTTGTCTCAACAACAACAACAAAAAAATCAAAACAATCCAATTAAAAAATGGACAGAGGACCCGAATAGACATTTCTCCAAAGAGGACATACAAATGGCAAATAGACATATGAAAAAATGCTCAACAGCACTAATCATCAGAGAAATGCAAATAAAAACCACAATGAGATATCAACTCACACCAGTTGGAAAGGCTATCATCAACAAGACAAATATTCTAGCTTTATTAATTCTAGAAGAATATATCTATAAAAATAAGTCTGGGCAGTCATTACTAGACAAAGTGACCCAATGAAACATGGAGTATATCTTTGATATTCTTATGCAAATGTTGGAGGAAAACTGAAGAAAAAATGAAATAATTGAAACTTAGAGACCTCCCTTCTTTTAGAATTGGAATTGTGAAAAGAAAAACAAAAACAAAAAAACCAACAATGATTCCTCTGAATTATCTGTTACGGAATAAGTAAACATCAGTCAACACATGTAGCCTACCCAACCTCTTATAGATAGTCTTTAGGAACGTGTGGTGCTGGACTTTTGGAAAAATGGATGTAGGTATATGGTGCAAAACCCTTCTTCTTGATACAATGAGACTTATGAGTTTTCCTATCAGAGGTGCGAAGGTAGCATGACAAAACCTCTTCTATATATTAAGTTTTATCTGAGTAAGCAAACTCTGCTCTGAATGAAGAGTTAGAAAGGTCTTCAAAGGATTTCATAGCATTTTAGGAGTGGGAATTAAATGGTTTTTAAAATTTAAAAATATTTTCCAGGTTAATTTCATTAGTTGAAAGGAGTGATCTGGTTCAAATGACTATGTTTCTTATGTTCCAACGTTAATTCTTTATATGAGTGAGCAGAATACACATTATACATAAGTGTAATATATAATTCCATCGATTAAGCTTTTTATGAACATGAAAGTAAATAACAATACCCAACAATAAACTGCATTTGATCTGTATCTCCTCATTCCTGTAACAGATATTGCAACCCCATTTTCCTATAATTGATTAATGGATGCTCACCACACTGAATATTCAGAATTAACACAGTGGACCTACCTCCAGGTTTGCCTGGGAATGTCATAGTTTATCCCTGCTTCCCAGGGTCCCATCCACTAAATACCCCCTTTCACTGTCATAATTGTTTGATTTGGGCAATGATCTATATGATAACCTTACTTATATGTCCATGTACTGAATGCTCCCACAATTTGAGTTAGAAATAATGTTATCTTAGAATGTTATCTTTTTCATGACAAACTGTTTATGCTAGTTATGCTTATTTCTGTATACTTTAATTAAAGAACACATAAACTAATATAAATCATATACTTTAATTAAAGAACACATAAACTAATAAATATGACTAGAGAAGAGAGTTCTTATTTTAATGAAAATTGGGTTGAATAATTGGTAAGACAATAATAATGTGCAATCATTGTTACCTAATAATTGTGGGTAAAAACTGTAAAATATATTTTTAATTTTGAACATGGATATCTATGTTTAGATATCTATGTTTACATCAGATAAAGATACCTATATTTTAATGTTTTATTTTTTAAAATATTTAAGGTATGGTTATTTATTAGTCATTACTGGGACATAAATTTTAAGTTAACTGACCAATTTCTAGTCACTACATAATCAGAGTCCTGCTTTGCTCAAAACTAGTAACATTAGTCTATTTTTAGAGATTATTATATATAATTCTGCTTTAAATTAATACAAATAGCATGACAAAGCCTATCACCTTTGCACTATTGTCATTCTTCAATAACAATGTAACCTCCTTTTTTCTCGTTTCACCCTTTTTTCAAAAATAGATTTTAACATCGTACTTCCTTGTAAGTCTTGAAAATTCCTAGGCCTGTTGCACTTTCTTTTGCTAAGGTTTTATTTGGGAGTCTTTTGATGCAACAGTGTTTTCATTCTGCTTGAATGTGCTCAGGCTCTCCATCCAGGCTCAGTTTCTGAGCACAGAACAATTGGCTTCTGGTTCCACACATCTTGGCTTACCGGGGAAGAGAAAAATATCTCCAGGCACACTTCCTGTCATTTTTCAATAAGCATTATACTTCTAAAGGAGAAAAAAAGAGTATGCCCCTACATTAAATGTATCAAATTAAAGTGTCTGTGGTTTATTTCTGGAATGCTGCCTGTAACTGACATATTTCTGACCCAAATTATTTCTATAAATTGAAAATACAAAACATAATTTTCCTTTAAAAATTGTAAGACATGTTAGAAAACAAATTCTTTCTAACAAAGTGAATTAGTGATTTCTCAGTTGTGAAACACTGTGCAGATGGTTTAAAAGAACAAATAAATAACAAGAGTTATCCACAATTGTACTCAAATCAATCAGGGTTGTGCTCAGCTGCAAGTAAAAGAAAATCTAACCTTCATGACTTAACTAAATTACATTTTATTTTCTTCACTCACAAGAAGTCTGAGGGGGACAATTGCTGATGTTGGATTAGCTGTTCAATGTTGCCCTTGAGACTCTTTGAAGCTCTTCATAGTTTTTGATTCCATCTGAAGACTGTTACGTCACTGTCTCAAGATGTTCTTGTAGTTCCAATTATCGTATCCTATGTTAAGGCAATACAAATAAACAGTCAACATGACAGCCTCAACTGTATCTGTACCTTTTTGCTGGTAAAGATAATTATCCCCAGACATTTTCACAGAAGGCATCTGTTTATATCCCATTGCTAAAATTGTGTCATATGTCGAGCTTAAATGTAGAGGGAAGTTCAGAAATTGTGTACTTCCAGTTTCCAGGCAAGAAAAAAAATGAGAGAAAGAGTTTGGAATTACTGTTGGGTGATCCAGCTTTCAAGGGTATGCCACAAAAGCTGCACAAATGCTTGACCCAACCACAACACAGGAAAGATAAAAACGAATTTTACCCATCACCATAAAGAAAGTATCTTTTTTACCTCAATGACACTCTTTAAAGATAGCACAGAACTGCTATCACTGAACCAGGAAGAATTCACAATATCAACATGGTGCTGTGAATGTTTGCGTTAGTCTTTATTATTTTAACCCACCACTGCCACCAGGCTGGCATGTACTAGGCACTGAGTACATATTTGTTAAATAAATAAATAATAAATATCCCCGTAAAAAATGTAACAGGATGGAACTATTGTTACAGACATTGTTAAACTGAGATGACTTTCTTAAATGTAGTTTTACTTATTAATTCAAGAAAGATTTTTCAGTAGCTAACAAGTAAAAGTTATTTTGATAGATGCTGTGAGAGAGGAACAATATATGAACGCAGTTTCAGTCCTAAAGATGTACTTTCCAACAGCATTAAAAATAAAGGGATATCTTATATCTATTCTGAGTTAAAATTATTCTTAGTTAAAATCATCAAATAAGCAGTCATAATTTAAAAAACAATAAAGAGAATACCCAAGTAAGTTTTATTTAAGACAGAAAGAAAAGTGGAGACATGTGAGTTTGGAGGGATATATGACCCATGATTTAAGGGGTCAAGAAAAACTTTATAGAAATGGTGATCCCCAGATAATTTTAGAGCAGTTAATAGATATTCCTCCCTCTGGGATGATGAAAAATTGGCAACTCTCTATTCATTCTTGCCATAGATACCGTGGTTGTGATTTTATATTACTATAAGATCCAAAAACATAAAGGGAGACTAAGAAATCTGAATTTATTGCATGAGATTATAGAGAGTAAGAATGTGTATCTTCATTTAAATGAATTACATCTATCAAAAGAGCTTACATTGCTAACAGTTTCAACAATTAAAATAAGCATAATGCATGATCATAAAAATTAAAAGCCATGTGTACCGTGTTTCCCCGAAAATAAGACCTAGCTGGACCATCAGCTCTAATGTGTCTTTTGGAGCAAAAATTAACATAAGACCTAGTATTATATTATATTATATTATATTATATTATATTATACCCGGTATTATATTTATATTATATTATATTGTATTGTATTGTATTATATTATATTATATTATATTATATTATATTATATTATATTATATTATACCAGGTCTTATATTATATAACACCCGGTTATATATTATAGTCAAATAAGACTGGGTCTCATATTAATTTTTGTTCCTAAAGACGCGTTAGAGTTGATGGTCCAGCTAAGTCTTATTTTCAGGGAAACATGGTAGTAATAGTAGTTTGCTAATTAGTACATGGAAGGTAAGAGATGAGATTTAGTATTTGGTAGAGGACTATCAATTTTAGGAGCTGTGTCAGGAAACCATCTTCCCTAGCTTTCACAGGAGCACTCTCAATAGACAGAGGAAGAATGAGCATTTTAGTAATATTAATATGTATGTGAACTGTATCTATAGCTATGTGAAAATGGATGCTCTAGGGAGCAAATAACTATTTAAATGAGCAATGAGGTTTTATAACTGTTTTACAACTGTTTCATAAAAAACGTTGTAGATAATTATTGTGATTCTAAAATATTGCGTGTACACGAGATATGTATAAATCATTTTTTCCTCCATTGACTTACAATCTCTTTCAGCTCTAAGTCAATGATTTTATTATTATGCTTTCTCATGTATTTTTTATTGCACATCTTTCTTAGGTCTAATTTTCCCCCAACATTGTCTTTCCCTTTTTTTCATTCACCAAACATTTATTCGACACCCATCATGGGTCAGGCACTGTTCTAAGCATTGACTTCATCTTTATTTGCCATTCTGTCCATTTTATTTATAGTCAATGGATACTTGTATTATAATAGCGCATACCTGAGGTAATGAAAGCCGTGATGACTGTTGAAATGCAGATGCTACAGAGAAGATTTAGAAGTTAATAAGATGGCAGGATAATGGAAGGGAAGTGAGGGAGGAACTAAAGATTCTTCTCAGTGTGGAGAGGCATATCTTGGAATATTAATCTAGTTTATTTTTATCTTTTTCTACTCCTTTTTGTATCCCACTTATACTTCAGGGATTTTTCTGTTTTACAGTCTGTACCACAGCAGGGAAAAATATTCAAAGAAACAATTTTCTTTTCAAAATATCGAATACATCACTCAACTGTACATGAGGTTCTCAGCTAATGGAGCCAAAACATTTACGTTTTTCTACACATACAAGAAAATGTAGAATCAGAAAGCAGTGAAATTGATTTAGAAGAACAGCCATTTGATGTAAATGAAAAATAATGCTTCACAGAGTGATATGTAATTGAACCTACTGCAACTGCATGTGTTAAACTGTCTTTTTAAAATGACTGCAAACTTATAAAACAAATGGTGATGCTTTTTAGGAAGATTTGTGACATCTGGTTTTCACGACTAAGTGATATCACGAGTGCCCATACAAAATGGTAAATACCAGTAAGTGCAAGCTGTATGTCCATCATCAAAGTTCTTGAATATTTGAATTTGGTATTTAAATCTACATTACACATGACTTTCCTGTTTTCAAGGTAACTGCTACAAAAGGTATCATTGCAAAATAAAAGTGTTTCCAAATAATATAAATCAATACTAGACTTAAGCTACATAAGACAACAAAATCACTGTAGCAAGAACATTCAGACAACTCTCAAATTATTTCCTGCAATTATTTCATATACATCTAATATACAATTTACTATGTTGCCTACTGACAATGCCAGCCAGCTGCATTGAAGCAATAGGTGCCCAACAATGAATGCAAGTGGCTGGTACTCCAAGTGACCAGGCAAGAAAGCAGTATCATGTAGCCCTCCCACCTGACATGGGAGACAGCTGTTTCTAGCTATTGGGATCTGAGATAAATCATTTTCCAGCAAGTACTCTGCATGTTGAACTTGAAAACTAATTATCAGTAACTGTGCTTGAAACAGAAAAAAAGATGGAGCTATTTACTGGCCATTGTCCAGATTTGAACACATGTTAAAGTAAGAATTATTTTATTCCATATAGCTTGACTAACAGACATGGACAGGAGACACATTGATTTTAATGCAGTATTGTTAAAGATAATATCTTAACAAATGCTAAGTTGAGACGATAGTTCAAAACTTTAAAAAATCCGCATGTATGTTTACCCTAATTATGCCTGATTAAAGACCATTAAATCTTCTCTTAATACATATCTTTATTACTTTTTTTTCTGGATGGGCAACCTCTCAGCTAAAATAGATTTAATATTTTTCCTAAAGGAATTGAAGTAAAAAAGCACATACACGTCTATCCTCAAAAAGTAAAGAATAACTATATCTGTTTGCCATTTGCATGTCTTCTTAGAAGTGTCTGTTCAGGTCCTCTGCCCATTTTTTTAATTGGATTGTTTGTGTTTTTGTTGTTGAGTTGTATGACTTCTTTACATATTTTTTTATACTAGCCCCTTATTGGAGGTGTTGTTTGCTAATATCTTCTCCCCTTCAATTGGTTGCCTCTTTGTCTTGTTGATGGTTTCTTTTGCTGTGTGGAAGCTTTTTAGTTTGATATAGTCCTATTCATTTATTTTTGCTTTTACTTTCCTTGACTTTGAGGTCAAATTCATAAAATCCTCTCTAAGACCAAGGTCCATAAGTTTAGTACCTATGTTTTCTTCTATGCAGTTTATTGTTTCAGGTCTTATGTTTAGCTCTTTGATCATTTTGAGTTAATTTTGCTGTATGGTGACAGATAGCAGTCTAATTCTTTTGCACGTGGCTTTCCAATTTTCCCAGTGCCATTTACTGAAAAGGCTTTCTTTTTTCCATTTTATGCTTTTGGCTCCTTCGTAGAAAATTATTTGCCATTATATATGTCAGTTAACTTCTGGGTTCTGAATTCTGTTCTGTTGGTCTGTGTGTCTGTTTTTCTACCAAGACCATGCTGTATTATTATTATTATTATTATTATTAAATTTATTGGTTAATAACAATGGTTAATAAAATTATATAGGTTTCAAGTATACAATTCTATATCACATCATCTATATATGCATTTTGTTATTGTTGCTTTATAGTATAAATTGAAGTCAGAGAGTGTGACACCTCCGGCCTTGTTCTTTGTCCTCAGGATTGCTTTGGTTATTTGGGGCTTTTGTGATTCCTTACAAATCTGATGATTTTTTTTGTCCTATTTATTTAAAAGATGCCATTGGGGTTTTGATGGGGATTGCATTAAATCCATATATTGCTTTGGGTAATATGTCCATTTTAACTATGTTGATTTTTCCAACACCTGAACATGGAATGAGAAGATGCTCAACTTCACTAGCTATTAAGGAAACGCAAATCAGAACCACAATGAAATACCACTACACATCTATTAGAATGGCGATTACCAACAAGACAAGTAATAACAAGTGCTGGAGAGGGTGTAGAGAAAAAGACACCATCATATATTGTTGGTGGGAATGTAAATTGGTACAGCCACTATGCAGGCTCCTCAAAAATTAAGGATAGAATTACCATATGACCCAACAATCCCTCCTTTGGGCATTTACCCCAAAAATCTGAAAATATTTATGCATAAAGATACATGTACCCCTGTGCTCACTGAAGCATCATTCATGATGGCCAAGACATGAAAACAACCAAAATGTCCTTCAATAGATGATTGGATAAAGAAGATATAGTACATACATACAATTAAATCTTACTAGGCCATAAGAAAAAATGAAATACTGCCATTTGCTACATCATGGTTAGGTCTTGAGATTATCATGCTAAGTGATGTGAGAACAGAAACAGTCGAGAACCACATGATTTCATTCATATGTGGGATATAAAACTGAAAACAACAAACAAACAAGACAAACAAGCAAAAACTCATAGACACAGACAACAGTTCAGTGGTTACCAGAGGGTAAAGGGGAAGGGAGGTAGAAGAGTGTGTCGTGCCGTGAGTCACACAGGGTCTCTGCTCCCACTCCCCACATAAGAACGCAGGATATGGCTAGGTCAAAAAGGAACATCCACAGAGCCATAGGTAGGGAAGTCATACCACTATAGTCTCACTGGAGGCTGGATTCACACGACGTGCGACCTGCTGTTCACTTTTCTGCCAACCGACCGACTCCACTCTACTCACTAACCAGCATAGCTGCGGCAGTTATATCAGTGGCCAGTTGGCTAACCAGCTACAACTGATGGCATCTACTACCCAAGCCATCACCTTTCCATGTGAGACTGGAGCCTGGAAACTGCTCTCTGGGGCTCTGTCCCCACAAGGGTAATGGGAGTCAAACATATGAAAATGGAAGGAGATTTGACTTTGAGTGGTGAATACACAATGCAATATATAGATGATATATTACAGATTGTACACTTGAAACCTATGTAATTTTATTAACCAATGTGACCCCAATAAATTTAATAAAAAAGTATTGGATAATCTTTTAAAAAGTAAATTTAATTATGAGATTGGCAGAAACAGTTTTTAAATATTTTCACTGGGTGGAGGTAATTAGTAGCTATGCTTCAGACTCTCAGAATTGCCTAAAGGATCATTACAGGTATTGGTGACTCAGGGGGTGTGGCTTAAAGTCTAAGCAGAGGAGAAGGCAGGTTGGGCTGCTTAGGAAAGCCTGCTTTCAGCTGTCTAATGCAAGGACTCTGTTTTCTTTACCTTTGTAATAGTGCCTAACACTTTAGGCCCTAAACAATTATTTTTTAAATGGAATTGAGTTGAATATGAAAAAGGAATATATAATTTCAATCATGTCTGACTGCAATAGTCATAGGCCTGGCCAAAAAATGGAAAACGCACTAGGAATTCAATGGAGGGGATTTTAAATAGGAAAGTGGGTCATTAAGGTGTTGCAGGGCTGAAAGGATAAGTGAGATCCCGGGGTGGGCCCAGACATAGGAGCTCCAGGAGGAAGCTAGCCGTCCTAGGCACCAGGGAGCAGCCAGGGAGTGGTAGGACGGTAGCAAGCATAGAGTTTAGAAGGTGGACCCCACGGAGCTTGGTAACACTGGTTCTCCCTAAACTCTACGACCATTGTGAGGACTAAATGATACTCATAAACTAAAGGTGATTAAATGCCTCCCATGCCTGGTCTGAGCGTGTGTTTCTTGTTTTTGTTCTTTTGTTATCATGAAGAAAGAGACCTAGTCCATTGGGCAGTGCCAGGTGGGTAATAGAATCCCACCCATATAGTAAAATCCCACTCTGAACCTCCTTGGAATGAAGTACAGAATGTGAAAATCCACTCTAAAACAATAAGCAGATGTTGCTACTGCTACTGAATTATCAATCCCGATTGCATTAGTTTAGGATGATGGCTCGTGTCTTGGAGGAGAATTTAAAATCGAATGCTATTTTTACATTTAGTGATTAGATTAGGTCATTTTCAACTTTTTTCATATGGTAACTGTTTCAGCATGATCCCTCAGAACAAATAATCTAAGACTGCGCCTCTGGTGAGTGTAAATATGTGTTCACCCCTTTGGTGCTTTTCAGCATGTTTACTGGTACACGCTGTGTGATGCTTTTTACAAGGACAATCAATCTTAGGCTGTTCGATGTGACTATTTCCCACATTATGGACTGCTGCAGCAGTAAACTCATACTTTCTATCGATAAAAAAATCACGTACAATGTGAAAAAGGGGCTGTTGGGAAGAAAATCAGACAAACAGGTATATGACTTCCCTGCACAGATGGTATTTTCATTTCATTTAGTCAACTCTTGTCAACACTACAACGTGTGCAGTTTTAGTGATGGTATAAGATAAACCTGCTCACTTCATTAGAATAGAGTATACTTGTTTGCTCTTCTTTAACTAAATGATTAAAAATACAATCTTACAGTCTAACTGCGATAAGGCAACCCCAGAATTTATCAATATTAATGAAGTGATATATTTTCATGGATAGGCAGCATATAATGAAACCATTTATATATTGCCAACCAATAACAAACCTAAACTGAAGAAAAAAAAAAGCTTTGGCATAAGTTCAGTAATTATAAACACACTATGAAGCTCTGTCCCTTTGTGTTCATCACTTACCAGCAGCCTCTTTTCCAAACACTTTTTTTTTTTTTAGGTCAATCATCTAGAAAGCTCAGATTTTGTTAAATTGTTTAAACAGAAAGCCTTAAATAATAGTGTTTTCTAGTTCAGTAAATGACTAGCCACTAAGATTTGCTTTAAAGGTTTTTCCTAAAGTAATGAGAGTTAACCCCTATATTTATTTTATAAAAGACAATTGCTTAATAAGTCTCGTAAATATATTAATTATTCTAATTCTCAAAATAAACCTGTGACACAGATACCAAAATTAGTTTTATTTCATATAAATGCAATCAGGGGCTATATCTATCCACAGTCCTCAACTGTCTACTGGGCTTAGTGATTCACCGGAAGGAATCGCGTGGCTCAGTGTAAAATTCTACTCATGGCTACGATTCGCTACAGAAAAGAACACAGTGCAGGGAAGGCAAGGCAGAGATGAACATCTACGTGAGCTGAGGCTCAGAGATGAAAGGGAGCTCTCTCACATTCCTCAGTGAGGACTGCATGGAGACAGCTTTCTCTCCAGCTGCAAACTGCAGGGGAATGTGTGAGACATCTTTGTCCAGGAAAGTGCACTTGACTCTTGGAGTCAAAGACCAGCCATAGTGCAAATCCCCAAATCAGGCAGTAGGTGCTTGTAATGAACTTTCATATTTTGCTTTAAAATGCTAGCAACCTCGTTCACCTTGATCACTGCTCTGGACATGTAGAAAACCATCATTAACTGGGTAGTTATGAGAACATTCCAGTAGTTTAGATTTCGGTGTTTGACCAAGGACCATCGCAACGGTAACAGAAATGATCAAAGACTGAGTGAAACACACCTGCTCTGCTAACTATTTTCTCTCAAGGGCACAGAGTGGTTGAGTAACTTACATAGGGTTACACAGTTAGTAAATGTCAGAGCCATGTTCCAAATTCAAATAAATGGTTTCAGAGCCAATAATCTTAATCACTAAATAGCAGGTCCTTTCTAATATCAGACGCCATAAATCAGAAAGCACGTGTTCAAGGGTTGTTCAGAGGCTCAGTGACGTCATCAAGGACCCAGGCAGTTTCTGTTCTTCTGTCCTTCCACTCTCAGTGTGCCGGTGACTCTTCTGTCACAGTCACAAGAAGGTTGGAGCTGCTCTAACATCATGACCTCCCTCAGTAACATCCAAAAGCAGAATGAGAAGGGCAGTGCCATCCTGTGCCTCTGGTCCTCCTAATATCAGAGTTAAAGGGAAAAAAGATCTTACCCAAAGAATTCACTAACACGTTTTCCTTTGCATTTCCCTTGAAAAAGTGGATCACTTTAATCATTAATAACAAGGTATGTCATTACACTGATTAGTTCATAGCAAATGTGATTCACCCTGTAACTGTGCTCACCTTTCACGAGCATGTTCTACAGGATGTCTGAATCACACCATGGTTCTGAGAGTAAAGAAGTTGATGTGGGAAAGGGGGCTGGGGGAATGACTGTTGTTGAGAATCCATTGTGACTACATCAAACCCTTATCAGATTAACTTCACAGAATCATTCATATTTATAATTTGGAATCTTCAGTGCTTTAAGAAATTCAACTTAATGTCAGGGTTTTCAAAACATGGCCTCATTTCAGGGTACCAACTTTATTTTCCACTACTCTTTTCCTCAATTTCACATTTTACTGACCCTTATCAAAAACGTCATACTCGTTTCCATTCCCATGTCTTTGTACAAGTTATTCTGCCTTCCTGAAAAGGAAAATATCTCAGGGAAATGTGAAAGTTGGGTTTCAATACATATACATTGGCTGATTACAGTGAATTCCTTGATGTTAACCCATATAATTAATTACACATCCTTCAAAGTGCCACATAAATGTCACTTCCCGTTATATTACATATAAATCTATCAATTTTATTGTACATTCTATTATATTCTAATTCATTATTTTCTTTACTATACTATAAATATCTTTTTGGTGATAAGTTGATAAAATTTAAGTATTTCTAAGTGCCCAAGGAAATTCTAATATTGCACAAAAATGGAACAAAAATAGTTCAGTAATATGTTTCCAATGTTTTCATAACCAAGAATATATTTTACTATTCTTTCCTTCCTACCTATGCAATTAAACACATGTTTTCAAATGTTTTAAACCTATTAACTCAACTTTATTTATGTAGATTGGAATTAGCACAAGCAAGAGTAATACAAGTAAATATTTTCTATTATTTATGTTAATCTACCAGTTACTTACATTGTGCACAGTTAGGGAACCACAGTTCTCAGGTTTGGTACCACTCAGCTCCTTCAAGCCCCTTTCACTTATTATGTCTTGCAGGTCACAGTATCTATGTAGATTTTTACTATCCTGCATATAAAACATGAATAAAAATACTTTGCCCACCTAAAAGCTTTCAGATAAAAACATGATCTATTTATTAAGACTGTTGATCTACTAAACTCAAATGTAATTTTAAAGCACGTTATTTAAGTGTTGATCTGATGGAATTCATTCTAGTTGAATCTTCTTTATTCAATCCACATCTTGAATAGTATATATTCCTTAGTTATACATTTTAAAAACAAACCAATGGTTTACAAAGTTATGCCTTCAGAGAATTATATAGCTAACTATCTATTTGAGCCTCATCCTTAAATATCTAATAAACACCTCAAATTTAACATCTTCAAAGTATCACTCATGCATGATCTTCCTCCTTAAAATAGCTCTCCTCCAGGACTTTTCTCAGTGAATGTAATCAAACACCACTAGGTTCATAAATCAGAATTCTAAAAAGTCCCCCTTGAAACTTACATCATGCTCACCCCATAAACCCAACTGTCAACTTAGTTATTCAAATCAATTTTACCTTCTAAATATTTCATGAATCTGTTCACCCCTGATCATTTACAGGAACAACAGCTAACTCCTCTGGGTCCTCATCTCTTCCAAAGGGTCTAATAATACATCAAAGTGCGCAATGTTACTTGCACGGCCATGTGTATATGGTCTGCCTACTATTCGGCCTCACATCTTCTACTCTCTATGTTCCAGCCATGCTGACCTTCTAATATTTCTGTGAATTTCTCATGATATAAGCGACCTTGACCTTCTGTGTCTCTTTTTGGCCTAGAATGCTCTTCTTCCATGATTTATCTATATAATTATCTAAATATCGTACCTTAACTTTCAGCACATTGGACTATGCATAGAGTTCTCATATCACCTTGCATGCTTTTATTATATATTTTGATATATTTGTGTGGCAGTTTGAATAATGCCTTTCTATTGCAGAATACTGTGAGCTCCATTAGGTCTGAGATTGTGTCTTTGTTGTTTCCAGTCTCATTAGTAAGAACTATCATAATAAGGAAGAGCCATTTTAATTCTATAGAACCGATGTTTCAGTATAAGGGAGCTACTGGGAGAAGTTTTTGGAGAAGAGATGTTATATGCATAGAATTGAAGAAGATAAATATTTCCTAATTTCACTAATGGGGAAAAAAAAGAAGTTACAGTGAAACAAACTAAGAAGAATTTTCTAAAGACTGTGACCACCTCATAATGAATTTGTTTGTCAGTTAGTAAGCACCCTGTACTTAAATGTGTAGGTAAATTGCTACATGAAGTTCTAGAGAAGTCAATCAACCTTTTACCTAAAAGATGGATAATTTGCAGGATCCAGAATCCTTTCCGCCACTGTATGGGCTAAGTGATGCTCCCTCAAATTAATATATTGAAGCCCTAACTCCCAGGACCTCAGAATATGACTGTATTTAGAAATAATGTTTAAAAATATGATTAAGTTAAAATAAGACCATTGAGGTGGGAGTTAATCCAATCCGACTGGTATTTTTACAAGAAGAGGAAATCAGGACCCACAAAGATAGAGAAACACCAGGGGAAAGCTATGTAAGGACACAGCGAGAATGTATCTACCTGCAAGCCAAGGGGAAAGGCTTCAGGAGAAACCAAATCTGCTAACACGCTGATTTTGAATGTCCAGCCTCTAGAACTGAGAAAATATATTTCTATAGTTCAAGTACTGTCTATAGTATTTTGTTACGGCAGCCCTAGTTAATTAATACAAGTACCATATCCCGGTCTAATTTTGAGAATTTCCCCTGCCTGTTCTCAGCCTTCTCATTAAAATGAAAGCCAAATTAATGTTTTATCAAGTTTATTCAAGACCAATAATCTGCTTATCTCAACCCATCTACATCTCATATAACTGTAATTGAAACAGGTATTTTGTTACGAGATTTGTATTCTTCAATAAAATATTCAATAATATATTAAGATTTTTAAAGAGACAGTAAACTGACTTGGCGGTATATTTTTGTACTTTTGTGAAAAGCCTTTAGATTAGAAACACATACTCTCAGGAGCAATACCAATTGTTTATTAAAAATTCAAGGGATTTAAGAAAAAATACATTTTTGTAGCACCTCCTTTATTACTTCATTTTATGATGTTACAAAACATAACTGCTTTATCTAAAGTTAGTTTCAACTCGCTGTATTTTGTTACTGTATAAATAAATCTTTGCCATGATATCTTTATAGTATCTTGGGAAAATATGAAACTTAGATGTCAACAGTTTATACATTGACCAATACAGTAAATCCCATTATAGAACGTATTTAGTTATTTCATTATTAATCCAACTCCTACATTGACTAAACTGAGAAGTAGCTTTTAAAGAGTTTGATAATTTCATAATTTTGAAATATTCATCATTCTATTGCAATTAATAGTTGATGTGATTTAAAGAAAAAATAACACACCACTTTCTAAATAGAGAAACAAGTCTATAAAGAGGAAGGAATAATTGGACTTTCACACGTTCCAAAAATATCCCTGAGGACACCAAATGTCTGACTTCCATTTGATTTCTTCAATTGCCTTTCTCCTGAAGGATCGCCAACAAAGTCTCTTACAAACACTGCTATTTCAGGGTCATCCAGTTCATATTTCTAAATAAGAAAGACTTTCAACAAATCAAATCCTACACGTTGAAAATGGAAAAGAGAAAAAGAATAAAGGAAAATATCTTCACGTGATATTTCATATATGAACTAAGAAGCACTCTGGGTGACTGAAAGAAAATAGGGAGGTCATTACCAAAACAAGGCAAGATACAGAAAAATTGGAATCTATTATATTATTTTGATATTTAAGTCATTGCTTAACATATTAGTTTTTTGGGCTGTTGTACAAAGTACCACAGACTGGCTGTCTTAAACAATAGAAATTGATTGTCTTTCAGTTCTGGTGGCCAGGAGTTCAAGATCAAGAGTTTGGCAGGATTGGTTCCTTCTGAGGGCTGTCAGGGAAGGAGGTGTTATAAGCTTCTGTCCTTCGATTGTTGATGGCTGTCTTCTCCCTGTTTCTCTTCACAGCATCTTCACCTCTATTAGGTTTCTGTGTCCAAATTTTCCCCTTTTATAAGGACACCAGTTTTATCAGATCTCCTTAAGTTACAGATGATTGTCTTCTCCCTATATCTCTTCACATGGCTTCCCTCTATTCATATCTGTCTATTCAAATATCCCCTTTTTGTAAGGACACCAGTCATTTTGGATTAGGGCCCACCCTAATGACATCATTTTAACTTGATTTCCTCTGTAAAGACTCTGTCTCCAAATAAAGTCACATCCTAAGGAACTGGGGGTCAGAAATTCAACATATAAATTGTGGGGGTGGGAAAGAGAGGGACATATTTCAACCCATAACACATACCATGACATTGAAACTGTGAAGTGACTTCCTTAGAAAAATGCACCATTTCTGAATTTAAAATTATGAATTGAGAGTTTTTCTTATGTTCAGTCACATTTTAGGAAGTATAGAAATGTAGGTCTAGATGAGAAACATCCACTAATTTCAAGGAGTTTACAAAATGCTTAAAAAAAAAAAAAGTAAAGCCCTTAGAACATTGTTTAATAATAGACAGCATATAAAGATACATACAAAATGAGTAATATAGGCATTTTGGCTCTCATTTATACATACTAACTCCCTCACGCAATAATAGTATTTGGCAAGTCCAATAAGATCTCTGTTAGACTATTCTTAATGTTTTCATTTCAATCCATTTCTACAGATCCTTTCTTTTTATATGCTATATTATCTAATTGCTTGTGTGTTTTTTTAATTCAGGTTTTGGATTTATTTACCCTCTTTCCTGCTTTGCCCTTTATCCATTCATACAGGGATTCCCAGCTGACTGAATGCCCGCTGTGTTCTGGATGCTGTGCAGGGCCTGGGAAAGCAGTGATGAGTAACACAGCTCTCTATTCTTTAGCAGTGCAAGTCTAATGAATGAGAAGAAGAAGCAGACTAATTAATGACGAGGATATTTAGCTTAAGTGCTAAATAGAAAACTGTAGGTTCAGGGAGTGGAAAAACAACTCCTGCTTGAGGCCTTTAAGAAGGATTTCACTGAAACTGAATCTGAAAGGAGAATGGAGATTTTGCTTGGCAAAGAGTATGAATGTGAGCGGGAAGCATGTGTGGAGTTTGAGGGATGACAGGAGTTTGACTGGGAATGGGATGGAGAAATGGAAGGATTTTCAAGTCAGAGAGAACTGTAAGCAACCATGATTGCCTGGTATTTCCAGGGAGCAGAAAGGAATTAGCCCTGGAAGGAGAATAGGACATAGATGGGAAATACTGAGAAATGAGACTGGGGAGGAAGAGAGAAGCCAGATCTTCACGGCCCTTGTGAGTTCTTTGGCTCCAAATCTTAGCTTCATCCAATGCAGGATGTGGCTTACAAAATGTCTTTTGCATCAAAGTTTCTTTTATTTCTTTTAGATTCCTATAGAACTGAAAAATACGTGAAACAGGAGAGGGGTAATTTCTTTTTTTTCTTTCTCAAAGGCCTTCATTTTATTTCTTGTTTATGTTGGGATTTCAATGTACTAATTGAAACTGTCATTCTGTTCCTACATTTTTGTTCTTAAAAAGAGAAAAGTGTTTCATCAAATCTATATGTTTTACATTTATGTAAAATAATAACTTAAACGCAACACAAAACAGTTGTAAAACCATATTTAAAAACTAAGTAAAATGTATATCATGAAATTTTTTACTCTCATATTATTGATCTGGAGTTATTGGGCAAACGGGTTTTGTTCTAGATTTCCAAATGCCTAATCCTAGTATATTTTTCATAGAACCAAGTATGTTTGATTTAACTAGAATGTTCAACTGTAATCTTTAAAATGTCTCCTAAAAGATCTAGATTAAGTAATATGAATTCATTTGACCAATATTTAGTGAACAATTATATGTAGCAATGTTACCGGACACTGAAGACCCTGTTAAGATAAGGGTGCTGTCTTCTAGAACACATTTGGAAATCTGCTAGGAAAGATAGGAACATAAAACGATTATTATAAACAATGAATTAAGTCCATCATGAACCTGTTTAAGTGTATTCTTTTATGAATTATTTTCGGTTACTTTTTCTCTACCTTGTAGCCTTTCTTCAGTCATGTCCTCTATCTTTCTATTACTGTTTATCTCTTGCTTTTTTCTGGTAACGTAGCTATGAGAAATGTTGCAGTGTGCTTAAAACACTGGGAGAACATCATCTTTGCATAACAAAATGGCATAAAAACATATTGGAAAGGTTGATTACCGCCAATAATTCTTTGAAGCTGAAACATAGAATGCATGCTCAAGCGTCGGGGAGAAACCACTCTCTACTAGTGCACATACACTTCTCTTTTGGTATCACCTTTTCCTCAGTGACCATCATCTCTAGTGATGATACAGCATGAGGTGTCATCTGGGATATCAAGGCTTTAATAGTTAAAAACAAAAAACAGCTGCCATGATAGACGCGGCTGTTGTAGCCCAGGTCCGTGTGACCAGATTCCTTTCCATCCTCACTCACCCACCAGCCTTGGTAAAACATTGAGCTCTTCTTCCAACTTCAAACAAAATAAAATCATATAAAGCGATCTAATTTTCTTGTGATTTTTCCAAAGTCTGTGGGTCCAGATGGAGAAATAACACCGAACATTTGCAACTCTGGGTAAATCTCATTAAACATCTTTTTTCTTTGGTCTCTTTTCAAATTCTTCCAGCCACAAGGTTTGTTCTCTCCAACACCTCTCTCTATGTAAAGTTTCCATTCTTTCTTCTCCCCACTCCCTCTCTTTAAATTAATTTTATCCCTTGAATATTATTAAGAAACAAAAGAAAACAGAAAGTGTAACTTAACATAGTAAAAATTTAAACAGATAAAATGTTATTTCATTGATAACTGTAGTATCTGAAGAAAAAGTAATTCACCATCTATCCCAGATCCCTAGAGGAGCAATTATCACGAACATATTGTATGCCACTTCTAAACTGGCCAAATATAAATAACCACTTATATGAATGCATAATATATTAAACATATATAAATAAGATTTTAGGATACATGTTCTGCACTCTTTTAATTCTAAATCTGGACACACTCAAGAGTTCTTATATGAATTGCCATAAATATCTTACTCATTATAATAGTTTCTTGGTTTTTTTTGTGTGGCTGTAACACTGTTTGTTGTTTGTTTGCTTGTTTTTTAATTAGCCCTCTTTGGATGAACAGCTAAGAACTGTTAGTCACTTACTACTTCTGCAGGAAACTCAGGTGCCAATTCTCCTCTAGCTTATATTCATGAAAAACTCACAAATCACCTTTCCGATAAAGATAATCCCCTTCTAAAAATTAATCACAATATTTACTAAATAATTTATTCTGTCTTAAAAATGAATCTTTAATTTTGATAGAGAGGGATTAAGAAGAAATATCGTTTTCTGACTCAAAATGACAATAAGCTAGAAACTTGAAACACATTGCTTTTTACCTGTGCCAAAGTCAACCTCCTACTTACCTCTTAGTGGCCTGGAGTTTATGTGTACAGATGCTTTTAAAATTCCTTGACTCTTTTCTAAATACCACTCTATATAGATTTCAGCCTTTCTTCCTGTGAGTCATTTATCACTTGACTTGAATTCAAAACCCACAAATTTAATTAAATAAAAAGTCTTAAAATTTAAAACAATAAGAAATGTGCATATTTTTCACATAATACATATATATTCATAAAATATTAAATGTTACTAATGCTACATCAAATATTTCAGTGTTTGTTTCAGATTCCAAATGCAAATGATAGTATACTCTTGGATACAATGTTTACCTCTACACCAACCAATGCCAGGCACGACCCACCACATATGGTTTGAAATTCAGAGGGTATTGGTAAACTGAAGTGTGATTTTTAGAAAAAGCTCCTGGATCACTGATAGACTTAAAAACACAGAAAAGGAAACAAAACAAACAAGACAGTGTTCTTTAGTTTTCAAGCAAAAATAATAAAGTATGTGTTTTAAAATATTTAAAGTATTTGAATATGGCCAGACCCTACCTCTTTGTGTGTACTCATTTCTCCGTTAGGATGCCCTTTCCCACCTTTGTCATGTGCTTTCTCATTCCTCACAGAGTATGAGGTCCAGTCTATATCCTTTGTTAACTCTCTCAAGCGTAGTTAGGTGCCTCTTGTGTTCCTGTGCTACCACCCATGCATACCTCAACATGGTACTTAGTCTATTGTATTTTAGTGATTGATGTTCATATCTGTCTCCCACATTAGACAATTTAGGATATAGATTACATTGTGTACATTTGTGTAATCTATTTGGCATTTAATAAATGCTTATGTACTAAATTAAGTAGAAAAAAGTAAAAATGTGTTCTGTGTGAACTAAATGTCAGTTAAACTGACATTAGATAGAAACAATTCTTCTTGTTTTGATTTGATGTAGGACAACACTTCTAACAATTGTAGCTAATAATAGAATAGACCACTTTGGAGAATGAGTTCCAAATTGCCATAAATATCCCAGGTTTGAATACATATGAGTAAGGAATAGAGAGGATTTATTCATCAGACAGAAGTTTGAAATGGATGCTCTCAATACGTGTTATCTCTCAAAGGGTCTACTCTTCAATTTGCTAAAACCAATATATAATTATATAATGCTTTCAAATAAATCACCTTAGAGCACAAACAAGTTATCAGTTAAATTGAAAATGAATTAGCTCCATTTTCTTGACAAGGCAGCTGAGGCATCAGCTGGTTAAATGATATATTGGAGCTTAGAAAAACTGTTGGAACAGAATGGTACTGGAATGAAGATCACTCAATTCAAAGGACAGTATCTTTTCTGTTAGTCCACAGTCATCCCACTGAAAGAATATAGAGAGATGACTGTATTGGTGGGTGGTAGGTCATTCAAAGTCCTTGCAACACAGTACAGCTCTCTTGGCACTAGAATGAACATGCTGAGTCCTCACAGGGACAGATGGATTTGATGACAGCAATACTGCATAAAGGCTTTTATTAATAGCCTTTATTTTTAGCCTAGCATATGCTATTCTTGTATAAATGTTTAATCGTTTTGGAAACTTACTAAGTATTTTATCTCTTATAATATCCTGTTGGAAAAAGTTCCAGTTTAATTATATATTGCTCTATAAAAGATTACAATGGTATAGTGACCTCTGAGTGTCCCAGATGAAAGACTGCTAGCTTATATGTCAGCCTGAGTTTTCCTAATCCTATTATAGAGATCATGGCTTATAATAGAAGATGAGGCAGTAGAGTAGAAATTAAATTTGTAACTTTATCAATGGAATGAACATAAAATTAGGTTACATGTACTAATACACACATTTAAAAATGGACACAAGGTACATTTCCTTTCAGCAAGCCTAATAAATTGGTAAAGTCACCTAAACTTCAGGTTATTATTTATAATGATGACATTGATGACAGCATGACATGGTAACCCTTCATAACTGCTTATAATACTTCACGGCAGCCTGTGATGTAAAAATTCCAAATGATAGAGGGTATAATAATTATGAAATATAAATTAAAATGAGGTCTGAACAACTAGAGATAATTAATTATTCCAGACTTTGTATCTTATCTAAGCTCTTTTTGATCCTCTTTGAAATGCCTCTTTGTTTTCTCAAGCAAGTTAAATTACAGAATGACCCAGATGTTATTTTTAAATACATCAAAAGAGAATATTATCGAGTGAGCCAGTTTCTAATTCTAGTTCTTCCATTAATTAACACTATAATTTTATGTAAGTCCACTTTTCTCTTTTATATAATTTGAGGGTTGAAGTAGATGATTCTAGTGCTTTCCATCTTTAAATATTCTGCAAACATATGAATCTAAATATAATTGCCTCTATGAATATCCAGAAAATAATGTACATTTTAAACATCATTAACAGTGTTGTTTATAAACTTCAAAGTGCATACAAGCAAAAGTTTCATTGTATAAATTACAGATCACCCCAAAAAGATTTTAAGTAAATTTATATTTATATTAAAGTATTACTTATATGCAAAAAATGTACAAATCTTAATTGTACAGCTTGGTGAATATTTAAAAGACTAAAGCAATATTTTCTACATAACAATA
Organism: Rhinolophus sinicus; assembly: GCF_036562045.2. Lineage (NCBI taxonomy): Eukaryota > Metazoa > Chordata > Mammalia > Chiroptera > Rhinolophidae > Rhinolophus > Rhinolophus sinicus. Next base: position 73,791,286 of record NC_133760.1, read on the forward strand.
CTCAAGATAAAGAAATAGATAATTGCCATTGCTGGAGAGTCCTCCCTTGTGCTGAATTATAGTCATTTATCCCCATAACATTAGCTTGATAAATAAATTTCCTTTAAATAGATTTTAAAATGTAGAAGGAGAAATTCCCTTGTACTAAAATACTAAATATTAGAATAAATTAGTAATCACAGTTAAGGAGGTGGAATGTTGTTAAGAGTTTAAATGTGCATGGTTTATATTGTTAACGTCATTAAATCAGATACTGATATTAGTGTACCTTTATATTAACAATATTTGTAGCAAGTACAACATAAACACATTAAATAAACAAAAGGAAGATAGAGAAGAAGAAATAATATTTTAAATATAATAAAAATCTAAAATCAAGACTTGCAGTCATGAGGATTTGATAATAAGGTAGCCACTCCCTGTGATCTTGGGACCAACGAAAAACGACTGTGCATTGAAGTTAAAAACAGGGAAATGTTTTAGTCCACTTGGGCTGTTATAACAAAATGCCACAGATTGTGTGACTTATAGATAGCAGAAATGTATCTCTCAACAGTTCTGGAAGCTGGAATGTTGACATCAGTGGGCTCGCGTGGTTGAGTGAGGACCCTCCGAGGTGCAGACTTCTAGTACCGCACATGGTGGAAGGAGTTCGAGAGCTCTCTGGGGTCTTTTTTCTAAGGGCACCAATCCCGTTAATGCGGGCTCCACCCTCATGACCTAGTCATGTCCCAAAGGTGGGTCCCACTTCCTAATAACATCACATTATGGATCAGGACTTCAACATGTAAATTTTGGGAGGACACAAACTTTCAGCCTACAGCAAGAAATCTGCCTTATGGAACTTGAATAACCATCAGTCTAAGGCTGTCACCACCTCAAGACTTGTAGCACCTTGAATGTGCATGTATGCGTATGTGTTTATCAAATTGTATGTAGTATGTATGTGCTTATACGTATGTGTGCACAAAAGGCACACCTCATTTTATCAAGCTTCACAGTATTACACTTCACAGATGCTGCATTTTTTACAAGTTGCAGACAAGATGCTCCACCAGCAAAAAGATTACGACTCACTTTATTGCGATGGTTGAACCAAACCCGCAATGTCTTGAGGATATGCCTATGTATCATTTTGTCTGTGCATATGTTCGGGGGAAGGAGTGAGTGCTTAATAATGCGCGTGAAAAAAGGAGTTTGTAAAGCCACAGTTAATACGTCCTTCGTGTAACGACAATGTTGTGAGTCATATTAAAACCAAGCAAAACTCTCATCATCCAGTTTCCCACCTCCTCTGTCCACGTGAAGACAATGTGCTGGGCAAGTCAAGTGATCTGCTTGATTGTGTATCTCACTACAAATTAGTACATCTTCTTCCTGGATTGATTCATTCAGTTAGTGAAGTTTTTAAGCCTTCTCACCATCAACTTCCGCATATTAATACAAAAAAAATAACTTTTTAAACATTCAAGGATGGTTTGTATCATATAGTAAATGCCTCATCTCAGGACAATTCTGAGTTACTATTTACAGTAAAAATCTATCTGAAGTGTCTTAAATTTACATTCAAATCTCTGATTCTCGAAACTGGGGAGGGAAGGAGAAAGCAATTAAGTCTTTAAAAGAGAAAAAAGAAGGCTATTTAAAAATGAAGGTGCACATCTAACTCTATGTCACTTATATTTTTGGTATGAATGACTTTTGAAATTAAAATGAAGGTTAAGGCAAAAGTATATAAGAAAATAAAAAAATACCATAACAAATGAGTGTCCTCTTATTGAGGGCTTATTATATAAGAGATACGCTGCATCTAAGGGGAAAATATTATTATGATACAATAGTGAGAGTAAAAGTAATTTAGTTGGACATTAGGAAAGAAAAAAGAAACCTAGTGAAGAAACTGGAAAAGGGTTGCTGTATCACATTGGGGTTATCAACAATTCTTTATAATTTGTCATCATCTATGCTTTAAGGTTTTGATAATTCAAGGTAATGACTAGTAATAACAAATCTGAGTCTTTGAAACATCCAACACTGGGACAAGGGGAATAGAGAGGAAACAGGTCCGCTTTTACCTTAAATCAGTACATTTTTTTCATAATGGAGTTTTTTCTTTTTTCTGTTCTTTCCCCCTAAGCTTTCCTTCCATTTACGTTCTGAGATTTTTAGCTTGTTTCTCTCCCTACTATCTATCCTATGTGTTCCTACTATCGCTAAACAACATCTGCCAATAGATTTAAAGCTGGAGAGTTGTGGATGTTTCATCAGTGCTTTAATTTTACATAATATATCCAAAATTGTTCATTATTATTATTGTGGTGTATGCTTTGAATCATGCTGTTCAAAACAAAATTTCAGTGAAATAGTCAGACTCATAGAATCAGGGAGTAGAATGGTGGTTGCCAGGATCTGGGTGCAGGGGGACATGGAAAGGTGATGGTCAGACGGTACAGAATTTCTGTTATGAAAGATAAGTAATCTCTGCAGACTTACTACACAGTGTGGGGCTTATAGCTAACTATATTATACTGTACACTTCACATGTGCTAAGAGGGTAGATCTTATGTGAATTTTTCTTACTACACACACAGAATAATAATAATAAAGGAAGCAGGAGGAAAGTTATAAAAGTAATAAATTGATTAGCTAGACTTGAAATAAACATACGTTTTCCCAAGTAGAAAAAAAAAATCAGAATTCCAATTGAAGAAACGTAAGTCAAGCATCTGCTACTAGATACCAAGTATTATGCTAATTACAGAGGTGGGGTGGAGTATGGGGGGCAGCTAACTCCCAAAATAATAATTGAATCAGCTAAAATTTGACTGCACTGAAGGAATTTATGATCTAATGATACATGTACATGAACACACACACACATATACATATATATACATACATACATACAAACACATATACTTTACAGAAATAATCATATAGTAATGCACTAGAATCATAAAACAAAATGTATTATAACCATATAGAATAAAATATAGCATGAAACAAATTATTTAACAAAATTACATTTAGCGCAATAACTAGGGTGGAAAAAACCCTAATAAAATTATTATTATCTTGTACAATTACCCTGTTCTATTGCACGTTTTCTTATATACCTTCTTGTTCTAATTAGACTTTTGAGATAAGTCTAAACACCTGTACTTTTTAACTTGTCTGCTTAAACATCTATTCAAACGTCTTTTATATCTATGAAAAATTCACATTTGAGTTTACAATTTTAAGAAACCCTTGGCTTAATAGAACTGTGCTGTGAGTTAGCTATCGCTGTTAATGTTTACAAAAGTTTGTGGAATGAAGTAATATTGATATTATTTTTATTAACGGTAAGTGGAAGAGTCATTTCTGTGTAGAACAACATGAAATACCTGAATTTCTCTGTGATTCAGAATGACACAATAATGGAAACTAGAACAGAGGGTACCTAAAAAATGTATACACATTGTCAGAAAGGAAAGCTGTATTAAAATTGTAATACTCAATATATACCAATAACAAAAGATGAATACAAGTCACGTTTAACTTCTGTAATTACAGGAGGTGCTCAAAGTGGTTACCATTAGTGTCTAGACACTACTAATTACGGCAAACTACTGCTTGAGCAACACTGACCAAAGTGTCCACTTGTATACATGTTTTGGCACCCCCAGTATTAAGCATCATATATATAAAGAAATCACACACACATATGTATGAATTTTAATGAGCTACTGAAGTTAAGTGGAATATAAGTACATTCATGCATTCATATAAACATTAAAGAAGGAGGACCACAGATCCCATTTGGCTAATCAATAGCAGAATGATATAAAAGGAAAAAAGAAAGGAGGAAAAGTAATAGTGAGTCTTTGATATTTTTAAGGGAAAAAGAACAATATTATCTTGTAATACACTGGAGGGAGTCAATTCTTAAAAACAGGCTGTCAATTGAAAGCTTTAATAGTGGGAATAATTGCAGTGGCATGTTCACATTTCTATACACTTATTATATGAGCATTTCTTTATACAGAATTCTTTAGTTAATGGGTATGCACCTTAGCTGCAGAAATATTTTACATACTGAAGTCTTGGGTCTGACGCTTGTTAACTGAGCGAGATTTCTAAATCCCCTAAATTTTCCGAATGGTAGTTTTGTGATCTAGAAATGAGAATAATGATATTGCTGCCTCAATCACAGATAGTAATTATTAAAATAAAATGAAATATTTGTATGGGAACTAGCACATTAAAAAACACTATACATAGGAAGATTTTGCTAGTAATTTAAAAAAATATATTCCTTCTTTCACAAACACACACACACACATACACACACACCTAAAAAATACCCACCGTAAGTCTTTGGTAAATTATTCAATAAAAAAAAGAATCTATTTTAATTTTGCTGTGAGTAGTGGAGTTAGAGCCAATCTCTAATATTAGTAATTAATGCTCAGTGTTGCCTGGCATATCCTTCCCTCATCCAAACTAGGCCTTTCCCAGGAAAATGCTTCCTGGGGTTCATGTGGTTACTTCCTTATCTTTCAGGCCTTTATTCAAATGTCAACTGTGAGGCCATTATGAACTGTTCTACCTAAAGTCATACAAAAATGTATTTCTAGCATTTTTTTCCTTTTCCCTTTGCGTTTATCACCATCTAACATATTATTTTATTAATGTTTACATTTATTTTCTGTCCCTTTCTTCTTCTTAAATATGAAGGGCTTTCCATTTGATTTTTTTCCAGTGCCAATAGCAGCATGTGACACAGGATACGTGTTAAATACATATGTGTGAAATGAATGAATCATAAATTATTTTTCAGCTACTGGGCCATGAAGGAAATTGGCAATTCAAAAGACAACCTAAACGGCCTGCCCAGTGGCTCAGGTGGTTAAAGCTCTGTGCTCCTAACTCCGAAGGCTACCGGTTCAGATCCCACATGGGCCAGTGGGCTCTCAACCACAAGGTTGCCAGTTCAATGCCTCGAGCCCTGCAAGGGATAGTGGGCTCCGCCCCCTGCAACTAGAAATGGCAACTGGACCTGGAGCTGAGCTGTGCCCTCACAACTAAGACTGAAAGGACAAAAACTTGAAGCTGAACGGCACCCTCCACAACTAAGATTGAAAGGACAACAACTTGACTTGGAAAAAAGTCCTGGAAGTACACACTGTTCCCCAATAAAGTCCTGTTTCCCTTCCCCAATAAAATCTTAATAATAATAAAAAAAAGACAACCTAAACACTAATAACTGTCATTTGATTCCAACAGAAAAAAAAATTATGTCTGATAATCAAACTTTCAGATACTTATATAAATTGATAAATTATAGAGAAGGTAGACTCAGGGATGTATAAAAAGTGTCCCGACCTTTGCTTCAGAACAAGATTAATTTAAGGAATTGGATTTACTCTCCTTCCTGAAATAACCATAAAACAGACAAAATATATGAAACAATGGATTGTGAGGCAGAACATCAGGCAATGGAAGACAGTGTCCTTGATAGACAGGAAACAAATGGGAAGAGTCCTACAATTGCTATCACCAGTTGTCTTTGAGATTTTTCAGGTTTCACCAAAAACTGAGAGAAGTCCAGGTTGAGCCCAGCAAGTACCTTGACTTTAGGAGGCAGGTTTGAGAGACCAGAGTGACAACTGCAACTGAGGGAAGAATTCCTCCCCCTTTTTCACCCATTCCCCAACCCTCCTCCCATCTGGCAACCATCAAAATGTTCTCTGTATCTATGAGTTTGTTTCTGTGAGGATTGTTTATGTATTTTGTTCTTTAAATTCAACACATTAAGAAAAATCATATGACACTTGTCTTTTACTGTTTGACTCATTCCACTCTGCACAATACCCTCTAGGTCCATCCATGTTGTCGCAGATGGCAAGATTTCATTCTTTTTTATCGCTGAGTAATATTCCAGTGTATACATGTACCACTTCTTCTTTATCCATTCATCTCTTGATGGACACTCATGTTGCTTCCACATCTTGGCCATTGTAAATAATGCTGCAATGAACATATGGATGCACATGTCTTTTTGAATTAGTGTTTTGGGTTTCTTTGGATAATATCCGGAAGTCTAATTACCGGGTCCTTCTTTGTGTCTTGTTATAGCCTTTGTTTTACTTGCTGAGGAAAGGTATTTAACCTTAATTATTTTTTTAAAAAAGAAATTTGTTTCAATTAGTCACAACCATCTAATGAATATACATAGGCACATTTATACTTATATGTAATAATAATGCATCTACTGTATGTATATGTATGTGTTTGTGTGTATATGCATATATTTTTATATACCTATACATCTGCATATATATGCATGTGGATATATTTAATAAAGAGACGAGTGTCCTATCTCCCTTGTCAAGAATTCTTGAGAAGTGGAAATAGTGGCAATAGTGGCTGCTGTAATGAGACACTCATTCCTCCGGCTGTTGGGAGGTTTCTCCATTGATGTTTAAAGCTGAGTCCCTCATCAAACATTACTCTCAGCTTTCCTCAAGGTTATACTACTTAGGGTAGCCTACATGGAATGACCTGTGAATATGACAACCCTGGACATCTTGACTCGGTTAGGTACTCCTTGCTTTGAGGGTTACCTCAGAATTAATGGGATCCCGTGAGGCTGCTCTTTCAACTGTAGTGCAGTTAAAGCTCTTCCTCTAATCCACTCTGTTCCCCTCACCCCTGACAGGTATTGATCCTGAGATTACTCCCCAACATACTTCCTGTGGGTAAATTCCCATCTCACCGTATGTTTGCCAGGACCAACTTAAGAAAGTGCTCTGAGTCATCATTTTTTTGAGTTGTGTCTAATATGCTTTAAATTTTAATGATTATAATTTTAATTTCTAACAGATATTTTAAATCTATGTTATCATTGTTTGTTGCGTCTAGCACGACAAGAGTTGTGGGGAGCGAGGAGGGCGGCACAAGGTTAAGAAATACAGTAGACGAGAGCAGAGTGCAAGTGGGGCCAAGGGACTGCAGCCTCAAGGACTGAGCCCCGAATCGGGCCAATGCATAGCTTTTATTAGTTAGGTGTGGAAGTAAAAGTAGTAAAGCTTGTCAATCTCAAGATCTGTGAATCCCATACATTACAATAGGAAACTGATTTAAGCCAATCACCCTTGCCTGCAGGCAGCTGAACCATAAGTCTCAGGATAAGTACTTCACCAAGGGACAAAACCTATATGCATATGAATAGATGAAGAGCACATCACTGAGTCACTTCCCCTGCAGGTTGTGGGAAGGAATGCAGCCACAGAGGCAGAGGCTCTCCTTAGCCGGGGGAAGGTGGGGGCTGTGCCCACTTCTATCGACCCTGCGAGATCCCCAGATGGTCCCCACATGGCTGTGTCTGGCTTTGGTTGCTCCCCCCCACCGCGGGAGGAGTCGTACCCATCTTTGATTAGCCAGCTGTCTTTCTGGGGCCAAACAGGAAGACATAAGGTGTAAGCACAAAGGTGAAGCAAAGTCCCCGAAAGGATCCATCTCACAGACTCTTCTTTCTTTAGAGGCAGGTCTGAGGAGACAGGTGGGTAGGCTGTTGTGTGGCAACAATTGTTTTTGTCACATCGCTAATGTTTTTCTTTGGTTTCCAATTTTTACTTGTATTTGACAATATTTAGGGTTTTTGGGGTCATCGACCATTCTTATTAAATCAAGAATTAGGTGGTCAGTCTGTGAAGATTTATATATATATATATATATATATATATTTTTTTTTTAACCCCAAGCAAATTCTTCCTGAAAGACTTTTTGTTTTGTTTTGTATGTCTAATCCATCCCAATGTGATTTTATCCCTTCTAGAACTTTGTTTTTATATACTAGCCTCATTTACTGCACCCCAAATCATGCTGTTACAAGGCTGGTCTTGACTGTTTCAGGAGGATTCTAAACACCCATTGTCTGATGGCTCAGGCAAAGCGGTGCGTTTGAAGATTTGATGGCAATCTGGTCTTTCTCTCTACTCATCCCACCCCCACCATCCATGTTTCTATACTTTAACCATAGCTGAGCATGTAAAAGGAATATTTACTGTTGGTATCCAAAATTTCCCAGTGTTGGCTACCAAGCATTTTGAGCACATCTGTTCTGAGATATTGCAAAAAAAAAAAAAAGTCTTTAAAGCTTATTTAACAGAGAGTAACAATTTTTAAGATATAAATGGAAAAATGATGTTTAATTGCTATGAGTTAAAGAAATGGATCACAACACATTTTTGCCTGTTAATATATATTTACATGAGTGATATTGATTTAATAAAATGTGTATCCTTCATAAAGATAATGTATGCACAAGTCATTTAATTTTAAGATTTGAAATTTTTTTTTTTTTCAAAACAACTCCCTTTTTTGCACGGTCAGATTTTTAAATAACTCTTAGTTCTTAAAATGATTAAATGGTGACATTGTTTTTAAAAATATTTGATTCAGCTGTTGCAATATATTTAATTACTTCCTTTTGTTAAATTATCAGAATTATAATTCTTGGGTCAAAGTGTATGAATTTGATTGATAAGCTACTAATGCAGTGTTCTCTGGCTCGGAAGTGTGATTGATCTGGGTTTGATTCCCAACTTTATCAAGTGTAAACTTAAATGTTTCTAAACTTCAGTTTGTTAATCCATAAAACATGGATAATAGCCTATGTAACAAAGCTTTAAGACTACAAGAAATAATGCAAGTAAACATTTAGCAGTGTAAGAATGCAATGCATGTTACTCTCGTTACCGCAATCTGTTCTTTTGATGGGTTGATGCAAAAGTGGCAGGGTAAGGTTATAATATGACTTTTATAATGATGAGTTTTAAGATGTTCATTTAAAAAAAACTTATTTAGAGGATCTTAGTTACTTCCACATATGCTTATAAAACTATAGTCCCAGAATTCTGCCATTCAATTTTTAAGATTTCAACTTTCACACATTTTCAATTGTATTAAAGATGGATACTTCACCAGTTCTCTGTGTTTATAGAGTTCACCATTATTTGACTTTCTTTCCTTTCCTCTATTAAGCCTACATTCACCAATTGCAAAGCGGTGTGGAAAATATGCTGAATATTTATTAATAGTCACTCCCCACTTATACTTTCTGTTAATAGCTGTAGATGAAACTTAATTCTAATGTGGAGTAGTGGCTTGAAAACTCTCCTTATTCCAGCAGCTAGGAGAAGTGTAGACCTTTATCAAGTCACATACGATCCTCAGAGTAATTGGGCTAATTGATTCCTGTAAAACATTTGTGAGTTATGTGTTACTTCATACATTTATAGGACGGATTTATTTTTATAATGCTGTCAGTTGAAAAACAATTATGTTGTGTACATAAATATTAAAACTGTACCTTTTAAATAATGCCAAAGGAGGTAACACATCTCAAACAATGGCAGAGGTTCATCAGGAAGGTTTTGAGTGATGGGAGTAATATGTTACTAATGATACTGGCGGCATGGGGGAATGAATTAGCTAAGCTTAGCCAAAGCAGCTGATTAATAGACATGAATTAATAGACATGAGTAATGCCTTCAGTATCCATGAGGTCTAATGGATATCATTATATAAATGATTGACTTGTTATCAGCCACAAGCATTAATGCTCTCCAAATTGTGATAAAGGTCAAAAAGTACCATTTAGTTGGATTCATTTTATTAACCAAAAGGTTTTATGTTTTATAAAGATATCCCCATTTGATATTCTTGTGATATTTGATACAAATATAACATTTGAAAATTAGGACTATCTCAAACACATGTTCCTTCAAGATTAATGGCCTTAGTGCATGTTTCTTGGACAAGACACAAGTCTATTGTCTCACCTTGAAACTATCTAATAATTATAAAATTATACAAAAAGGATAAATCATCAAATTCCATGCAAAAGGGCCTAATAAAAAAAGATTTATAATTTCACAATAGATTTCCTTTTTCTTCATAGTTTTAGGATTATTCAAATACAGATAACATGCTATGTTAGGAAGTTTTAATTAACTTTAAATATCATTATAAGATTTGTCAAACCTAAAGAATTTCATAGAATTAAAACAAATATTCATCCATAAAGTTAAAGAGTGTTATACAGGTAAAAAATAAACATATGCAGTTGTGTAGTAGAAAAAAGACACTCTTTATCAGTGAGTTCCCTCATGATTCACAGCAGTAGATATACAGAAGACATGCTTATAATGAAAAAAATCAAATGATTTTGTAAGCAGTCCCTTTATTTTGAAAGGTTATCTGAATATTTGAGAAGAGGACTAGAGGCAATCAGTTATAGCGGGTGGTTATTGGAGAAGAACACATTAGGAAGCAATGCCATTACTCGCTCTCCCTCCTCTTCCTCTGCCCTCCTCCTGCCCCTTTTTTTCTTCTCTGCTTTCTCCCCTTCTTCCTTCTCTTTCTTGCCTTTCCTTTATTCCATTTTGCCTCCTTCTTCCTTTCTTCCTTCCTCCCAACCTTTCCCCTTCCTTCTTTAATGTGAGTTGCTTACTATAACTTGCAAAAAAACACAGTCTTTGACAAAAAACACTCTCCGTGTGTGTGTGTGTGTGTGTGTGTGTGTGTGTGTGTGTATTTCATTTTCATACCTCAGTAACTTGCAATCATGGAGCAGATAAATGACAATATAATTACATACAGTAATTGGAAATGTATTTGCTTTTTATGCTTTGTATTGAAATGTTCTGTTACAAAATTCACTTACATTCAAAATGAACTGGAGTAATTTATAATCGACAGTATAGAGTAATAAGCAAGCATAGTATTGACATTTTAGGAAAGGAAATGGGTATCTATAATTTAATGAATAATTGCTCTATGTCAGATATTATGGTAGGCACATCATTAACTTTAATTTGTTAAAATTTCACACTGGCACTATTAGTGTCATTATCCCCATTTTTAACCAAATTAATGAGATTAACTACATCAAAATAGTAACTTCAGTTCATCACAAGTCTCCTCAAAGAAACTGAAAAGACAAGCTTCAAACATGGAGAAAATGTTTGCAAAAAATATTGTGATGGAGACTTAAGGGGAACTGTTGCACGTTTGCACAAGGAGAAATTCAGAGCTTGACAATGTTCTAGATTTTCTTATTCATGCCATAAAACTAAGTATTAAAGGAAAAGCAAAGGCACAATCAACGTAAAATCCAGGATAGTGGTATATTTAGGAGACAGGGAGGAGTCAACAAGGGAAATAGAGACAGAGTTACCAGTAATGTTTTTATTTTTATTTTTGATGGTAAATATCTTAAGTGTTTAATTAAGAAAATAAATGACGGAGTGTGTGAATGAATGAGAAATAAATACATACAAATAAGCAAAAATCCACAACCAGAGTTCCCCATCAACAAAACACAAGATATAACTTTAAGTGTCTTACTAAAGGTCACAAAATAGGCAAATGGTGGGGCCACACTAGAAACATACTATTCTTTGTCTTACATCAATGTACTGTCTTTACCAAGAAACTACTTCAAAATGATAGTGAATGCAAAACCTACCAAAAAAAGCAACCTACCAAATGGAGGGAAATATTTGCAAATCATGTATCTGATGAGGGGTTGATATCCAAAATACATAAAGAACTTATCCAACTCAATAGAACACAAATCTGATTAAAAAATGAGCAAATGATCCGAATAGTCATTTTTCTAAAGAAGACATACAGATGGCTAACATGTACATGAAAGGGTACTTAACATCACTAATCATCAGGAAAATGAAAATCAAAACCACAGTGAGATATTACTTCACATTTGTTAGAATGTTTATTATCAAAAAGATAAGAAATAAGCATTGGCGAGGATGTGGAGAAAAGGGAATGCTTGCACATTGTTGGTGGGAAAGTAAATTGATGCAGCCACTGTGGAAAAACAGAATGTAGATTCCTCAAAAAATTAAAACAGATCTCCCATATGATCTAGCAATTCCACTACTGGGCATTTAACCACAGAAAATGAGTACACTAACTCAAAATGTTACCTGTATCCCCATGTTCATCGTAGCATTATTTACAATAGCCAACACATGGAAGCAAACTAAGTATGCATCGATGGATGAATGGATAAAGAAAATGTGAGATTATATATGTTATATGGAACATTATTCAGCCATAAAAAGAAGGACATTTTACTGTTTACAACCACATGGTTGGACCTCAAGTGCATTATGCTAAGTGAAATACGTCAGGCGGAAAGACAAATACCATATAATTTGACTTATTGTGGAATCTCAGAAACAAACATAACAAATAAAAAGTTTAAGCTCAAGGCACTAGTGTGGTCCCATTCTGGTCAAGACTCTCTTCCTGGTTTAATAGAGGGCTCATTCTCTGCTGTGTGCCAAGTGGTGGGAGTGGAGGAGAATCTCTCTGGAGACTTGTTTATAAAACAACAGTAATCCCATTCATGAATCCTCCACCCTCATGCTCTAAACAAAGCCCACCCTCCCCCACCCCATCATTTTGGGGGATTGGCATTTCAACATATGAATTTGAGGGAGATACATGTAGACATAACAATCATCAAAATGTCCTTCTCTGCTGGATCATACTTACAACATACAAACATGTAATTTCTCCTATCTTGAAACAAAACAAAGTCCTTCTCTTGATTCCACATCTCTGTGACTATGCCTTTGTGTAATCCCTTTTCCTTAAGTGTGGGAAGAACTTGTGACTTGCTTCTAACTAACAGAATATTCAAAGGTGATGGGATGTCTTCCTTAATTAGGTGATTTTATACAGGAAAGGTGATGAGATAGCACTTCTATTATCACATTATGTGAGATAAAGCTGTGTTAGCAATCTGGAGAGGGAGAGAGAGAGAGAGAGGGAATGAGAGAGAGAGAGAGAGAGAGAGAGAGAGAGAGAGAGAGAGAGAGAGACTCTTCTCTGATGACTTTGAAGAAGGAGCTTGCCCTAAGTGAGATAACCTACGGTGAGGGCCATGCAGGCTGCCTCCAGTAGCTCGGCATATCGGTCTTAGAACCACAAGAAATAAATTCTGACAACTAAATGAGCTTGGAAGCAGATCCTTTCCCAGTCAAACCTCCAGACAAGAAAGCAGCCCAGTCAACCCCTTGATTATGGCCTTAGGAGACCCTGAGCAGAGACTATCAAGTGAAGCTGTGTGCAGACTTCTGACCTAGGGAAAAAGGAAGATTATAAATACTTGTATATTTTGGTATTACCTACCATGTGTGGTAACTTAATATGCAGCCATGGAAAATGAATACACCTATCTGTAGGCATTCCAAACTTAACCTTTGTAGTACTAAACTGATCTTTTACCCCAAAGCTGCTCAATTCCTCAATTGCCCCATTTGGGTTTAATGGGAGTCCTGTTTTTCAGTAGCTCAGGACAAATCTAAGTATATAAACATCCTACTAGCCAAGTCTTTTAAAAGCATCAGGTTCATGAAAGGCGACCAAAGATTTAGAAGATTAAAGGAGAATGAAAAGTCATAATAACTAAATACAATGTGGAATTGTGGATTGGATCTTGGACCAGAAACAATGTGTCACAGGGAATTGGTAAAAAACTTCAAAAGCCGCTACATATATTAATAATATTTATTAACATCAATTTCCTGATTTTGATAATTATACCATGCTAATGTATGATGTTAACATTTGGAGATGCAGGATGAATGGCAGAAGGATCTCTGCTATTTTTCCAACTTTAAAAAATGTATTCACAAAATACAAAATTTTAATGAAAGTTAAAAAAATAATAATGCATGATAATGACTAAAAAACCTATAGCACCTCCATGAGACTAGACCCAGAAGCAGAAAATAATAGTCAGAGAAAACAGTTGAGTAGTTTTGATGGAAAAAAAATATATGAAGTATCTTTGTGCATACATCCTATTGAGACAGAATCTTTAATAAATAAATTATATAGATAAGGAAGTAAGCTCTTACAAAATGTTTGAGAAATAATATTGGGGTAAATAACAGATACTATGGAATACAGGAAAAGCTATTATAGGTATCTTAACTCATCAGTTACAGACATATTGGGGTTCTCTTTCTCTCCCTCTTTCTTGATAGACGATAGATAGGTGATAGATAGATAGATCGATCAATCGATCGATAGATCGATAGGTAGATAGACAGACAGATAGATGATAGATAGATAGATAGATAGATAGATAGATAGATAGATGATAGATAGATAGATAGATGATAGATAGATAGATGATGGATAGATAGATATATTTTATTTTACCCATTCTGCTAATCTCTGGCTCTTGATTTGAATGTTTAATCCATTTACATTTAATGCAATTTTAGATGAAGTACAAATTGTCTCTACCATTTTGCTATTTTACTGTTTGCTTTCTATAACTCATATCTTTTTTATCTCTGTTCCTTCAATCCTGCTTGCTTTTGTGTTAAGTAGGTATTTTGTAGGTCATCATTTTAATTCTCTTTTTATAACTATATACTTTTTAGTTAATCTCCCAGTGATTTCATTGTTATTTCAAGTAGCATCTTAAAACAATCTAGTTTAGAAATATACTAACTTCATTTTAATAGTATAAAAAAGCTTTCCTTCAATAGATCATCAACACAGTTTTATAAACATTGTTTCATGCAGGGTATTAATTTCCTATGGATGCTGTAACAAATGACCACAAATTAGGGGGCTTTAGAGAACAGAAATGTATTCTGCCCCAGTTATGAGAGTTAGAAGTCCATATCAAGGTATCAACAGAGCATATTCCCACCGAAGACCCTGAAGAGGAATCCTTCCTTGCCTCTCCCAGCCTCGGGTGGCTCTCAGAAATACCAGTGCCCCTTGACTTGCAGCTGCATCATTCCAATTTGCTTCCATCTGCACAAGAACAGGCTGAGCTGTATGGTCCCCTTTCATCTGTACCATGGGTCCCCTGGTGGAGCTGCAAACTTCCCAGCCCTCTTATTGTCACCGGCCTTAAGGCACCTGGAGTATGCTCTGGCCTGTCAGCATTCTGAGACAGGCAAGACAGAAACCAGTCCCCATGCAGGTCCTCAAAATGTCTTCACAATGGACCTACGTTTCAGTCTCCTCTTTCCCTCCTCAGGAAGGCACTGGGAGCTGGCTTTTCTCCCTATATGTATAACACAGCATTTAACCAGGAACTATGGCAACTAAATGCCACATTTTTTCCTACCAGCTTCAATATGATGGCTGTTTTGCTCACCTGGGGTGTGGGAGACCAATAATTGTTTTATGGATTTGCAAAGGGAATTGGTCTGTGTATTGCTGTTGAATGAATGTCTCCATGGGGAGGGAAGGTAGGAAGGCCGGAAGCTTACCCTCTGCCATCTTGCTGATATCCCAGAAAATAGTCTTATAAACTCCAGATGGTTTACATATGACAGAGAACCAATTCTTGCAAGACTCTTATTTTCTTTCCTTCGTGGCATTCGTTATCTGAGACTTGAAACTTAGGGATGCAACTGCTGACCCTCAAATCTCCCAGGCAGACAATTAAAGTGCTTATTATTATTATTTTAGTATTTGCTTTGAGCGTCAGAGAGATGGAAACTACAGCTTAATTAAGTTTCCATATACTCCTAGGCTAGATGAAGTTTCCTTTGGTTAACTAACCAATAAAGGGAAAATTCATCTGTGGATTTCCCTGTGCTCTCACTGTTCATGTTCAAAAGTTCCAAAGACTAATTTGAAAATGGATAAAAGTAAAAAAGGAAAAATAATAAATAAAAATGGGAATCCTTTGACATTATCAAAGTACATTGCAGATATTCCACTGCCTGAAGGCAACAGATATTTTCTGAAGACCTGAAGAATGACAGATGGGCAGAACCAACTTGCCTGATCACATCATTCGAATATGTTTATCCAGAGTTGGTATTTATTTTTATTTAAGAATTTTCTTGACTAGGTTCTTTATTTTACTTTAGCCTTCATGCAAAACCTAACTGTGAATTTAACATTACGAGTCTGAACTTCCTATAATTGATAAAATTGTGCTAAGCTGGGGGTGGATTTGTCACCATTGAAGAGCTAGACCACATCTGAATTTTATATTCATGTTTTATGATTAATAGACTAAAATGATGCCTTAGAGTTGGATCCAGTTCTAAGAAATTGGTTAATTGCTTACTACTGTAAATAAAGACTCCTCTGAGTATTTTATGTTCTCATATGAAGAGGCATGGTTGAAGTCCATGGATTTAGTCATCCCAAGAAATATATTGAATCTACTGTCTTTCAAGATATTTATGGACCATCCCCTATTTGATTCTTAAGAAACTGGTTTTCAGTAAAGGATCCTCAAAGGAACTGAGGCACAGATATAAGACTATAAAATGTAGAGAATATAAAGAAAAGTAGGAAATACTAGAATCTCAAATCCCACTTTGGGGTGAAAATCACAGATAATGCTTATAAAAAAATGTGTCTGAAGATCTCCCATAGCTCTGTGTCCTTTTGAGTAGATTGCACTGATAATCAGAAGTAAAATAATTTATAATTATTCTACTGACTGAAAAAAAACACCAAGTTTGTGTATTTTGGAAATAAAGATTGAATCTAATTTTAATAAATTAATGTGGCACTCCCAATCACATGTGGTAATTTGTTCACTAATTAAGCTATAGTAAGAGGCTTTTATAACCTATGAAATATATGGATGTTTATATTAACCTATGCATTTAAGTAGTGTTTAGTTTGTCACCCTGAGGACTCATTAACAGGCTATCTATGTGCAATATCATTACTTTCTTTTCTGGGAGAAAGGAAAAAGAAGAAAATCCTTATTAACATTTAATTAGTCCATAAATAATTTAAGTTACACCTTAATGAGGTAAATTAAGTTGATAAGAAGTTAAAGTAATAGCATTTGCAATGTTTTTTTCTTCCTCTTCAAGCAAACTTGTTCTAAATTAAATGTATTACACTGAAAAGATTTTTATTGCTCTGTTTTCCTTGTTTAGTAAGATTTTTGGAATTAAAAAAAAAACTAACATGAAATTGTAAACATGAATGAAAATTGGTATAACATTTCCTGGATTGTGATACATTTTTATGTTTTTACACTGAGTAATAGTAGAACATTTTATATAGATTGATCTAGTCACCTAATCCAGACCAGTATCAATAGAAGCATAGCTGGGGGTTGTTTCCTCATATCAAGAACTGAATAGTTACAAAATTGCCCATTGCTTCCTTCTCTTCTCAAATTGAGTAGTAAGAATAATTTAGTCATTTTTGCCATATTTCCTTCATTCAAGAGCTATTGCCTTCGATACAGTTCAAGTGACAAGGTAGGAGCTCTAAAACAACAGTGGAAGCTTCAAGAATTTTAAGAATTAGCCTGTTGCCTAAGCTGTGGTTAGGTTTCTGGGATCCCTTTGTAACATCACAAATCAGTTGTAAAGGCCCATACACTTCACTCATGATGTATTCTGAATGCAGTCCTTTCAATGATTGTCCTTCCAGCACCTTTGTTTTATATGTTATGTGACAGAAGTCATTTCTCAACAAGTCTATATGGACTCTAAAATTACATTTCTCAGTGGTAGATGCTTTGAGCTATGGGAAGTACTTTAAAATATTTCAACATAGGCCCTGTGGTGTTCTGTACTCATTAGTTAGTTTACGTTACAGTCTAGGATTACTCAGTTTCTTTACTCAGAAATTTATATCTAAGGGATATTTAGTTAGCATTCTAATTAGAAAGCTCAGACAGCATAAGTGGCTTCCAAAAGTGCTTTATGTATCTTTGTATAAGATCAATATTAGAGGGTTTTAAAATTAGTATTATGGATATTAGAAAGATTATTTTCCTTGTGTGTTAAATAAGTGGCGTTCAAGGATGTGAATTTTCTAACATATTGAGACAGTTTTTATCTAGGCAAGAAGAGGGTATAAAATCTCAGAAACCATGTGCTTTGTACTTTTAGGAATGACACGCTAGGCTTGTGTCTTAAAGTTCTTGGGTATCTTGAATTGAGGATTATGATTATGGTTGACTGAAGCCAATAAGATTCATTGAACCTGCCTCCAGCATATGGACTCTTTTACATCAAATAAATTATTCATGAAAAATTTGGTCCAAATAGTTAAACAACATGCCGTTAAGAACTTTATCCAGATTACAGAATAATTTAAATAATTGTTTTTATGCTTGCTTGATAATCAATATTTAGAGATAAATTAGAAATCAATCCGATTAGACGTGCTTTATTTTCACCTGGTAGCTAGACATTTGGGTGGTGGTTCGGCTCATCCTTCCCAACGATCAGAGATTACTTACATCTGCCAAAAATGATCCCGTAGTTGTACATGACAGAAATCAATGTAAGTCACTTTGCAACAATATGAGTCTGTTGTGTGCAATGCTCGAAACATGAGATTGAGCATTTTGAGGTTTGATGTCTTTCTGTTGTATATATTTGATTCACAAGACCCTTAGTCATATTTTTTAAGACTATTTTTTAAGACATATTTTTCAGACATATTTTTTAAGTCTCCTAATATACACTGTATAATCAATGATATTTTCTCTCTCATAGGAAACAAATAAAATAGTAACATATTGTGACTGTTCGATAAGTTAACAAGTTATATATGCTCCTTTCCTGAACAGGTAAATTTACATTATTTCCATAAATATGATATGTAGAATAAGTCATGTTTCTATGAGAAATATGCTCCAAAATTGTGCTACCTTGCTCTATAATTTTGTTATTAAAAATGATTCATGTAATATCCACCTCAAATGATTCAATAACTTTGTGAAGGTGGATGTCATGCTACCCAAGAATTTTTAGCCTCAGACTATAATTAGTGAGCCAATATAAAAAACTGAGAAGGCTTGTTGGGGTTAATTTAGTCCGCTTTCTATTTTTAAAGTTTCCAAAAGAGAAAAAAAAAGTTTATCGTATTGCAGATCTTGAAGGAACAATCAGAATGGACTTAAAGGGTTTGCTAGGTGTGCAATTGAAATCTTAATTGACAACAGATGTATTAATACATGACAGAGCAGTTAAGATATTGTCTTTATAAAATGTAAGCACAACATGGGGTGTAAGATAAAGCATAAGAAATATAGTCAATAATGTGGTAATAACCATGTATGGTGCCAGGTGGGTACTAGACTAGACAGAGGGATCACTTCTTAAATTATATAAATGTCTAACCACTATGCTGGACACCTGAAATTAATATAAAATAATAGTGAATGTCAACAGTAATTGATAAATTTAAAAAGAGGGGGAAGTGAAGGGGAATAAGATTTAAATTTTCAGCTATAAAACAAATAAGTCATGGGAATGCAATGTACAGCATGTGAATATGTTAAATAATTATTGTGTACACCTGAAATGAATATAATATGTTAACTATAGTTTAATAAAATTCTTTTAAAAATTTTTTACATAGAAAAAACCACAAAATTTAAAAATATGTGGTTAGAAATAGCAAAATAATGGTTATAGAAATTTAAGTATAGCACAAGGAATATGGTTAATAATATTGCAATAATTATGTACAGTGTCAGGTACTAGATATATCAGGGTGATCACTTTGTAAGTTATATAAATGTTTAATCAGTGTGTTGTATACTTGAAACACGTATACTATGGTATGTCAACTGTCATTGAAAAATTTTTTAAAAATTAAATAAATAAAAGTAATACTCTGAAAAAATGTAAACAGAAGACATAAAAAATACAGTACAATGGCTATTACAAAAAACATAAGAAATAACAAGTATTGGTAAAGATGTGGTGAAAAGGGAACACTTGTACACTGTTGCTGAGAATGTAAATTGGTATAGTCACTATGGAAAACAGTATGGAATTTCCTCGCAAAATTAAAAATAGAGCTGCCATACCACTTCTGGGTATTTACCCAAAGAAAATGAAAACATTAATTAAAAAAGATATATCCACCCCCATGTTTATTGTAGTATTATTTACAATAGCCAAAACATGTAAGTAACCTAAATGCCAATCAATGGATGAATAGATAAAGAGATTGTGATTATATCACAATTATGTATATCGTAATTATGCAACACACAATTATGTATATGAAATAGGATTCCATATATATATAATAGGATTCAGGAGTATAACTGTTCACTTAAATACAAAATTTAAAATTTGGAGGAGAGTTTAAAGAACCTCTTTAAAGAGGAAAAAATTTTAAACTATTTTATGAAACCAGCATAAAATCCAATATCAAAAACTGTCAAGGACATAAAATTGGATACCACAATTCAATGTTATGCATAAGCATGGACACAAAAGTTTTTTTAAAAATTAGCACAGAAATCAATAAAGAGAAAACTAATGATCAAATGGATTTCTGTGTGAATAACAATGAGGAACACCTCAAGAGACTGGGCAAACTCTTCGTACACTTACTTGTTGGGCTATTACTCTGCAATGATAAAGGTGAACCACTGTTACACAATTTCACTAAATCATGAAATATAATGTTGAGCAAACAAATTCAGACATTAGAGGTAACATCCTGTATGCTTTCATTATATGGGGTTCAAGAACAGGCAAAATTAATCCTTGGTGTTATAAAAATCATACAGTGGTTGACTGTGTGGTGTAGAAAATGACTGCAAGGGGGCAGGAAAGCACTTTCTCTATTCGTGGAATTATTCTATAGCTTGATAAAGTTACTGGTTACATGAGTGTATATGTTTGCTAAAATTATTAACTTAACTATTTAATATCTGTGCATTTCATACATATAAATTTTATATCAATTCAAGGTTAATAATAATAGTAAAAAATCACCAGACTTTGGATTTTATCTAGGTCCTTGAAAACTTTTCCTCCACATATCTGGTATCTGGATGACCTTACTAATTCTGATATTTCCTACAACGTAATGATTTTCCAAGGACAACTAAATGTTTATTTGTCCTTGGTATTGCTAAGGTTGCCATAACAAAATACCACAGACTGGATGGCTTAAAAGAACAGAAATTTGTTTTCTCACAGTTCTGGAACCTGGAAGTCCAAGGTGTTGGTAAGTTTGGTTTCTCTTGCAGCCTCTCTCACTGTCTTGCAGATTGTCACCTTCTTGCTGTGTCTTCACAGGCCTATTCTCTGTGCACACATGTCTGGTGTCTTTCCCTTGTCATGTTGGAGTAGGGCCATGCTTTTATGACCACATGTACCCTTAATTACATCTTTCCATGCCCTGTCTCCAGGTCCAGTCACACTGAGGCTTAGGGTATCTGCATATGATATCCATTAACATTTATCCTCTCAGCTTGGACCTGGGATATCAATAGTACTTGAATCTAAGAGTCATGACGTGCTTGTCATAGACTCTGCCCTAGGAGTCCGGAAATTCCATTTGGAAACTAGTCACTGACTCCTCGCTACAACCGTGGTTAGAAAACTGGAAAAGGAGTTCAAGGGAAAGACTTTCTCTGGAAGGGCATTGCTCTGTTGAAATGATGCATCTTTCAGAGCGCAACAAAAGAATTGACTAAGAGTAAGTAGCCTGACACGCTAATTATTTTTGGCCTCCATCCGCACATAGGCTATCTCCTTGAAGAGTTTTGTTCTTTTGTTGGTGATGTTTTATGCGAAAGATAAACTGAACTTGAGTTTCTATTGTCAAGAAAAGTCTTGTTGTAATAGAAATAGTAGAGTTATTTTCTTTATATGTTAATTGATAGAGGATTTTTAGACTTTAAGAATTCTGGGCTTCAGTTCCTTCCTAATTTTAATACTAGATTTTTCATTTTCCTGAGTATACCACAATGGGATAGAACTTATATTCAAATATCTATATTAAAAATGTTTAAAGTACCCTAATAGTTTCATTTATTTCAATTGTGCCATCTCTAATGAGAGAAAATGTAGCATTTGTTTCATCATAGTAGATTATGGCCTTGAGGGGAGGTAAAATCAACAATGACCACAAATAGCACATGGAGTTTCCATGAGGGAGTAGTGGTTGGTTTTACGTAAGCAGTAGCATAAAGGAAGAGCACAGGCTTCAGGCTGAATTCCAATTTTGTAAAAGATCAAAGACCTGGGAGATATTCGAGGCAATGCTTACTTAGCACCCCGTCCAGTTTCCTTGTCTAGGAAATTTGCCGTGAGTTCTTTGGTATCCTGCCTGTTCCTTCTTATTCTCCTGGAGATAAAAACGAATCACCTACTTGGTGGAGGACATTTCCCAGATGGGTGTACTAAAAACAGGTAGTTATCTATCTTTCCTTCCTTCTCCATCTTGGCTGAAAATGAGGCAATAATCTGAGTAGGATTTGCTTGCTCTAGAGATCAAACTATCCTTACCAGATCCATGTAGCTCTTATATTAAAGTAAGATTTCCAATATCAGCATCATCAGAAATAACCTGAACATTTCATATCCATCTGCTTTTGATTTTATATTGGAAATAAGCAAAGAAACTTTGTTTATTAGTCTTCTCAGACCATACAAAGAAGTAATGTTAGTTTTGACTGTCTTAAATGAAAGTATAGACTCTAAGTGTTTATTAGTGAAGCATCATTATGGCACCTATTCATTTTCTCTTTTTTTTTTTTTTTTTTCCTGTCAATTGTGTTTAAAATCTCCTCTCCCTTATCAGACTATCAACTTCTTGAGGGCAGACTAAGTCATTGTTTTATTTAATGTCCCCCTACAACCTGGCACAATGCCATATATGTATTGTAGAAATCAGTATGGTATATGGTTTCTGTATTTGGTTCCTTGTATGCAATTTGATTTGACTTCAATTGAGATGCTCAGTTTGAATAATCACAAAAATGATCAGTTTCTTTCAGGATTTTGTTTAAATAGATTGTATTTCTTTGGTAAAATGTCATTTTAGTCATAAAGTACTTATGCTTTTCTTTAAGAACAAGATTTAAAAATTCTTTTAAAAATGCAGTAAGCACATATCAAATGGTCGTATTCAAAGCTTTCTTGTTTTATAGTGAATTGGGGCACATTTTGATGGATGAAAAAACAGAAAACCCATTTTATTTTGTTCATGTCAGTTTGCTGTCATGCATAACTGAAGCAGAGGAGAGATTTTTTTTCCCATTCATATTTGTTACATCCATAAGCTGATAGCCTCCATAATAATTGTGCTATAACATTTTTTCCAACTTGTTTATGAGAATTGGGTCGAAGATATTTGAAGTTTCAGAGCATAGTCTAAAATACTTCTATAAGTTGTATTTCTAGTTTTATTTCAATTAAGCAGTTCCAGGGCTCAGAAACTAGGTTTAATATTATGTTTAACTTGTTTTTATACAAAAGATTGATGTATGAACAAAGAGGCAGAAAGACTCTCTACCCCCACCGACTTCTCTCCATGTAATTTGTTTAGGACCCAAATAGCTTTTATGAATATCAATCAACCAATTAAAATGGATGACATTCTGAAGTCCAAGTAAAACCATTTAGGTAGATGTCTAGTACATAGATCCTGCATTTAACAGAAAAAAAACAAAAACAATCCACGTTCTGTTCTGTGCATTTTGTATTCCTCTCTGTAACTACAGTTTGTGAGTTTACACTTCAAATAAAAAACAAGCTGACTGAAAAGTGTAACTGTGCCTTTTCAGCTTACTTCCAATGTGAGATGAATACTAATATTTCACTCCCTTCAAACAGTATGAAAAATTGGTCATTGAAAACCCTAAGTATGTTGGTGTTGCACTTGCTTGGTTCAATGCTTCATTCATTCTTACCTTGCTTTAAATTGAATTTCAACTCACAGAGAGGAAAAAAAAAAAGGGAAAAGAAAAATAAGAATCAGTGAAAGCAATAAAAAGTATAGAGAGCATAAATGTAAATCTGCCTTCTTTCATTCTGTTACAAAATATCAGAAATCACCTTGATTTTTTCCTTGCAGTTAACCATTTATAGGGAATTTCAAAAATCAATTTGTGCTTTTGTTTGTTTGCAACCTAGATTGTTTCTTATTAAAACAACAACAACAACAAGAACAACAACAAAACGTGTATGAAAGAGTGATTTCATGTCCCAGATTTATGTTGGGAGCAGTTCTGAAAATACTGAGAAAGTAAAAGTAGTGTAGGTCAATGCTTCAATGTAGTTTTATTTCCTTAAAAGGTATAAATGGATATATTTGATGTTATGTGATTATAGGACCACTTGGCTGCACACTTTTGGACATGCTCACATTCTGAAGGTATTGTCTTCTCTGGTCTCCCGTATCACTACACTCACTGGATCACCTTACTCTTCACAGTCTTCTATTTCTGCATGAATCTTGCATGCTGCATGTCCTTGGCATATAGAATAAATGTTGGTGTTTCTCAGGCTTCTATCTTATGTCTTCAAATATTCTCACTTAATATACTCTCTAGGCATCTCAACCACTTCATTTACTGACTTCACTTACTGTACATATCTGATAATGTCCAAATTTACTTCTACCAACTAGACATGTCTTTTCCATATCCAACTGCTATGGGCATGTCCTCTTAAATGTATCACATCAATTTCATCCAAACCCAAACTTATCAACTTGCCTTTCCTGAATGCCTAAATGTTCATGCTAGAACCCAGATACCATAATTTATTTTCAATGTATTCTCCCTTTTCCTCATTCCTCATAATCAATAAATAGATATTACTGATTCTTTTTCTAATTTTCTTTTTTTCTCTCAAGTCTCTTTACCTTTCACAATACCACCCTTAGTCAGCATCATTGATGATTTTATGGCTACAACCTCTGAACTTGTCCCTCCACATGAAGTGGTGTGTCTAGTATGCAACCCTAAGTCATCTTAAGACCTTCTACTGTCTTCCCATTATTATGAGGCTAAGTTTAAACATCCATATCTGGCCCTCTCCAGTCTCTGCTCTCAATACTTCTGTAGTGCACTTTGTGCTCCTACCATACTCAAGTTTATTTTATCCTTTTTCTTGAAACTTTATGTGTGATAATACAATCAACTTTTACTCATTTTCTATGCATCCCTTATATCTCAAATTAAAAATTGCCGCCTCCAAAGTGTTCATTGTGTTCTCTCCGATCTAACTGGCTTTGTTACCTCCCACAGGCAACTCTAATTCTCTATCACATCACTTATCAAATTTATAGTAAATAATTATCTGTCTTTACTACACAACTGGAATTTGAATTGCATAAGGAACTGTCCTATCTTTACAGCTGAACCTATATTAAAAAGATTAATTTTTTTCAAAATATGATATTCCAGGAAGAGAGTGATAAATATTTTACTAGGCAGTTTTAGGAAGACAAAGACATTTTCCTCTTATGTATGTTAGTCTTGATAATATGGGTCAGAAACCCCATGGAATCTTTATGTTGCTCTTAGAGGCATGGAGAGAAGAGGCAAGTGCCAAGATGAACTTGGCTGCATGGTCCCTAGCCTTGCTGAAGGACACCGTAGTAAAACTAATACAGTACTGCCAGGTGCAGAGACACCACATGACCCAGACAATGGAGTTTTGTTGGTAACCAGCCAGGTATTGCAAAGTGAGTTTGTCCCAGTGTTTGAATATTAGGTATATGTCTCAGTGTCTGAAACTGAATGATAACCATTCTATTATGTTATTGAGGCAAAGAGGGCACACTTGAAATTTGTGAACTGTGATTCAAAACTGCAAAATGTCAAAATGAAAAGCATTGGTAATGTCTAAATGAAAAGCATTGGTGATGAAAGCAGCATTGTGGCATAAGAAGACTTCCAGGTCTCTCCCCTTGAAGTTAAAACAAGTAGGACAGCTATAATTCAATAATGGATTCTCTGTTCAATGTACAAACACATCTGAGACATCATGCACAGAGACATCTGAAAGTGGGTGTATTTGAGCAAAGAGCAGAGATGGGTTCTTTTTTATGTTTTCCATCTACATTTTTATGTTTCTTACCTCTGTGTTGAAGTTCTCCCTGAGATCATTGTTTGGAACTCTGCATCTGATAGATTGCTTGCACCTATTTTGTTTAGTTATTTTTCTGGAGCTTTGTTCTTTTCTTTCATTTGGAACATGTTTCTTTGTCTCTCCATTTTGGCTGCCTCCCTGTGTTTGTTTCTATGTATTAAGTAGGGCTGCTATGGCTCCTGGCCTTAGTAGTGTGGTGTCCTTAGGGCCTAGTAGAACAGTTTTCCTGGTCACCTGAGCTGGGTGATACAGGTGTATTCCTTATGTGGGTTGTGTGTACCCTCCTGTTGTAGTTGAGCTTTGCTTGCTATTTGCACATCAATGGAAGGGATTGACCATCTGGCTACTTGGTTGTGAGGACTGGCCATGACTACAGTGGAGGGGCTATTGTGCAGGGGCTGACACTATGGAGCAGGATTCACTTTAGTAGGGCTCTAGTGCCTACCCATTGTTACCTTTGGATATGTTCTCTTGGAGGCAGACAGGTGATGCTCCTGCTTGGTCCAAAGCTGGCCAGTGGGCATACCAGCCCTGGGTTTCCTGGGAGCTACCTAGCTGCAGACCAAGTTCAGCTGCACCCTGTGCACTGCCCAGGGCCACCTGTGTGAGCCACAAGACAATCCACAGATAGTCACCACCCACACAGGGTTTGGAGGTGCCTAGAGAGGCTAAGCCACCAATCAAGGCTGGCTGCTGCTAGTGTCAGGCTTGTGGCTGCTTACCAAGAGGTATGGGACATGCCCAAGCTAGATGCTGCTTGTTTGATTTTGTGAAACTTTGCAAGATTTTAGAAAAGTTTGAAGTATGAGCCAAAACAAGCAGTTTGCATGGAAAAGTCACTGGAAGCAGCTTGGTTGGACCCTCAAGTTGTGTGGGACTGGGTCTCAGGGAATCACCAGGGTGGGGTGGACAAAGAGTCCAGGTTGATGGAGACTCAGATATAGCAGAGGCCTGTATCTACATGGCTGTAGTGGGGAGGGCTTAACAAAGAAACAATGAATTCTACCAGCACTTCTCTCTGTGAGAAAGCTGCCCCTCTTGCTTTTACCCTGGAGACAGACAACTTATTTCCTCCCTAAATGTCCCTTATGCCTTTGGAGCACATAGCTTTTATCTGTGAAAACCAGCAGATATTATGTCTGGGTAAGACAGAGGGTGGCTAAAGTCCCAGACAATCCACTTAAAGGGCCTATGCATGGACTGACTCTCTGAGGTACTCATTTGTCTCCAGCACTGGGACCCTGAGTTGGGGGCCCAGTGTGTGGTTGGGACCCCTCACTCCTCTGGAAGGGACCTCTACAGCTGAGTTGTCCTTCCTGATTTTTAACAGTCATATTCGGGTATGGAACCACCCCGTTCCATTTCTCTGCCCCTCCTCCCAGACTTGAGATGGCTACTTCTGTATATACAGAGGTAAGACTTTGGTTCAGCCAGACTTTAGGAAGTTCTCAATGATGTTTTTTCTGTATTTTAGTTGTAATTTTGATGCGACCATGATAGCAGGCAAGCACAGTGTTTCCCAAATACTTTTAAAAAGCAGTTTTATTCACACAAATGCCAAGGCAGAGAAATAATCTATCAAGCATAATGAATACCCAAGATAACAAGGGAATCAGAAAGAAAATAAAAAATCTCCAGAAGATAAACTGAAAGACATGAATGTGATTTAAATGATACCACAGTTCTGAAAATACTCAACAAGATACAAGAAAATTCAGAGAAGCAATCAATGAACTTAGAAATAAAATCAACAAACAAAAGGAGTACTTCAACAGAATTTGAACCTATAAAAAAGAACCAATCAGAAATTTTAGAGCTGAAGAACTCTGCAATTGAGATGAATAATAAACCAGCAAGCTCAGGAAATAGAGCTGACCAGATGGAGGAAAGAATTAGTGATAAGGAAAATCAAAACCTACAAATAACTCAGGTAGAAGAAGAGAGAGAATTGAGAATAAACAAACAAACAAACAAAAACAAAAAAACAAAAGTGAAAGGAGACTGTGAGAAGTATATGACTCCATTAGAAGAGTCATAAGAGTAATGTGTAAACCAATAGGAGAAGAGAGAAAGGAAAAAAGAGCCTATTGAAACAAATAATCAAAGACCCTGAACAGCCAAAGCAATCCTGAGAAAAAAGAACAAGTCCAGAGAAAGATGTGGTACATATATACAATGAATATCACTCAGCCACGAGAAAAGATGAAATACTGCCATTTGCAACAGCATTGATGGATCTTGAGAGTATAATGATAAGCGAAATAAGTCAGACAAAAAATGACAAAAACCATATGATTTCACTTGTATGTGGGCTTTAAAACAGAAAGTAACAAATGAACAAAACAACAACAAAAAACCTCATAGACACAACAACAACAACAGAAAACCTCATAGACACAACAACAACAACAGAAAACCTCATAGACACAGACAACTAGAAGGGAAGGAGAGTGAGGGAAGATTGAAGAGGCTAAAGGGGGTCAAATATATGGTGATGGAAGGAGACTAGACTTCAGGTAGTGAGCACACAATGCAATATACAGATGATGTATTATAGAATTGTACACTTGAAACTTATACAATCTTATTAACCAATATCACCACAATAAATTTAATAAAGAAAAGTATCCAGTTTTGACTAAGCATGCTATTTATATGTTTGCTATACTAATATATTCCAGGTAATGCTAGATACTGAAGATACAAAGATGAATAGAACAGAATTCTCTAAAGACACCTAAAATATAATAGTCCAAATGAACATATAAACAAACTATCACAATACAATAATCTAAAGATTATAATATCAGTATGTATAAATTATGGCAATAGAAGAGAAATTAACTCTGTTAGACCATCAGAGTAATATTCATAAAGAAAATATTTAATTTGAATTTTGAGAAATGAGAACA
The DNA here is from genome assembly GCF_036562045.2 of Rhinolophus sinicus. Taxonomy (NCBI): domain Eukaryota; kingdom Metazoa; phylum Chordata; class Mammalia; order Chiroptera; family Rhinolophidae; genus Rhinolophus; species Rhinolophus sinicus. The sequence continues at coordinate 73,820,105 of NC_133760.1, forward strand.
GAACCATAAATCATGAAGGATGAGAGAAGACATTTATGGGCAAAGTGAACATATTTGTACACCTTTAAGACAGCATGTTGTTTTTAAGGAATGGTGTAGAGTACTTGTCTATTCTCTTGATTTAAAAGAACAGAATTCTCTGTGTGTTAATTAACATGGATGCTTATATAAGGAAATGGTAAAATAACAAAAATCTCCTTTTTCTCTTCAGTATGAGGGTGCTTCATTGAAATTTGAGATAAACAGTTACTCTTTTTTTTAATTAAAGGTTATTGGGGTGACAGTTGTTAGTAAAGTTACATAGGTTTCAGGTGTACAATTCTGTAATACATCATCTATATATCGCATTGTATGTTCACCACCCAGAGTCAGTGCTCCTTCCGTCACCATATAGTTTGATCCCTTTTACCCTCATCTACCATCCCTCTCCCTCCTTACTCTCTGGTAACCACTAAACTATTGTCTGTGTCTATGAGTCTTTGCTTCTTCATTTGTTTATCTTGTTCTTTTGTTGTTTTCATTTTTATATACCACATATCAGTGAAATCATATGGTTCTCGACATTTTCTGTCTGACTTATTTCACTTAGCATAATAATCTCAAGATCCATCCATGTTGCTGCAAATGGCACTATTTCATCTCTTCTCATGGGAGAATAGTATTCCATTGTGTATATATATATCACATCTTCTTTATCCAATCATCTACTGAAGGACATTTTGGTTGTTTACATGTCTTGGCCACCATAAATAAAGCTGCAGTGGACATCGGAGCACATATATCTTTACCGGTAAATGTTTTTATATTTTTTGGGTACAGTTATTCTTTCTTTGGAGAATATAAGAGGAATTTTATTGCTCTAGTAACAATATATCCTTCCTTATTTTCTATTTAAAAACTTTAAATAATAGTATATTAGGTAAAAAACAAACCATGTAACAACTTACAGAAAAACAATTAGGTTTCCTTTCAATTCCTAATTGCATTTGGCTGGTTATGGCTCATTAGTGCCCTGCGTTTTTTGAGTCCAGTCTCAGAAAGGAATTGATCATGAGTCACATAACCTCTTATTCAACAACATTTATTGAATTTTTAGTTTTGTGCCAGATAATCACCTGTTGCTGGAATAAACCAATGGAGGGATAAAATGAACAAAAACAAACAAAAAAAGCACACTCCTTTTGGAGTTATAGTTTAATTGAAATGATCAAATGAAAGAAGTATATACCAAGTGAGTACATACTTAATGATTCCATTTATATAATATTCTAGACAACACAAACCAATCTATAGTGACAAAAAGCTTTGTACCCAAAGCTTTGTACTTTATCCTTTTATAAAATGTCAATAATGTGCATAAAAGTAGAATTCACTTAAAACAACCTCTGATAAAATGTCTGACATCCTTAATCATATGTAATTGTCTTAATGTTTTCTTTTAAATGTGATTTACCTGAAAATTGTATTTTGCAAATTATTATCTTAATTCTATTTATTTTAGTAGGTTAAAATAAATTCTTGATAGTGTACAGCAGTATTCCATTAAAAAATTTGTATCAACATTAATTGTCTTTAAAAAAACAGACAGCTTTAGGCAGTCTTATCACTTTAATCATAGAATTAAAAACATACATTTTGAAAGAGCATCTTAACTACCAAAGACACAATATAGTGGGACTATTGTAAAGAGAGGAGAAACTACATGGCAGGATCATATTTAAAAAAAGAACCTGCCTGCCAGAATCAGGAGCATGTCAGATTATTAAAGCAAGCACACAGGAAGACAGGTGGTAGATGATTAATACCACTGAAGAGGTAAAAATGGATGCAGTCATTTTTTGCTAACTGGAAAGAATTTGCATTTATATGACATGAGAAATCAATATAGTTATTTAATGCTGTTCCATCAGTTAAGAAACTACCTTTCCTATACTACATCATACCTTAATCATTTTGTCCATACTAATAGAAACTTTGTTGTAAACTAACTTATCTGAGTAGGCATATATTCCCAGAAAACTACTGTGAAAATAGAAGAGGTACACTAACAAAATGTGATATTAAAGGACTGTCTTCCAAACAGCTCTGAGAGATTTAAAAAAACAAAAACAAAAACAAAAAAGAACAACAACAACAAAAAATGAATGGAATAACTACTCTCTGACAAGGGAAAAGAAGGAAAAATGGAAACGTTAGGGTCTTTCAAGACAAAACTAAACCACAAAATCAGGAACAACCCTTCTGTGGTTGCGGGCAACTTTCGTCCACCACCAAGAACAATCAAACAGACAAAATTTATCATCAAAGTGCTTGTACTTTGCTAAACTGACAAAAAAGAGTGCTATTAAACTAAGAATCTTATAAAATACACCATATCACAAATCAATACATCGAAAATAAAGTCCATAAGAAAACAAGAGAACACAATTTCACATCACAAATCCTACCCCTCCCCAAAAGAAAAATAACTCTGTAGTGTAAAGAAAACATTCACATGAGGATATGGAAAGTCACCTGGAATCACATTTTCAAAAACTAAAAAAACAGAATGAACAAAAATAGGGAGAAGTCAAAAGAAAAGTTGACCGAACTCAGAAAAGATGTGTTAGAAAAAGAGAAAATTACCTCACATGAGAAATTATGATACTCAAGAGAGAATTAGCCCAAATAAAAACATTAATAAAGTCATTGAATAAACATAAGAAAATTAAAAGAATGAAATGACAGATAAAAGACTATTGTATATCAGATAATATGTAGTGGAAATAGAAGACAGGAAAAGAAGGAATGATCTTTTTTTTTTTATTTGAAGTATGTGAAGAAAATCAAAATAACATAACAGAAATAGCACTTAAAACCAAAATCCAAAAAATATTCTAAAAAGAAAAAAACAACAACATAGAACTATCAACTCTGAACCATAACCTTGGCTTTAAAGGATATGAAGTTATTCAAGGCCTCTAGGCAGAGAAGATAAAGTAATCTACAAAGGCACGGCAATTAGACTGGCACCAAACTTTTCAAGGCCACCATCAAAAAAGTCAAAATGGAATAGCATGAGGAAAAGAGAAAGAAAGAAAAAACAAAAAAGTCAGTGAAAGAATGTGTGTACCAGTCATTTTACATGTAGTTGATCTAAGCTCTAATTCAGATCAAAGCTGTATTAAATTACCTTTCAACATACAAGAATTTAGAGAATTCTGCACCTATCTGCCATTCTTGAGAAATTTACTAGGTCAGAGGTCAGCAACCTTTTTCTGTTAATGACCATATAGGAAATAATTTCCACTCTGTGGACCATATGGTTTCTTCTGCAACTCCTTAACTTTTTTTTTGTGTGTGTGTGTGTGTGAAAGTAGATACAACAATATGTAAAAAAAAGGGAATGACTGTGTTCCAATAAAACTTTATTCATTAAAAATAGGTGGTGGGCCTTATTTGACCCACAGGATGTACTTTGTCAACCCCTACCCCTATATTATATGACAAGCTTCATCAAACCAAATTATGATCAGGAAAATTTCAGCAAAAAGACTAATGGTGGGCATTTTAACATATATGAATGAACATATAAGGGAATGGTGTAAATGATGATGATAGTGGTAGAATAATAATGTACAGATGTTATATATTGAGTCAAAGTAAAACTAATGCAACTAAAAAAAAGAAAATAAAAGAAATAGAAAAAAAAGAAAATAGAAAAAAGGTAACTTTTTGTAGAGCAAATAGATGTTAAAGGATGACCAAAACAACTGGTAAACCAGATAGTAGAAAGGTAAATAATAAAATGGATGAAATACATTAAAAAGTATAAGCATAAAAATCTTCACTAGAACAAAAATACAAAGCTACCTATATTTTTAAAGGAGCAAAAAATATACGTCTCATCATTAAGAACATAGTATACCTAAAAGTATACATTATTGTAAAATATTTTGTAGAGTCTAGACAAAACGTAATAGTAATAACAGCAAATATAAAGGAAATAAATAGAAAATGATTTTCAATTTGCCCCACAAGATAAAACTCATCAATCTGTTGTATATTAGAGATACATGCAAAATAAAGTAATTCAAAAAGCCTAAATATAAAGAATAAAACAAAAAAAATTAGGCAAATAGGAACTACAGGTTTCTATATATCTAATGTATCAATAGATATAGATCTAATATCTAAGTATAGTTTAAGACCACAAGCATTAAAGATTTCAAAGAAAAACATAATAATGACTCTTATAATATTAATACTACAGGTATTTCAAGGAGACTAGAAGGAAAGTCACTAATAATAGGAGACTAATCAGCTCATTCAATAGAAGATATTTCAAGTGGACAAAATAAACTGAAGAAGATGGAATATCTAAACAGATAATGTATAGTACAGATAATGTATATCTTACAGATTCACTTGGGCTACATAAATATTTGAACCATTTGCAATTTATTTCTGAAGAAAAAACATTTGATATTTAGACACATTTACCAAGATAAGAATGATGGTTTAGGCAAGATTGTATATACTTTTGTTTAAACTTGAATGACTTTTTCCTGAAATATCTTACATTACATTCTACATTTATTTGTTGCTCAATAGCATATTCTTTAGAGAGTTGGTCTTTAATTCTCTAGAAAGATAGAAAAAGTTATTTTTTCATTCTAAAAGAAACAAACAAAAACATTTATATAACAAAAACAGCATAAGAAAGTTAAAAGATAACTGATGCACTAGGAGAAAGTATTCAAGACATGTATCACAAAGAACTAATATCCAAAATGTACAATGAACTCTTAGAATTGAGGGAGCAATGACCAAAGATACAATAGAAAAATACATATTTTTAACTTTCTTGCACTTTGCTAATTATCTTAGCCTCACATTTCTGGTGGGGAAAGAATGATTACTAGTGAAGTTTTTTAGTGACATAGGATCATGTTTCAATTTTGAATGAAAATGGGAAATGAATTTGGCAAGAAACAGTTTTTATAGAAATAAATCCATATGACTATACCAACGCTAATTATAAATTACATTAGCTTAAGGAAAAGAAGTCAGAGGTAATTGTAAGGACAGAGGGTGACTAGAAGAATTACTTAAGAAAACAAGAGTGTGTATTTAACATAGAAAATCAAAGCAAGTCTGTGGTTAGTGTGTGTGTGTGTGTGTGTGTATTAAATGGTTACATCTTACAGCTTCTGTTGGTATGTAATATATATATATATATATATATATATATATATATATATATATATATATATATATCTTCTGATGGATAATCATATTAAATATGAGTTTATTAAGCTAGGATAAAGGTGTTCTAGTATACTGACCGGTGTCAATTTTAGGCAGAATTTAGAAAATGTAGTGAATTTTTTTGATGAAGTCAATATTCCCTAATCCCACTTTGAAATCTAATTCTCTTCTTCCTCCTCTTTGAAGTCTATTGTAATACAGACTTCACACATACTAAGTATTTTCTGATTGATTGAGGCTTAGAGGGTTATCTGAAGGACATTTGCATTATGCAAAGTACCTGAAGTGTGAATGTCATGGGTCAGACATCAGAGAGACAATATGGAGTCCATCAGACCTTTCTAGAATTTTCGAGACCATGTCCTGCTTCTCTGAGCAAAGTTGCCCCGTGCCCATTTATTTTAATCTAAAGCACGGCTATACATATCAATTATCTTCTCTCTCAACCTACTTGAGGAACGAACAGTTTCTCAGTCCATATTATCTTTCTTCCAACCACCTTTGTTCTAATTTAAATCAGAACTCTAATTATCCTTACTGTTTGTAGCTATTTATTTAGACTAAATAATATCCACTTACCTCTTTTTAATGAAAATGAATTTAGACAAACGTCACACAGGTTCGACAGCATAAATGAAATAGATTTCATTCTTCAAACCTTCTGTGCCAATTTACTTCCTACTAAGCTCAACCATGTAAATTGCTCCAGTGGTTTTATGTCTGGCTAATTTCGTCAGCCACAGGGGAGATCATCTCTAAAGTCACACTGTAATAATGACACTTAAAGCAAGACTATTATTAAATGCTATAATAAAAAAGTATCAATTTCACTCCTGTATTGCATATATACTTTTGGTTATTGAAATTAAGTAGGGATGACAGGGATATAAAGAGGAACTACATAAACTTCTGATTCCATAAAAATTGTTTAAATTGCCAAAGTAAGAATAAGTGACTATTTATAAGGTCAACATGAATGTTGTATTCAGTTTTTTTCTCCTGACAAACTTGTATTCGCTTAATTAACTATTCTCGGAATAGAAGTAAACAGGAAGAACAAAAGTTTAAAAATTCCCCAGATATTGGTACCAACATGGGGTTATTGCTTGAAATGAGGACATAGTACATAAAAATAGTGAAAGTTCATTTTCCTTTTTGATTACAACACAGTTTTTATTCATAGTTTGTATTTTCCAGAGGATAAGATGTATTAAGCAAAGTAATTCAGATTCTTTATTTTTCCTGATTTACATTTTTTATCATGGTAAGAACTCTTAACATGAAATTAAGAAATTTCTTAACAAAATCTCTTAAATTTTAAGTGTAAAATGCAGTATTGTTAGCTATAGGTACACTTGTACAGCAGATATCTTGAATTTGCTCATCGTGAACAAATTAAACTTTTTTTAATTAAAATTTTTTGGGGTGACAGTGGTCAACAAAACTACACAGGTTTCAAGTGTACAATTCTATAATACATCATCTATATACTGTATTATGTGCTTACCCCCCAGAGTCAGTTCTCCTTCCATCACCATATATTTGACTCCCTTTACCCTCTTCTACCTCTCCCCCTCCCCCCTTGCCTTCCGGTACCCACTGAACTGTTGTCTGTGTCTATGAGTTGTTGTTTTTGATTTGCTTGTCTTGTTCCTTTGTTGCTTTCAGTTTTATATCCCACATATGAGTGAAGTCATATGGTTCTCAACTTTTTCTGTCTGACTTATTTCACTTAGCATAATAGCTGAAACTTTACATTCCTGAACATAATGGACTAGAGGAAAAGTTTCTAGGAGATTCCACTGCTCTGTTTATGAGTGCATATTTGTGCATACAACATAAAAATATAAAGAAAACAAAGAATTACTTCTGTATAGCGTGGTATATTGGAAAAAGCATTGAGATTGATTGTATCATTTCTGAGTTTGAGTCTAAATGTTGCTACTTACAAAATGTATGATTTTGAGATTTTTTTTAAAATCTTTAAAATAGGCATACTAGCAACTGACTCTCAGAACTATGAGAAGAGGGAAGATAAATAATGTAAAGGTTTTGTTTTGTTTTTAAGTTCAGAGTACTGACCATAAATGTAAGTTAATGTATTTTTATCCAGCCCATATCTGATGCTTTACTGATATACAATATCCTTTAGGGTATTCAATTAGACAATTAAAATTTGCCACTAAACAGCACTGTAGCAATGTTAATGTTTGAGAGAACAAGAAGGGATGATGCTAATATAGGAATTCAGGCCAATGGCATTGGCTTAAAAGTTAATACCAGTTTACTTTACATGAACATTTATAAATTGTACATTAGACATAGATGTCTACTGATATATCAGGAGACCTTATTTTCACTCTCGGTTCTGTTACTAATTCACATCTCACTGGGCCTGTTTTCTTCAAATGTAAAATATCCAGAAAAGATACTCATTTTATTCAAACTGGATAGGACAGTGACCAATAGAGGGTCAAGGAAAGCCAAAATGGTGATGCAAAATTAGGCTTCAGGGATCGCTGCCTACCCCACTTCACTAATTACAGTTCTACTTTTATCTCCTACAGTTTCATGAAAGATTTCTACATAAAAACAGTTTAAAAGATGAAAATGCAAAGATCCTTTTGGCTTTAATCTCCTGTGATTAGAAAATTCTATATAAAGCTCTGGGGTGGAAAATTGAAAATCCACACATGAGTTTCACAAAGACAAATGCAGTAATAGTATGACTTTCAGCCAAAATAAAATAAAACAGTTTTTCAATGATTTGCTCCCATGGTGTGTTGGATGCATATTCACAAAGATGATGTCATGTATATGTGTCTCCTCAGTCGCTATATTTTTACATTGATGACAATGGGGCAGAGCTAAACAGGAAAGGACTGGAAAATTCTGTAGGTAAGGCAATCAGGAGAGGCAGATAGAAACTGAAATATCAGTCAGGAAAAGAGTTGTAGGTAAATAATATGGCTACTGCTGGAAAATCTGGAAGTCAGGCATTATAGGTTTAAGTCGGCAACATGCAGTCCTCTTTCTGAATCCCTCTACATTGGGTCTAGTAGCAGGTATGATCGCTGAGACACAGAAGACAGTGTTGTTACAAACAAATAAAAACTGATAGACGTAGACAATAGTTTAGTGGATACCAGAGCGGGGAGGGGGGTGGTAGATGAGAGTAAAGGGGATCAAATATACAATGATGGAAGAACTGACTCTGGGTGGTGAACACACAATGTGATATATAGATGATGTAATACAGAATTGTACACCTGAAATCTATATAACTTTACTAACAATTGTCACCCCAATAAATTTTAATTAAAAAAAAAAGAAAACAGTGCTGTTACATGAGGAAAGTGGTAGAAGTGAAATCTTTGTTCATGAACATGCTTTCTACTTTACATTGGATCCTTGGCCTGGATGTAATAAGGACTATTGTTAAAATAGTTACTAACACCTAAGGTGATTTCTTTCAGCAGAAATCACTTGAAAACAAAAGAATTTAGGATGCACCCTGGACATAAAGTAGTACCTCGGTTTTCGATTGTCTCCATTGACGAACATTTCGGTTTACAAATGCCGTGAACCCAGAAGTAAATGCTTCGGTTTTCGAACATGCCTCGGAAGTCCAACATGTCATGCGGCTTCCACTGAGTGCAAGATCCTGAGGCCTCGCTGTTGGCTGTTTTCCAACGTTTCAGAACTTGAACAGTCTTCTGGAACGGATTACATTAGAAAAACCAAGTTACCACTGTAATTAAAAAGAGGACTAATGAATCTAGAATGACAGTGAAGCATGAAGCGAAAAACAGATAAATACTGAATCTTCCAAGTTGTTTGTATTGTTTTGATTTAATTTGGATGTATTTTATGGAGTTAAAGGAGACAAAATGATTTCTATAGCACTCAAGATGTGTATTTTATAAGTGTAAGTGGGGACAAAAACGACCCTACTAAAATTCTAGAACTGTTTTTGTCCATGTTTCAATCAAGAATTAAGTACCTATGGTATGTGGTTTGGACTAGGAATGAAATGATGAATAAAACATCCTATCTGCTATCAGATAACACAGTCTAAGGGATATAAAATGAGAATAAACTGAATGCAATATGGTAAGCTCCACAATAAAAAAAAAAAAAAGAAAATGCTGCATTATCATACATAGAAAATCCTTTTCCTGGTATTCCTCTGACATCACTTACATTTTTTATGGGTCAGAGGACTTATTTATTTATTTATTTTACATTGACCGTTTTTCCTAAAGTTTGTTTTTTGTTGTTGTTTTTTTGCATTGACCGTTTTTTTCCTAAAATGTTCTTTTTTAAAAATTATTAGTTTCAGGTGTACAAAACAGTATATATTTATTCCTCTCACAAAGTGATAACCCTCCCACTCCCAATCTACTACCCCTCTGACATCATATATACCTGCTACAGTTCCACTGACTCTATTCCTTATGCTGTACTCCACATCCTGTGACTCCACATCCTGTATATATATATATATATATATATACACACACACTATAGTTGACATTTAGTATTATTCAGCTTCAGCTTCAGGTGTACAGTGCAGTGATCAGGCATCTACATTATCCCTGAAGTGGTCTCCCTATTAAGACAAGTGTCCATTGGATACCCTACAAAATCTTTACAACATTATTGATTATATTCCCCTAACTGTCTTTCGTATCCCCGTGGCAATCTTGTGGTTACTGATTGTGCTTTTGAATCCCCTCACCTTCTCCCTCATCTTCACCCCCTCTCATCTCACAACCCTCAGTTTTTTCTCTGTATCTCTGAATCTGTTTCTGCTTGGTTTGTTCATTTATTCTATTTTTTAGATTCCACATATCAGTGAGATCATATGGTATTTGTCTTTCTCCGTCTGACTTATTTCACTTAGCATAATGTTCTCTAGGTCCATCCATATCGTTGCAAATGGTAAGAGGTCAGAGGACTTGAACTGTTTGTTTTCAAATATGGACAAGATGTTAGTTGCTCACTCCAAAGTGAAAAAGCAATAAGGCCTCAATAAATGCCTTGCCAGTCATTGCTCTCAATACCGTAGCGTATTTATATTGGAAGAAATCACCACTTGAGGTTTTAAGATAATAGCATGTAGTTTGGTAGGCGATCAATTGCCCTATCTGTGAAGAAGCATTGTGTAATTTGATACAGGAACTTATTATTTAAAAATCTGAGAACAGATTGATTTCAGTATAGATTAGAAATTATTGTAAGTATTAATATAATAGATATTCCTTATTTCACTTTCTTTTCATTTTGAGAAATAGGTTGAATTTCCATTTATGAGTGTTCATTTTTTAAAGATACAAAAATCCATCTTTCTTAAAACTAACATTTTATCAATAAAAATAAATCTGCTTTTAGTATTAAAAATGATAGAAATATTTCCAGAAAATTAATCCATAGAGGCTTTTAACTCTAATTCTTTAATTCATATGTTGGGATATCATTATTCACGGCAGAATTAGAAAAGCTTGACAATTAGGAAAACTACTAAATTCGAGTGCATAGACTTCTGTTCTCTAGTGCTTTTCCAGAGTATAGCAATGAAATTTACTACATAATTGGGGAGAGGTTCAAATCAAATGATAATACCTCCCATCTGTGCTGAATATGACTGCCTTCTTATCTCAATTAGTGATGTATCAATAAGGACTTAATAAGAGATTGGTAATGCTCAAAATGGGACATGGATTGAAAGAGAATCTGCATGTGGTCATACCTTTGTTGGATATTACTAAACTGAGTATAATGTATTACTTTCCTGCTGTCCTTTCCCCAGCAACAGAGCAGACACATACCATGTGACTGTATTTGGAGATAGGTCATGCAAGGAGATAAAATAGGTTAAGTGAAGTCAGAAGGGTGAGGCATAATCCAGAATGGGCTTATGTCCCTACAAGAAGAGGAGACACCAGATATCTCTCTCCCTCTCCCTCCTCCACCCCCAGGAAAAGAGGTCATGTAAGATGTAAGGACACAGGAAGAATCTGGTCCACTGCAAGCCAGGAAGAGTGATCTCACCAGAAACCAAACCTGACAGCATCTTTATGTTGAATTTCCAGCCTCTAGAAATGTGAGAAACTAAAGTTCTGTTGTTTATAGTATTTAGTTACGGCAGCCCAAACATGTCTATATCTAGCTCTGTCATCTCTATCTATATATAAAATGAAATTGTACCTCTGTATTTTCCTTCCTGGAGCCTCTGGGATTGGAGAAACTTTATTTAGATTAGTTCCTTAAATTGTGACTTATTTTTAGACATGTTTGTAGATAAATTATTAACTTGCTAGTTTCTCCATTTGTAATGCATGAGGAAAAGACTTAGCAACTTCTGGATATCAAATTAGGACAATTTTCTTAAATGTATTCACAGTCCTATATACTAATGTTTCATGAAATCAGAGCAGTTGTAACTACTCTCCATGAAACAAAAATGACCCTTGTTTCTTTTTCAATGTTGATTTCATATGCTGCTGTTGTGTTTCAGATAGTATCTAAAATCTGGTTATGAAATATAGCCCTCTGTTCATGCAAATAAAACACAGACCCGCACAAAACTTTTCAAAACATAGGAAGAGTTAAAATGGATCTAGGCCTATCTGCAAGTAGAAAATGTACATGATTTTTTAAAAACCTAAAATCAATTGATTAATAAGTGCTTTAAGGATACCTATGGGATCAGGATATCTGTCATTGGGATAGCTCATGCATGGTGATACTAACTAGCATAATTTTGGAAATAGAACCAAGTCCATCTCTGTCACTGAAGGGAATAAACCTTGCTGGGCTTCATCATGTTCTGTAATCCGTATCTTAATTTAAGAAAATACATGTTAATTGTGAACTCATTCATGCCCTTAACTGTACCACTACAGAATCATAAAGGAGGCTATCCTGAACCTAAAGAGCAGGCATATGTGCCAGGTATAACTTTCTTACTCATTTATTTTCTTTCTTTCTTTTTTGCAAATATGGCTTTAATATCTCCCAAACTAAATTCAAATACATTAAATTCTAAAGAAAAAATAATAGCAAAAGTATTTACAATCACATCACCTAACACTCGGACAGGTATCAAAAACCTTTTTTCTCATGCTAACTTTATATAATTTTGTACAAAAGAATTAGAAACAGTACAGTTTTGAAATTTTTGCTTACCATTTTGTCATCAATTCTCCTTATAGCTATAACTTTGAAAATATTAATAACCATAATAAAGTTTACATCAAAATGTAAAAATATATTTTATTTAATGAAATATAATTAACAGTTTGTACATTTATGCTTTTTATGTTATATATTATTAATGACATGGCAATGGATATCTTCAGATATATCTTTTTTCCATTAAACTATGTACTTTGAATAAATTCTTATGAACAAGTTGAGATCAAATTATAAGGCCATTTCTATGACCGTATAAATGAGAAATATTTTACCAAATTGCTTTTCAAGACAGTTTCAGTGTGATTTCATTTTATACTATTTACTATCAATTTATGGGTTTACCAATACAATAATAAATTTGACAACATTAGTTACCACATTTTTAAATAAAAAATATGCACTAAGTGGTTAATCTTTAGAGATAAAATTTAATTGGATTCACATATTTACTTGTTTATTTGATGTGAATGTTATACAATGTGTATTACTGTGGAAAGACACATGTAAAGCAGCAAGCAATATATAGAAGGGCCTTTGAAAAGGAAGTCATTAAATTGAATGGAGGAGAGGTTGAAAGATAGCACACAAAACCTCATGTCATAGTTTTGGTTTGGCTTGGAGAAAGCTGACAATCAGGACTGCTTAATTAATTAGAATACTGAAAATAGTCCAGAGGAAAAGAACATTATTGGTGGCAGTGTAAAACTTCCTTGTTTTTCTGTCTTAAAATCTCATAGTGTGAACATATGCCATATTCAAAGAGAAATAAAAAAGTGTTCTTGATAACTTGATGTCTAGAAAGTTTAACCAAATTGATCAATATTATATATCTAGTCATAAGCAGAGGCAGGAATTGAACCGATATAAGTACTCATATCTCACCCCTCTACACACTCCACCCCCCACTTCACCCCCCCCCCCACACCACCAAGTTGCTATTATTTGGGCTTGACATTTAAAGAACTTTACAAATGGTTAACTATAAGGCATGATTTGAGATATATGTCACCCAGAAAGAACCGCCATTACATAAACTTCCGCCATTACATTACTTGAAACTTTCACTGTTAATTATCTCTTTAGTTAAAACATTCAAAACCAGTGTTAGAATTAAAATACTACTGGGAAGTTGCGATCAAAATGTAAGACGTCGCTATCTTGTACATGGTGTTTTCCATTTTATTGTCTTTTAAAGAAACGGACCACTGAATATATAGGTTTTGATGACATAAACAACTAGAATCAATGTACTTTTTAGATGAGTATCTTGAAAGAATGCATAGAAGCTCAAACAGCAGTAGGAATACACTAGATTTTTCATGTGAAAAAATGACAGGATGCGGAAGAACCACAAATGGGCAATACAAATGCCCAATTGGTCTGGTACAGTAATACCTTATATATATTAAAACACTGCTTTTGGGTGAATCAACTAGCAGAAACATATGGGCATATAAAGGCATGCACACACAAACACATAAATATGATTGTTTCAAAGTATGTAAAGTATTTAAATACGTATTCAAATATCTTTTAAAAAACCTACTACATCTCATATATAAAATAGGCATTGCACTATTTTTCTCTGCCCAGATCTCTTATTTGGCCCTATACTATTAAGGTCAAATCAGTTGATCCTTTGCTAACCTCCCATAATCTTTGTGCAAGTTTCTAAGGTAGTATTTATCACCTTTTGGCAATTATTTACTTATACTGCTGTTTTTCTCATCAGACCTGTAGATTCTGGAAAGCAAAGAAATTGCTTATCTGAATTTGTATTCCTTGCTCATAACTTAGTTCCTGGCACATAGCATGAAAGAATAAATGCTTTTTAATGTATGAATGAAAATCTATAAATAGCGATGGTGACATTAATGAAATACAAAGACTTTTTTTTCTCAGCTTAGCTTTCAGTGGGTAAGCACAATACTGGTAAATAAGATCTTTAAAGGACTCTATCATGAATTTGTTCAGCAGTAAAGCACTAAATTTCCTTTTTTTCTCTATTTATACTATAGTGTTTCATTTGACATTGACTAATGGTGGAAATAGTTTGAGGCCTGAAGAGAAAATCCATGTCTTTGATATCTACTGGTGATTCTGTAGTTCCTCTAAAAAGTAGATCTTATGGTCTATAAGACAAGTCCCAATGAGAATAAATTAAACCAAATCTAAAAAGGATTTAGCAAATCACAAGGAGGGCATTTAGTGTATACCATTTATTTGCTTTTAGAGAAATGTTCATAATACCTAGAATGGATAGAGTGTTGAGAGTTATTTACAGAATTTTTAGAGAAGGAATATTGTTATGGATAAGTTGTTAGAAGTATGCTGTGCTTAGATTTTAACGGGCACTGGGTTATGTGTAACAAACCTAGAAAATAACTAGAAGGGACATTGGAAAAATTTTTTTTGAGACCACATTCCAATGTGCTGCTGTGGCCAAAATGGCTGAAAAGAAACATGGAGGAATTTGTCACAGTATTACAAACAAAACAACTTGCATATACATTTTCTCAAAACACGTGCCTGCTCTACTGGAATACACTCAATGCAGTGAGATTTTGGTTACTATACATCAAAATAAAAATGAGAAACGCTCCAGATTAAAAGCAATAGGAGAAGTCTTATCTGTGGAAGAGACCTGATTATGTAAATAGGATGGAAATATCTCCCTTTAGTATATCAGTACAAACTGGTGTAAACAACAATTGTCTGCTAAAACATATATCACAATTCCAAAGAAAATCATTAATTTTATTTCCTACAAACATAATTTGAATCATGGACATGTTTATTGTATTTTTTCATTTTGTTTTGTGGAGTGGTGTTTTTTGGGAGGAGGAGGTTGTTTTCTCATATGAACTATTAGGATTAAAAATATTGCTGAGGAAATTCTTATTCTTGGCTATAGACAATGATTTATTTCTGACCAACTGATACCTATGAAATATGGCAAAAGGTATTGGACTAAATTTCATTAGTACAAGGACAGAGTGTCTCTCTCTCTCTCTCTCTCTCTCTCTCTCTCTATATATATATATATATATATATATATATCACTATATATGTGTGTATATATATATATACACATATATAGTGTTATATAGTATATATACTGTATGTAATTCATATAGTATATATAATACATATATTATATATATGTTTATATTTGCCAGAGCCAAGAATTTCAAAAGTATTTTTCTTTTTTTTTTAATGAATACTATTACATACATGGCATGTGATAGAATCCACTCTCCCTTAGAAATAAAGGGTTCAATAAACAATTCATATGCCATAATTCCCTGTATATTATACTTTTATCTCTGAATATTAGAGCTATTTTACCAAGAATTACAAATGCTATCCAGCCTAAAAATCTATACATATTTTATTCTTACTCATTCTGTGTGACTTTATATGAAGTAGAATATTCTATGCAATTTGGGAGACCCTGAAGAATATTATAGTATATGATGAGAAATGTAAATACAAAGGTCATAATAAAAACCAGAAGTGAATCACAAATGTGGTATAAAATTAAAAAGTTCTGTGATAGATAAAAGAGCTAACTGATTGCTTCTCTTACAAATGGGGATGCTTTATGAAATGAGGTTACATTTGATGTGAGTCAGGCAGCATAGAGAGAATTTGAATATGAGATGGAGCAGGATTTGAGGATCGAGATGTACAAGACAAAATAAATTATATGAAGAAATCCTCAAAGCAGGAATATGTTTGGTTGTGTGTAAGGATTAGTTGTAGTTAATTTGGGAAGAAATATAGATATGCAAGACTAGCGGGAAATTAGATAAATGTAAGGCATTTTATTAAAGGAATTCTAAGTAAATTTTATCCCCTGAGAAAATGGAGATGAGCAGATTTTATAATTGCATGTATAATTGAATCTTAAAGCTGTGAGACAAGCACAGCTTAAGCAAAAGAAGTGAAAAACATAATGTATTGGTCAATGTACACTTCCAGAGAAAATGCTTATTCCAATGGGTGAAAATTACACAGTTTTGCTGTTTTGCATTATAGAATAGGGGGAAAACAATTTTGAAAAGTTTAAATGGCAACGTAAATATGAGCATTTCCCCTGAGGAGTTATGTATCTAAGGAATCTTTTAGTGACCTGCAGGAATCCTGAAATATTTGAGAATGAGACCTCATCCAATTTCTGGGTCAATAATGTGCAAAGCACCTGTATTATGCTTAAGATATATGAGAATGCATAAGCACATTTGAATTGTAGCTATTTTAGAGCAAAGCTTATAAAACAGACAATACATTCTACTCAAGTCACAAGTAAAATATGAATATAGAATCTCTAACCGTGTTGCCTATTTGAATAAGGGCTATTACATTTTTTCAACAATGTATACATTTTTACACTTATAAATCTAAACTATAATTGGTTAATAGTTTTTTAAATCTGTCATATCAATTGAAATGCATGAAAAGAAATGTTTTAATGGCTTAACATGAAAAAAGTATGTGTATATATTAACATTTTATATATATTATCATTAATTGGAAAATAACAAGAAAGCAACTTTTGTATTCTTAAATCTTAATTCATCTGGAATAATCTTCAACCTCAAGCTCTAACTTATGTTTAGCGTATTAATTATTGTCACACAATAAGTAGTTCAAGTTTTATTGAATTGAAGTTGCAGTTGAATACTTTGTAGAATTTCATATATGTGCTATTTAAATATTATAAAGTATATATACATATAGTTTGTGTACTGCTTAGGTATCACAAAATCTGTAAACATATTTGCCTTTTTAATATCACATTAACATTAATATACATATTTTCATATATTTTATTTTAAAATTCATAACATAGAGGTGCGTTGGCAATAAAGTTAAAAACACAAGTTCATTTTCCCTCAAAAAGTGTTATTTATTCAATATCTGAGTACATAAATTGTTAAAAAATAATCCTGTCCAAGCCTCAACAGATCAAATTCGCTTTCCACTTTCCTTCCCTACATGTGAGAAAATGAGTAAAAATTCTGGGTCTTGTCAGGGCTTGATGAAAATTCCAAATTCACTAATAGAAACCGAAGTATAAAGGTGCCTAGTAACAAATTTCAGAAGTAGTTCTTTTACATCAAACTTTATAAATAAAAATGAAGTCATACTACTAACAGGATTTTGGGAGTTGCGATACCAGAAAATAAAATTGTGAATTCTCCTTAATAACACTCCTTGAAACAGTAAAAATAAAACCTTCCTGATTTATTGATTACCTCAAATGAAAATAGCATACATGGCAACTCTGTTTCTCATATCCACAACACCAGATTGTCCCTTTTATTTCCATTCAAGAATCATGTTTTTCATTCTGTTGGAGAACATTGTGT
The DNA here is from genome assembly GCF_036562045.2 of Rhinolophus sinicus. Taxonomy (NCBI): domain Eukaryota; kingdom Metazoa; phylum Chordata; class Mammalia; order Chiroptera; family Rhinolophidae; genus Rhinolophus; species Rhinolophus sinicus. The sequence continues at coordinate 73,837,930 of NC_133760.1, forward strand.
TACTGTATCTAAAAAAGTAACATTATAAAGTAGAGGGGAAACAACCATATATATAAATGTAATTTGTATGGAAATAGGAAGTTTTAAATATGGTAAGACTTATTCAGTAAATCATCTCCAAAATACACCTGAATGAATATAAATAAATAATGATGTTTAGGTAATATTGTCTATTTTGAACAAGGGAGGCAGTTGTATAGATGCCACATTACTAGAGATTAATATTTTCAGGGGCTCTATTTTCCATGACAATTGATAGTTATACACTCATTGACATTTTTTAATTAAATTTATGAACTTAAAATATAAACCCTAAAATAAAGAGAATATAAACATTTCCCTGTTGCATACTTATACACACATTAGGACTATAAAGCTGCAAAAAGTTCTCTGGGTTTTAAGAGAGACCTACAAATAACTCTTGCCATAACTAAACTCATTTTTCATGTCACCACTACAACGTTCCTACCAAACCACTAACCCTAAGACTAAAAGTAGAATTTAGTTACTATCGTTCTCAAAAGAGCATCAAAACTAATTTTGTCCTGCATTGTGCCACTGTTTATCCCACTCACCACTGGAATCCCAGGCCCCTAAAGTCATTACAATCACCTGAAATTCATTTACATCCAATTTCTCTTTCGATATTGTCATCATCTTCCTGTTCTAACTGAAAACTATTTATGGCCTGATAACACTGTTTATAGGTTTCTTCCAAATATGGACAGGCATGTGCTTTTTTCCCACCTTCCAGGCAAAATGTCTAAAGGTTGTCAGTGTCTGGTCTTTGATCCTCATTGCTACTTCCCTATCTTTTCCTTTTCTTAAAAACCCATCCTTGTTTCACTCATTCACTGTTTCATGAGTTGAAGATTTTAGCCCATCTCTCACCATTTTCCTCTTCATCCAACTGCTGGCGACATTATTGGTGAATGTAACATCCATCTGCCTCCTTGGCCATAACTCAAGACCCATCATCACCATTAACTTCACTTCTAAGGTCTTAATATCGGTCTTTCCACTTTGAAAAGGGTTTCATAAATCTTCAGTCTAATTATCCTATTTCTCTCACTCCAACTATTCATTGATTCTATTAGAATGCCCATTCAAATTATCTCATCTTCTTTTATTACTTTTGATACTATTTCTTAGAACAATTTTTAATTTATAGGAAAACTGTAAAGATAATACAGAGAGTTCCCATATACCCTGCTACAAGTTTTCCCTATTATTAATATCTTGCAGAAGTATGGCACATTATTATAATGAATGAACCGATATTAATATATTATTATGTAAAGTTTATGGTTTATTCAGGTTTCCTATTTATTACATTTAGCTATTGTATCACCTTAGGCTACCCTTAACTGTGATAGTTTTTTAGACGACCTTGATAACTTTGAGGATTAATTGTCAGGTATGTTGGAACTCCTTCTTAAACAGAGTTGGAGATCTGTACGTCTTTCAGCTATACTCCACTGCTACTATGCTGAAGCCCTGTTGATGTCATCATGAAAGGTGGGTGAGATAAATCATTCTAGAATCGTATGACTATATTTCAGTCTTATTGGATCTGTGCTCCTGGGCTGTGAACTTCAAAATTGTTTCTGAGTAATTGTTATATGTTCCTAGTCTATTCCATTTCTCTGTCTCTGTCACTATCACATCATTTCGTTTGTCATCAGATGTCCAACAATCTTATAGCTTCTTTCTCATAATTTTACGGGTGGTCATGCTTCCAATTTCAGTAAAAAAATATAAGCAGTGATGTAACAACTTAATTTCTCTAGCTCAAATTGATCAGTCTTCCTGCATCTTATGCACAAATTCTGCCTTTATTCCAGTTTCATTAAAAGTATGGAGCCTTGAGTTATAATGGGACCCCATCCATCTTGTGTACTAAATAGTGTCTCCTGCAATTAGCTCTTCTCCTCCATCATCAGTTCCCCCTGTTATATGAACATTTCTGAAGATGTAATAAATGCTGTAATAGTTACTGATGCAAAATTCAGCCCTTCCTTTCTAACTACTGCTCCTTTTTATTCCACCTCTTAGCAAATCCATGCAGGACATTTTTCCACACTCACTTTCTTTACTTTTAAATGTTTTGACTTTTAGGGACTTTTAGCACAGCTAACCATCAGTGATTTTAAGCATAATGTTACTCAGACAATATTTAATTACTGGGTACTCTGTGCTAAGCACTATTATAGGCACAAAAGAGCAGCGATCAAATAAATGTCTGTGCCTTCACAGAAATTCCATTTTAGAGCGAAAAAGAAAGATCATAAGAAAAGAAAAATAATTTGTAATCTCAGGTACTGATATGTGTTGTGAAAAAAAAGAAAACAGTGAGGGTATAAAACATGAGGAGGAAGGCTTTAGTGAGAGTGTGGTCAGTTGAGTCCACCCTGTCAGAGTGATTCACCAGTTACCTTACTGTAAAGCTTTGCTGGTTCAGCTTCTCCATCTTGTCTAACTTTCCCCTGACTTCACTGATGTCATAGCTCCTTTCCTAGATTCTCCTCAGGTCCCTAACTTTAAGTATCATTCTGCAATTTGTCTCAATCTTCTGGTGATGTTTCTTTTCTACACATATTTTGTTTTGTTTTGTTTTCCCCATAGTTGATCTCATTCAGCTCTATAACTTTAAAACCCCTTGATAAGCCAATAACTTATACATTTATACTTTGCACCTCAATCACTACATACAGCACCAGAACCATATATATAATTACCCACTTAACATACCTCTTACTTAACATGTTCTAAATTGAAACCTCCAATTTCCCTCTCTCTGAAGCTGTGCCCTTCCTGTCTTTCCCATTGCAGCATCCTTCACTATATTCCCAAATGTTAAAGCTCTAAACTCCTGCCCCCAAAAGCATCAGATGACTTCTGGTAGCCAGTTTGCCAGAATAAATACAGCTTCAAAGTTTGGCGAAGGTGGGGGGGGTGTAGGTTGGTGGGGTAGAGAATATCCCACAGTACCACTGACAGTCAGTGTTGAAGAGAATATGGTGGGGAAACTGCCCAGGTTTTTTTCTTATATGGCTACTTCTGGGAGGCATTCTGTACACAACACAGAAATCCCAGCAGGATCAATTCCCAAAATTAACACTGGCTTAAAATCCCTGTCTTCCTTTCCTGCCTCATGGCCCTCACTCTCTCACATGTGTTTAAGGACATTAATTCACTCTTGAAATATCTGAAATCAAAACCTTTTCTCAGGGTCTACTTTTGGGAAATCCGAACTAAGTTAGTCACTTTTGCTTTTTCTCTCATACTGATCAGCTACCCTCAAGCCACCAGCTTGAACCTCAACTGCAACTCTATTTTCCAAATATATCTTCTAAATATATCTTCTAAATCCAACCATGTCTCACCCCTCTACTGTTTCTCTGATAAACGATAACATCTTTATTCTTTATGGTTGGGCTACATGAACTCTATCCCTGTAGTAGTACATCAATAGTCCCCGAACATCTCCTTTCCTAAACTCTTTTTCTCCTAGAGCCTCTTCTTTATACAGCAGCACAACTGAGCATTACAGAGTATATATGATCCCCTCTCTCTCTATATGTGATATACGATCACACATAAAGTCTTTTTTTTCTTTTCCAAAGGCCATCATGGTTTGTTTCTTACCTCCATGTCTGACTTAATAACAAATCATTCTTTCCCTTTCTTACTATGGCGTAGCCTTTTTGGTCTTTTCTCTTATTTCTTGATTTTTATAAACTTGTCCCTGCCGATGTCCTTTATACTTGTTGTAACATGTGCTTCTAAGGCTCTACCTTCTTTGCTTGGCTCTCTCTTTCTCATGACTTTGGTCCCTCATCTCACAACACCACCCCAAAGAGACTTTCCTGATCATCCAATCGAAAATAGCCCACTCATACCTTCTCTCCAACTGTCTCTCATCCCTTACCCATATATGTAGTATTCTTCACTGTCTAGAATTATATTATTCTTTCTAGTTTACTTTGTTATTGTCATCTTCCTCCACTGGTATGTAGGTCCTTAAGGCAGAAACTGTCTTTTCATCAGAAGGAATAAAATCTCTGACGTAAAATGTGAATAAAGTAGAAGACATCATAACACAGTTTCTCTCTCAACATATTTTCAACACAGAAAATAGGAAATTATGTTACATTACAAATAATTATAAAGAAAATTTTACATAACATGAAGTTACGATGGCAATGAGATATTATTTGGAACATACTTAAACATTGTAAATCAATATAACTGCATTGGAGTTGAATTTATCTTAGGTAGCTATAAATATGTATATTTCATTTGGGAGCTAAAATTTAATTGAAACCTGGCGAAAATGTGAGAATACAAATTCCAGTCATTTAAATGAAGATCATAAGTGTTCAATATGATAAAATCATAATTGAGTTGAGTTTAATGTGAAATCATTATTGGAAGAAAGTAGCACACAGATCAATAGTTGCTCTGGGAAAGAAACACATTCTGCTCGAAAGCATTTAAGTACTTAGTGGTATTTTTAAAGTAGAAAACTTTTAGTCACCTAGATTACATTTGATTTAATCTTTTTGTTCTGCAGATCTAAAGCATACATTGTGAAATTGTCGTTACATTCATCTTGTGAATGATTGATAACTATTGGAAACTCAAACATTCACATACATAATTTAAACTGATATATGTTATCTATTCTGTAAATTAAATTAATGAGAAGAGCAAAAATTAATTTATCAATGCTAACATTTAAAGACTTCTTAAATTAATATTGACATAACTTTTTAAGAGTAGCTGATGTTATCCTTTAGGAAGCCAGATATTTTGTGTTGTAGCCTGTAAGTACTGACAAGGAATTATATAAGAAATAGACTCATTATTTAATTACAGTCTAAAAAACCCATTATTAGTCTACAGTCTAAAGAAACCCATTAATACATAGAAGAGTAAAGTAACAAAGATTGATGATTTTAGTGTATTTCTTCTTTGGGTAATATTAATTCCTTTCTGGATACATTAATTTTCTATTGTTGCTGTAACAAGTACCATGAACCTAGCAGCTAAACACAAAACCAATTTATTAGCTCACAGTTTATTGGTCAGAAATGGGAACATCGAGCATAATGTACCAGGGTTTTCTGCTCAGGGCAGCACAAGGCAGAAATCAAGGTGCTATACGCACCATCTCACCTGGCGTTGGGATCTCCTTCTGAGCTTACTCAGGTGGTTGACTGAATTCATGTTCTTGATTCAGTTTCTCCATGAACTGAGGGACTGTCGTCTTTATCTTCAAAGGCAGGAGAGATTTCCTTACATTGTTGAATCCCTCTCATGCTTGGAATCTCTGACTTCATTTGTCTCTGACCTTTAAACCCAGATTTGAAGGACTCATGTAATTAGGTCAGATCTGCCTGGATAATGTCCCTTTCTCAAAGTCCACTGTGACATATAATGTATCCTTGTCATGTGAGTAAAATCCTAGAATACTAAATTCATAGTATCTGGGATTGTTCAGGGCATGTACCTCAGGGGGAGGCTACCTTGGGAGGCCATCTTTATAATTCTGCCTGATTTCTGAGTAATGCCACCTGTTCAAAACACTTGAACTTTCTTCTACCATTAAAAAAATAATAATTCAATTACATTGAACCTAAATGTTTACTTAAATCTTTACTGGGGACCTTACTGGGATTTATGGAGAATATATATATATATATATATATATATAAACTTTGCCCTAGGAGACAATTTTGGGGATTTGTTTTATAGTGAATGGAAAAGAGGTAGGATGGGAGTGTTACAAGACAAATGTGCCTATTTAATATAAGCATGCAGGAACTATAATTTCCTTCTCATGAAAAATGTTCACATTAATTATTTTGCTCACTTACACTTGTTATCACACGACATTCTCTCTGTGTTGTTTAATAATTCAGAGTACAGCTACAATATACACTTTCATAAAGATAACTTCTTATATCTCCAAAAAATGTACCACATGTTGTAAAGATTATGTGCCATCTTTTTTCGTGACATTCTAAAATTAGGGAACTTTAACTTCTATGTATACACCATACGCTTATTATTCTATTCTGACTAGAACACCCTTTCTCGAATCATTCTCTTTGTATAGCTAATTAGTACTCATTTATTTCCATAATATGTTCAGGAGTCATCTTCAGAATTATTTGGGTGGAAGATTAAAATAATCATAAATTATTTGCAGCTACTCCCTGTCGAAGTAAGAAATATCTAAACTCGTAGATAATTTTTATGACTTTATTGGTGGCAAACTGATGACAGATGCAGGAGAGCAAGATCTCAAATACTCCTGAGAACAACAGTTTTGTAACTTCTTTTATGCATTTGAGATTAAGGAGGGAAGGTAAGGAAGATTTCATGGAGGTGGGAAAAGACCAGGCAGAGATTGGATTACAGGATAGTAAATAAAATTTTGTGCTCTCTTGAGGGTGGTTATGGCTTATTTGAAAGGTATGTTAACCTAGATGCATAGAAACAATGGATGGGGCTTCCTTAAGGCAAAGACAAACCTTTCACTACACAGTTATATGCCTGGGGCATGACTACCCACCATGACCTGCCCAGTTAGGAGTTTATGATCAGATCACCCTGTGAGGTTACTTTCCACAGAACCCCTTTATTTCCTCCACAAGGATGTAAATGTCAGAGGGAAGGAATCATTGAGGGGTATCAGGATCTCTTCCCCAAAGGCACCGTGTGTGAAATAGAGTAAGTGCAGAATGCTTGTTAGTTGTCTAACAATTGTGATAAAATCCTAGAGTGTAACAACAACAGAAATTGACCAGAATAGTCTTTATTGATCTGTTTTCCTCTTGATTCTTAAGGCTCACACACAGAAAGAACTATTAATCAGCAACCAATTTTAAATATTCAAAGGGAAAGAAGACTAGAAAAGAGAAGGCAAACTTAAAATATGTGACTTGAGCCACTTCTCACTGATAGTCAGCAGCTCACACACCTGATGCGACTTACTCATTCTGACTAAGTCTATAGTATAGAATTTGCAAAAAATAAAATAAAATAACAACAAAAAAAAATGTACCTAAGGCAATATATTTGATTGGAGTTGAAATCCATTGGTCATTCTGATAAGGTTTAAGATAATATATCACTCCACTTTATGTTTAAAATGATATCTTTTTTACATTAGTTCTCAAAATCTCTGCTTCCCGTGGCAAGATAACTGAGAATCTGATAACTGATTACAAGGAGGGTTATCTTTTTGTTGTTGTTTTTTCCAGAATGGTTTCTGAGAACTGCATCAATTTCTGGTTTGGTTACTACCTGTCTGAGAATGATCTGCATTTAATGGCTTTTTAGGTATTGAAAAACAATACTCGCTTTATTTCCAAGTAAAAGGCATCATTTCCCCCATGTATACTTGTTTTTATATTTAAGTAAGCAGACTTTGTGTTATTGCTGCTTTCTCACTTAACCTTTTAATTTTTGACTAATCTCTTTCCCATAAAGTAAATTCTAAAAGGTGGAACAATCTCTGAGGCAATTTAATAGGAAACATAAAAGACAAAATTATCTGCACTATCCACAGGAACACTGAAGGTGCTGAGTAAAAATCGCTTAAATATGATCATTTTCCTTCCCAGTTTTATTTTCTAGTACTGAAAACGTTAGAAATTTATAGATGTTTGTACACACTGGTTAATTCTTATAGTATCAAATGAAGCCCACAGTAGTTTGTCTGTGGTTTCCATGGAGTAGCTGATTCAGTTTGATGGTACAGAGCTTCTAGAGTGAGAGATGTGTGGGGAAATGGTCATCACCATTTCCAAGTCAAATAGAAGAAAAAAAAAAGTCTTAAAGCACAATTTTCTGTGTTATAATATGAATGTCATACTTATTACAGAAACATATGTTACCAACATTTTATTAAATTTGGTGATGTGAGTTTTTAATTCTAATTTTTAAACAAAGAAAATTATATCAGCAATTAAATTACTGGTGACTAGTCACAAAAATTTTACTTTTAGAGGATTGTAGGTACCACCTCAAGATATGCTGAGAAAATGATGCTTTGCAATCATAGCATTCTATTATCTAACCACATAATAAGGGAAATTAATGGATTTCATAAAAGATAAATGTGGGAATATAAGATACACAAGAAAGATATTAACAACTTTAAATTCATATGTTAAGAATCTTATTAGAAACATTTAAACAGCTGCTGGTTTGAATAATATAATTTGCTTTATGTAAGCATTTTCATTTAGCACCTAAGAACTAATTTTACATTCAATAAAACTGGATTTCTGAAACTATGTCAATTGGACATAAAGTGGATGTCTGGATATGGTTTAGTAGCTGAATTAGGTAAGTAGAGGAACAATGTAAAATAGACTTTTACAAAAGAAATGGAAATTTTTTTTCCTAAAAACAATTATGCAGATGGTTTCTCAAATCCACACATTTAAGTTTTGCAGTTTTGTGAAAGCAGAGATTTAACACAGTATTTCAGCATAACAATGTTGGAGAGAGATGACTTTGATCATGTAACACCATCCCAATAGTCAAATTAGCTGAAATGTGCTATGCATGCATGAGGGCTCACAAGAAAATTTACAAAGCTTCTCTTTTTTATCAAAGAGATCATGTCAAATCTCTCAAAAGTAAAGATTTCAGGAACAAGTTAATTAGCACATATGGTCAAATCTTATTATGTAAAAATTATGTTCTTATTATGTAAAAATCATCACTGCTCTAGGAAAATCACATTCATAAGTTTGCTTAAAATATGTATATACTGAGGGTGCCAAAAAAATGTATGCAAGTGGACACTTTGGTCAAACAGTAATTCACTGTAATCAGAAGTGTCAGGACGCTGATGGTAACCACTTTGAGCACCTCTTGTAATTGTAGAAGTCAAACGTGACTTGTATTCATCTTTTGTTATTGGTATATATTATTACAACTTTAATAGTTTTTCCTTTCTTAAAATGTGTATACATTTTTTGGCACCGTGTATGTGTGTGTGTGTGTGTGTGTGTGTGTGTGTGTGCATACCTACAGTGCACATTTCTGTAAGGACCTTTTCATTGAGTATCTCCATATTGCCTCTCTGTCAGGGACTGAAAATAAAGATACCTACCAAATTATTTTTGAAGACTACTGTTTACCACTATATGCAAATAAATTTGAAAATCTAGGGGGGAAAGATACCTACAGCTTGACCATCATCGTTAAGCCCACACATGTGGATTGAGTAGGTATACTGTGAAGTTTACCAGAATACCCATAACCATAAATAGATGCTACCGTGTAGAAAATAGGGTATTTTGAGAGATGAGAATTCATTTATGTAATGGGGAGGGGGCTAACTGTAACAGATGGAAGATACTAAAAACAATGATAGCTAGTCATGAAACCAGACCTCAAATATCGAATAAGTCCATTTACAAACTCAAGTAAAGCATGACTCATTTGAACTGGAACTCGAAGATAATTCAGAAAATAATGCAGCACAATCAATTGGATAATCATCTGGGTCCTCTGAAGATTCCAACCAAAGTTACTGTAATATTAATATGGATTAGCTTTCTCTATATGCTTTCTGCTGCTTCTTCCATTATCAACTATCTCTGAATATCTCCTATTTAAATTCTCAAATATCTGAGAAGAGATTTTAGGCATTGCAATCTCAGAATGATAGAGCAGTGTGTAAGTTAGCTTCCTTTAGGTTAGATGTCTGTTCCAATCCATTTTGTACATCTATTTTGTTCATCTTTGGTAATTCCCAGTTCCTTAACAGAATCTCCTATCATCAGACATCACCACTTATGAGCTTCTGAATGATGTCAGTGTCCCACTCCCTCATGATTCCTTCATTGTTTCAGTAAAGGGGGTGTCTTCTAGAATTTCCCAAGGAATATAGCTATCTAGTAGGTCCTTGGGTCTTATAAAATAGATTTACTTTTAGTATATATTAAACACTGAGATAGGGATTGTCCCCATATCCACAAACTCTCCCTTATTAAAATATATATTATACTCTCCTTGGTCTAGAACTTTTAAGATCACGCCAAGTTATGTTTTATATGTTCCTGTTGGAATGTCTTATCCAGAGCCTGCTTTTCCTTTCAGGAAGGAATCATGTCCTTCTTCAGCACAGTATGCAGTTCCCTTGTTGAACCATGCTGAGACCCTCTGTCACTGGTTAATGGCCAGAAGTTAGAGAAAGCCTTGAGGAGACAAGTGTTATCTTGTAAGGCATTTGCAGAGACTTCATAAAGGCGGAGTCTGCCTTCTTTTGGAATTGGGGATGGGAATCGGGTTCAGTATTTTCAAGCTTATCTACCCCTATGCCCCCACCCCAAATCTCAGAGTCCATCTGCTTTCATATGAGGGTTCTAGAGATGGTTAGAAACTTGCTGAAGCTGTGAATACAGGGTTTTCTGCAATTCTGATACTCTTATAATCAAGTTGGTTGACTCGTCTTCAACATAGTATGTCCTCCCGCTGTGGAAGGTGAAGGTCTCTATACAAACTGTCAGAGGTGCTTTTTTCATCCATTAAGTTGGTAATTTTCTGGCTCATGCCTTTAAATTTCTGTTTTCAATACATATAGTTCCAGAAAAAAAAAGAAAAAAACAGCATTTTTTGTCCTTATAATTATTATTTCCCCATATCTCTCAAATATTAGATATATTATAGAAACCCAGTACTTTTAGCTTTTCTACGGTTTCTGCCATTAATATTAAAGAAAATTGTGAGATACAATATTTTGCAAATAAATAAACACCCTCATAGCCTCTGTGGGGACAGAGCCCCAGAGAGCAGTTTCCAGGCTCTCGGCCTCACATGGAAAGGTACTGGCTCAGGTAGTAAATGGCCATCAACTGTGATTGGCTGGCCATCAGCTGTGGCTAGCTGGCCGTCAGCTGTAACCAATGAGCCATTGGGCACTAATATAACTGCCATGGCTACTCTAGCAGAAAAATGGGGTCTAACAAGAAGATGGTGGCTGAGCCAGCAAGTGGCAGAGTGAGGGTTGCGGATCGTATGTCTCCTGTTTCCTGTGTCTCCAACCCAGCCGCCAGCGAGACTATAGTGGTGTGACTCCCCTATCTATGGCTCTGTGGGTGTTCCTTTTTGGCATCACTGTGTCCTGCGTTCTTATGTGGGGAGTGGGACCAGAGACCCCACAGGCCGCCCTGCATGACAGCCTCCATCCTTTGTTGCTAGGACGGCATGCTCCTATCTGCACCATTTCCATTTTATCAGTGTGTGCTGCTGAGTTATTCCATCTTAATTAGAATTTCTCTCTGACATTAATCATGGCATAATAGCTATTTAGCACTCAGAATTTTGTGATAGCTCAGTTCTGGGAGCTGTTTTCCTCCAAAGTCCAGTAACAAGGCAGTTATGTTACTTTGAAGGATATGTATTTAGCTGATGTGTCAGGTAACTTCCATCAAAGGTAGAGATTACTACTCAATATTTAAAATGAACAAACAAAAATGCTGATATGTGCTTCCCAACCAAGGAAGAACTGTACTTGTGAGGCAATGATTCTCAGGTTCTACAAAAATCTTAAAGCAACGGAGAAACTTCCCAATGAGTTCTGGAAGAAGGAAGGATACTCTCTGTCCACTCTTCTACTCAATGTTTACTGTCAGAGTAAATTAAGACAGGGGTGTTTAAAAACGTAACAATTCAAAAGGGAAAAATAAATCTGTCATTATTTACAGGTGACATGCACCTAGAAAATTCAGAAAATAATGTATAGATAGCCTTTTCAATATACCATGAAAGTACATTTTACATGCCAGCTTGTGTGTATGTGAGTGTATACCCGCATACATGGAAGAAATCATAACAGAATCAAAACAATACTCAGAACTAAATTGTAAAGAAAATTCAGCATATCATTCCTGGATTATATGTAAAATAGTACTAATATTCAAATGAAACAAAGATGTTCATTAACACTATTCAGCATCGTAAGGTAAAAATGGAAAGTTAAATATAAGGATTAGAAAAGAAGAAATCAAGTGTTCATTATTCAAGAATGATATGATTTGCCTACATATGAATCTGAAAATAGCTAGAATTATGAAGAAAGCTTAATAAGGTGACCGGCTACACATACGAGTAAAAGCAAAACATACAAATCACTTGCATTTCTATACATCAACAACATAAGTTAGAAAAGTTATTATTTATCCTAACAATTAAAATTATAAGGTATATAAAAATAACTTTAGCAAATATGCATAGATTTTATTAAGACAATTAGAAATCATATTTAAAAAAATAAAGATAAATTTGACCAACTAAAATGACATATTGAAATCTTGGATGTGAAAGCTCAATGAAGACAAGTCTGCACAAAATAATTCAAAACTCAGAGTATTTCCTCTATAATTTCCCAGAAGAATGTTAGTGGTACTTAGAATAATGGCAATCCTTAATTTATGTTAAGAATAATGATCCAAGGATAGAAAAAAAAATTGAAGAGAAAGAAACTAAGGGATTTCTCTTAGATTGTATCAAGATTAATTATAATATGATAGTAATTAACAGATGGTTTTTACCACTTTACTCTTTCTCCATCCATCATTTTCCTGCTTAAAATTAATGCATATCATTCTAGTAGTCTCTCTTCAATACCCTAAATATATTTTACTCTTTGCTTTTTCATTATATTAAAGTGGTGAGAGCCCACAGCCCTCTTCTTTCTCCATGCTTGTCCTGATACATTGAATAATTTTAGAGAATATTTTCCATTGAGGATATTTCCCCACTAATTTAAGTCATGGTCATCAACCCTAATAACATTCTAAATATGGTAATCCTGTTATTTTTAAAAATCATTTAGCTCTTTAAATATTTACAAGTATCACTAAAAATTTCACTATATTTTTCACATTTAACCTGCTACCACCTCCCAATCTTTCTAACTTTTTAAATGGTATCCCTTGGTGTTCTAGCTCAATATCCACATCTTTCTTCTTTCAGCTCTATTATAATTGTATAAGTACATTTATCCAAATGTCATGATAATATATCCCCATTTTTGCTCTATACTCCTCTTTAACCTCAAGATTCTTGCTTTAAATTCTTCCCTCCTGCAGCCATATCTTCAATTTATCTTTCTATTAGATTATTCTGAAAAGCATTTATATATGCTCTTCCAGATTTAAACCTAGCATGACAAATAACAATAAACACTTTTTTCAATCCCACTCTACCTTCAGGCACACCTTAATATTTGTGCTTTCCTTTAAATCCAAACTTCTGAAATAAATTTTCTATACTTAGTATTCCAAAATCCTCTGCATCAACTTGTCAATACGTTTAAATCTAAACTCTACCTCACAAGTCAGCATAGCTTTAATTACTGAAAACTCAAATTATTGTCATGTCACTAAATTTGATAGACATACTTTCTTATTCTCGTCTTTTTTTTTATTTCTCACGACACTTTTATTATTTACTTGCTGATCATCTATTTATCAGGCGATGTATTTGTTATTGGAATGTAATGGTGATCAAGCCCGTATATAATCCCTACCCTAATGAAGCTCAGTGTAGAAGCAAAGAAATGTATTTATCTAAAAATCACAATGATTAAGTGCACTACAGCGAAGTTACAGAATACATTGTGAGTGTAAAATAAGGGCAGATGAAAATCTGTGAGCTGACAACTGAAATAGAATTAGGATGATGAGCAAAGGGAGGGAGCATGCTCCTTCCAACTTCATTGTAGAAAAAGCTTCTACAATGGCCAGGAAGTTGGAAGGAACATGCTGAATATATGGAACCGAAAGAAAATCAATGTTACTGTGGAACTAAGAGTTATTGGGCATCTGTGGAGAATAGACTAGAATTAATGGAATGAAAACCATAGTCAAACATAATAAAAGAACACATTCCTGGTTTAAGACTTTAATCTGATTATTAAAAATGATCCATAACACCAAAAAAGTGCTGTGATTGTTTCTGTTAATCTTCAATTATTCAAGTAATGTCCCTTCCTTCTTAGAAATAAGAGCTATAAATATAAATTAAATTTCTCTATTAATATGAACCCTCATCCCATCCTGCTACCCTTCCATCTATACCCATGTCTTACATAATAAAATATGTCCAACAAATAACACATAATATCCTTTCATATTTTAATGATGTGTGGGAGATTATGTAACAAAAGCCATAAAGCACACTTTCAGGCAAGTTATTCCAGAGGTTATGGAACAGAACAGCTCTCAGGCCAAATTAAGACTCTTGAATCATATGGTACATAATATCAGTTAAAAACGTATAGCAAGAGGCAAGGGGAAAGCAACAGGATAAGATGAAATACCAAACTACCTGAGTCCTGTGTGTCTGTATCTCTTTTTTGCTTGTCAGTCTTCCTAACTGAGGGTGGTTTATGGGAAACAAATTAGTCTCAGGAAGAAGCCCAACACAATGTCGCTGCCAACACAAATATACCTATGCTGTCAAAGAAATACAGGGGAAGTTGTACTGGTCACAGCTGTATATCATTAATTAGTCTACTGAATAGTTACTTGTTTTGGCTGTATCTTGGACAGAGTCCCTGAGGAACCGAATCGGCACATAAAGGGAGTCACAAATGGATGGCCAATTTAGAGATAACTGTTGGCCTCCTGGTGCCATAATCATAGCTTATGACTTGATCTTTCCATTGATTTTATTTAAAAATAGCACTACTTTTTGTTGATCATTCTATTTATCGTTAACATGCCTTCAAGGTTACCAGTTTGAGATTTATATTTAACATGCGTATAAGTTCTTTTTATCTCACAAGTTTTTTGACTTGTTCATCATTATATATCACAACACAACTTATGAAATATTGCTTATACCTCATAAGCCACTGGCTTATTTTCTATAGTTGTTTAACACTTCCTATGTGTGTTATCAATCTGTTTCTCTAATTTTTTGAAGCAGACTTGAATATTCTCAAATAGCACACAAAAATTTAACGTAAATTGTTATCAAACTCTGTATTATTTGGTAACCTTTTCTTTCTCTAGGTCCATTTGAGAGCTATCAAAATTGACGAATCCACATACATCTGGATCATACGTTTATAGGGTTTATACTTTTTAAATGTTATATCCATCATAGTTAGACCGTCTGAAACTATGAGAACATACTTGCACAATTATACACTAGTATATTATACACAACAGAGTCACGAGTCCCCAGCATCAGAAAGAGTTTCAGTTACTCACAGAACATGCTGTGCCCGTCCCCGTGCTCCAAGCCACCACAGAGTAAGAGGCTCACAGCGGACCTCAGCACTATGCAGTATGTATTGCAGGATGTGTACCCCAAAACTACAAAACCAGAGCTTACGATCAGGAGCTGGAACATCTACCTCTCTAGAGATGGAAAGAAGTTGATCTTTGATCTGGAATATAAATAAATCCTACTGGTGAGAGAAGGTCTCTAGTTTTACCACCCCTGGAATGTAAACAAATGGCTCCAGGGAAGATTTTCTATAAATTTCTCAGAAAGTATAACTTCTAAGGCTTGTTGTTCCTTCAATCATCCTTTACATAGGTTGTCAGTAATCTCTGCTCAGTAATCCCTGAATGGGAGGAAATGTAAAAATATTTATATGGCATTGTTTCCTGACAGCTGCAACAAATATCTTCACAATTTTTTCCTGTGAGTTGACTTTTGTCCAGAATAAATTCCATATGTATAAGTAGAAATACATTAATTTCAACAAAATAAAAATCAAGCTATGCACATATTTATTCCTTTAAAATACGAATTACATTTGACAACTTGGATGGGTCTAGATGGTATTAGTCTAAGAGAAATAAGTCAGATTCAGAAAGACAAACACCATACGATCTCACTTATATGTGGAATCTAAAGAACAAAATAAATGAACAAACAAAAACAAAGTAAATACATAGAATGATTAAAAAAAAGAATGGTCCCCTAGCAAATAATGATAACAATAGCAGCAGTAACAATGATACTAATAATGCCAATACCAGTATAAAAATCAAGTATTCACTTAGAGTCTTAGACCTATTGTCACTTCCCTTACAGAATAGAGCTGCATGCTCTATAGCATTATGCGGATTGGACACCATCATGGTACCAAACAGCTGTGCTCAGCCTGAGGGTGTATGCTCGAGACGGTCCTAGAGAGCCCAGCACTCACAGGCATCCCCGTGATGCACAGAGGACCAAAGAACCAGCTTTCACTACTTTGCGAGTTGACACATCTAATCCTTAGCAATACGAATCACAGAGAGAATTTCACTGAAGAAGAGAGAGAGCATCGCAATACACCGTAAGAAAGTGGTAAGTGTCATGGGGAAACCTGAGTTTATCTCACAGCAATATTGTGGAATGACGGCTTGACACGACATTTTGAGATTTCTCATATACAAGATTACTGATATTTAGTCATTTGAGTCATACATGAACATGAAGTAATATGAAGTACAATTAAAAAAAAACAACACAGACACTTCTGTATGATCTCTTGCAATTACCCCTCTTTCTATCACCAAAGGCTGTCTGACTTCTAATTTGTGTTTCCCGAAAAACATTAGCACCTCTCCACTGCTGCCTATACCCTGAAGTATATCTTAACCCTCTCCTCAGTGATAGCAGCGACCCAGCCATCAGGCTCTGCTTAATATTTGTCTCTTGGACTTAAGGATTTCAACATAGTTGATTGGCTTACTTTATGAATTTATATATATATATATATATATATATATATATATATATATATATATATATAGTATTTACTGTTAGAGGTCTCATTGTTAATTATAAGTTTAAGCATCTTAAATTGAACAATTGAAAAATGACTGCAAATTTTCTCATGGATAGATATGTATAAAAAAACATCTTTGTGAGTAATTAAAAACATTAATTACACAGAAAATAACAGAGTTATTGTAATAATTACTGAGAGAAATGCCTTGATCCTTGAATCCTGGGTGGACCTAAACTGTCATTCATGTGTTAAAAGGATGAGGAAAATCAGAAATATGTGAAAACATGTTTTGACCTCACACTCTCTCCTCAGAAATACTAGACGGAGTAACTTTTATGAATATAAAATTTTTATTTTTCCAGCTTATTTCTTTATAAATTATTCTCCATTGTTTACAGAGAGAGATGAGAGTGGTACATGTTCCTTACATTTTATATATAGTTTATGTAGCTTGGAGAATTATACAATTTAAAAGGATAAAATGTTTTTATATTAGGTAAATGGAAAACACAGGCCTAATGTTTTTGGTAAAAATATATACAGGAAGGGTGTAAGAATTTTATTTTTTAACAATGAGACCATGGGTTAAAGGAGAATGAGTAATACATATACACTGTTGAAAGATAAAGCTGAGTTAACTCCTATTTTAACTTTTTAAACTCTTTTTTAGCATTATTTTAAAATTATTTTTCCAGCTTTACTGGGGAATAATTCATAACTAAATGTATACTTTTAAGGTGTACAAAGTGATGATTTGATATTTGAGATACACATACACACACACACACACACACACACACACACACACACGGTGCCAAAAAATGTATAGACATCTTAAGAAAGGAAAAAACCGTATTATTAGGTTAGTGCAAAGGTAATTGCAGTTTTTATAATTGTTTTTAACCTTTTAAACCACAATTATTTTTGCACCCACCTAAGAAAATTGTAATAATATATACTGATAACAAAAGACGAATACAAGTCACATTTGACTTCTGCAATTACAAGAGGTGTTCAAAGTGGTTACCACTAGCATCCAGACACTTATGATTACAGCGAACTACTGCTTGAGCAACGTTGACCAAAGAGTCTACTTGTATACATTTTTGGCACCCCAGTATGTGTGTGTGTGTGTATAATATTATATATTATATATTTATTAATATATATAATATGTTTTATATATATATGTAGAGAGAAATGTATACACATTTTAAGAAAGAAAAAAACTGTATTAAAATTGTAATACTCAATACATAATGATAACAAAAGATGAATACAAGTCATGTGTATACATTTTTTGGTACCTCAAGTACATATTTATATATAGATAGATATAGATATAGATACATATAGGTATAGATATATCTATATGTATCTTGAAATAGTTAAGTAACATATTCAAGTGTGACATGGCCTCTTCATTCTTGAAACCAGGATTTGAACTTTTGTCTATCTGAAGTCAGACCACCCACCCCAACTTCTTAACTGGTAAAAATCTATAATTATATAACCAGCATCACTAATTTCTATTTGAAGTCATCCCTTTTATTTTATTCCCAACTATCCAAATATGACTCCCAACTAATGTACTGACACAAAGTGTCTGTTCAACTTGGTCTTTTGTCAAAAGTGAGAGCTGAACCTCACCTCCCACGAAACAGCAGTATCTCTCAAGCCTATGATTGCTGCAAACTCTATCCTATTGCCTAATTTAAAAACTAACGCTTGAGTTCATATTTATATTTACTTTATCTATATCTCAACATATGAAAATAATTCTGACTTATGAAAAATAATGAAAACATTAAAATAATCATGTAATACAAAAATATTGGAAAACCTAAGTGCTCTGTTATAATAAGGAACTCCACTTAGGGACTTAAAGTATTAAACTTTTGAATGGGGTAGAAACGGTACCAGATACTTTCTCCTTGACCTATTCTGGATTACAACCTTCCAACAGTATCACTGTTATTCATGTGAGGGACCCTTAGAAACCCAAGAACTACACATTGGTCCCAGGAGGATTAAAAAACAAGATCACTCAAAATCTGGCAACACTTAAAGAACCAATCGGAGACCTGAGAAGGGCAAATCAGGAGCCTGTCAGCACAAATGATTCAGAACTTCTCAAATCCTGACAAAGAGAGTGAACAAGTTGGTCTCTGCAGAATCTGAATCCTGAATTACTTTTAGCTCAAAACCACCACTCAGAATTCTACTCAGGTCCTGATGGGAAGGCATACCCGCAGATGGAGTTTAGGTTGTAGCCTCATCAAAGTCATCGTGTGATCTCTGTGTGTTTCTCGTCCTTGATCTGTAGCCTTAAAACATTATGCATTTATTTCTTCATTGTCCAAAGACATTCATCTGAGTATTTTCAGTTGTGTAGGGCTATCTTCCCTAATAGAGACTTAAATTTTTTTTCCTATAAAAAGAATAGTATTTCTAAGCCCCTCTCAAGAACATTTTTCATTTGAGTTGACCAATATTTTAAAGGTGAGGATTTAAATGCCCTCCCTTTTAGAAACACCATTTTTTCTTTTCATTTTGAATTCCCTGGAGAACAGTTTGTCTCGTTTATGTTAACTGAGAAAGGTGACTACTAAATATGTACTTTTGGGCATGAAAATGATAATAGTAAATGACATGGTTTTCACTAAATATGAATTGGTTAAGACGATAAATACATTTCCTGCTAATCTCAGTAAGCTTTGTGCCACTAGTAGGAGGTTTGCCCATTTCTTGTGGCCATTTGTGGACTCCCATGATGTGCTGTAAAACAGTACACTACATTCATATCGACACGGATAGACCGTCATTAAACATCTTCCATCCTATGGCTGGCATAGAAATTAATTTCAAAGTGTGAGCGAGTGTCTGTTTTCTAAAATATATCATCTTAAACATGCCAGAACTGCCATGGCTTCTATTTTCCATGTTGTAACAGAGTCTTGTTTTTAAAACTTTAGAGAATGATCATTAACAGTAAACCTAATGAAAAAGTATGTGTGGGGGGGAGATGAACTCTAACAGAATTATTTTATACCTTTGTAGAAAATAGATGTTAGCAAAAGTTACTTGAAATATTATAAGAACTATATATACACACATACACATATATAAATAGCCTGTAAAAATCAGAATTATTTTTAGTATAATTTCATATAAATTAAAACATTATAATGATTGTTTCACCATAGCAATGTTGTGAAGATTAAATTTGTCAATACATATAAAGTATGTAATCCAGTGCCAGTACATGGTGGAAGCTATATTCTGTGCTTTTATTTTTATCATCATCATCATCATCATCATCATCATCATCATCATCTTTGACAGCCATTGTATTTCCTGTGTCAGCATTTAGAAGACCCAAAGAACCAGTGGATGTGAAAAGAAACAAAGCCCTTCTTCCCCACGACAACAATTCTCCCTGCTGAAAGGAGCCTTCTGACTAATTTCCACTTCTGTGACTTTGCCAGAATCTAAGCCTCCAAAATCTAATACAAAAGCCATCACATGTGAAGGATCCTAAGATAGGTTACCCCTGAGAGAGGCCAGAAGAATGTTTTTCAAAAGGGTTGACATCTGATACAACCTTAAATCGTTGCTTATCACAAGCATGAAATCCCACACATTTTCACTTTTAGTGAGACAAAGTGTTACTATTTAGTCTACTAAGAATTATTAGCATTAGGGACATTTGACACTCATTTCCTAAAATAAATAAATAGCACATGATTAAATTGAAAGGTTTTGTGCAACATTCTGCTAAGACCAGCTGCCACACAATGCCTGGCAATGTTGCAAAACTCCTATTTGTAGGCACATTCCCAGATATTGGGAATCTCTCCACCTTCTGTGATGGATGTTGCATTTTTAGTGTAACATCTGTGTTGTCGAGTACGTTATGACTTCTATTTCTTGAGTTAATATATTTATAGATATGTTGTTCTGATTTGAGTTTATTGATCATTTTGGTTTCATGTAAGTGTTGAATCTTTTAATTAAATTATTTCCAATGTGATATGATTTTCCAAAGGAAAATGCATGTACTTAATTTTGATTATGATCTGCTTAAATTTATTAAAAATGTGTATTAGTAATAAATTAAAGAATACTGGGATATTTTTAGTTGTGATTGTCATAATTAAAGATTAACTGATACTTTTTCAATAATAGTTGGATTTGGCATAGAATATTTAATAGTACTCTATAATTATATAAAATGCCAAAGCAAATAGTAGGAAAATAATCCTTTTTAAGTCCTTAGATTCAGTAACTCTTATTTAATTGTTCAACTGCTGATAACCTCTGAAAGACCCCTATAATTACATTCCAGCTGTGTAGCGTTTTGAGGTTGATTTGCTTTTCTTTTTGTATTAAATATTTGTGTTTGCTTTTTAACTTTTAATTTGGAAATAATTACAGACTCAAAGAAAGTTGTGAAAATCATATGGAGAAGACCCTTGCGTTCTTCACCCAGTTTCCCCCAATGGTTAAATTTTCCATAATTATAGTATTGCAAAAAATCAAAACAAGAAATTTGACATTGGTACAATATACTTGTATACGTCTATGTCATTTTGTCCCATAATGTAGATTTGTGTAACCAACATCACAATCTAAATACAGAACTACTCTATGCCACAGAAATCTCCCTCATAGAATTCTTTTATAATCAAGCCTACAACTCTCCCTAGCTGACTATCCCTAACAGCTAGCTTGCAAGCCCCAATGTATTTTTCATCTTGATAATTTAGTAATTTCAATAATGTTATATAAGTGCAATCATAACTGGTACCTTTGAGACTGGCTTTTTCCACTCAACATAGTACCTTTCGGACCCATCCAAGTTGTTGCACGTACCAACAGATAACTGTTTGTTTTGTATTAGTTGTGTTCCATGGCATGGATGTACCAGTTATTTTTAACTTTTCACCTATTCGGAGACATTTTGGTGTTTCTACTTTTTGGTGATTGCAAAAAAAAATGTGCTATGAACAATTATGTGCAAGTATCTCTGTGGATATAGGTTTTCATTTCTCTGGGATAAAAACCTAGGGGGCCGATTACTGGGTTATAAGGTATGTTTACATGTTTACGTTTAGCTTTGTAGGAAACTGCCAAACGTTTTCCAGGGTAGCTGTGCTATCTTACTTGCTTCCCACCAGCATGCAGGATACAGTTTATCTGCCTCTTCAATGCCCTTCAGTATTGTCACTGTTTTGTTTTATTTTAAACTTCAGCTGTTCTAATAGGTGTGTCATGAAATCTCATTGTTGTATTAATTTGCATTTCTTTGATGACTAATGCTGTTGACAACCTTATCATGTGCTTATCAGTCACTCATACATAATTTTCAGTGACATTTCTCTTTATGTCTTTTGCCCATCTTCTATTTGGACTTGTTTGATTTTGGTACTCTTGGGTTCTATAATATATATATGTGTGTGTATATAAATATACATGTATACATATATACATGTATATATATACACACATATATACATATATATACATATATACATATATATATATATATATATATATATATATATATATATATATATAACCTATTGTCACGTATGCGATTTGCAAATATATTCTCCCAGTCTATATCTTGTCTTTTAATCCTCTTACAAGGTCTTTCACAGGGTAACATTTTTATTTTGATGAAATCCTATTTACCAATTCTTTTATTTATGGTGCTTTTGGTGTCATGTTTAAAAACTCTTCACTAAGCCCTAAGAAAACCTTCACCAAGATTTTCTACTGTTTTAATTTCTAAAGTTTTATTGCCATGAATTTTATATGTAAAACTATTACTCACTTTTAGTATGTTAAAGCAAGTTTTCCTTCTCTCTCATTTTTTTTGCCTATGGATATCCAATTATTCCAATACCATTTGTTGAAAAGTGTATTCTTTCTGTTCTTTCACCATTGAAGTGCTTTTGCACATTTACCAAAAAATCAGATGGCCATACTTCTGCAGGTCCACTTTAGGGTTCTCTATTTTATTAGAATATAATACATTTTATTGATACGTGTGTCTGTATATTCACCAATACCACACAGTCTTGATTAGTGTAGCTATATAATAAGTTTAGGAATTGGATAAAGTGATTTATCCAATTTATTTTAGCTATTAGTTCCCTCACCTTTCCATATATTCTTTGTTCATATATACAAAATACCTTGCTGGGATATGGATAAGAATTGTGTTAATCCTGAATATGAGAGGAATTGACATCTTTACTATGCTGAATCTTCCAACTCATGAAGAAAATTCCTCATTCATTAATTTAGATCTTTGGTTTCTTCAACAATTGGTTTGTAGTTTTTAGCACAGACATCTTGTACATAATTTCTTTAGATTTACACATAAATATTTCATTTTTGAGTGATATAAATGGCATTGTATGGTTGATTTTGGTGTTTGTGGGTTAACTGCTAGAATATAAAAATACACTGATTTATGTATGTCCATTCTGTAGCCTGTGCCATTACTGAATTCACGAAGATTCCTTGGGGTTTACTGCAGAGAAGATACTCATGACATCTGCAAAAAGAACAGTCTTATTTCTTCCTTTCCATGCTGTATACTTTTATTTCCTTTACTTGCCTTTTTTTCCTTGGCTAAAATTATTGATGCTTTGTCAAATAAGAGGGGTGAAAGTGAGCGTCCTTGCCTTGTTTCCTGTATTAAAAGGAAAGCATTCAATCTTTCATTCAATCTTTTATGAAATATGATGTTAGTTGTAGGTTTTCTGTAGATGGTTTTTTATCAACTTATTCCTTGTTCTCTGAGATTTATTTGTTATCATGAATGAGTGTTGAATTTTTCAGCAGCTTTTTCTGCATTAATAAATGTGATTATGTGATTTTTCTTCTTTGGACTGTTAATTTGATGGATTAAATTGACTGCTTTTCAAATGCATAACTAGCCTTGCATCCCTGGAATAAATTCCATTTGGTCATATTGTACAATTTTATATATTTCTAAATTCTATTTGCTCATATTTTGTATAGAATTATGTATCTATATTCATGAGGGATATTGATCTGTATATTTTGTTTTTGTTTTGTTTTGTGTATGTGTTTTACTGACATTGTCTGGTTTTGAAGTCAGTTAACACTGGCATTAAAGAATTAGTAGGCAAAGAGTATTTCTTTTCCTTTTTGATTTTCTGAAAGAAACGTTATAGAGTTGGTTTTCAATTCCTTTTGAAAAGTTTGTGGAATTCTCCAGTGAATCCCCAGGGCAGGAGATTACTTTTTGGGGGAGTTTTTAAAGTTATGATTTCAATATCTTAATAGTTATAGGCCCATAAAATTATCTATTTCATATTGGATGAATTGGGTTAGCTTGTATGTTTTATTTCATCTAAATTTTCCAATTTGGATATGTAGAGATACTATTATTAGCTTATTCTTTTGGTGTCTGTATTGTCTATTATGATATAACCTTGTTTATCCCTCATATTATAATAGCAATTTGTTTTTTTCTCTCCCTGTCACCCTCATTTTTTTTTTGTCAGACTTCCGAAAACTTTATTAATTTTCAAAGAGCTTTGCTTTTTTTTTTAACTTTTTTTTTTTTTTTACTGGACAATATTGGGGAACAGTGTGTTTTTCCAGGACCCATCAACTCCAAGTCAAGTCATTGTTTTTAGTCTAGTTGTGGAGGGCACAGCTCACTGACCCATGTGGGAATCAAACCAGCAACCCTGTTGTTAAGAGATCACACTCTAATCAATTGAGTCATCTGGCAGCCCCAAGCTTTGCCTTTTTAAAAAATTGTCTTTATTTATATATAGGTGTTTTCATAGACCATATACTGTAATGTCATCCTAGCAACATTTTGTGAGTGCCACTAGGTGAATACCCCTAATACCAATGGTTATTTTCCTGTGTAATGCATCCCAGACAGATGCATTATATCACATTCTATATCACAATGATGAGGGTGTATATTTTTCTTAATTATGCTGTCACATTTGTAAGTCACAGGAAAATAAAATATATCAATAAATGGGACTTTTTTCACACAGCAGTAAATACAATTTTTAAAAACAATTTATATGCAACACTCTCAGTAAATTTAACCAAGTGTTTTGATTTACAAAATTAAAATCTACTTTCAACTTTGCACTATCCTTTTTTGTAAACACTTCAAGTAATTCTGATGAACAGTGATTCTACCAGAATCTCCTAATGTTCTTTTAAACATATTTAAGAGTATAATATTGTGCAAAATAGTATTTTTTAGAATTACAATTAATAAGCATAGTAATTACGATGATTTAAAATTTAGTTACATAGAATTGCAGTTGAAGACTAAAGTACAAATAAATTCATATTTTAAAATTAACCTGTTTTATTTTCTGTGACAGTAAACTATGAATCTTTGAAAAATGTGTATTAATTAATTAATTAATTTAATGTATTATTGGTGTTAAAAATAACTTACCCATCTTTTTTTTTTTTTTTTTTTTCCAGACAACAAATTAAATACAGGCTGGAAACTTTGTGTGCTGTTTTGTTCTAATGTGAATTCCAACCACTGAGTCATAAACTCCTGAAAAACTGTGCCTATAATAGAATGCTGCCAGCAGCAAGATTTGCTATAACTACACTTGAAATAATAACAATGATAAAGTCAAATAACTGGTTTCATGTGTATCTTGAGTTTTAAAAAGCCCTTAACTTTCAGTGCTAGTTGATGATCACTTCTATTATTCTCAATGAGTTGGATTGATAGGAAAAGAAATCACATGGTAAAACCTTTAGACTTTTGTCTACGTATAGCAAGCTTTAAGTTTCATAATAAATAATTACATATAGGCAGTTGGTCCTAATCTTATTGGTCAATAACAGTCATTATTGCTTTTGTTGTAAGAAAAATCAAAACCTGCTTTGTTTTCTCTCTGGAGCACAAGATTTCATTGTCAAGTTTCTATAACAATATAAAATACCAGTACATTTTAAGTTTCAAATCATAACGTGAAATAGAAGTTAAAGCAACTAGTCAATTCAATTAAAGCTTTTCTCATGGAGATATGTTTAAGATTTTCTTTTTTTTAATTTTAGTTGAGTGAGAAATTTTCCAGAACTTTTGCATTATCATAGAGTTCTGAATAAATACTCAATCCTCTGCTTAGTTTGTATATGGAGAAAGTAACTTGGGGATCCTGTGTAAACCCACTAACTAAAATCTAGGGCCAGCTGTTACTTACAAGGACACTTGCCAAGGACCACAGACTCATTTCAACTGGAGAGACTGGATTTGTGAGTGGTTTGCCCAAAGGTAATGAGGGACATATTCAAATATTACAGATTCTGCAACTATATTAACCCTATGACAAATCATTGGCATTAGGATAAAAATAACAAAACACAAAAATAGACAATTAAAAAATACATCCATATTAGGCATCTCTTCACAAATTAAATTACTTACTTAGCAAGACAAGGCTCTTATATGCATATAATATCTACATATAAGAATCAATTTTTATTTTTACATATTAATGCATTGAGAAGTGAAATAAAAATTACCATTGATAACAGCAACATAAACATAAAATTAGGGCTAAATCTGACAAAATATCTTCAAATTTTATATGCTAGGACAACAGATGAAGATTGATGAAGACCTCAATAAACAGAGGGATATACTGGATCATGTATGAGTAGACACCATCTTTTTAAGATGCCAACTTTCCACAAATTATTCTGTCAATGAATGTAACGCCACTCATTGTATGGTCCCTTCATACTTATTTAGCTTCACATCCTTCTCCTCCGAGCATTTTAGCCTCACTGACCTTCTTTCAGTCCCACAAAATTGCCATGATGCTTACATTCCTTGGCTTTTTCACCTCTTGTATCGATAAGTATTATCGATTGCTGTGCACAGACTTAATTTCAAGGCCCGATACGCAAGACACACCACCACAAACCGGGATGAAGGGGTTAAAGAGTTTTATTACAAAGTGAAAGTAAGTAAGACAAGACAGAGATTAGGAGACTATATCATCATACCACTAACAAGCAAGGAGGCAATTCATCATACCACCAGGGCCCAGTCAATTAGCGTGGTAGAAACAGCAAGGGCCTTTTTATCAGCATGGGCAAAAATCCCAGTCAAGTAAAGTCATCAACATGGGCAGAATATCTTGCCTTCAGCCAAGGCGGCCGGGGAACAACAACTACTGCTCCGCCTGCCTCGGCTTTCTGGGGTTTTGAGGACTTCACTACCAACAGCTGCAAGGAGCCAATAAGCGTACGTGTTAACAACACAAGGAACTGGACTCGGATCTGGCTGGGAGCCGGGGCCAGTCGTTGGTACGAGATTAGATGTATCGGAGCTCGGCCCACCTGCGCCAAGGCGAAGGCCAGGCTCCACATCCTGTAAATATTTTTTGGTCCTTGGGAGGGTAGCCAATCTTTACAAGGCCAAGCACCTACCCCAGCCACTGTGAGAGTTTACATCCCCAAATGTTCCCAGGCTGGCCTTCGTATTTTCTATTCCTTACACCTCTGTATGCCACTTCCTGGCCATTTAACTCCTAATCTCTCAGATCTCTACCAAAATGCCATTTCCTCATCGCAGTCTTCACTACCCCTCCAGTGTTAGGTTATATATTCTCAAACAGACTCTCAGGGAACTCTGCATATTTTCTTCATAGCACCTCTAAT
The DNA here is from genome assembly GCF_036562045.2 of Rhinolophus sinicus. NCBI lineage: Eukaryota > Metazoa > Chordata > Mammalia > Chiroptera > Rhinolophidae > Rhinolophus > Rhinolophus sinicus. Next base: position 73,865,414 of record NC_133760.1, read on the forward strand.
TATTGTTAGTTTGAGTCTAAATGAATATCCCTCTATTTCCCTAGACTGTAAGTTTCATTAGAATAAGACATTTTTCCTTTTCCCCACCATTATTTTATTGTTCTCATATAGTACATTTGTCTGATCCAATAGAGAAACACAAAAAATATTTGCTGAAGGAAAGAATTGAGTGCCCTCCATCAGATAGGTGCATACACACACACACATACACACACACACACACACACACACGGAATCCAATGTCGATTTTATATCTGTACCAACCCATCAAGTGAAGGTGTCTTTGGTGGAAACCTCATTTTCTATAGTTGTAATGTTATGTTCTATATCCTTTATTATAACATATTTACCAAACTAGATAAAAGTAAATTTGTAAATAGCATGTAATATTAATATAAGATTTTCAAATATGTATTAGCTATGTAAAATAAAACACTTCATACAAAATCTGTCAACATATTTCTTTGGCACATTTTGTAAGCTTGTGCTGGCCTCACTGAAGACACTTAAATGTGAACCCACTGGAGTTTGTACTGGAGATAGCACCCATTCTCTCTGACAAATGTTTATGTGACAAGCATGAGCATGCTTTGTGAATCCAAACAACTTCGGAAACTCTTAAAGTATAAGGTTAACTTTTTTTTTTTTTTTTTTTTTTTCTGAATCAAATGTGTAACAATGACAAAATCGGTGAGTAGCTCAGTTTCCAAAGAAACACTTTCCAAGTTGTTTTTCTTACTTTATTTCCTGTTTCTCCTACTCATTTTCTTTCTGTTCCCACTACTTGTCTTCCTTTTTGCATTTTTCTTCCCATTTCCAATACTCTTATTTATTTTTCATTTTGTTATATGAGATGTGATCGAAAAACACAGTGAATGTTTAAATTAAAAAAATATATATATTACAGTAAAAGACACATTACCATTAATTCCCCTCAAAATACTCCCCCTAACTTCAGACACACTTATCCCATCATTCTTGCCACTTTCTGAAGCAGTTCTGGAAGTCCTCTTTCGTGAGTGTCTTTACTTCATCCTCCATCTGACAGTGCTCCGTGTCACACATCACTTCTGGTATGGCAATTTCTGTCAACGAAAACATTACGGTGTGTCCTCATCCACTTTATTCACTGGATCTGACATCATGTGACTTCTGGCTCTTCCCCAAAGTCAAAATGACCATGAAAGGTAAACATTTTGAATCTATTCAGGACATCGAGGCAGCCACAACAGCACAACTAAAGACACTCACAAAAGAGGACTTCTAGAACTGCTTCTGAAAGTGGCAAGAACAATGGGATAAGTGTGTTCGAAGTGAAGAGGAGGATTTTGAGAGGGATTAATGGCAATGTGTCTTCTACTGTAATATATATATTACAAATGATCATATATTACACATGTTACATATATTACATATATTACATATATTACATATGATCACTCTTCATACCTTTATTACTTTTATCCTTTATTTCCTTCTCTTACACACTTTCATTTCAATATGCTTTTCAATGAATGAGATTTCAACCATCTAACTAACACTTTTTAAAGGAGAAAATTTTCATTTCATTTGATTTACATCATCAGTCAGTTTTAGTAATGCTTGTTGTAGGGTTCCAGACAGAATTGTTAAAATTGTCTCAAGAAAACAAATGATATTCTACAAACTTATCATAATAATATTTCAGTGATCAATTTGCAAGCTTCACTAACAATTCTTTAAAACATTCATTGAATGTTTTTCACAGTGCTTTGATCTTTGCTCTGTTTTCCTTGTTGATTAATCCAGACAGTTTTAAAAAGCTATTTGAAGAAAAGCAGAGCTTTTGGACAAAATGAGGTTGATTTACAAGTTGTTAGTGTTGGGGATATAAAGACTTCAAGTTAGGAATGATTTGAGATAGAGTTTTAAATCAATTTTATTTTAAATAATAGTTATTTCAATAATATATGTTATGATATCTGGAACAAAATGATGAAAAACATTTTCATATTCTCACATCCATTATATTGGAATTTGTGACTTGATGTATTTATTTGAATTAATTCCTGGATGGTACAGGGTTCTCAGCACAATAATATGAGGAGTAATTTCAATTAGTCTTCACTTGTTACATCTGCCTCAATGGAATCACCACAATAAATCAATCCTTTATTTAAACAAGCACTGATTTTATTTTTATTCCTTGGCTTGTAGCACCTTGCAAAGATATGTAAAGTAAAAAATAAAATAAATATTAAGAACTTATTTTGTGTTACACTCTATTCTATGTTCTTTACGTACATATTTCATTTAATCATCATAACAAAGAAAACAGCTATGCACTAATATTGCTCCATCTCAAAGTTCGTATAACTGAGACATAGAATTTTCTGGCAACAGCCAAAAAGCACACGACTTGAAAGTGCCAGTTGGAGGAGTCATTTCAATCAATCAGAATCTATTAAGATCCTGTCCTCTTAAGTGCTACACTATAATGCCTCCTCCTTCCCAATATTACTACCTATTTGATGTTAAACATTTATTGAAAATAAATGGAAGTCTTTCTTTCTAAATAATAATTTCAGTTACACTTTTAAGGAAAGAAATGGTGAATCTGTATTGATATTTAAATATTCCCCTGAACATTAAGGATAAGTCAATCCTTTTTTTCACTGGAGCCAAATACGTCTTCCTTTGATGTCTCATCAAACCTGAGATTTTTTTTTTTTGATTTTTTTTTTAAATTTTATTTTATTAAATTTATTGGGGTGACAATTGTTAGTAAAATTACATAGATTTCAGGTGTACAAACCTGAGATTTTTAAGAATTTAAAAACTAGATGTCTCTACTGAACATTTTGCCTGGTTCAGAAGAATATGGATTTATTGTATCCCATCATGGTTTCAAAACATCACGTTTTTCCACATTGTCTGTCAACTGATTATCTTTTTCTTACCACAGTTCATTGAATGGGCTTATTAATCTTCATTTCTTCCCAACATTTCCATTTCCCTTAATAACTCCCTTTGACTTCTATTAATTTCTACTGCTTCAATTCAAAGTTAATGACTTCCATTGACATATTTGTTGACTTGACATTCTATACATCAAGCTGAATTTTATATGCAGGGCGATTAATTTGGAAATTTTAATGTGGAAATTTTAAAAGTGAAATAAACAAAAACAAAATACAGCTCAAAGAGAGTTTCATTTTTAATGGCTCTAGGATAGAATCAGTTGAGGTGATATGACCCTAATGCATTTCCATATCCTTCAACTTGTTAAGACATCTGTTATCATCTCTTCTGTCAGTTACAGAAGAGATAAGGTTCTAATAAATAGGAATTCTGGTTAACTTTAGAGTTAATATTTATAATAAAATGAGAATTACCATCATAATTCATGGGTCATCTGTAAATTATTTACATTAAATTTAGTTGATGATAAAAGAAAGCAACATATTAAGACTAGGAATAAAGATATAGCCACTTATTTAATTGATTAATTAAACTTTTTTTAATTAGCATCTTTTACTAAACTGTGACATATAGCGTTCTAGATTGGAAGAGTGCAGAAGAAAACAAGAAAGGACTTTGTTTTCATGGAAATTTCATTTTGATATTTATGATAAAATAAATAAAAAGGAGAAAATATTTTAACATTGTAAGTGCCAAGAAGTAAATCAAGTTGAAGTAAGACAGAGATTAAAGAATTGACCACTAACCTTAGTATGGACATTGAAATAATATTGTTTTACTGGAATAATGTTGGTTCCTTGCTATTTAAAGTTTTCTTTTGTACTAGGGGTACACATTTTCTTAACGTATGTTTCTGGAGCCTTTATAAAGACCAAGTTAAAAGTAGCATTAGGCATGTCTAGTGAGATTTTCCTAAAACAAGGTAAATCATTGAATATATTTAGAAGCCTAGCATTCTAATTAAGTTCACAAAAGAAAAGCCTTACCAAATATGGTGCCTGTGGTAGGTAAAGTTAAGATTTAGCATATCATTCATAGTACCTTCCTATAATTTCCATCATTTTTTTGCAAGGACTGAGGCCATGCAACAGTTCTCCACAATGGAGAGCAGCAATATCATGTATTGCTTCTCAGTTAAGATAATTAGAAACCAATGTACCGTCTTCACCTCTTGCTTTCCTGACTGGGGAAGACATATAAGACAATGGTAATGATGATAAGATGATAGCATCAAAAGATGGAGTGTGCATGGATCCCTAAGTCACCAGATAGAAGAGAATTATTGCTAACCTGCATTAGGCTTTGCATGACTAAGGGATAAACTTGTATTGTGCCAAGCCAGGAGAATTATTTGTTTTTTTATGTATTTATTTTGGTTACTGTCACTGCCCATTGAAGAACATCATGGTTGCTTCGAGTTTGGGACAAGTAAGAATACAGTTATTTTCAAAACTCGCATACAGGCTTTTGTATGACCAACAAATCAGTTGGGTAAATATCTGGGAACACAATTGCTAGGTCATACTGATAAGACTATGTTTAGCTTTGTAAGAATCTATCAATCAATCTTCCAAAGTGGCTTTACTGTTGTGCGTTCTTACCAGTAATGAAGGGGAGTTCCTGTTGCCTACATCCTAGCCAGTATCTGGTGTTGTCAGAGTTTTGGATTTTATCCATTTTATTTGGCATGTAGTGGTATCTCACAATTTCAATGTGGAAATCTCTGACGGCAATGTTGTTGAGTATCTTTTCACACACACACACACACACACACACACATACATATACATATATATATATATATATTTTAATCTGTATATCTTCTTTGGTGTTTTAGAATTTTAGTGGTTTTAGTTTGGTTTCAGTTTTCTGACTGTTGACATTTAAGAACTTTATGTATTTTATATACAAGTCTTTTATCAGATAATATAAAATTGATCATTTTGTAACTTCTGAAACTTGCAGGGATAAATAGTGAGAGAAGGGGAGGTAGTGAGATATAAGGAGAAAACAAGAAGAGAGAGTACAGATACTTAAAGTACACATCAAAGGCAGTAAAATAAAAACGGACCTTTGAATTAAAATATATACTTTAAAATTAATATATATAATATATATTATATGTGGATATAAATATAAACTTATATATTACATATATTATTAGGTTGGTGTGAAAGTAATTGTGGTTTAAAATGTTAAAAACAATTTCAAAAACCACAATTACTTTTGCACCAACCTAACACTAGAAATGTATAAGTTGCCAAAATGGCAAAAGAAGAAATAATACTTAAATAGACAAATATTAAAAGAAATTTAAGTGAAATTCGGGAGTTTTTCTCTCAAATAAACACTAGCACCATAAAATTATTTTGTGAAAATTGTATAGACTTTCAAGTAATAGTTAATTTGTACCTCATAAAAAATTTTCAGTATAAAAAAAAAAAGAGACAGAGAGAGAAAGAAAAAATAGGAAGTTGCTAACAGAAGGATAATCGTCCATCTAAAACCAGGTGAGGACTATAAAAGGAGTATATGCCAATTGCATTTATAAATTAAAAATAAAATAATCAATTATGAATAAAATATTATCGGATCTGATCCCATCCTCTTAAAAACACAACATAATCAAATAGGTTTTAGTTAGTATTATGGACTGAAATGTGTTCCCCCAAATTCATACATTGAAGTCCTAACCCCTAATGTGATGGTATTTGGAGGTGGGCCTTAAGGGAGGTGACTGAGGTTAAATGACATCATAAGGGTGAGGCCCTAATCCCACCAGACTGGTGTCCTTATAACTGAGGAGGAGACACCAGGGAGTGTTCTCCATGCACATGCACACAGAAAAGACATGTGAGGACACAGAAATGATGGCCATCTGCAAGTCCAAAAGAGCCCTCTCAGCTGAAACCAAATCTGCCAGCACCTTGATCTGGACTTTTAGCCCTCAGAACTGTGGGAAAATAAGTGGCTGTGGTTTAAGCCACCCAGTCTGTGTATTTTGGTATGGCAGCTTGAGCCAACCAATACAGCTAGGAATGTAAGAAAAGTTCAATGTTAGAAAATATATAAAAATAAATCACCACATTACTAAAACTATATATCTATGTGTATATATATATATATATATATATATATATATATATATATATATATATATGTGTGTATGTATATATACACATATATGTATATACATATATATGTATATACATATATGTGTATATATATACATATATATTATGATAAATGACTAGAGAACAAAAGGCTTCTAAAGGTTCATAACTTATGGTAATACATATTAGGAATCTAGGAATAAAGGATATTTCTTTAACACGTTAAATGTTATATACCAGAAACAAAGGTATCCTTAATGGAGAAAAAAATAAAACAATGTCTTTAAGTTTGGGAAACAGAATATCCATTATCACTGCCACTGGTTAACACAGGAATGGAAGACTTAGCCATTGCAATAAGTAAAGAAACAAAACAAACAATAAAATAAAATACAAACTACAATAGCTATAGGGATCAGAATGGCAGGTGACATCATCGTATGGACTTTGAATAACCAATAGAAGCAGCAAATTGTTAAAACAAATAAGATTACTCAGCAAGATTAAGAGATGTCAGATCAAGTTATAAAATTCAAAAGAAGCAAAGTCAGTTCATGGAGAGATAAGTACCATGCAGTAGCTAATCCATAAAAAAAAAAGGAAAAGCTATTCACAATAGTACAGCAATTACAAAATATCTAGGAATTAATCTAGCAATAATGTATCAAATGTTTAAGGTGGAAAATTTTAAACTCAAGTCCTATAGAAAAATTATGAAAAATATGTACATATTACAGCTTCTGGGATGGAATAATTTAATATTAGATTAAATATTTGGCTCCTTCCTGTCCCTTCAGCTTCACTTCACATTGTTTCTTCCTTTTACTTGCATTTGAACCAGACTGGCTCTCACAAGTGCCATTTTCCTTACACCCCCTGGCTCTTCCACTCTGACATTTTCTATGAATTGAAAACTTTCCACCTCTTTATCTAGTTAACTACTTGTCATTCTTCAGATTTTAACAGAAATGTCATTTCCTCTGTGAAGCCTTCCTAAGTCCTCAAATGAGGCCGGGTGTCCTCTTACACTCACAGAACCTTGAGTATTTTCTTCAAAGCATTGGTCACAGTTATTTGACATTTAAATTAATATGTCTACCCTGAGACAGTAAGTTTCATTAAGATAAGGACTAACTTATTTGTCTCCATTTTATTCTCTCATATAGTACATTGTATGATGCACTGTAGGGACTTGAAAAGCATTGATTGGATATAGATACACACACACACGCACACCCGTGTATATGTATACATATATACATATAAATGACATCTAATATAAAATCATATTGATACTCATGCAAATGTGTCAAGTTGAGCTTTCCTTAAGAGAACCTTCTCCCTTTTACCTAGTTAACTGCTATTCATGTTTTCTCTTGCTTCTGAGCTTAACTGGTATAATCTTCAGATTCCTATATGTAAGCTATATTCCTCTTTTTACCACACATTACAATTGTGATTAAATATATCTAGATATATGCATAAGACATTTCATTTACTGTATAAGAATAATATATATATGCACACAAATTACACACACACACACACACATACACACACACAATTGCTATTTGGAAGGCTGTGGGCATTTGATTATTTGGTCCATTCATTTATATGTTACATTACAACACAGTTCCTTTGTTAGAAAACAATCTGCAGCATTCCATTGATTTGGGGAAACTCACAGTTGTGAGCTCTTACTTTGCAAATTGTAAGACCTTATCCATTCATTGTTCTTGAGGAATACATTAGGGTCACTTTAAATTTGAACACATATCCCTGTGGCTTGATCTTAAGTGTCCTCTTAATATTATTATTAGTCTCTATTTTCACCCAGCCTGACACCTGTTAGACTAAGAAATGATTTTTCCAGAAGGAGACAGAAAATATTGCTTGTGTAATGCTGGGGTTATTTGAGAAATGTACTGTCCTCTATTTGTTCTTTGATCTGGGGCCTGGTGCTTAGGCTAGCTGTGATCTGGTGCTACCAGGAAGAGAATTATGTGGAGACTGAAAGCAAATGCTAGCCCAAGCTTACGATGAGGGTATTTAGAAAGTGCTCCGATGTTACCCTGCAGATTTCCCTGAGGAATTTCTGTGGGGTCGAGGCAAAGACTGGATGGAGCATTGTGTTACTCCATCTGGTGGCCACAGTTACGGAGGATGAGTGAGTACCTAATGCTCTGAGCTCTTCAACAGGATCCGTTATTAGCACCCAGAGTCTTAGGAGCATCAGGAGTTAAGCTCATAAAGATCAGATTTCTTGTAATTTGTGAAAAAGAGACTCATTATAACTCGAATAAGAGGCAGAGATGAGAGGATCAAGGAGACCAGGCCAGAGGTTTGTGTAATGTCTTCCTGTCCAGCTGCCTCTATTTGGGCGTGGCGGTGTTAGAGAGTAAGTACCACATCCCATCAATGCCCTAGAGCTTCGTGCAGAGGAAGTGTTTAGAGGATCTGTTATCTTTGCAACAAAGCATAGGCCCCTTGAAATCTTGGCTTTAAATCTCTTCTATAGTGTATATTTTTACATCGTGTTGCCACTTAGATGCATTAAAACAAATGGCGTGATGCACCATGCTTTTGAAGGAGTAGAATTAGTAAAAATACTGCCCCCCTCATAAATTTAAACCAAAAAAGGATACACATAAGTAAACATGGGATACAAACAAAATGGGAACTAATCTCAAAACGTGGCCTTAGAGTGGTCAGAATTACAGTGCACATTGCAACACTTATCTGATAGACTCTGAGTTTCCAATGGATATAAAAAGACCACCCATGGTTCAGGCCACTTGCAGACCACAGGATGACTGGTATGTACAAAGCAGGTGTTAACTGCAATACACTGAAATATTGGTTTCTGGTTTGACCCAGGATATCCATACAAATGCATAGTCATAAGCTAATATTTAGATATTACTTCTTGATAAAAGTTAGTTCCACGGCCACAGAAATCATTCAATGCTGTCTTCAGATCTTTTCCTGGATGGACTTTTCTGTTTCTGTAGAGTTGGGGATTCAGTATAAATGGTTTGCACATGTAACATGAGAATATGAGCAGATAGATCAAATCTATCTATGTTTGCATGTGTATTAGAGATAGCCAATGATATTATAGAACACTTATATTTATAATTCTCTATTTTATCTAGGCCATAAACTTCTTAAAATTCTTCCTCAGTATACGTTTTCTGTGCTTCTTTCTATTCAACCCTCAGATAATTTTCTTTTAAGATTAAGGGAAATCTGTTCAGCTGTTTTACAGCTAAGTGAATGTGAATATATATGTATATTTTACCGATATAGGAAAGGCGATCTATTGTAATCACTTTCGCAGTAAATCTCAAAAGGCATCTACTGAAAAGTTCAGCCAAAATACAAATGATATCAGATATCTTAAAAACGATCTTAACTGGATATAAGGAAACAAAATGTTCCTGTATTTCTATACCCCAAAATATCCAATTTTTTGGAAAACTCCTGAGATTTAGGATTAGAAATCAATGAGTGACTTATTCAAATAGGCACTTTGCATTATTAGTCCCACAAATAAACACACAGGAGCCTTTAGCTATTACATTAGGGGGACAAGTAGTATTAGCACATTATGCATGAAAATGTACCAAAGGGAAACAAATGGCATGATGCTTATTAAAATTTAAAGCTGGAAAGAACCTTGGTGATGATAAGTTTTAATTTTCCTCAAAATTGATCATAAGATGAAGTGTCTGGAGGTCACAGCGTTCCTTAGAGAACGTCTGAATTACTGAATTACTGATGTAGCATATCTACGTGACAATCATGGATATTGTTTCTGCAAGTCAGATAACAGTGTGTCTAATGGTAGGCAATAGCACTGAATGCTGATATTTTAAAGACAAAATAATACGTAAAGAAATGAACAAAAATATTTGAATCAAGTGTCTGAATACCTTAGTTCAACTCAAGAAATAAATCTTTCATTAAAATCATAGTTCAAAACCACCACTAATATCCAAGTCTTAGATTTTCTATATACAGCAATCAAAACCTAACCAGGATAAGAAAATTATAAGATCATATTCCAGGTTTCACCGCTCCTATATAGTATGTTCCTCAACTAATTAAAAAAATTCAAGGTGAGGGTTGTCTTCACATCTGCATTTACTCACCAGCCTAACTCTCACAAAAAACAGATAGATTGTGACAAATGTGAAACTGAACTCCTAGACACTTTACCAAGTTACCTACTTTTTATACTAAAGTTGGGGGATAAAACACACAAATTCTCAGAATTGGTCTAATTAGCTGAGATAAGTACCATCAATCTTACTTTCTTTTTCTACCTCTTGGTTATGGACCCATATGTAATACCTACTGGGGATATAGCATCACATTATAGGCACTAATGTAAAGGCTATTCACATCCTGAAGAATTGTGCTGCGTCCTTGCAGAGTGTTATCCTTAAGCTGGCATCTGACCTTTAAGAGGCCAGTTAATCTCTATTAGTTGGCAGTTTCTAAATGTTATACTTCTACAGTAGGACCAATGGATGCATGGTATGTGCCCACCTCTGCACCATTGCTGAAATACTGGCTAGGGAAGTTTAGGAGCGTGTACTTGGCCTTCCTAGTACAATAGCTCTTATTCTGGAGTCAAGGGATCAATGTGGTGTACTGCTGATTAAGTATTTCCACTCAAAATGTATATTTGAAAATGGGAAACTGAAATCTGGTTAGATGGGGAAGCCTAGTGAGCATAATTGTGTAACAGCATCTCCTACTCTCAGCCCTCCTCCAGAGGACAGGCGCACCTGAGATCTCAATCATGACATCCTCTGGTCACCTGTTTTGCTTTTTGATATTTTAAAATTTTTACTTATTTTTCTTTTCTTTGGGGGGGGGTTATACCTTACTTATTACCTTATAGACATTTTAGTGGAGTTTTATGGGTGTGTCCTTAGAATCTAAATATAGCCTCTTGCAACTCACCCTATATGCTTTCCTTTTCTTATGTTCTTCTTAATAACCAAATATTAAAACAACGCTAAAAGTGGATATTATTATTCTCCTTAGAAGAGTTAGAAAAAATAAAATACTTGGGGTCACATTCCTTGTCTTGAGATGCAGAAATACAACACAATAAATAGGTAAGCTACTAAGCAATATTAGTATCCATTCTAAGTATCATACAGAAGAGTCAGTCCCATTATTCTTAGTGCGACTAAAGTCAATAACTTAAATTAGCAAGATGCTACATATTTATTATCATTCTCTCGCTCATTTTAGAATCAGCTTTATTAAAATATAATTTACAAACAATGAAATCCACCAATTTTAAGTTTTCAATTTGTTGAGCTGTGATAATTCTGTGTAACAATAGAAACACCTACACAAACATGGTATGCAATGTTTTCATTGACCTCTAAATTTCTCTGTGCTTCTTTTGCACTCAAAGGCCACTTCTACCCCTTCATCCTGTCAAGCACTGCTTTGCTTTCTGGTACTACTATTAGGTTGGTGCAAAAGTAATTGCAGTTTTTGCAATTGTTTTTAACCTTTTAAACCTCAATTACTTGTTCACCAACCTAACATATTGTTGACTTCTCAGAATTTGATATAAATGGAATCATAAGTATGTAGTGATAATATCTGGCTTCCTTCAGAAGAGCATTCAGTTTGTTTCCAATTTTTATCTAGTATGAACAATCAGCAATGAACCTTTTTAAATAGAGCTATTTTTGCACCCATATACTTATTCTCTAGCATATACATTCAGCACAAGGATAACAGGATAAATGCATAATTTTAGTTGTAATAGATCTTGCCAAAAACTGATCATAATGATTTATATATTCCTATCAGGTTGTTTCAGAACCAAAACTTTGTAGAAAAAAATAAATCTATAGCCACCTCAGAGAATTATTTCCATACCCCCTCAGGGAAACCTGCTATTATCTGTCTTAGTCTGGGTTCTCCAGAAGACACAGACCAGAGGTTAGAAGGTGACACTTTATTTGGTAGGGGCAAGCCTTAGTGAGTTAGAATAAAAGTGTCTGGGAGGGGCATGGGAGCTGGTAGGAAGCAGGAAAGAAGAGAAACCAAGCAACACAATGCCAGTCATTACCATGCTGGCCTCTCTCCACCACCAGTTTCAAAGAAAAGGAGCAAAGCACTCAACTGATAAGATCATTACTCACTTGGAAGTTCCAGCAAAAAAGAACTGCACCTTGAGGCAGTTCCCAGAAGTAAGAAAGGAAGACACATTTATCTGTGGGGTTACCTTTCACCTCCCATTCCCTTTTCACCTCCTGTTTCTCCATTTGCCAAAGCTCACCAGGAGCTCATTCCCCTTAACTTATAGTTTGTGTTATCTGGCCCCTTGATGGTGTTGACCTTAAGCAAATCCACAGCCAGATATATTTTCTAGCAAAATGGGTTTACTTGGGAACAACAGAGAAGTGCAATTCAGGGCAAGCAGTCTAATAATGATGAACCACTTGCAAGTCCCAAGAACAAAAGAGAGAAAGAGAGGAGGGAATCATTCTTGTATAGAGGAAAGGGGAAGGGCGGGCGCTGAGTGGTTGCCAGGCAAGAAGATCCTCCTTCCTACTAGAGTTATACTCTAGTAGAAAAACTCAAAGTGGCCTTTGAGTGCAAAGTTATACAGTAGAGTTATACAGTAGAAAAACATCTCCCTGTTAGAAATGGAAAGTACTGCTCTTCCTGTTTGAGGTAATTGACAATGAGTAGTATGGTATGAGAACTTCCCACACAGGCCCTCCTAACTCCAATTTAAATGAGGTTTCTGTTTATTAACCCTAGCATTGGCCAGCAATATCTCAAGGCTCACAGCACGGCATTTTGTCTGAGTCTGAAAGCTGAAGGGTGAGCAGTAACCATAGTATAAAGAAAAGATAAAAAAAAAAAAAAAAAACAACAATAAGTTTGCTTAGTTTTGTATTCCAGTGGTTATAAGGTAAAAGTGAATCTTTCTATGAATTTTCTATAACCAGTGTTTGTCCAGAGACAAAGAAAGAGGAGATAGAAATACAAAGGTGTTGAAAATGCATGTCCAATACATTATCAAATGGGTAAAGAATTGTAACTCGCTGTTGGTAAAATTGATTCACAGAAAGGTTAAAAATCTTTTCATATATCTGTCATACACTTGTATAAATTTTTTTCTTCCAATCTTTTGTCTACTTTCTCTTGGAATTTTGTCTTCTTAATGTGTTGATTTCTTTGCATAAGTTTTGTTTACTAATGTGTCATGCACATCTTGTAATACTTTTTCCCAGTTTACTTTGTTTGCTTGCTTAAATGTAAACTTTGTTTATGACACCTTTAATCTTATAGAAGTTACAAACATTAGTTTAGGCAAATATATCAATAAGTGATTTCTTCATTTACTGTTAGAAATATATTAAAAATTATTTCCTGAGAGAACTCCATAGATAATTTTGCTCTATTTTTTCCTAACATATTTATTGTTTCTGTTTTATTACTTGGTTTCTTTTTATGACAGTATAAAGTGGAGATCTCTTTTTATATTTTTCCAAATGAAAAGTCAGATGGCCCCATATTGGGAATCATTAGACTGTTCTTTTCCCATCTATTTGCGATAGAATATTAATCACCTACCAAAATTCCACTCTTGGATCTCTTTTTTATTGAATTGATATATTTCCCCATATCTGTACCAATATTACATTGTTTCAATGACTATGATTATTAAACTTGTCTTGATATTAGGTAGGGCAATTACCTTCTTTTTATTTTATTTATTTATTTTTTAAATGGCTTGGTATAACACTCACTTTTCTACATAGATTTTAGATCCAGCTGTCAAGTTTCCTAAAAAGTGTTGCTTACATTTTTATCAGAACTCATTGAATTTAAAACTTAATTTAAAGAAAACTAAAAGTTATTTATAAATGTGATTTTTATTTGGAATCCAAATATATTTTATATTAAAAATGTATATGAGAGGACATATTAATTGAAGGGCCAGAACACATAAATGATCCAGGAAGACATTATGGGACATGCATGGTTCAAAACCCATTTTTAAAATTGCTTTTAAACTTACAACTAATAGTAAACAAGTCCTAGAGCTCTAATGAATATGGTGTATGTAGACAACAATATTGCATTATAATCATCAAAATTGCTAAGAGACTAGATCTTAATTATTCCAACCACAAAAAAAGAAATAGTTATATGTGACGTGATATAAGTGCTATCATTACAATGGCAATCATATTACAATATATAAATCAATGTATTGTATACATTAAATTTATAAAATGCTATATGTCAAATATATTTCAATATAAAAAGTCAAAAGAAAATCTAAACAGAATTTCTTCAGGAAAGAAATGGCACAGCTTATATTTTCTTTGAGTCTTGGTATCAGAAATTGCTGGGTTGAGATTTTTAAAGAGTGAAAGTAATGGAAAATTCAATGCACGTGGAGGGAGGAGATGAGTCACTCACTAGGGACTTCACTGACCTTTGGCAAAAGAGCTGTGGTCATTGCTGAGTGGATGTCAAGATCACTGTTCAAGTAAAATGCTAAGCACCCCTGTCTTCATGAGGACAGGGACAGACGTGTCCCTGCTCTAAACATCTCATAAACATGACGATTTTGTTTTTATAAAGAAGTAATTTGATAAATGATATTTTAAGGGGCATTATTGCAGGTCACTGAACTATGATTAAATTTATTGCAACTATGTGTATTGTAATCACCTTGAAAAGTATTTGAAAATTGTACTGCATGGAAATCAAAACTCCACAATGAACCTCATTTGATTCTCTTTGACAGGCTGGCAGTTCAGAGCTTTTGACTCTGAGGATAAAGAAAAGGTGACAATATATTGGAGACATTCCAGCACACTTCATTAAAACTTTTTTAATAAGCAGACAAAGCTTGACCTTAACTCTGATATTGAGGGCTAAGGGCTATAGCAAAGATTTTTCTAAAAGGCAAAGAAGAAGAAAAACAAGTTTTAAAAATATATTGTTGAATGCTTGGCTTATTTCCATTTTTTCATTTGGTTCGCATACCTCAAACCTCTATCTTAGTCTTGGATTTAGTTGCTCACTAACATCTCCTGTAAGGAGATAATAATTGGGTTTGCAAAATAATTGGGTTTTGATATTAATGATAAAATTGGAAATGGTGGAGGTATTTTGGCATTATTATTTGGAAGTATTATTTTGCTTTATTCTTCTAAATTATTTTTAAGGAGCAATGTTGTATGCTGTCATAAGCAGGAATTTACAAGCACACATAATTTGTTACTTATAATTCTTATTCTGCAGATATTATTCAGTTGAATAGACCATGGAAAACACACCACATGTACTTCAGTTGCATAAAGCAGTACTTTCCAACCTATTTGAGTATAACGACACATTTTGGGTAAGCTTTTTATAGACTCTCATAAAGTAACTTTACTTTTAGCCAGTGTACTTTGAAAAAATACATTATGAAAAATACAATTGTAACAAAACAATATTTAATTAATTTGCATATTCTCTAAGCATAGCATTCACATACTTTGAAAAACTCATATATGCATGTAAAATTTTCCTCAATCTACAAAGGATGCCTGATGAATGCTTGGATTTACAGATTGCTTGCAATAGGTTCATGGCTCCCTAAGCATCAGAAGCCCAGAGGTTGGAAACCAGTAGTATAAGAGATTTTTTATTCCTCTTGCTCCCAATCTTTCATCATTCCCCAAATCTTATTTTTCTACTTCTACTTATTAACAATAAATCTGTTGTGGCTTCAATTCAGTATCTCTAGAATCAAGGGCATGATTTTTGTCAAAACAGGTTTCATAAGAATTTATGCAGCCACTGAGCCAAAACAGAAAATCTGAGTAGCCCACCCACAAAATCACACCTGGTGAAGTAGTTAACAAAGGTCAATTGACAACATCTGTTACCCAAAGAAGGCTAGGAATTAAAGCATCATAAATGTTTACCAGTAATATTTGAAAACAAAATCATCCATAAAAAAGCTTTTCTACTTAGATGAATATGTGTTTAACCATAAATGAGCTCAGAACCTCACAGCTGGATAATTTTAATTCCTGAGTAGTTGATATCTTAGGGAAAACAGAATAAAACATTTTAAAAAGTTTTAATCAGCTGAAGGTTCCCTCTCTTTGTAGTCTTCTTCTGAAAGTTAATTGTCTAATTTTACAGTGATGACTGAACTAAGCTGTGTAAGACATATACATCACTATAGATTGTGAACATTTCAGTGATTCAAAAAGTTATTTGCATGCATATGAAGTGTTTCATTCAAATGGTATTAATGTAATCTGTAATCGGGGAGATCAGTCAGAGATAGCAAAAATCATAACAAAGGGTATAAAATAGTGACTCTACAAAGTATGTGCATATGAGTTATTATATTAAAAGAAGAAAAAATTACCATCAACTTTAGCAGTCATAAATATATATTTTTTTAAATCTACTTCTTAAGAGATACAAAATGAGATGTTAGGTGTGAATAAATTATTGAGAAATGACTACATGTGCTTAATATTGGTGGAACAATCATAACTAAGCAAAAAACAAGATATCAGTGTTGTTGAGTCAGATATTTAATCCAATCATAATGTCTTGTTCATGGATATCATAAAAGCAAGAGCAAATTACAAATGCAAACTATAAATGGAATTTAGACAGTAGAGCAAATGATGCCATCCATGGCTGGGATGGTGAGAAGTCTTCATCTGAAGTAGCTTTAAGAACATGTGCGAGTTCATCAAGCAGATAGGAGTAAGCAGAGCATTATCAGAATTATAGGCAGAGGAAAGAGCATGAACAGAACCACAAAGGTAATTATAATATGCCTGAATTTGCAAAGTAAGTAGAAATAAGATTGTAAAGGGCCTAAAATCATCTATATCAGTTAAGGTTCAATTAAGGAGGCAGAAATAGTATGAGTATTATAGTAATAGACCTTATTCAATTTCAGGAAAAAAGCTAGGGAAGAAAGAAATAAGAGATGGAGATTTTGGAGAATCATTGTAAAGCCTCTAACTAGCCTTCCAGAAACATTGGCATGTGTGGACATGTCAGAGCTCGCAGGCCAATCTGGGAAGACAGCCATGTCCAGCTGCCAGAAGAGAAGCATAAAATGAAGCCAGTGGAGAGGGCATAGAAAACTATCACAAATGGACAGTTACTGGCTATGGCTGTTCAGCAGGGCTGGCTATCAGAAAGGAGAGCGGATCACAGAACGGGTAGAATAAGGGCCGAAGAAGGACAGCACTTCTGTGTTTGCATGTCAGCATGTCTGACCGTGATGACCTTCAGAGAAGTTGGCCCGTTTCTTTACTTGGCTTCTGTTGTAACTCTGCCCTCCAAATTTTGCTCTAAATTAATTTTTCATCCACTCCAACAGAACGGGGATTCCAGAAAGTATAGTTCGATGTAAACAAGTGATAGAGTACAAACTGCAGCTTACCTAGGTTATATGGGAGGGTCAAAAACATGGAGAAAGCCTATGCAATTACTTAGATATTTGTGATGCTTGTTTGCTTGCTTGAATGCTAATAATGCTTCCTGAGATGTTTTTACAGAGCCAGAAGGTAAAGATTTATGGAAGCTGCCTAAAACCACCTGAAGACCCCTCCAGTGACCTCAGCAGAAACTTCTCTTATTATACTCTCATTATAATAAAAATCTCCACCCAAGATAGAGTTTATCCTCCATTTCCTGTGAATGATATATATATATATATATATCTCATGCAAGCCATGTTTGCAAAATGCACATAAGCATCTCAAACATACCCCAGCATGCAACAACACAAGCACCTTCCCCCATAAATCTCTTCAGTCCTTTCTTCTTGTGGAGACACTGCTTTGGGATTGATCCCCAGTGCACTCCTTGCTGCCTGGCTTGTCATAAAATTCCAACTAACAAAATCAACTTGGAATGTTCTTTTGGCTGACACCTACCTAGTGGCTGAACCCCAGTTCTGTTCGGTAAAAAAAAAACCACACCATTTTCAAGACTCTTGACGTTACACAATATACAGTGGAGAATCACCAGAGAGATGGAGAAAGGGGAGTGACAAGATGATAGATTTTGTGTTAGAAAAGAAATTCTAGTCATAAAATGAGAATTGATTACAAGAGAGATAAACTGGATGTAGGCAACAATTTGCAAAGAGCTTTCAGCCCCCCATAGAAGATGAGGTACGATTCTGAACTAAGACAATGATAAAAGGCATGGGGAGAAGAGGACCCATTTGAAATTTGCAAGAGGCCAAATTCACTGGCCAAGTGTTGCTTGGTTATTGGAGACAAACGAGAGGGGGAGTGGATGAACCCAGCAGTGTTTAGCTTGGGTGTTTACAAGTGTGGCAAGATGTGTCCAAGAAAAAATTTAATAGACAGGTTAACAGACAAGGACAACATATTCAAAATATTGTAATTAGGGAGGAAGGCTGAAATCAGTTCCACAACAACAAAAGGTGAGAAACTTTTGAAGAGCTGTGGAAAGCTAGTGGAAAAATACCTGAGGGTGTTGTAAGGGGCGTTGTACAATGTGATTAGAATCCGTTTGCTAATCTGAGTTTATTGAAGTTTGGCTCCTACATCCTTCAGAGACTGGGAAATAGGGGCACTCTCTTTCTTGATGATTACATTTCAAAGGAATGGGTTCCAGGTTATCCACAAAGATTTACATCTCAAAGATCAGAGAAAGAATTTACAATTCAAAATCTTCTAAAATAAATGCTCTGAGAAAAGAGAGGTCAGGGCCTATTGTCTGGAAGACACCTGGCTAAAGTTGAGTCCAGCTGAAGGGAATGTGAAAGCCATCTTGCTCAAAAGTAGACTGTATTTACCTGGTTTGCCATCTTGATAATAAGATCCTCTTATTGAGTTTCAAATCCCTGAGAGTTTGAGCTTGAAACTTAAAGGTAAGTGACTACTGCTAATCTGAATGTAGTGGCTTGAATGGTGACCGCCTCCCTGCCAAAAAGAAAGATATTTCCTTAGCTTAATTCCCAGAACCTATAAATGTAACCTTATTTGGAAAGGGGGTATTTGCAGTAACTACATTGAAGACACTGGGATTATGATCACCTTGGATTATCTGGGTGGGCCCCAAATCCAATCACAAGTATTTTTATAAGAGACACAGAGAAGAAAGATACATAGAGAACAGGCAAAGCCTATGTGAAAATAGAGGCAAAGATTAGGATGTTCAAGCCAGATGTCCAGGAAAGCCTAAGGACACTAGAATCTGGAAAAGACAAGGGATGGAGTCTCTTCTTGAACCTCAAAAGGAATGCAGCCCTGCTGACACTTTGTTTTTGGACTATTGACCACTGGAACTGTAAGAGTACATTTGTTATTTCAATATACCCAGTTTGTGGTGATTATTTACAGCAGCCCTAAGAAACTAATACACTGACAAAATTCACTGATATTTTTCATGTGGTTTAAACTTGACTATAACAAGAAAATCAGTACACTCATTCGGTTGGAAGCATACATACAGATCATTAAATAAATTTACAACAAAAGTACTATATTCATGCTCTGACCATTTCACAGGCAGCAGTGTGGTCATGAATGAGTCCAGTCCATCAGCACATATGTTTGCAATTAAAAAAAACAAAAAACACACAAATGACCTCTGTGTTAATAAGTATACTTTTTTAGAGCTCTTACAAAATACTTATGTTTTTTGTTATCAGTTAGACAGTTTTCCCTCTTTTAAGTAACCTAAATTTTATAGTTTTGATTTATAGATGTTAAAAATAGGGAATAATTTTGACTTGTTAGCCATATCACTTTGGACATTTTTGTTTGTCAATCTTTAGTAGAATTTACCCATTTTATATAGAGATAATTTAATAACTAATCATCAAAAATATATTTTCAGTCTGAAACACTAAGAAATCAATATGGGGTAATTATTGATAAATATTATGAAAATTAGATATAAAAACGTGTAGGACCATAATCCATTTTAATTGAATATAATGTGATTAAGTAAACATTATCTTAGTTTTTGAAGAATAATGTAAGTTAGTAGACTAAAATATAAGAACCCTTGAGATTGCATTGTGGCCACCCAGATAATATGGGATAATCTACCTATCTGAAGACCCTTAACTTCATCATTCTTGCAATGTCCCTTTTCCCATGTAAGGTAACATATTCACCGTGATAGCGCTCAGAGCAGACTACCCCCAAATATGCCAAAGTGGCATATTGATTATTTTGAATTAAAATTACTTGAGAAAGAACCAGTGCAAGAACACTCTGACCTTTCTCTCTCCATCCCCTGAAAGTGGGAAATATACGTCCCATGGGAAAGGTACCCTCCCTGAACCAGGAGACAGAGAGACATCTTTATCAGCAGAGATAGAGCCCAAAAGCTGTACAGCCGTGTGCTGAATAATGATGTTTCAGTGACGAAGGGATTGCATATATGATGGTGGTCCCATAAGATGATAATGGAGGTGAAAAACTCCTACACAGACATCATTGGGTGTCCATTGTTCTACCTATCACATTTAAGTATTTCAAATATCATACTGAAATCTGCTTTAGACATATGCTAAAGAAGTCTGGAGAGGAATTCAATTCAAAAGACAAGTAGTCTAAAACTATACAGCTGAAATTAATGAGATAGCTTAAGGTTGTCTAGAATTATAAAAAAAAAAAACACAGAGTAGGCTGATTTTTAGTGGTAATTCATATTACATTTCTAATCATACATATACACAAGGTTTAAGAAATGCCATGAAACTGGAATAACTATTATGTTTCTGTAATAGAGGCATAAGTTTTACTTTAAATGTGAGGGAAAGAGGGAACAAGCTACGTAGGCTGTGAGGGACTTTGGAGAAAGTAACAGCCAACGAGGTTAATTGTGTTCAAAATTAATTATAGATCATCCTCAAAAACACTCAGTCCAGGGATTAAAAATAAAAATGTAAACATACTTGAATGAAAAGTAATTGTTTTGCTTATGGCCCTACTTCCCTCCTATCCAATATTCACACTCTCAGTAAAAATACACTTGACAAGCTTTAGTGATCAATTTAAATGATTCCCATATTTCCAACTACATCTCAGTAAGAATTAACAAATGACCCTACTGATGGTAGAATCTCATTCTTAAAGAGGTATGTTAGAAAACAAAATTTTGCTGTCTTTACAATATTTTTCTTCTACAAGAGTAATTCAAGCGGTTACACTTGAAACTCTTCTCATTGTTTATTAGTCAAGATAAAAAGAACTACTAATTTTACATGCACCTTGTGATTGTTCATTTAATTTTGGTTTTCATTCTAAGACAATATCCAGTTAACATATTGAGAGTAATAAGAATTTCAAAGGATGTCTGTTACTACTGAAAGTCAAGTCACTTTATCTCAAATTTAAATGAATATAAGTGCTTTAGACCACGTGGCAAATATTTTCATGCATAATACTTGTGATAAAGACTGGAAATATACAGTTAGCAACAAAAGAATAAAACAAAGTCCTAATTAGAATTTCTCAGTGTGGTTGACTATTTTGGATGTTACTCAGAATTTTACATTTAACTCCAATAGCTTCATTGAAAAATGTTCAAAATTGTTCCAACAGGAAGTAAAGGTTTTCCAGGTTTATCTAGGGAGTGGGAGATTAGTGAGTACAATGCACATAGAATGGCTTGAATGAAAACATATTTAAGTATCATAGTGTATTTGTGTGTGTGTGTGTGTGTGTAGACTTTATGCCTGGGATGAATTGTGGAGTGCTTCCTAGACTACGTTGACCATATATAAACACATCTGCTTGGCAAATAGCACGAGGTTTCTATTTCCATAAAAACTCAGAGTAGGCAGAGGCCAACTGTATTATATCCTGTTGCTTAAATGGACTACATTTGGCAAGTGTGGAAGAACAATATATCTTCAAAATTCTCTCAAATCAAATGAAGCTTCATTTTAATATAAAGTCATGAATGAGTATTATTGGTTCTTAAATTATGTTTGTCAGAAAAGAAAGTGGAAACTCATTTACCTACACTCAGTGTCCTTGATGTGTACGAATGAGGAACACGTGAATCAGAATAATAAAACAACTTATTAAAAATAATTTCCTTTGTGTTGATCCAGATATATGGGAGTTTAGGCAATGGTGGAATTAATAAGTCTCTCAGTTTCCCTCTGTATAGAATAATGATATTGTAATGTGAGAGAATAAAAATAATATCTACAGTGGCATGCCAAATATGATTAGCATAGTTTTCATACATTTCTCATTGTTTGCCATCATTGAAAAATAGCTAAACGGTTAATAATTAATATTTAGGTCATTTTAATTCACAGGATACCCTTATATTTAATCTTTCTGTTGTTATCATTAAAGCCGAGAACAAATGAATGTCCCTAACATTGCCATAACAACTGGCAGAATCAACTATGCAATGTTGACATTGATTTTGCTTCAACATATACATTGCTGCAACATTTTAGATGTAAAAATAAGTGATGAGAAGACCAATTTATTAATATATTCCATCTTCGTGTGATAGTGAAGCACAACATTCTGTCTGGCTGTCTGCAGAACGTCAAGATAAATTGCCCCTACTTAGCATAATCATTGTTAAACTTGTTACTGAAACAAGAGAAAGGATATAGAATTGTTTGACACTGAGTGAATGAAGCACTTATTTATTTGTCATGTTGAAATGGTTCTTTTAAGATATAATGGGAGGTTTATTACTGGAAGCAGAAATGTCCAATCTATTGCCAATCCTACCAAACAAAAACTTTTTTTTAATCTCCTTTTTTACGTAATTTCCTGTCTCAAAAAAAAAAAGTCTCCTCCCTACTTCACTAAAGTATCTCAGAGATAAATAAGGATGACACATTGCTGAACTATTTGCAATATGGCAAGAAATGGGTTATGATGAAGGAATATGGAAAGTTGAATGAAAAACAAGTAAACAAGTGGATAATCTTATGTGGGGGAGGGAAATATGTGAAGGGCTTCCAAGGAGAGGTGTTCTATCTAGACCTTGAGTTCTGAGTAGAAGTATCCAGGCAAGCTCATGAGCAAAAACACTTTGAGGAAACAGTACTTATGAGAAGAAATTTGCCAGATGGTATTTATAAAAATATAAAGTGAAATGAAGAAAATAATTAAAGCAATTTAGGACCGCCAACCAGAATAAAATATTCATATATATACATATATATGTGTGTGTGTGTGTATATATATATATATATATATATATATATATATATATACTCTTACATATATACACTCTTACATATATATATATATACCTCATGTAAGTATACACATATATGCTGTATATATGTTTTATATCTATATATGTGTGTGTATATATACATATATATATACACACACAGTTTGTTTTAATAACAAAAACTAGCCAAGTATTTTTGCATGATGAGAGCTCAAAATATGTGTTCTACCTGGAAGAAGAAGAAGGTAGGAGATTAATTTGGAAGATGACAAAGGTAGATGATAATTTTAAGTCTTTTTATTGACTTGGAGAAGCTAACACTGGCTCTGGCTGGTGGCATATTTAATTTATAATCAGTTTTTTCATATTTCTATATTTGAATTTATAGTTTCATAATTATTGATTTTTAAAATATTTTTATTAAAATATAACTAACATACAATATTATATTAGTTTCAGGTATACACAATAGTTATTCAATGTTTATATACTTAATGAAGTGAGCACCATAAGTCCAGCAACCATCTGACACTGTACCACACTATCACAATACTATTGACTATATTCCTCATGCTGTCCGTTATATCTCCGTGACTTATTTGTTTCATATCTGAAAATTTGAACCTCTTATTCCCCTTCAGCTTCTCCCCCCTTTTTAATTTTTCAATTACAGTTGACATTCAATATTGTTTTATATTAATTTCAGGCATACAACTAAATTTGTGTAATTTAAGAAGTGATCCTCCTGACTAGTCTACTACCCACCTGGCACTATACATAGTGATTACCATATAATTGACTACATTCCCTATGCTGTCCTTTACATCCCTATGACTATTTTGTAACTACCAATTTGTACTTCTTAATCCCTTCACATTTTTCACCCTATCTCCCAACACCCTTCTTATCTATTATCTTAATAAATCTAGTACCCATCTGAAACCATAAATAGTTATTGCAACATTATTAACTATATTCCGTATACTATACTTTACATCTCCATGACCATGTCCTCTTTATTGAGTTATCCATCAATGAACACCCAGGCTGCCTCCACATCTTGGCTATTGTGCTATAATGAACATATGGATTCATATGTCCCATCAAAGTAGCGTTTTGGGTTTCTTTGATAATTATCCAGAAGTGGGATTACTGGGTACTTTTTGTCACTTGTTATAGTCTTTGTTTTAAAATCTATTTTGCCTGGTATAAGTATTGATACCACAGCTTTTTTTTTTTCATGAAATATATTTTTCCCATCCCTTTACTTTCAGTGTATGTGTATCTTTTGATCTGAAGTGAATCTCTTGTAGGAAGCAAATGTAAGGGTCTAGTTTTCTTCTCCAATCAGCCACCCTATCTTTTTATTGGAGAATTTAATCCATTTTCATTTAAAGTAATTGTTGATGATATGTAGTTATTGCCATTTTATTATTCATATTTTTGATTTTTGTTGTATTTTATTTTTTGTCTTAAAGAAGTCCCTCTAAAATTCCTTGTAATACTGGTTTGGTGGTGAGGAACTCCCTTAGCTTTTTCTTGTCTGAGAAGCTCTTTTCTTCAATTCTAAATGACAGCTTTGCTGGGTAATCTTGGTTTAGGTCTTTGCTTTTCATTGCTTTGAATATTTCCTGCCAATCCCTTCTGGCCTGCAAATTTTCTGTTGCTAAATAATCTGACAGTCTTATGGGAACTCCTTTGTAGGTAACTAATTGTTTTTCTCATGCTGTTTTAAGATTCTCTCTTTGTCTTTAACATTTGGAATTTTAATTATAATGTGTCTTGGTGTTGGCCTCTTTGGGTTCATCTTGATTGGGACTCTCTGTGCTTGCAGAGATTTTATGTCTATTTCCTTCACCAGGTTAGGGAAGTTTTCAGTTATTATTTCTTTAAATAGGTTTTCAGTTCCTTGCACTCTCTCTTCTCTTCTGTACCCCTGTGATGCTAATGTTGGTAAGCTCGATGCTGTCTCAGAGGCCCCTTATACTCTCAGGTTTTTTGGATTCCTTTTGCTTTTTGTTCCTCTGATTGAGTGTTTTCAGCTCTCTTTTCTTCTAAATTGCTGATTCAGTCCTCTGCTGCAGCTAGTTTACTGTTCATTGCCTCTAATGTATTCTTCATTTAAGTTATTGTATTTTTTATTTCTAACTAGTTCTTTTTTTATGTTTTCTATATTTTTGTTGACATTATCCCTGAGATCATTGAGAATACTGTTAACCAGTGTTTGGGACTCTGCATTTGGTAGTTTGCTTGCCTTCATTTTGTTTTGTTCTTTTTCTGAAACTTTTTCTTTTTCTTTTGTTTGGGAAATGTTTCTTTGTCTCTCCATTTAGGCTGCCTCCCTGTGTTTGTTTCTATGTATTAGGTAGGGCTGCTATGCCTCCCAGTCTTAGTAGAGTGGCCTTATGTAGTAAGTGTGGGGCCCAGTTTCCTTCATCACGAGAGCCGGGTGCTCCAGGTGTGTCCCTTGTGTGGGTTGTATGTGCCCTTCTGTGGTAGTTGAGACTTGATTGTTGTTTGCATGTCAGTGAGAGGGATTGACCCTCAGACTGATTGGTTGTGAGGACTGGCTGTGACTAAAGGTGAGGAGCCATTATATAGAGCTGACTCTACAGGGAAGTCTCGCTTTAATGGGCTCTGGTCATGCCCAGTCTGCTTTTTGGGTGTGTCATCCTTGGAGGTGGCTAGGTGTTGGTCTGGCCCAGTCTGAAGCTGGCCACTGGGCCTGCCAGCCCCTAGGCATCTTGGGAGGGGCCTCACCACAGGCTAAATTCAGCTGCACTCTGTGCTCTGCTTAAGGTCACCTGGCATGAGCCACAAAGCAATCCAGAGATGGCTGCCACCTGTGCTGTATTTGGAATTTCCTTGAGAGGCCAAGCTGTGAACCAAGGCTGGCTGTTGCTAGTGCCATGCTTAGGGTTGCTCAGCCAGAGGTACAGGATATGCCAAAGCCAGATGCTGCTTGTTTGGGTTTTGTGAACCTTTGAGAGATTTTACGAACATACACAGCATGAGCCAAAGCAGGCCATTTATACAGAAAAGTCACTGGAAGTGGCTTGGGTGTGCCCAAAAGTTGGGTGGGGTGTGGTCTCAGGGAATCACTAGGGTGGGACAAAAGTAAGGTGATAGCCAATCTGATGGAGACTCAGATATGGCATTTGTGTGTGTCTGCATGCAGGGAGGGGAAGGGCTCAACAAAAGAAGACTGGCTTCTTCCTGCTTCTCCTTCAAAGAGAAAGCCACCCCTCCAGCCCTCATCCTGAAGCCAGACAACTCAGGTCTTCCTTCTGTGTCCCTGGTGCCTTTGGAGCTCCTGCCCAGTGAGTAAGTCCTTGGGCAGTCCCTTTAATAGGAGAGCCTAGGAGTGCAGGTGCCCTCTGTCTCACTCAGCCACTATCTCTGCTGGTTTTCACAGCCAGAAATTATGGGGACTTCTTTCCTCAGCATTGAAACCCTGGGCTGGGGAGAGGCTGTGACCCCCTTGCTCCTCAGGGGGATCTCTGCAGCTGAGATTTTTAATGGTCAGATGCTGATGTGCGACCAGCCCATTCCGGGTCTCTGCCCTCCAACCAGTCTTGCAGTGGCTTCTTCTGTGTGTCCATAGTTGTAGGGCTTTGGTTCACCTAAATTTCAGGTGATTCTCAATAATTGTTACTCTATAGTTTAGTTGTAATTGATATGGTCCTGAGAGGAGGTAAGCACAGCATTTACCTACTCTGCTATCTTGACTGAAAAAAATCCTGTTATTGATTAATTATGCACTTCAGTCATACTATTGTGTTAAATATATTTCTCTATATAATTGTACTATTTAATGTATGCTATTTTAATAGGATATTTATATTTAAAAGTAAATTTAAAGTTGGGAAGAAAACTAGATTTTTATCTGCTGCTTTATTTTACAAATGAGTAAACTAGGACCCAAAGAAGTTCTATAGTTATACATGGACAGGCACTCTATTAGCAACAACTAAGATTAGAACCTAAATAATTACCCAGTTTTCTACAACTCTTTGTACTACTTCATACTGGTACTTGTAAAACAAACAAACAAAAACAAAAAACAAAAAAACCCAGCAAGTTTATTCTCATTTTTGTATACCTTTTTAATCAGTTTTACCATTATTCACATAATTACCTAAGTCACAAATCTAAAAGTCATATTTCACTATTCCTTTTCTGATATCACTCAATCATCAATACAATTAATATCTTATAAATAATCAAATTCTGTTCACATGCAAAACAAATATTTATGTAATAAATATCTCCTCTCCATTTAACTATGCTCACCCACATTCAATACTTTTAATAATGCCATAATGTCCTCACTAGTGTCTTCATTTCCAACTAGATTCACTTTTCCTCCCCCAATATACATTCATCAGTGTGATTTTTTTTATAATGAAAATCTAGTTATGAATTACCCATAAGCTAGTTAGCATTACTTTCAGCATCAATACTGGATTATATGTGGGTTCCTTAGTATAATCTCTCCTTATGACATTGTATCTTGGCATAAACAGACTATTTTGCCTAGAACATTTAGTCCCTCCTAAACCCTTCCATGCTGTCTAGATATCTGCTCCACATTTGCATCTGTTGGTTTTAAGTCATAAACACTTAACTAATGATAGCTGAACAATAAAATCATTTAATTATACAAGTAACAGGAAGACTGGAGGAAGATATTTCCAGGTTTGGTACATGGCTAAACAAAATCTTCAGAGCTCCAGAATCTTTAAATTTTACTACCTCACCATCTTTAACATGTTGCTTTTCACAGTTTCGCCTCAAACTCACAAATTGGCTGCATTAAATCCAGGTATCACATCCTTCACCAATATTCCTAGTGGAAGAAAAGAATAGGGGAAAAACTTCTTTATTTTTTATTTATTTATTTTTTTGCCATAACAGACTTGATCTCTCCATCCATGAAGCAAAATATTGTCAAAATCCTTGTAACATTTGTATCCCGGTGGGCATAACTTAGAATCCTGGACATTGGTACAACAAGGACACTCAGAGATAAAATCTGGAAAAGGGAATGGGAATGTCATGAGTAGCTGAGACAAATGATGATTCATCCCTTGGTGTAACATACATTGATATATTGACTCAAAGGAGAATTCTATAAACATGGAAGAAGGGGAATACAGAAATGAATATAAGAGGCTTATGAGATTTGATGACTAAGATTCTGGGAAATGGATTAGAGAGAAAAGACAACATGAACTATTGTTAAAGAAATAATATCCCAAAATTGACACACAAGATCCAATCCATAGATCCAGCAATTATACGTAGACCTAAAATGCATGGTAAGACTGGCACAAATGGAGAAAGAATAAGAGAAGGGACTAAAGATCCTAGCATACTGGAAAGTGGTAAAAGTAACAATTCATATTAGGTGGCTACAATGTCAAGGAGGAATAAATGTATTATTCTTTTGGATAACTTAAGGAATACAAAGAATCATTAACAAGCTATGAGAGGAATAAGATTGTAATAAAAATATAAAGTAATCCAATTAAGGTAAGAAATGAGAGCATTAAGGAACAAAATGCAATAAAAACAGTAAATAAATAATTACATGGTCAGTTGAAACAAAACTTTAGTAATTACACTAAAATAAATAACTTCAATTTAAGGAGTAACTCTCAGAGTTTGTACATATGTGGTTTTACTATTAATACATTTTATTTTCCTTACAAACCTCAGTCTTGTGATTCCCTTCATAGATCATTATGGGAGCACTGTGCTCCCTCGAAAATGCATATGTTGCGGTCATAATCCCCAGTACCACAGAATGGGACAGTGTTTGCAGATGGGGTTTAAAGAGGTGGTTTAGAGATTTAATTAAGGTTAAATGAAATTACATTGGTGTACCTTAATCCTATCTGACTGGTGTCCTTGTAAGAGGAAATAAAATGGATATACAATGAGACACCAAGAATGTGTGTGTACAGAAGAAAGACCATATGAACGCACTGAAAAGGTGGCATCTACAAGCCAAGGAAAGGGTCTCAGAAGAAACCAAACTTTGCTGTCGCCTTGATAGTTGTTGGAAATCGAGTCTCCAGAACTGTGAGAAATAAATTTCTGTTTCAGCCACTAAGTCTAATGGTATTTTGTTATGGCAGCTCTAGGAAACTAAACCATACACCCAACAAGAAGTATTCTTTTATCATTTGAACTCCAAAAATTGATTCTCCCCCCTTCTTTTTATGAATTATATGCTTTTTACTTCATATACTAGTTTTTTAAATTTTGGTCCCTTCATGAATTGTACAGTAAATATATATTTTAGAACAACTGGTTATTTACGTGATTCTTGTATATTGATTTATCAACATCAGTTTCTTTACCTGATTCTTGAATATTACTTTATCAATGCTTCATACATAAGAAGAGAGCAATAATATTTGCTAAATGAATTAATGGATTCCCATGCTCTGATAGTAGCATCAGTATTTTAAAATCTAAATATAGTAAAATAGAGTTAATATTACTACAATAATGAATTAGCTTTCAGGGTTTGAGATGACAATCATGACTTTTCTGATACTTAGATACATTTTAATGTTATTTAGTAGAGACATTAGTTAATATTGATTTCTGATTACTACAGAGTACTATAAAGCACATTATATTGTCCTGTATTTTCATTATCAATAATATTGGCCAGTGTTGGTATAGTTCTTTATAGACCTCAAAGATCTCAAAGGTACGTCTTATAGATTTCTGACAATAGTCCTGTGAGAAGCAAGAACACACATAATTCTCTTCATGTTGAGATTTTTAAAAATTCCAAATAAGAGAGGTTTGAGGTCTTGTTCCTTATCAAATAACTAATTGGTGACATAATTATACCAGTAATACTAATCACCTGGTTCCTAATGTATTCCTTCTTCACGTTTCTCTAATCAACTTTGTATGCTGGAAAACAGGAACTAAAGTTGAATCAATCAAGTGAAACTCAGATGCTCCAGGTAGTATTTGCATTCTAACACTTTGCTTGGCCAATAATACTAAGGTGCTTAAGGACTTGGATGCTTTTTCTCACTAGGATGCAATTCCTAAATTCAAACAGTGAATTTCTCTGACTCAACCCATAGGAGTTTCAATTAAGTTACCAATGTTTGCATCTGATTAAATCTGCATGCACCATTTGTGGATATCATTTTCATATAATAACATTTAATTAACACAAATTCTAATGCAGCTATGTGGCCTCTAGTTACTTGTTCCCCATATATAATATGCAAGAGTAATTGCAGTTTTTGCATTGTTGAAATTTGCCATTTGATATTGAAATACATTCTTAATAAACGTGGTTATGTTACACATCATTTTAATGCATATTTCTCGCTTTATGGTTTTTTGCTAATGACTTCTTACTTGCCATTTATTTTACATTTCTTTTAGACTATGGAAATGATGTTAGACAAAAAGCAAATTCGAACGATTTTCTCATTGGAGTTCAAAATGGATGGTAAAGCAGCGGACACAACTGGCAACATCAATGATGCATTTGGTCTAGGAACTGCTAATGAATGTACAGTGCAGTGGTGGTTCAAGAAGTTTTGTAAAGGAGACAAGAGTCTTGAAGATGAGGAGCATAGTGGCCGGGCATCGGAAGTCTACAATGACCAATTGAGAGCAATCATCAAAGCTGATCCTCTTATACATGAGAAGTTGCTGAATAACTCGACACCAACCATTCTATGGTCATTTGGCATTTGAAGCAAATTGGAAAGGTGGAAAAGCTCCATAGTGCCTCATGAGTTGACCGCAAATAAAAAAAAAATCGTCGTTTTGAAGTGTCGTCTTCTCTTATTCTACGCAACAACAACGAACCACTTCTCGATTGAATTGTGACGTGTGATGAAAAGTGAATTGTGTACGACAATCAGCAATGACCAGCTCAGTGGCTGGATAGAGAAGAAGCTCCAAAGCACTTCCCAAAGCCAAACTCGCACCAAAACCAGGTCATGGTCAGTGTTTGGTGGTCTGCTGCCCGTCTGATCCACTACAGCTTTCTGAATCCCAGCGAAATCATTGCATCTGTGAAGCATGCTCAGCAGATCGATGAGATGCACCAAACACTGCAACGCCTGCAGCTGGTATTGGTCAACAGAAAAGGCCCAATTCTTCACGACAACACCTGATTGCATGTCGCACAACCAATGCTTTAAAAGTTGAACGAATTGGGCTATGAAATTTTGCGTCACCTGCCATATTCACCTAACCTCTCGCCAACCGACTACCACTTCTTCAAGCATCTCAACAACTTTTTGCAGGGAAAACGTTTCCACAACCAGGAGGATGCAGAAAATGCTTTCCAAGAGTTTGTCGAATCCCGAGCATGAATTGTTACGCTGTAGGAATAAACAAACTTATTTCTCATTGGCAAAAATGTGTTGATTGTAATGGTTCCTATTTTGATTAATAAAGATGTGTTTGAGCCTAGTTATAATAATTTAAAATTCACAGTCCAATTACTTTTGCACAAACCTAATAAATAATATATTTATATGTATTATAATTATTTATAATTTATTCATATTCCATATGAAGACACAACAAAAATTGCTATTTTTAAAGCATCATTAGTGCAATGTAGTAAAACTACATCTCATATCTCCATGATAATACAGTATTATAAAAGAAATAATCATTAGGATCTTTTTGATAATCAAACAACAACAAAAAATCATGCCCCTGCTAAAAATAAAAATTGTCATATATTCTGCTCTAAATACAATCACTGTGGTTCCTTGGATTAACTACTAATTTCTGCCCAATTCCTATGCTCACCCTTTCTTTGAGAGTCAACACATTGTTCCCTAACACTTTAATAGGGGTTTATTCACAGACCAGAGAAAAGAAAACTACACAAGAGAGTGGTTTATGCCCCAAATGGTCTGTTACCTTTAGTGACATCTTCTCCGAGGCTCCACACTTAGGCACCACATAGAGTAATTAGTCTATTGTTTATGACAATTATCTTAGTCATGTATTATTTTTGAAACATTTTAAATCACACATCTGCTTATATATTTATCACAGAAATAAGCCAAAGGCTTTAAAAAAAATAACTGCTTTGAGTTCTAAAGTTGTGAAAGAGCTAATTAATTTTGCAGGAAGATTACAGTGATTTTGTGGATTTTTTTTTCCCTTTGAAGGTTAATAGATTATTTCTGTTAAAATTCTAAAAAGACCAATTTTTGATGAGAGAAAACAATGCAAATGTAATTTAAACTTTACAGAAATTTTAAAAAATGGCACCTCTACCACCATTGTATCTGTATCTTTTTAAAGATATGATTCTAATATTTTGCTTTTAATTCACATTTGCCACATGATTATATTTTGTCTTAAGGACTAGAAAATTCTGGAATGTAGAGAAATACTGTAATTTCTGTTTATGCAACAAAGTCTTCAGTACACATATCCGAAGGGAAGAAGTATGTAATATTGGCAATACTTTAAATTGTTTCCTGAAAATTATTTCTTAGAGGGGCATAGCCCAGAAATCAGAATTCACCTAGCAATGTAGATTTTGAATATACAACTAACTAGAGGCTGCTTGGCAAATATTAATTTAAATAATCACTGCCTTCTCTCATCTTTAACATGAAAGAGAATGGCATAAGAAGCTTATCAGAGAAGACTAAGCTCCTAGGATGCTGCTATTCTGAGGTGCTCTGACACCATGTTGTCTCCTACCCACACCCACCCTTTATGCAAAATGGAAAAAGCAGCCTTTCACTAAGTAGCTGACTTGCAGCAACAACCAAAAATAGCAGGACTGTCTACTCTCAAATCCACATCTCTATGTTCATTGATTTCCTTTTCATCTCATTTACTCTAATGTCTCCCAATAAAGACATCATTTTGTTCTTAGTCTAA
This sequence comes from Rhinolophus sinicus, assembly GCF_036562045.2. Lineage (NCBI taxonomy): Eukaryota > Metazoa > Chordata > Mammalia > Chiroptera > Rhinolophidae > Rhinolophus > Rhinolophus sinicus. The sequence goes on from NC_133760.1 coordinate 73,898,650, forward strand.
CATTTCAGGGAACATTAAATTATTTTCATGTTAGGTCTTATAGTTAGCATTTCATTTAAGGTCTTATAATTTAAATCAATCCTGTGATGTGGTATTCTGGACCCCAGTTTACTGGTGAAGAGACAAAAAGCAGAAGTCACATAGCTAAAACGTGGGAGAGTGGATGGGATCAGATTTCTCTGTACGATGTCAGATTTCCTAGATCAGATAAGGGTGGTTATGTGGGTGGTTAAGCTGAGAGAAAAACAAGCATAGGGATCCTGATTTATATTTTCAGTGTTTGAATGGGTCTTAGATCAGGAGTGGCGTTTTTAATAACCATGTCTGAGTGAGTTAGTGAAGGTAGTATTTGTGTTAAGGCTGACCAGAGGTATGCTGGCAGCATAAAAAGGACGCTTCCTCATTTAGCTAGTTTTAGATTTTCTACGACTCCTTTCCTCTCCACTCTCTCACTTTGGAATTCCTATATATTGAACTGCAAGGCAAAAATACAGAGCAAGGGCAGACTCCTACCTAATTAATATTCAATTGCTTCTCAGTGTATTGGCCCACATGGAAGAGGCAGAGGGCAACATTTGGTGTGATTGAAAGGACAGAGACCATGCAGTGATATCTGAAAATCACGTTGCACTCAAGAGCTCCACATCTCTCAAAACAACCACTTTAAAAATGGCCGGAAAGGACAGGAACTAACACCTTTTTCAATGTTCACTAGATGTAAACATTTTCAACATGTCACTCTTTTCACAGAATTTCGTTTCAGAGAACATCACTATCCCAGCAGTAGAATAAGGTCTGTCATTTTAAAGACTAAACACTTTTACTGGTGTTAAAAAATTTTTGATATATGACTTCTTTATGTATAACAGGAAGATTTCCAGGGCAGTGTTATTTCTACTTCTCTGTTCTATGAACAGTTCTACATGTTAAAATGTAATTATTTAGGCAATATAAACATTCTTACATATATGATTATTTTTTATAGCAAGACTGGGGGAGGGGAAGAAACCTAATATCTACACAGAGATAGTGAAAGACGGAAAAAAATTGTTAATTTTCTCCAAGATAAGATATCAAATCTAACATCTCCATGTACATTGTTTTTTTGTTTGTTTTTTGCCACAATTGCAAGTTTCATTATGGCCTAATAATTCTTTGACTCCTCTCCCTCCTTTCTAATTCTCTGTATATATTTATCTTGCCCTCACTGTTGAAATAGAGTTGGACTTCATTAGTGAACCCAATAAAGCCTTCAGGCGAAAGCAGAATCCTACTGGAATTTCTGTGTCTATCGTAAGTATGAAACTTAAAGTAATTAGATGCTCATGACAAAAGAAATTTGACTACCTTCTTACCGAGGCCATACTTTTCTTCCCTACATTGATATTAAGTGTACTTCTCTTGTTAAAATTTGGAACAGTATTCCATATCACGGGCATGAAAACACCTTCCTTAAAGAAGACTAAAGGGATCAGAAGTAAAAATCATAAAGAAGAAACATATTTCAGATTGTTTAAATTGATGGGATGGCTGTTACCTCTGAAAGCACTGATCTTTTATTGCTGGCATGTATTTTGCTGAAAAAAAAACACAGATCATACTAACAAAAATAAAACATTTTAGGATTTTATCCAATTCTCTTGAAAATTTTGCAAAATTTAAAAAAATTTATACAAGCCTTTAGGGCAAAGGTTACTTTCCAGATTTTTAGAGATAAGCTCGATTGTATAATAACTTGAAAATAAGATAGTCATCATCTTTGTATAGTGAATGAAAAAAAAAATCTGAGAAAATAGAAAACTTCTGATAAATAGCAGAGGTTGCATTTAATCTTCATCTCCTAGTAAAACTATGTAGATAGCAAGGGTTCAGCAGGTTATAAAATCAGCTTCCAAATACATTTTACAGAAGCTTTTGTGATACAACATTTGAATAAAAGAGTATATTACTTCCATGGGGATTGCTTTGTCTTTCTGTAAAACTTTTTTTGTCCATAATTTCCTTTTAAATTATGCTTAAAAAAAAAAAAAGGTATTCTTCTTTTCTACTTGAAACCTACATTTTCTGACTATATTTTCCCGTGTGTGTGCACGTGTACGCATGTGAGGGTTTCTGGGTGTGTATTTTAATATCACATTGCCTTCAGTTTGAATTTTCATGAGTTTTATTATTGACTTCTTTCTGATTAGCCACTCAACTCTCTAAATACATACTCTGCATAATGCTAGCTAGTTTGTGAAATAAGCTGTTTTGCACACAGCTAAAGCAGGATCATTTCAGCATTACTGCCTTATTTATAGATGCAAACCATTATTCCAAGTAATTACAAATTCTTCTTATTCTTCACAATACACTATCAGTTGAAAACTATGGTTTACAACTCAGTCTCATGGAATTTGGCACTTTTCTTTCTAATATGGCTGGCCAAAATGAGATTGGCTTTTCCCCATATATAATATATTTTAAATGTTGCATTTTTCTCCAATAAAAACATCTATATCTCTTTTCCTGCTGAAAATAAAATTCAATGTCATTCCGTTTTCAAGGGCAGGGTGGTAATTTGTAAATGAGAAACAGCTGTATTTTTGCTAATTTATTCTAAAATATTTGCTAAAAATTTAAAAATGTAGTAGATTGAATATCTCCTACATTGGGAATTAATGCCAACATTTCTTGGCTTTTAGCTATGACATGGAGATTGCCTACCATTCCTTTCAGCATGTTTGATAGCTGGTGCATGCTTGAGGTTGTGTACGGCACACAGTTTAGATTAGGTTCCTGGTAGTCATAGGTCAGCACTCATTCAAAAACGAAAATGTATCATCTTTTCATGCCTTCATCCTCATACCTACCTGGATTGTCCCAAGAATGAAGTGCTTCACACTTCTTAATAACCTTTTAAATACAATTAAGTTAGAATTGCAAATGCCTATTTGTACAAACACAGGACCATTATAACCGTAACACGATATTCTAAGTATAATAGATTCAAGCTGATCAAGCTGATCACTGTTTTTCCACTAAGCACAGGTTTGGAAGTACCACTTTTATAAGTTTGGATGAGATACTTCTTGAAAACACTCAGTGGAGCTAGTCTGTAGATCTGCACAGGAAATGTCTTCAGAATTTTTACTACCACATAGATAACTCCTGTGAAAGTTCACCCTCCGCAGCTCTATGATCAAGAAAAGAGCATCATCAACATTTAGAAATATTTAAATACTTACAAACTTATAGCAATCATCATTCTATTAAGCAACAACTTTCCCTCAGGCATTGATGGAAAATTGTTTTTGCTTTGAAATGACATTTTTTCCTAACCTAAATGGTAACTCCTAATGATCAGATCAGTTTTCCTTGCAATGTATGGACGGCTTCCACAGTTACAATTGAAGCTTTCTGTAACAGCGAAAAATTGATAGTTTCCTGTAACTGCAAAAAGAAACTTTTGATAATACTTCATTAAAATTGACAACAATACAACAAAAGATACTGTTTCTGAATGCTCTGTGCATCGGTGGCCAATGAGGGTGAAGAAGGAAGCTTCACAGGCCTATCTGATACTATTCCATACATTCTTTTTATTCTAGTGGCAATAGATTTCATGCATACTCAAAACAGTCTATAAACTCGTAGATTATACAACCCATTTCAGTTTGGGTTCTGTCCAAGTTTGGGCCACTACATATTTTTAAATCATATTTTGGAATTGTACTACCGGAGATAATTATAAGTGGTACAGAGAGTGAGCATATGGAATGTCTGAGTCTTAACAGTCTCCTTTACAGCAAAGAGTAGCCCATCATCATCATCAATGCATAAAAGTATCCAAAAGTAGCAAAAGTCTTATAAAATCCGGTATTATTTTTCAGTCTTTGCATATGACCAAACTTCTGTGTATCCTGAAAAAAATATATTCAAATGAATAGTATATTCAATATCTTTACATGGCTATAAACAACTCTCAAATGTCATTGTTTTTTTTTTTTTGTTGTTATTGTTTGTTTGTTTTTTAATTTAGGTCTAATAAACAGAAAATAAAATGTACAACTCTTAAATTGTCAATTTTATAGGGTTTTAAAATTGAATGCTCCTGTCTACCCTTCTGTTATGGAATTAATTATTTCCCTACTCTCTCAAAATTCCTATTAGGTCGGTGCAAAAGTAATTGCGGTTTTTGCAATTATTTTTAACTTTTTAAACTGCAATTACCTGTCCACCAACTAATAGTTTCAAGTTCTAATCCCCAGTGTAACTGTATTTGGAGATAGGACTTTTAAAGAGGTAATTAAGGTTAAATTAGGTCATAAGCATTACTCCCTAATCCAATGGTACTGTAGTCTTTATACAAAGAGGAAGAGACATCAGGAGTACTCAGAGAAAAAGGACATGTGTGGACATAGCAGGGAGATGGCCACCAACTGCCAATTAAGGAGAAAGGCCTCAGGAGAAATTGAACCTGTTGATACCTTGCCTTAGACTTCTAGCTTCCAGAACTGTGAGAAAATAAATGTGTGCTGTTTAAGCCATCCAATCTGTGTTGTTTTGTGATGTCAGACCTATCAAACTACCTCATAGAACATTTCATATACCCAAGAAGTTACTCTCTTGCCCTTTTAGAGAAAATTCCCTCTACCTTTCTGTCCCCTTCCCCTCATCAAATGCTATTTTCTATTGCCAGTAATTAGTTTTGACTATATGTGGATTTTCATATGAATGAAATCTTATAGTTTTTACTTTCTTGTGTATGGATTTTTTTTTTTTCACTTAATATAATGTTTTTGAGATTCATTTATCTTCTTGTGTGTGTTAGTACTTTGTTTTTCTGCCACCAACTAGATGGTCTAATATCTTTGATATACAATTATTTAGACCTATAAAAGGAAATAGAGCTAGGTGTCTTTTGAACGCTAAAATTCTATATGAATTTTTAGCGTTCTAAATTTATTGCCATTTTCCAATTTTCTTTCTTTTGCTTTTGATATTATCATTCATGGAGAATATCCATGGAGAAACTTGGCACCCTTTGAAAAAACATTAAGATCGGAGGACTGGAAAAATGATTTCAGATAAGATGTGGGTCTTAAGGGGATACAATCTTAAATTCAGTTTAGAAATTGACCTTTCTCTATGAGTGAAATAAGCAGTAGAATTTAAAATTGCACTTACGGTAGAAATAAATTACAATGTGTAAATGTTAAATTCTTAACAATGACTTGCTAATGAATTAACTCATGTTATATATAAGCTTGTGAAGAAAATTATTTGTTAACTATATACTAAAACTGAAAAATATATTTTTAATTAAAATAATACTAAGGAAATGAAGAAAACTTTGGGCAGTGGAAGTTCTACATTTACAGGTTGTGATCAACATATACGGTGAATGTTTAAATAAAAAATATTATTACAGTAAAAGACACATTGTTATAAATCACCTTCAAAATATTCCCCTCACTTCGAACACACTTATCCCATCGTTCTTGCCACTTTCTGAAGCAGTTCTGGAAGTCCTCTTTTGTGAGTGTCTTTAGTTGTGCTGTTGTGGCTGCCTTGATGTCCTGAATCAATTCAAAATGTTTACCTTTCATGGTCATTTTGACTTTGGGGAAGAACCAGAAGTCACATAGTGACAGATCTGGTGACTAAGGTGGAAGACGACACACCATATGTTTTTTATTTGACAGAAATTGCCATATCAGAAGCGATGTGTGACATGGACCATTGTCATGATGGAGGATAAAACCGTTTGTTCATTTAATGCTGATGTGTTGTTTGTGATCCACGATTTATGGCACACTTTAAAATACACCTTCTCTCAACCATAGCTTACACCTGACTGACTGCATGGAACAAGTTGAAACTTGTCACACACTGTTACTAAGGTTGGATACATTGCCTCCCATACTGAAGATCCCTGTCTTTCTGTTGGGTGGCACTCGGCAGCAGCATTCGCCATATTTTCTGTATTTTCTGATCATATTTTTTTATCGTGCCTATATATAAAACAGTCAATATTAACATAAATCATCAATATAAAAATACATTAATTTTAATTGCAATAATATAGAAAGAAAACAACTCAATTCTACCGAAAGCCCTTGGGATCACTTCTAATACAAAATTTCTTAAAGATATTTTAATGTATAACAATTTGGATGGTTCCTCAAAATGTTTTTGACCTTATATACTATTAAAAGTTTATTAGAGATTATAACTAGGTAAAGAAATAGAATCAACATACAGGTAAAAAATGGATACAACGTAAGGATTTCAATAAAAATATATACCTTCTCCATATTTATAAATTTAATCTTGATAAGTACCTAATATATGTGGAGATAAAAAAAGACTGAAATATTGAAGAATTAAAAATATCATTAGAGAATTTGGTGTATAAAATAGTCATATTTTACACCTAAAATATCCTTTTGAATTTGTTTCAATATTTATCATATGTATTTGCAATTGTTACTTATTTTCACATGAAAGCATTCTTAAAACTTTATATTAGTGAAAAGTATTTTCCTAAGAATAAAGCATTAGGAACAAAATTTCTAAAGAAAAAAAACTACAATAAACTTATTTTACCACTTAATTGTTTCACTTTAACATTTTCCCATATGTTCATATCTTTGTTCTTTAATATAATCCAGAAATTCTGCATCTGGAAGGTGTAATTCCCAGATCCACATTTCAAAGCAAGGCAAATTAAGGTGCTAATTGCAGAAATCTAATTTCAAGGAATACAGTTATCACCATACATTTAGAAATGAAAACATCACATAAAGAGGAAATATCACTAGATTTCATTTAAGAACAAAAACATTCTAGAACTCTTTTTCATTTTCCTTCTACTTGTGCTGAGATTCCCCTGGGAAAAGATCATTAGGCAGAGTGTTTTTGTGCTTTGAGTTTACTAAGCAGACATCCATGAAGGACAAGAGGAATAAAGCATGGAAGAAGGGAGACTACTACATGAATTTATTCTTGATCTGGCCATAGCTAAGTTTATCTGATTGCTTGATTTGGAGGTACTGTGCTTTAGGAAGCCACATACAGTCCTTTTTGGGACAATCCTGCAAAGGGAAAAAGGAGGAAGCATTTATTCAAATCTTTTTCTCATGGGGAGAACTCCTTTGAACTTCTGTATTGAGCAAGTGTAGATGGATGCTGAGACTTACTGCAGTGAGATCAGCAGGGGGAAGGGCAGGAGGTAAGGGGCTATCAGGTTACCCATGTGTTAGGCTGATGGCAGCTGGACTAAGAGACGAAGGTGGCCCAGAGGTTGTGAGATGGCACATAAGAGTGGTCTGATGAATTAACAGATGTTTTTAAACATTTGTGCTATTTCTTCAAAGTATAATGGGTGTCTTCTATAGGAACACTCTTGATCGCAAGGAATTTGGATGTAATTCTAATTTTATTGATAAAATAGGATTATATATATATAACACATTAAATTTAAATATCAGAGACTTTTAGTTTCTGTTTCTACACAGAGTTTGGAAACTATTACCTTCATCCTTATAATATGAAAATAAAACTAAACACACTGAATATCAACAACTCTTCTTAGATCCATCAGAGAATTGAGATCATGCAACAAACTATTATCCTGAAAGTTGAAGAGAAAGGCAGATACAAAGAATCACAGCTTACTGGGAGAAGAAACCCATGAGTAGATATTTACCACTGTATCCAATACTAGGAGGAACATTTAAATTGCAATTTACAAATGGCAGGATGCTCAGTGTGGACTTAGTTTGAGACTAAAAAGTTTTAGAGTAGGGGGCCCAACCTTAGGGGGAAGCCCCACACTTTTGTAAATTTATCTCTAGGAACCCCACTAGGCTCTCATGATGAAGATTGGAAAAAAATTCTCTCATGTTTGCCATAGGGTGTGTGGAGGGGAGATAACCACTTGAAATTTACGAGGTGTGATCAAAAAATACAGTTAATGCTGCTGCCGAGTGGCATCCAATGGAAAGTCAGGGATCTTCAAAACGGTAGCGGCAAGTCAAACCTTAGTAACAGTGTGTGACAAGTTTCAACTTGTTCCATGCAGTCAGTCGGGTGTGAGCTATGGTTGAGAGCAAGTGTGTTTTAAAGTGTGCTGTAAATCATCCTCTATCATGACAACGCTCCATGTCACACATCACTCCTGGTACAGCAATTTCTTTCCAACAAAAACTACGGTGTGTCCTTATTCACGTTATTCACCAGATCTGGCACTGTGTGACTTGTGGCTCTTCCCCAAAGACAAAATGATTGAGGACATCAAGGCAGCCATGACAATACAACTAAAGACACTCACAAAAAAGGACTTCCAGAACTGCTTCAGAAAATGACAAGAACGATGGGATAAGTTTGTTCAAAGCAAGGGGAGTATTTTAAAGGGGATTAATGACAATGTGCCTTTTACTGCAATATATTTTCTTTTAATTTAAACATTCACCATATTTTTTTTATCACACCTTGTACATGGAACTTTCTGTTCTCCAACTGCCCTCAGGGATAACTACTTTCTCAAAGCCTAACTAATGTGGAGAAAAGGAAATAAGTCCAGCCACCTCCTGCCTTCATGTATCACCCAAGATGGAGATGGAGACCAAAAATACTTAAGAAGATCACAGCCCAGGCACATAGGCCCACTGAAAAAGTGAGTTCTATTTACAGAATTATAGAACACTTTCCTTTCATCACCTCTGCCAGACACCAACATGACTCCTGTAAAATAATAGAGCATTACACTGAAAGAACTGCAAGGCTCAGAGTGTACTTAAGAAGGAATTGCTAATGAAAACCAAACAACAGGGGGAAGAAAAGAAGAACACCAGAGGAAATTAAAGTCTCAGATAGCTACAGATATAGAAAACAGTAACCACAGTGTATCTCCTAGGAAGATATCCACAAGCTCTCACATTAAAGGAACATTTACCTTAGTTCATATTACTTAATGTGTCATGGCTTCCATACTTAATAATGAGAAATTGGATTACTTCTTCCTAAGAACGGGAACTGGCAACAATTTCTCCTCCCACTCCCCTACTGAACATTATACTGGAAGTCCTAGCTAGTGAAATAAGAAAACAAAAGGAAATAAAGGAATACAGATTGGTAAGAATGAAATAAAACTGTGTTTGAAGATGACATGATCATGTATGGGATTATAGAATTATAATCCAAAATTTGAAGTAAAACCTGAGTTCATACTAATATCAATAAATAAATGGTTAAATAAATTAAAGTAAGGGAGAAAAGGCAAATCTCCCATGCAGAAGCCTTCCAATAAATTTTGTAGATACTCTACCCTAAAAGAAGAGAAGCATAGTTCCCTGTTCTTGAATGTGGCTCTCCATGGTGACTTCTTTCCATAGGCTACAGCTTGAATAAGGGAGGGAAAAAAATGCATAACATCACTATGCAGAAACTTGGCAAAACTACTTCAACTACATGATCTAGGTCAACATCAATCAACTTAGATTGTGTAGATAGTATATACTCTAGTTATGATATGATGAAAATAGCAGTATGGTCTTTCCCCTGAAGCCATAAAATCTTGATCTAATAAGAGAAAACTCAAGACAATATTAACACAATTTCATTAAATTCATCAAATTTCTTAATCTCTTTATTTTTTTAATTAAGGAATATAAGGAAATATTTTAAAAAGTATAAAACTCAGGAGAATACATAATGGGTAATGACCAGATAAATATAATATTTTCAGATATTCAATTTAACTATCTTAAATTCAGTAGCAGAACTCTAAATTGAATCTAATTTAGTGTGTGATACTCGCTCTAATCCTTTTATAAATGAAAACTTTAAATTTACTGAAATCAAATAAAGTAATTTTGACAGGTCTTGATGAAGTTTTGTCAGTTTTCATTTCAATGCATTTAAATTTAGAATATCAAAAGAAACTAAATCTAAGAGAAATTTTATAATCAAAACTGGTGTAAATACCAGCAGGAAGAAAATGATCCAATGTAACTCATGCCCATATTGGCCTATTTCAGAGCATGCAATACATGCTAATACAATATGAGACTGAGTACAAGTTCCCTCAAAATCAGGCCATTTTCATGGTAGGTGAACTATTTAAAATATCTTCATTAAAATTTGTGTTTCTAAATTTTCTATTAAGCACACATGAAGTCATTATAAATGGAAATTATATTTGATATAAATGATTTTTAAGAGCAAATTTAATTTATTTAGACCAAAAGAAAAAAGAAATTTGGTAGGGAGTTTGTTTAAGGGAATTATCATCAGCAATTAGAAGAGTGCTCAGTATAAGTTTTTCAGCAAAAATGTTTGCATGTTAAAGAAATTTAGTCATGTATAATTATACCTTTTTTCATCCTTCTTTTCAATATCTGTGTGTGTATATATATATATATATATATATATATATATATATATATATAAAGGTATTATATATATGTGTACATATATATACATATATATATATATATATTTCTTTTTTCATGTGGAAGTTAAATAAAGATTTTGGAGCAGCTAAAATTTATTAAGTATTTTTTAAACAGAAGCTATGGGTAAACAAAACCAAAATTCCAAAAAGTAGCTAAACTGAGAAAGGGAGGTGGATGAAAACAAAGAGAAAATAAAAACAAATTATAAACTGCAGAACTGAAAGGCAGAGCATGTCTACAGATCCTGCAGACATTTATAGAATAATACAACATTATAAATAATTTAGTACCAATAAATAAACAGTTGAAATGATGTATGCATTGAATCATGTGCCACCAAAATTCATATGTTGAAATCCCAACCCCTGGCATCTGAGAATATGACCTTGTTTGAAAATAGAATCATTGCAGGTAGAATTAGTTAAGATAAAGTTACGTTGGAATGGAGTGGGCCCTTGATCCAATATAACTGGTATCCTTATAAAAAGAATGTCATGTGAAGAGAGAGTCATATACAGAGGAAAGATGATGTAAAGATGCATAACAGTTATGGTCACCTACAAACCCAGGAGAAAGGCCTGGAGCAGATCTTCCCTCGTCACCCTCAGAAGGAACTAACACTGCCAACACCTTGACCTTGGGTTTGTAATCCCCAGCACTGGAAAACAACAAATTCTGTTGCCTAAGCCACCAAGCTGTGGTATTTTGCTACAGCAGCCCTAGAAAACTAATACAGATGAAATAGACACATTCCTTGAAAGGTGCAAGTTACAAAAACTGGCACAAGAATTTACACAAAAAAATGAACAGTGCAATATCAATTAAAAAATAATTTAGATATTTCTACAAAGAGATTTGAAGACCAAGAGAAGATGTTTCCTGATGAATAACTACTATTTAAAGAAAAAAATAATACCAAACCTACAGACTCTTTTTCAGCAACTAGAGAAGGAGTGAACATTTCCCAGCTCCTGTGAGGGCGGTGTTACATTAATGCCAAAACCAGAAGAGAGGTCAGCAGAAAGAGAAATATGGAGTTACAGCTCTAATGCACATAAATGCAAAATCCTTGACAAAATTTTTGAGAATCAAATCCAAGAATATATAAACAGATGATGAATCATGATGGGAATTTTAGTTTGGTTTAATGTCTAAAATGAACAACTTCGAAGAAAAGAAATACAGCATAGCAATTTATGAAAGAGAAAAAAACACAACTATAGTAGGGAAAATCAAAGTCAAAAGCAGTTTTCTTTAAAGGAATGTAATTTTTACAAATTTATAAAATTGATAAAGTATTGTCAAGAATATGAATAAGTATATAAAAGAAAATATTACCAATGCTAATAATAAAAACTGAACTTCACCACAATCATTAAAAGAATGCTGAATAGATATTATAAACAATGTTAAGACAATATTTTTGAAAATTTAGATGATTTGGTCCAATCACTTGATATAACCTCAATTAAATTATAATATAATCATAAATAAATATATGTGAATAATTCTATAATTTAAAACAAATATAATGCATAGTAATATAGCAAAGAAAGAAGTAAAACTGCCTCGAAAGCCACTTTAATTAAAAATAATAATAATAATAAAAAAATAAAGATGACATTGTTGTACACGGAGAAAAATCTAAAAGGATATAAAAAAAAGCAGAATGGATAAGTTAAGTTTGCAATGTTATCAGATATGAAATCATAAAATCCTTGGATTTAATCTAATGAAATATACATAAACCGTTGGAAATTACAAAACACTGCTGAGATTTCCATGCACCAGAAAACTCAATATTTTTATATAAGATCTCCAAAATTGAGCTATAGATTCCAAGTAATGCCTGTTAAACTCCCAGAGGTTGTGAGTATATGCATATTTATGTATTTGTGTGTGTGTGTTTAAGTTAGTAAGCTGAACCATAACTCTACAGGGAAATGCAAAGACAAAGAGCAGCCAAGATTATTTTAGGAAGAATAAATGTGAAGAATTTTACCACTAAGTTTTAACATCTATTCCATATAACAGCAATTAATGTGCTATTAGCACAAGGATAAACATATAGGTTGAAGATGCAAAGGGAGTTACAGAAATAAATTTATATATATTGGATTACTTAATTTTTTAACAACTTCATTAAGGTATAATTTATATGCAAAAAATGGACATGTTTAATGCATAGAGTTTGATGAGTTTGCAGTATACATACACCCATGGAACCATTATCACAATAAAAGTAATGGACATATCTATTGACCCTAAAAGGTTCCTTCTGCTCTTTTGTTTTTGTTTTTGTGGTAAGAACACTTAACACCGGATGTACTCTCTTAACATGTTGTTAAGTGTACAATAAGAAACCATTTACTATATGTGCTACGTTGTACAGAGACCTCTAGAATTTATTCATCTAGCATAACTGAAACTTTATACCCATTGAGCAACAATTCCCTCTATCCTCTTCTCACTTGTCCCTGGCAATCCTCGTTCTATTGTCTGTTTTTATGTTTCTTTATTTTTAGATACCTCCTATAAGAGGAATCATGCAGTATTTGTCATTTTGTGAAGGGCATTTCACTTAACATAATGTCTTCCAGGTTCATCCATGTTGTTGCAGATGGTATGATTTCCTTCTTTTTTAAGGTTAAATAATATTTTATAGTATGTATACACCACAAGTTCTTTATTAATTCATCTGTCAATGGACATTTCAGTTGATTCCATATCTTGACTATTGTGAATAATTCTGCAATGACTAAGGGAGTGCAGCTATCACTTTGAGAGTCTGATTTTAATTAATTTGAATATATACCCAGATGTGAGAATGCTGGATCATATGGTAGTTCCATTTTTAATGTTTTGAAGAACTTCTGTACCATTTTCTATAATGGCTGCACCATTTTACATTCTCACCAACAGTTCCAATTTCTGCACATTCTCACTGACACTCATAATTTTATTTTCCTTTTTTAAAAAAGTAATAGCCATAATAACAGGTGTGATGTGACATTTTGTTGTGGTTTTAATTTGTATTTCTTGATAATTACTAATGTCGAGAAGCTTTTCATATACCTGTTCTACTATTGTATGTCTTCTCTGGAGAAACGTCTGTTAATAACTCTTGCACATTTTATAAATGGGTTGTCTTTTTGCTATTGAATTTTAGGAGTTCCTTGTATATTTTGCATATTAACTCTTTATCAGATGTACAAATACAATACCAGAAGCACAGGCAACAAAAGCAAAAATAGACAAGTTGTGACTACCTAAAAGTAAAAATCCTTCCGTACAGAAAAGGAAACAATCACCAGAATGAATTGACGGCCTACAGAATAGGAGAAAATATGTACAAACCACATATGTGATAAAGGGTTAGTAACCAATATATATAAAGGTTCCTAAATTTATTGCAAAGGTGCCACTTTAATCCGTGGGGGACAAAGGAATGGATTTAAATAGGTGATAATAACCTCTCAGTCCTCACTGCTTGCAGGATTATCATGAGTCATAATTTTTATATCTTCACAAAGTACTTTCCAGCTTCTTAATGACTGAATTACTAACTGAATGCTCATTTGATTTTTCTTCTGCCTCTTTCTCTCCTTTTGTTCTCTTTCCCATTTACTTTCTCTTGCATCTCTTTGCATACTTTTTTTCTATAGCTTATAGATCAATTTTCATATTTTTAAATAGTTTTAAAAGTGTGTTCAACTGGTAGTCCATCGCCCTCTATAAATATATCTTGGATCTACTGGTAGTTTTTCTGGGAGCTAAAAATTATTAATCCTACTATAGAATTATTTCCAAAGCAGTAATTTTGATGATCATCATCCAAAATCATTCCATTTCCTTAAACATCCACACATAATTTAAAAATCTGAATTAAAGTGCATACATGAACACTGAAAAAACACTGTGACTTTATCTGCTAATATTAGTATATATGGGTTTTTTTAAGTTGAAATAATATTATCTAGCTGCATCATGTTTCTCAGTCAGCAATTTTTTTCTTTTGCAGTCTACATAGTGTTTCTCTATTATTCCTCCATGGGAAAAACAGGCAATATACATGCATATACCCTAAATGACATTTGATAATTTTATTACCTGTTAATATACCCTATCGTCTTGATAAGAAGTCATCTTCAGTGTCTGAGCCTTTAAGCTTCAATCTGAGCAAGATTTTAAGTAACATACATAATATAGTAATATTATATAGTAAAATGTATGTAATTATATATTATCTAATAAATTTTTGTTTCTTTTTTCTAGTAATTATTTTTAATAAATAAATGATAAAGATCCTATATTTAAATTTACATGTATTTAAAGTTAAAAAAGTAAACTTAAAACTTTAAAAGATATACACGTGCATATATATGCCCTTTCTATTAAATTAAACATTTTAAGAGAAATTTGAAATAATATATGAACACGCTACATTTTTGGAAATGAATGTTCTTGGATGAGTCAAAATTTAAGTTCCCTTTACTGTTCATCTCCAACTTCATACTAGAGCAGTTTGTTTTTCAAAAAAATAGGTGTAATCCATCTTAATCACCATCATTTTTCATATTTGTCTGTATTCAAAAGCAAAAATGCTATACTTGTATTTTGTTTAAACTTAGAAGCAGCTGTTCTAACATATGTTTCATCATTTAGAAGATCGCCTGACATTCAGAAAGAATAAACACCATGATGTCATTATCGACCAGTAACATTTTGTCCATCAAATACATGAAGACAACAAAACACATATGTATCATTTAATCTCTTTTTCACTAGGCTTAAGGAAAGCAATGCACAAGGTGATATCAAAATTCCCTTCCAGCTCTAATAATTTAGAGTTCTATTGACATGTCCTACTCAATATACACTCTGATTTTCCCTCTCACGTATTTTTCAAGCCAGTAAAAATACGTGAGACTTTAATCATTTAATCTTCCTTTAAACATGTACGAATATACTGCTTGTTTTGCTTTCAATCCATCTTAAACTTAATCTGTCTGAAGAAACTATTTTTTCACATTGCTGTCAACTCAGGAGCTGAGTTACGCTCTCAAATCCCCAATGCCTTGGCACTTGGACCATACCCAGTCTGTTGTAGATGTAAAAAGGTACATGCATTGGCCACTATTGCCTTTCGGTTGCTTTACATCTTCTTCAATGATCACTACTCATGCCATTTTAGCCATCTACACCCGCAGTCACATCATCAACCTTGAAATTTCCTTCAAATGTTTTCATTCTATCTTTTATGGGTTCTCACTGGAAATATTGTCTGTTTTTCAGGTGACACAGATCCTCTTCCAGTCAGAACAAGTAACTCTGAGCACACAGATTTGAACACTGAAACTACTCTATAACATATATTCATATTTATAATTAATTTTCAGCCTCACAGTGTCTTTTATCACAAAAGCAACTGAAAAATGGGCTAAGAAACAATGTACTTGATGGAAATTTCACACTCCTGACTATCCACAGCATTTTCTCATTTTTAGCATTAGAATGGCTCTGCAAAAATTAATTCAAGATGATTTCTTACCCATCCTTCCTCATCTCTTCTTACTTTACACTTAAGTAATGCAGTTTAGTCACTGAATGTGCTGTTCCTCAAAAGGGATGATCAGCTCTCAGCCAATTCCTGAGTAATCATTAGGAAAAAGGATTGGGTATTATATCACCCTATTTTGAGAATTCAGTATTCCACCTTTCCAGGCCATGATGCCTCTTTAGTTCCTTTAATGGTGACTCCAGCCACCCAGGTATTACAACCTATGAGTGGTAGCTTAGCCAGAGCAAGCTTAGGGGATTCACATTAATCTGCTTTATTTACCTAGATTCTCTTGTCGGATTGACATGAGCATAGATGATGAGGACAATGAGGACTTAAAACTTTATTCACCAAGTTCCACTACAGTGGTCCAGGTGGCCTGATGTGGGGTCCATAATGGGTCTCTGCACACTTTACAAAATACCCCGACCTTTTGGCAGTTAACCCTTTGGGACAAAACATGTGGGTGAAAGTAGGAATAACTGAAAAAGAAAAAGGTGAAGTTATAGCTGCAAGAATGAGACACAACTATTTTGTAACCGTGGAGAGAGAATAGGAATCAATTCACCTAGGAAATATCATAGGTGCCTGGGAATCCTGAAGGAGAAAAAAAGCTTTCAAGACTTTTGTCATTCAAAGCCATTCCTGAAGCCTTCATTAGGAGGAAAACACCATGGTTAGGATCTTCTGAATTCTTTCAAGTACCTTAAATATAACACCTGGGTCAGCTACTTTAGCAAGATATCTCTGACATGATTTGGTAGTTATTTCCTGTAACACTACTTACAGCCTATCAGAAACAGCATGGTATCACTCCAGCTTTGGCACCTTTCATAAAAATACCATTCTGATCCTCAGAAATCTTTCATACTCCTCTTCCTGAGACATCAGTCATTGTGTATGGCAAATGGGTGCTGCACAAATGTTAGTGTGGACCAATAGGTCTGATTTGACTGTCTGCCTTTGGCAGTTCATCTAACAACAAACACTAGACTCAGCAGAGCCTATCAGATGATGAGGAAACTGCATTGGAGTCACTGTCGACCTCTACTTCCCAGCAAATGTGCCATTGGCAATAACTGTAACCAATACATTCTTTCCAGGGTCACTATGTATACTCTACATCCATCCCCTGGTGGTTGGTTTGGCTAAGATTTCAAATGATTGTTACATGGTTGTCGTGATATTCATCATGTAAATCCAAGATTTCCTGATTCTCTAGAGCCAGTGTTAAAATCCAATAATGTCATTCTGCAGAATGAATGCTTCACACAGTATTTCTCTTTGCCTGATTTCTAATTTTTTAAAACTACCAATGGTATGCTAAAAGGTGGTCTGCCATCATCACATTCCTGGGGAGTCATGAAATAATGACTTCTTGGAGACTCCACCTAATTATTCTATTTTAAAACATTTGAATGGCTAGCAGCCTTTAGATAAAGCAATTACTTGACTTTTTTCCTCTTTTCATCTGGATGTTTTGGTTTTATTATAAATGGATTCCAAGTTGGAATTTAATTTTCATTGATATTAAGAATAGTATTTTAGATACAAAATGTCAGGAAATATAAGTAACTACAGAATTATATTAAGAATTTGAATTCAAATACTATGTATCTTTCCAGATGGCTGACATATTTAAGTTTAACCAAGATATTAAATTAAGCAAATCAAATGATAATTGATAGAACTTTAGAACATGTTGAAAATTCTATTTGTGTGGAAATATACTTAATGGCTTTCATGGTTATATTTTAAAGTAGAACAATGCAGAACCTATCATTATTTTTATTCATTATCAATCTAAACATAATTTCCAAAATGATTGATAATTTATTGTTTTAAGCGGTCATCCTTCTTATGATGTTTGTTTTTGAGGGAGAATCAAATGAGGAATAAACTCTATGAATTATGATATTATGAAAAAATACATAGTTAATGTATTCTAGAGCATAAGTTTGAAATTCATTTTAACAATAAATAACTGAATAGTTATTTTAAGTTTCTGTTCAGTACAACATTTGAGGGTATGCTACTACTAAAATGTTGTTCTGGACTGTTTGGAATTGGTGCATGTAAATACTCAGATAAAATAAGATAGCTGCCATTAAAAATGTTATAGATTAGTAATTGATAAATGTCCATTGGGACATAGTAATAAATAATAAAATTTAAATAAGGAAACAAGGACATATGTATGTTCAAAGAACAGAATAAAAGAGTGATTGATGAGGGATATGGCATTTAAGACACATCTTAATATATGCCAAGATTTTGAAACCTAGAAATATAGAGAGTATACAAGAGAATATTACCAGTCATCAATATTTAGGTCACTTAGCATGTAACTTAATTGCTTAACCATTAAAATGAAGGAAAAACAAACTCTCTCAATGAAAATTGATCCCCAAGGAATTATTTCTGGAACAGTATAAAAGGGTGCTTTTTTGTTTTGTTTTTGTTTTTGTTGTTGTTGTTTTTGTTGTTTTTTAATACTGACGCAATTCAAAGCAACAGGCACAATATGAGGGTGATAAGCAAGCATAAGGTAAGAAGACAGGAACTAGGCACCAGCTTGAAGGTGACATACTGGAAAGTAATTTTAGTCTGTTGGTGTTTTGTGCTGCTCAGGAGATTCCTTTAAACCAACTGTTTCTGCTCAGGGGATATTGCCCTGGAAATTAGAATACAGAGCCAAGATTATTTTATTTTTCTTTCATTTTAATCAGGGACTTAATCTTTTAAAGGTTGCTTATAAAAAATAGGATTTGGCATTTTCATGTCTAATTTTAGTTTAACTGAAATGTGAGTGTTTGGTAAAATGTCTGTCATAGTCAGTCAATTCACAAATAATATTTTATTTATCTACCTGAGCAAACTTTGTGGGGAGTAACAGATATGGCCTGGACTTGAAAATGCTGCCACTGCAGGACCATCTGGCTAATCAGATGTCAGTTTTCCTTTTTTGTCAGAAAATTAATTTCTCTGGTAGAAAGGAAGCGAGTATTGCTAGGAAACCTTCAGAAATAAGATTACCAAACCCTTATCAGAGTTATTGTATAATAATTCTCTTGCTTCTGCATTTCCTTCTATCAATTTCACATTTCTTTTTCAATTAGAGTATTGAAGGTGAATCAATGACTTGAATAAAAATCTGACTATAATAAAAACTGAATTATGGTACTTCAAATACATGGTATAGGGAAACATTAAAATTACTCCTGGATATAAGCTCTGCCACTTAAAATTCATGACATTGAAATTTCCTCCCCCCTTGTTTTACTTTGTTTCCATATACATAAATCAAGCAATGTTATGCAAAGTTGTAAGATAACATATTTGAATCTCCTAGCATAGTGTGGAACACTCTTCAAAGACCTCTGTGCCAGCAAGTTGGGTAATGCAAAAGCCTTATCTCAGCCAGCAATTCAATGAGGGTAAGAAATATATCTTCATTTAGAAAGTGTTTATATTAATTTCTCTGAGTTAAATTCTAAACTCCATTTAGTAAAATCATTATGGATTTTCTTTTTTGATATTCCAGAAAAATGGAATCAGAATGGAAAATACATCTGCTTCTCTTACTTCTAGTCTTTGGGTGGAGAGTACATATAGGAAATTCTCTATAAATATTTGTGAAATGGATAATGCAATCATTCAATTTCAGTTCCAAATTTGGAAAGCTTATGTCATAATTCTTGAGAGTTCAATTCTAAAGTCCTTTTGGTTAAATGGATCATGAATATTCAGTTTTAATATTCTAGAAACTTGACTACTGAGTGTGATGACATTTAGTCTTATAAGTATCTTTGTTTTTATCATGTTTTCAATTTGTGCCAATGTCATATAATAATTTGGTGCCAAACTTTATTTGATACATTTCATTACTTTCTCAGTATGATCAAGAATTGTCTCTGGAAAACAGAAAGTCAAAAATGGTATACACTAGAAACATACTGAGCTTTTATAAATCCTGCCAATCACATATTTTGCAGTACACATGTAATGCAATGTGTATCAACATATATTTTAAGATCTTGTTTAAACAGAATGCATATATGTTTTAATGCTGAAGATTAAGGAAATGCACTCTGTTGTATTCACTAATCAATTCATTTTATGCACATTTTGGAAACTCCCCTTTTATCCATCTCTACATTTCTGCCTAAGCTAAGGTATCTTTTATCTAAATTACATCATCAGCAACCTACCGATTGGATCACCTCCTCCAGTGCTGCCTGCCAAAAATGCATTATCCATATTCTTGCCAGAGTAATCAATCAAAGGCATACATTAAATCTTCTGACTCTCCTACTTGTATCATTGGAGAATAGCCTTCAGGGAAAAAAAATCTAAATCTTTGGTTTGTTATGCAAAGTCATTCATAATTTGGTTTCTGTTTAACACTTCAACATCTTCTTGTAACAGTCCTGCTATACACATAAACCTATTGGTGTGCCCTTCTCATAGTCAATATATCACATGGGCTTTGAGTAGTCCATGTTTTCCCATGCCTCCATGCCCCGGCAGCCATTATTCTCTCCGTTTAGAAGACATCATCTTTCCCCTATCTTTCACTCTCTGGCTTACAATCATTTAAAGTCTAAGGTGTTGAAGAAACATTATCACTAAGGTTTCATAGAAACCGTAAGGCTGTCTTACCTGCTTATATTTATTTTTGGATAATACTCTCTATGCATATGATTACTGAGCACTTTAAACATGGCTAGTAAGATTGAGAAACATAACTTATAATTTTATTTATTTATTTAATTAATTTTGATTTAAATACACACGTCTGGATAATGCTTACTCTATTAGACATCACAGAATTAGAAGAAAGGTTTAATTTCCTGCTGATGTTACTAACATACATTTTACTTTGGATAAGTCATTTAACATCCTTAAATACCCTTTCATTCAATAAGAAAGTGTTACTATTGATATTCTTCACAAAGTTTAGAGTTGTTTTAAATTAGATAATATATGTTAAAACATATTATTTATAGCAATGCATTATAGAATGTAAGTTATGATAACTGAAAAGACTACAAAAATTGACTTTAAAAATATATTGTTACACTATCAAAACCTCAGTCTATACTTAGTTATCATTTTTCTTTATCTAATGCTCAAGTAAGGGACAAATTAGTGAACAACTTATTGATTTAATAATGGCTAATTGATATTTTTCAACATAAAGTCATTGTACTGTGCTGCTAGTACATAATTCAATATTTCATGCATTGTTGGAGATATACTGACTATAAAGGCAATATATAAGTAGGAAATTTAATTACTATTGTTTTTCTCTTACTGAATAGCTCCATATTTCTTATGCTCTACTGGGTTTTTGATAAAACTAAATTTACAAACAACTGTTGGTGAGGATGTGGAGAAAATGGAACCCTTGTGCACTGTTGGTAGGATTGCAAATTGGTGCAGCCACTATGGAAAATAGTTTGGAGGTTCCTCAAAAAAATAAAAATAGAGCAATCATATGACCCAGCAACTCCACTCTTGTGTACTTATCCAAAGAAATCCAAAACACTAATTCAAAAAGATATATGCACCCTTGTGTTCAGTGCAGTGCTATTTATAACAGCCAAGATGTGGAAACAACTGAAATGCCCATCAATAGGTAACTCAATAAAGAAAATTGTGGTACATATGCATATATACAATGGAGTATTACTCTGCCATAAAAGGGAATGAAATCTTACCATTTGCAATAATGTGAATGGACCTAGAGGGTATTATGCTAAATAAAATGAGTAAGACTGAGAAAGACAAATACCATATGATCTCACTTATCTGTGGAATCTAAAGAACAAAGTAAATAAACAAACAAAACAGAAACAGACTTATAGATATAGATAGCAAACTGATGGTTACTAGATGGGAGGGAGGTTAGGAGGCTGGATGAGAAAGGTGAGGGATTAAGAAGTACAAGTTGGTAGTTACAAAATAGTCACGGAGATGTAAAATACAGTATGGGAAATATAATCACTAATATTGCAAAAACTATGTATAGTGTCAGATGGGTACTGGACTTATTGGAGGGATCACTTTATAAATTATATATAAATGTCTAACCACTACACTGTACACCTGAAACTGATATAAAATAATATTGAATGTCAACTATAAATAAAGAAACACAGTCACAGGGTATAAAGTATAGCATAGGGAATTAGTCAATAATATTGCAATAACCATATAGAGTGTCAGATGGTTAATAGAATTATTGGTGTTACCACTTTGTGAGGTATATAAATGTCTAATCACTATGTTGCTTTGTACTCCTGAAACTAACAAAATAAACTAAAAAAGGGGATAAATAAATAAATAAATAAATAAAATAACCCCATGTATTATACCTTTAAAAAATAGAAAGTTAATTTAAAAACTATTTAAATAAACTATAATTTTAAGTGACTACATTTTATTTATGTAATTTTGTATTTCTTTTTTATGACCATGTGAAATAAATCACACAGTAGTAAATATAAAGATGTTCTTCAGCATAAAGTGTCATATTGAAAATATTACATCGTGTTTGATAACTGTTGGGCCTAATGTAACTCTTAAAGAAAATTATTTTTTTAAGTTTTTTTAGCTCATTAAATTTGATAACTTAGAAATATATATATTTAAAACCTTTCTGCAAATAATGTCTGGAACACAACAAAGTAGGGTGCTTTTCACTTAATGTGAATTGCTACTACAAAGTTGATAGCAATATTTAAACTTGTTTAAATTTTGCATTTCCTCTATTATTGATAAACTTATGAAGTCACAATAATTTGAAAACCATATGCACTTATAATTTAAAAGTCCTTATTATTGTCATAAGGAACAATTTGGACAAATCTGTCAGGCCAGATCTTTGCGTATTCAAGTAAGGGGTGGTATGAGGTGACATTCCTTAGTAAAGGGAGAATGTCATGCAAAGGTTTGAATTATACAGTTTTCAGTTTTATCTTTATGCTACTATTTTTAAATATTTAACATTCTGGGAGTATTTTTTAGTTAGACTAATGAAGGTACAAATTAAGGTTTACTCCATTAAAGAATGAAAGAAATTTCAGTTGGCTATAAATTTTCATCTGCAAAGGATAGAGTGATTATTTCATTACTTTAAAATGTAATAAAATTTGAGATATTTAATCAATTTATTTAGATGTATCCACTATGATAAATAAGATCGGTTGCAATTAGCATTTTTTTTTTCTAGCTGTGATGGAATAACTAGTACTAGAAAATTGGACAAAATACATGGAAAAACTATTTTTAGAAATTGGAAAACAAGCAAAATGGGACTATTATTCCTAGGAGATAAAATAGTAATAATAATAATAATAATAATAATAATAATAAATTTAAGCTCTATGACAGTCCAGGTTTTGGTTTTCTACCTGACAGTACTTTCTAAACCACAGAGCCAAAAGGTGTGTAATAGTGGTCAGTTTCAGTGGTGGAGTTGGGGTAGGATGGTGGGTGGTGAGTGGAGGCTGCTGGAGTTTTCAGAGAAGAGTACCAGAGAGGCAGAGAGGGGAGAGCTATTTAAACCAACCAACCAACCAACCAACAAACCAACACACACAAAATCTTTAAGGGTACCTTTGAGACTTTGCCTGAATATAACACTGTACATAATTGAAGTGAGTTGGACAATGACAGGAAAAGAACAACTATTAAGGAACAAATGAGCTGGAGTATAATCAGAGTTTATGAAATCCTGGGAAGTGTAGAAGTCTCAACTAGTCAGAGTGAAGAGACATTGTTGAAAGCCTGGACATAAAAGGTTTAGAAAAAAAGGCTTAATGGATTCAAACTGACCCACACAGCAAAATAACTATCTGCAAAATTCTTTTGAAAGGAAGACTGTATAAATACACATATGTGTTTATGCATGCACACATGGGCACATACACTAAAATATCCATAATAAAATAAAAATGAGTAGATAGTCAATGAAGCACAAATTGTAACACATAAATATGAGAAAAACCAACCACTAGAAACAGAACCAAAAATAAGATGGTAGAATTATAAGTCAAATACTTTAAAACATGTATTATAAATGTGTTCAAAAATTTAAAGGAAAACATGAACATTATGAGTACATAATTGGAAGATATTAACAATAAAAACAGAATTTCCAAGTCTCTAAAGCCAATGGCTAAAATGAAAACAAGAAAAGAATCCTGGACAGGTTTAACACCAAATTGGGTAATACAAATGAAAAAAATATATATTTGAATTATAAAAAGGGTAATAAAAGCTTTCCAAATTGATATGTCAAGGGGAAAAAAGGGTGAAAACAAAATAAAACAAAACAAAACTAAGTAAGAATAAGTCACCTGTGAGGAAATATAATACTTTAAAACCTCTGTGATTGGAATCTTGTAAATAGAGGAGAAGAGGCAGAATTGATATTTGAATAAATTAAAAAAAAATTTCCAGGCTTACTCAAGAAAATCAACCCATAAATCAAATAATCTTATTGAACAATAAGCAAGATATGCACAGAGAAATACACACCAAGACACATTGAAATAAAATTATTGAAAAGCATGGATAAAAAAAAAAAGATCTTAAGTGTTGCCAGAAAAATAAATGATGCCATTATATTCAGGGAAACAAAGAAAATAATAACTGATAGAACGTATTGAAAAAGTATGGAAATAAAGTAATGAAATGATAATTTAAAAGTGCTTATAGACAAAACTCCTGTCAACATAGAATTATACAGAGCCAATATGTTGTATTAATTATCTATTGCTGATGTTGTGAGTATATAACGAGAAATCCTAAAATACTCAAGTGAGAAAACTACTAGGATTAAAAACATAGTTTGTTTACATTGGCTCAAATTTCAAAGCTTTTTGCTATTTCAGCAAAAGAAAAAAATAATATAAGACACAATAGAATTAATATATGTATTTATCAGCCATTTGAATAATGTCTTCTGCAAAATGTCTGTTCAAGTTTTTGCCGTTAATTACTATATGTTTACTTTTTAATGTTTTTTATGGCATATTTTGTTATATACTGGACATAATGAATATATGATCTGAGGATAACATCTGTGCACTGCCTTTCATTCTCTTAAAGGTATACTTGATAAACACAAGTTCTCTGTTCTTTTTGTCCATTTGTTTATTATTGGACCAATATCACATTGTCTTATTTATTCTAATTTAAGAGTGTTTATCTGAAAATCATCCGGCTTTGTTTTTCATCAACATTGCTGTGACTGTTTTTGGATTTTTACATATTTTTATATGAATTTTAGATCTATCTTCTCAACTTTCACAAAAATAACCTTAAGGAACTTTGGCTGAAATTGCATTGAATTTATATGTTAATTTATGTAGACTGATATCTTTGGGTCAATCCATCAGTGGTTATTTTTCTTCTGGTATCTTTCTTTGAAAGATTTTCAAATGTTAAACTACCACTGCACTCCTGAAATAAACCCAATTTGTAACATATTATGATTTTTATATATCCCTGATATCAATTTGCTAATTTTAAAAATAATTTGAATTATTAATCATGAAATAAATGTTTTTTTCTCAAAGCATCTTTATTAGATTCCATAACAGTAAATATATGGTTTAATTTAAAGAAAGTTATAGCATTTCTTGTTATCTTTTTGGTATTAATATCTAGTTAAATGCCACTGTTGTTGGTTTGGGGAAATGTTCTATGTGCTCTTGAAAAGAATGTGATGTCTGTCATTATGGGTTGTTCTGTCCTCTGTTTACATATTGAGTAAAGTTATTAGTGTTCAGATATTATTTTTCTTGGTGATTTTTCTTCCTGCTTGTTGACTAGCTATTGGATAGGTGTGTAAGATTCCTACTATGATTGTGAATTTGTCTCTTTGCCTTTTTTACCAATTATTGGAACTTTTTATTTTGATATGTTAGCTTCATCTGTAGTTATACAAATAATGCAGAGAGATTATATGCATAGTATATGGTACACAATATATACTGGGGATGCCAAAAAATATATACACCTGATTTGTATTCATCTTTTGTTATCTATATATATTATTACAACTTTAATACTTTTTTCCTTTTTTAAAATGTGTATACATTTTTTGACACCCTCTGTATGTGTTATATATGCATACTATAGCATATACATTTATATATATTTATATACTGTGTGTGATAGTCTACCAGTATTAACATTTTACTACTGGAAATGCTGTGTAGAAGTTTTGCTTCCGTTTAATTGCTTTTATCTTCCTACCATTTAAAATATAACTGACTTAGGTATTTCTTCTATATACAAGAACCACATCATATGGTGGTATATTACTTTCAACCAGTACATATGATTTAAGAAACTCAGAAGAAGAAAATCTATTATGTTAACTCACATTTTTATTCATTCTCATTTTTTTTTTCTTTTCTGAAGCTCCAGCTTTCTTCCGTTATAATTTCCTTTCTGTTTAGAAAAATTATTTAACCATTCTTTAAGGGTAGGATTGTTAACAATTCTTTTCTTATTTTTCCTTTGTCTGTAAATGTCATTACTTCTCTTCATTCTAAAGAATATTTCACCAGCCATCAAATTCACTGTTGACAGTGTTTTTATTTCAGTAGTTTATGTTGTGCCACTTTCTCTGGTCCCTATGGTTTTAGATGGAAAAGCTGTTGTTTTTTGAATTGATGGTCCTCTGAAAGTTATGTGCTCTTTCTTTCTAGCTGCTGTCAAGGTTTTTTTCTCCTTCCATTTAGCTTTCAGAAGTTTAATTATGATGTTTTAACGTGAAATTTTTATATGTTGTTCATTCAACTACATTAAATTTATTTATGTCTTTCTCCAACTTTTGGAAATTTCTAGCCACTATTTCCTTGAATATTTTCTCAGTCCTATTCTCTCATTACCTTATATATAAATTTTATGTCTAAGAATTCATATGATGTAATTGTTAACTCCTTCAATGACGTAAATGTTAACTGTTTTGTTATTGTCCCACAGAACACTGAGACTCATCATTTTTCCAGTTAATCTTCTTTATGTGTTTCAGATTGAATAAATTCTATTGATCTGTCCTCTAGTTCACTGATTATACTGTCTTTTATCTCCATTCTACTATTAAACAAATCTATGACATTTTTTTAAGTCTGTGTCATTTCATTTTTCTGATCTACAATTTCTCTTTGATTACTTTCTATGATTTTATTTCTTTGCTGAGATTTTCTTTTTTTTTAATTTTCAAGCAAATGTGTTAGAATTTTTGTATCTGCCTTAAAATCCTTATCAGTTTGACTTATTTTGCTTACCACAATAATCTCAAGATCCATCCATGTTTTCACAAATGGCACAATTTCATCTTTTCTTATGTAGAATAGTATTCCATTCTGTATATATATATACCACATCTTCTTTAGCCAATCATCTATGGAAGGACACTTTGGTTGTTTCCATGTCTTGGCCACCATAAATAAAGTCAGGAACCATATGATTTTACAGATATGTGGTATGTAAAACTGAAAACAGCAAAAGAACAAGACAAATAAGTGAAGAAACAAAAACTCATAGACATAGACAATAGATTAGTGGGTACCAGAGGGTAAGGGGGGAGGAGGGTGTTAGATGAGGGTAAAAGGGGATCAAATATATGGTGACGGAAGGACAACCGACTCTGGGTGATGAACACACAATGTGATATATAGATGATGTGTTACAGAATTGTACACCTGAAACCTATGTAACTTTACTAACCATTGTCACCACAATAAACTTTAATTACAAAAAAATTCTTATCAGTTAATTCCAACATCGGACTTATCTTGGTGTTGGCAGATTTTATTGTCCTTTCTCATTCAAGTTGTGATTTGCCTAGTTCTTGGTATAATTAATAATATTTTATTGCATCCTGGATTTTTGAATATTATATGATGAAACTCTTTTTTTTAATCAAGAAGGCCCTTTCTGAGGTGTATATGTCAGTTTCCCACTGAGAGCCCCTTCTGACTCACACTGATCCACAGTGCTGCATTGCAGATGGGCTGGAAGGAGTTCAGACTCCTCAATCCTGCTAACACCTTCTCTGCAAAAGTGGAGCACCAACTTGTAGTGCAGGTGTGAGCTCCCCACCCTACTGGACTGCTAAAACCAGAGCAAGTCAGGGAGAGGAGTAGTGTACCAAACAGTCCCACTTCCAACCACTTTCCTCTGCCCTGTTAGTGCTAGATGGACATGTAGACACAGCTTCTGCTGGTCCCTGCTGACGCCAGGGAACAGGGTAAAGTTTAGTGATAATTAGCCCTTTCTCTCAATGTCTTATTAAGCAACGTAATTGCTGTGCAGAGGTGGAGGCTCAGCTTTCTGATGGATTATTGATTATCTCTGATGGCAATTGATTGCCTCTGGTTAAAATATAAGAAATAAAGAGGAAGGTAACTGAGGCATCCAATTTTACTTTATGATAATTTCATTGATTTAATATTAATATTTATAAATATATGTTTGTAAAGTTTATTTGAAAGTTAGTTTTGACAAAGTAGGAATATATTTCATTCACTTTAAACATGTTTTTGCAAGAGAAATTTCATTAAAAACGTCATATGTTCTAGAAATAGGTT
The DNA here is from genome assembly GCF_036562045.2 of Rhinolophus sinicus. Lineage (NCBI taxonomy): Eukaryota > Metazoa > Chordata > Mammalia > Chiroptera > Rhinolophidae > Rhinolophus > Rhinolophus sinicus. Next base: position 73,927,269 of record NC_133760.1, read on the forward strand.
GAAAAAAAACAACATAAAAATTGATTCTAAATGTTAGCAAAATAAAAAGTATCCTCATAAAACTCCAATATATTTAATAGAATTCAGCCTAAGTCCAGGTAGAAATGCTTTTTTTTTTTCAGGATCTTAAAGGCCATAAATGAAGACTCATCTAAAATTCAAAATGAAGATATCTAAAGTTCCTCAGTGTTTTGTCACTAATTGGTCATTTTTGAGCTCGGGGAATTTTCAAGATTGACTTAAAGATAATGAATAGCTATGCTTAGTCACTCATGATAATTGAAAATAAGAAAAAGACAATTCTACTTGTTTGAAAGATATAGAATTTATGCAACACCTTTTTATAACTAATGTCTGCACAAAGTATTTGTACTGTTATTTTCTTTATCAAATCATAGTTGGCAACAAATGTAATGCCATGGAGAAACATATTGTTGGTTTCTATTATTAAATAACATAGTATTATTTCTAAAACCTTCATTTCACATGTGAGTAAAAGGCAATATATAAAGCTTCACAACAGATGAAATTTAAAATATTCTATTAATCTAAGTGGTCTTAAAACTGCGGATGTTCAATGTCAAATAGAGTACATAGATGTTTAGCTAATATTCATCAAATCTCTTCTATTCTATAAAAAATACAACGGAAGCGAGGATGGAGCCATTAGAAACTAGACGTCTAATAAATGGAATACAATGTAGCGTTATAAGTAAGATTCCTTTCCATGTATGGGGAGGGGGGGAAGATATTTTATCAAATCACTTTCTTCCTTAGTCACATTGAATCTGAATAAGATATTAAATGCACTCACAATAATGGGAATCAGCCATATTTGCCTCCTAACATCCTGACAGTGGACTCAGATTCCATCTTTACACTCTTTTCACATCTATAAAGTAAATATGATCACAATGACACCAATTTATGCCATTAACAAGATTAGTAAAATATGTAAAAAAAATAGTAATATTGCTTTTTAGGGAAGTTGTTTTGTGAATCTATAAATTTAATTCTTATATACTACCTTTATAATATTTTCTTAACAATTTGATGTAAATTTACACCATTCATTAATTTGTTCATTCATTTATTAATAATTATAAACTGGCAACTGTATATCATCAAAAACATACTCTCTTACACTGAGAAAGCATTGCTATTTATGGTATATTGTATTTAATAATAAATTAAAAATAAATACACAATAACATTTTGAGCTAACACCAATGAATACCATTATGAAAATACTATCTGCTTTTCCCAATACATTGTGTTTGAAGTTCTAAAACAGTTAATAAGGATGATATTTTCCATTTTCTGAGATACAGACCTACAGAGAAGGTCTTCGAGTAAATACAGCTGAGTCAATAATAAAAGATGGGTTGTTGTTGCTGTTGGGAAAATATAATGTAGAATTTTACAGTAATCAGATGAAGTACAGAAAGAATAAGATTTGGAAACTTCTTGAAATTTGTTCTAGATGTTCTATGTTTTTATTCTTTTATTGATTAAAATATTTATTAAATTATTACTATGTATAAAGCTGTGTATTAGAATAAAAAATACCACAATATATAAAGAATAGCATGTTGAAATAAAATATATGTGGCATTTTTGCTAAAATTATAAAACAAAAAGACATAAAATAAAAAAAATACCTTTCCAAACATCTCAATAATACAATGTGAAAGGACCATAGTACTATTACGAATTTTATGAAGTCAGAGTCTGTTGAGAATGTTTTCCTGTGGTATTTCATTTTTGAAAACCAACTACTCATAGTAAGAGGTAGTCAAGGGAGAAAAAAAAAACTACACTCAATTCTTAGCAGCATCTCTGAAAGAACTCCAACAGCTATCAGCAAACTAAAAGAAGAAAATAAACTGAGTTCATGGAGCCAGTAGCCCCAACGATAGACAGGAAAATTGGCAGTAAAGCCCTATTTTGAGAAAATTTCATTGTTTTAAACAGCCAGTTCTGAGATAGCTCGGAGAGAGCAATAATAGTCTCCTAGTAAAGCTATAAAACTGAGAGGCAATTACACCCCAGTCATTATGCCAAATAGCAGCTCTCTCTAGCCTCTGAAGACCCTGAGCTCCACTCTGTCAAACACAGTTCAGAGAATTAGGAGCACAAAGGAGTGGAAGAGCCTCCTCTGCTTCCCTACAAATAATTTCAAAAAGGCAGAAGGGATAGGATTGAAGCAGGCAAACCTGGTTGGTGAGACTTCCAGAAACATGACCTAAATTATATCTCACAAACCCATAAACTGAGATGAAACTGGAGCTTATGCTAATGACTATTGTTAAAAATATAAACTACGGAATACCAGTGACTTTATTGAGTTTCCGGCAGTATCCTAGGTGCATTATGGCTATTACTTCATTAAATTACATACTAATTATAAAAGTAAGCATTTTTACCACCATTTTTACCAATGAGGAAATTAATACTCTAAAATACTCCATACTTTTAATTATTCATAGGTAAATTTGGTTCCAATAGTCATCTCACTTCATAAACACAAACCTTCACCAGATGAAAGTTTTAGAAGGTGGGTATTTAAAGGGAAACAAATGGGGACACATTGTGATAAGCCTCTTACGTAGGAGAGACTTCAGAGCTTGGGATGGACCTTAAATTCAGTTTAATATTTCACCTCATTGTTTGGATACTTTGAAAACATATCAACCCTTCCCCACTAAATGTTTTATTGAAATATAAAAACATTAGGTCAAGACCTAGTATTCAAGACTGGATACTAATTAAAGATACAAATGTTCATGTGAATGCTTTATTTTCAAATAGAGTACAAATTCTGTTTTCAAATTTACTTTATTTTTTAAATGTTCTTATTAAAATATAGCTATCATAGACATACAACATTATATTAGTTTCAAGAATATACCATAGTTATTCAACATTTATATACCTAAAAAGGTGATCACCATTGTAAGTCCAACAACCATCTGACACCGTACCATGCTATCACAATATTATTGACTGTATTCCCCATGCTGTATGTTACATCCCCATGACTTGTTTTATACCTGGAGATTTGAACTTATTCCCCCCTACCTTCCCTTACTTTTTGAATTTTTCAATTATAGTTCATATTCAATATTATTTTGTATTAATTTCAGATGTATAGCATAGTGGTTAGACATTTGCATAATTTAAAAAGTGATTCCCTGATTAGTCTAGTACTTACCTGGCATCATACATAGTTATTACCATATTATTGACTATATTCCCTATGCTTTACATTCTCATGATTATTTTGTAACTACCAATTCGTACTTCTTACTCCCTTCACCTTTCACACCCTGCCCCCAAATCCCTCCCGTCAATGCCCCAACAAATCTAGTACCCATCTGACTACATACATAGTTATTACAATATTATTGACTGTATTCTTTATGCTATACCATACATCTGCATGACTACTGTCTAACAACCAATTTGTACTTAATCCCTTCCCCTTTTTCGCTCACTCCCAACCCCTTCCTTTCTGGCAACCATCAAAATGTGCTCTGTTATCTATGAGTTTGTTTCTGTTTTGGTTGTTTGTTTTTTTGTTCTTTAGACTCCACATCTAAGTGAAATCACATTGCATCTGTCTTTCACTGCCTGACATACTCCATGAAGCACAGTACCCTCCAGGCTCATCCATGCTGCCACAGATGGCAAGAACCCATTCCCTTCCATAACTGAGCAATATTCCATTGCATATATGTACCACACACTCTTTATCTATCAACAGACACCCAGGCTGCCTCCACATCTTGGCCACTGTAAACAATGCTGCAATGAACATATGGATGCACATGTCGCCTCAAAGTGGCATTTTGGGTTTCTTCAGATAAATACCCAGAAGTGAGATTATTGGGTCCTTCTTGGTCTTTGTTTTAAAGTTTATTTTGTCTGGTATAAGTTTGATACTCCAGCTTTCTTTGTGTGTATGTGTTTTCCCCCCCATTTTCATAAAATACCTTTTTTCATCCCTTTGCTTTCAGTTTGTGTGTATCTTTCAACCTGAAGTGAGTCTCTTCTAAGCAATATATGTAAGGGTCTTGTTTTCTCATCCATTCAGGCTTCTCATGTCTTTTCAGTGGAGCATTTAATCATCCCTTTACATTGAAAGTAATTGTTAATAGATATATAGCTATTGCCATTTTATTATTACCCAGGTGCAGTCTCCCTGCTCCAGGTGCTCCATGAGTGTCCCTTGTGTGGGTTTTGTGTATATTTGAGCCTTGGTTGCTATTGGCACATCAGGGGGTGGGATTGACCCTCAGGCAGATTGGCTGTGGGGTTTGGCCACATCCACAGCTTATGGGCTGCTGTGCAGGGGGCTTACCCCACTGAGTAGGATTCACCTGTTCAGATCGCCCTTTGTGTGGTAACCCACTTTGGGGCTAATTGTGTGGTGCTCTGCTGTACTCTGAAGCCAACCTCTAAGTATGTTGGTTCTGGAACTTCTTGGGAGGGGCTCTGGTGCAGGCTCAGGTCATCCACTGCCTGTGACCAGTCGGGGGCTACCTGATAAGAGCTACAAAGTGTTCCATGGTTGTTTGCTGCTTGTGCTAACCCTGGAGGCACATAGGAGAGGCCACACTGTGAACTGAAGATGTCTGTCACCAATACCAGGCCTGGGGTAGCTCCACAAAATGCCAAGACACCCTGAGGCCTGCTGCCACTTGCCAGCTCCCTTAAGGTTTAGCTAGTGATAAAACCTCATGTGGTATACAAGTTGGGTAAAGTAGGGGATCAGGGATTCATTAGAATGGGAAGAGTTGTGGTCACCAGGTTAATGTAAATTCTGGTTTTGTGCCAGTGCTGAGCCTGGAGTAACTCAGCAAAAGTCTCAGGGTACACTGAGGCTAGTCCCTGTCTTCCTGGGGTGTGTCAGACACTGATAATTTTCCAAGAAAGAGGGCAATGTGGGAGGGACCAACTGCTCGTAGAGAAAATGCCTCTGGCATTGGGGGAGTTGGGTGGGGTGGGGTATCAGTGAATTAGCAGGGTGGAGCAGTGGAGCTCACCAGAACAATGAGATTCAGATTTTGCCTGTGGGGGAGGGCTCAACACAGAAAAGATGGCACCTGCCTGCTGGCTGCACAGGAGGAGGACCGTACACAGGAAAAATGCTGATGGTCCTCCAGTCCTTGTTCAGAACACGCACAACTCAGCCCTGTAAGTCTCCAACAGCCCCCAAGATACTGTACCTTCCCTGGAGCCCAAGGTGAGTGCCTGGGAGTGAGAGAGTCTGTGTGAGGGCCCTTTAAGAAGACATCTGTGGTTCCCACCACCTTTAGTCCCATCCAGATGGTCAGAATCCCCACTGTTTCTCACAGTCAGGTGCTGGGGGTCTCTTCTTCCTGGCACCAGTACTCTGAGCTGGGGAGTCTGGTGTGGGGCTGGGGTCCCTTGCTTCTCTGGGAGGAATCTCTGCATCTGAGATATCCCTCCTGGTTCTCAACTGCCACATGGAGGCTTGGGGGCAGCCTGTTTGATGTCTCTGCCCCTCCTACCCATCTCTATGTGGTTTCTTCTTTATATACTTAGTTGTAAAACTGTTCAGTCAGACTTCAGATGGTTCTGCAGGTTGATTGTTCTCTAATTTAGTTATAATTTTAATGCGTTCATGGAAAGAAGCAGACAAAGTGTTTACCTACTCTGCCACCCTGGCTATCCCTCCTAGAGTATAAATTCTTGAAGACAGGTACAGTATCTCTCTCATTTGTAGCCTTCATACCCATTTTAGTATCATAGGAATAGAATACTCTTTTGTTCATTATATTTATTTTTTTTCCTCCTGTTTTTGGAGTCCCAAAGAAAGGAGTTGGGTTTAATTCGAACAACTGACTTTTGGGAATTATCAAAATGAATATATTAGTATCCTGCCTTCTGTTAACATATTTTATAGAGGAAGACACTATATTTTGGTGGCTCAGAGCACAGTCTTCCGTATCTGACTCCTTTTGTTAGAATTCTAGACACACTAAATCAGTCAAGGCAAGTTATATAAACTCTCAAACTCTCTGTTTTGACATCTGTAAAACTGGGATAATAAGCAAGTCTACATATAAATAATTAATATGATTGATAACTTATGCATAAAATTTATTTAACATACTACTTAGTGCACAGAAATAACTTAACAATGGTTCATCATTATGTTGCCCTCAGTTATCAAGCGTATTCTAGAATTTTTGAACTTGGCTATATATGGCTATATATTTCCTGTTATTACTGTTTCAAATTATCACACTTTGTGGCTTAATGCAATGCAAGTGTGGGGACAGAGTCCCAGAGAGCAGTTTCCAGGCTCTCGGCCTCCCGTGGGGAGGTGCTGGCTCGGGGAGTGAATGACCATCAACTGTGATTGGTTGGCCATCAGCTGTAACCGGTTAGCCTATTGGCTACTGATGTAACTGCAGGGCTGCGTTGATTGGTTGGTTGGTTGGTTGGCAGGCAGAGAAGAGAATGGCGGACTGTGGATCGTGTGGCTACTACTGCATGTGTCTTGCCCAGCCTCTAGTGAGAATATAGTGGTATGACTCCCCTATCTATGGCTCTGTGGGTGTTCCTTTTTGGCTTAGCCATATCCTGCGTTCTTATGTGGGGAGCAGGACTAGAGACCCCGCAGGCTGCCCCGCATGACACAAATATATTATCTTACAGCTTTGGAGTTCAGAAGTAAGAAGTAAGTTTCATTGAGCTAAATTCAAGTTGTTGACAGAACTCCATTTTTATTTTATTTTATATCTCTAGTGGACAATCTGTTCTCTTTCTTTCTTCAGCTTCTGAAAGCCTTCACAGTCCTTTGCTCATATCCCCTCTTTTATTTTCAAAGACAAAAGCATAGCATCTTTAATTCTCTTTCAGACTCTGACCCTCCTGCTTTCATCATTCACTCACAGTGACCCCTGTTTTTCTATTGGGCTCATTTTGATAACCCAAGATATCCTTTCCACTTCAAGATTACTAGTTATTCATACCTACCAGGTAAGGCAACATATTCGCCAGGGGCAAGGTAACATATTCAAAGGTTCGGGAGATTTAAAAGTGGATATCTTTGGGAGGGAGGAGTTGGTTATCATGCCTACCACAGTACCCATGGTGGATTCAATATTGGCTTTATTTCTTCCAGTAAACTCAGTGTAATACATATACATAGTAACGATGAGATATATTAAGTTCATTATTTTAACAAAGTAATCACGACACTTATTTTGGTGTATTTTAAATAGTTATTAGAATCTATTCAGAATATTGTAAAGTGTATTTGCTACAACATATAAACCACGTTGACATTACAGAATTAGTAGTTTCCCTAAAGCAACACAGTTGTTGAAGGTAGGCAGAAAGTGATTAAATGGCTTAAGTATTAGCTCTTAATGACATCCCAATACCACTTAATTGTCCCTATATCCTGGGGATGTCTCTGTGAGTGCTACTCTTTTATTCAGTAGGGGAGGTACATTGTGAATGCCATCAAAATCAATTACTGTTTGTCCATTTTGGGGGCCAATGAGGCAGAGAATTAACCTCCAATGAATTTCCAAAGTCATTTACGAGTTGATGGTTAAATCATTTCCTGCCGTAGGCACCAGACCTGTGGAGCATTTGCAAAAATGCAAGTTCTAGGGTGCAATAAATATATCAATGGTATCATGACAACATTTAAAATGTATTTACTTATTTATTTTAAGCTCTCAAAATATCCTGAAGTTCAGGACCTATGTATTTTAATTTTATTAATAAATAAGCCTTTAAAGCTAACGAAAGATTCCTATGTTCTCTGAAGTAAACTAAAATCCTCCAGTCACTTAGTTAAATCATTCTAAAATTTACATTAATGTTGAAGTTAAATGTTAATGTCAAAATCTGAATCTAGATTAACGTTACATACATTACATTAAATTCCTTTGATAATAAGCATGGAACACTCTTGTGAATTTTGACTTTTATAGATGATGAATTATAGTAAAGGAATCAATTACTTAAGATAAAGAACAATAAGTGTCATATCTTAATAGATTTCATGGTCCAGTGACCTTTTAAGTTCTAAGATACTGACACAGATAATATAAATATATTAATTGAAGTTCTACTGTGGTAGATGTTTTTATGGATTTTATCATTTGTTTTGAAATGTTAAATATTAAAAGGAAAACAGAAAACCTAGTGTGTTCCCATCTTACACCACTTCCATCCTCACAAGAAGAAAAACAAAAACAAAACTGAACAAACAGACTTAAAATCAACAACTCTTCTTAGACTCATCAGAGAATTGAGGTCACAGGGCAAACTCCTTGGAGGAGAAGCCCACAGCTGGAACATATGTTGGTTGGAAGATTTTAAATTGTAATCGACAAATGACTAAAGGCTCAGTGTACACTAGATTGAAAATCAACAATAGAGCGATAAATGCTTCCCCTCTCCCTCACACCTTACCATTACATCAATCAGGGCATGAATGATAACAGGGGATAACAACTAAAAAATTAGAACACTCAGCTCCTATTTCATGAGTTTGTAGGAAAATTCACTGACAAGTGTGACAAAAACAAGAATAGAGAAAATTTTAGCTTCTGACCCCACAACTACAACAAATCATAAACACTGTTTAACTTCTAGCAAGATAATCAGAAAACCTCACATTCGGGGTAAATAACCTACATTCCTCAGTTGTTTTTATGAAATATATCATTTCCAATTTCTAAGAAAGTTAAATTATAAGGATGAGAACAGAAATCTGAAAAGACAAAGCAAAAATCAGATCCAGAATCAGATTTGGCAGATAATTTGGAATTCTCAGACAGAACATTTAAAATACCTAAGATTAATAGCCGAAGGAATCTAATGGGGCAAAAATGGACACCATGGAAAATATAAAAGAGAGATGAAAACTATAAGAAAGAAAAGGAAATGCTAGAAATCAAAACAATATAGCAGAAATAAAAAATGCATTTTATGGGCATATCAGTAAACTGGATAAAACCAAGGAAAGAATCAGTGAACTAGAAGTTAAATGTCAACAGAATCTTTCAAAACTTAAACGCAAAGAGAAAAAAGAATGAAAAAGGTAGAACAGAATACCCAAGAAAGGGAACAATTCCAAAGGGTGTGATATATATATGTATACACACACACACAGACACACACACAGACATATATATATATATATATATATATATATATATATATATATATATATATATATTCTTTTTGGTAATGAGAATACCAAAAAGAGAAGACAGAAAGAAAAATAAGAACTATTTAAAGTAGCAATGGCAGAGAATTTTGCAAAATTAATGACATATACCAGACCAGAGACCCAGAAAATTCTGAAAATAGTGACAGGTCATTTTCCAGCTATTTTACTTCTTATGTAATTTTACTGTAAATCCCATGAGGTTAATATTATTATCACCATCTCACAGAGAAAAATCACTGCACTTGGAGAGATAATGAGAAACTACAAGGCTCCTAAAACCCAGGTGACCCTCTTATCTTCATCTTCACATTTATATTTTAAATTGATTGTACTGCTGGTTCATACATTTATGTATGTTTGTTTTTCCAAAATGACCAAATACTTCTCTGTAATTAAAGACTTTCAACAATATAAATTTCAAAAAACTAAAGAAAATCAACAGTGAGGTTTTTATTTTCCTGCAAGATTTTCCAGATGTATTTTCTGTGCTTACCATTTGTAAATTCAGAATTTCAAAAAATATTGCAAAGAAAATACTCCCAATTGCTAATTAATTCATTCCTTCAAGAAATCATTTCATAGAGACACACATTTTGAATGTATCCACAATGGACTACTAAAGAGAGCTACATTATTTGTCACTGGAGAGTGAAAAAGTTCATTATATTATTTTGAGCTCCTAATCTGTAGGAATGTGGATTTTGAAGCAAAGAGAAATATTTGAAAATAAATTCTGGCTTCATGTAAGCAATAGAATAACAAAAACTGCAGTCTATTTGAATGTCTCTGTAAAATTCAGAGCATTTCATTTCTTCTACCTAAGGGTATACTTATACTCCTGTATGAGGTGATAAATACTTATTCATATAAATGCTTATTGAAGAAAAATAGACAGGGATAAAATTACTAAAAACATCTGCCAGCTCAGGATTAAAGAATGAGAACATTTAATAGTGTAATCATTATCAATATTTCTATGAAATTTTCCTTATGCATTCTGGCAGACTGATAAATTGATTCACATGAGCCAGAAAAAGAAAAATAAACTAACGACAGTAGAAGTGAAAGAAAACTGATACTGGGTCAGGAAAAAAAGAATAAATGAAGCATTTATTGGAATGTATTTAGATTAGTCTTGCCCTAATTGGACAAACAGGTGAGACTTTAAATATCTACATGTTCAAAAGACTGAAGATACTTTAATAACGTTTTCCTATATAAAATTACCAGATACAATGTTTCCTAATACCACCTGGTGAATTTTATTTAAGTAATTTAGGTATTTCGTTATTATCTGAAGCTTTCCCTGCTTCAAATTATCTATCATGTTGTACATGTAGATAGACTCTCAAGACTGTTACTATATGGGGTAAATACATTTGGAGAGATGCTTAGTGAAATTAGAAATGCTAAATATAGACACAGAATATAGAATATAGAATTATTTGAGGATTATTAAGAAATCTGCATTTCTCAAATATCTACTCCAACACTAGAAGTTCCCACTCTTAAAATCAGTAACATACTGTAAATAAGTTTGGGAACTCCGCATGTCTGTGAGAAAGCTGCACTCACTCCTATAATTTCTTAAAATTCTCAGCAGTGGGGGTTGGGGGAAATGCAACCTGTGCTGGGACAGGGAAGTCAGAGGTTGGAATGGTAAGATACTGGGGAGGTCAGCTTTCCCTAAACGTGACAGAGTGACAAGATAAATATTATATGTCTCAGAAGCATTGTGCCAAAAAATATTGTATTATTTTGTTTTCTCTGGACCAATAGAGGTGAATTTTAATAAAATTACATCCACCAATACAAACACTAACATTTATCCAAAATTTAATGTAATAAGTTTAATAATAATAGTACAACAAACAAATTAACGAGAATGCAAAAATGTTTAACTTTTCGTATCATCAAGATAGTTTTAAAAAACTTTTAGTTTTCAGTCGTGTGCTTTGGCCTATGATCTGCCCTCCTATACACACATGCACACGCACACACACCATCAGTACAGGCTGTTATGCTCCAACTAGAGTGTTACTTAATAAAAAAAATGTGCAAACTATTTTCAAGGGAATCTCTTGAGTAGTAATTTAGTAAATTTTAAGAAGAAATTTATCTTCTATTTAAAATATGTATTCCTGTACATAAGTTAAAATTGTGCTCTCATTAAATGACGCACCTAACAAAGATTATACACACCTAAGATCACATGGAAAGTTATTTTAAATATTTAAAACACATAAGTAAATTAAGCAGTTGTCTAGCATATTCCAATCCCATTTGATGGTAATATCATCATTGAAGTTGATCTTGTAAAGTGAAACAGATGGGAAAAATAAATTGCTCATACCACACATAACATGTGCAAAAGGTTAATTGAATTGCTCCATTATCAATTCAGAAAACAAATATGCAATACTATTCTCAAAACATTCGACATAAGTCAAGTTCCTTTTTCTTCATAGTTCAACTCAACTAGTGCAGTTACGTTAATTACTATAATGATTTTAGCTCTATTAGAAATGAACATTTAAAAGATTAATTTACTTTAGAAATAAAATATGCTTCAACGTCTTAAAGGAGCATGTTATGCTCATGACATTGCAAATGACATTCAGATATGCTTTCAATCACTTAGTATGATTGAAAAGCAACCCTTAACCAATGATGACATTTTGTTGATCTGTTCCATGTGCAAAGCCAATAAAAAAATGTCAGGCCAAGGAAGCTCTCTCAGGCACAATTAACCCTGGAAAACATACTGAAGCCATTAAAAATTATCTGAAGAAGATAGTGACATTGGCTGGCTCTAGTTTCCCAAAGACATGGGAAAAAAACATAGTGAAGAAAACCAAACCTGAGTTATAAATTTCAACTCTGTAGTCAGTAGACATCTCACTTGTTACATTCTTATATTTTCTTTCTCTTTTAATAGTTTTTCTCTCATTTTTGTTTCATTTTTGTAATTTTAATTAGTGCTATGAATGGAAATACCCTATAAAATTCTCACCTCTGTTTCTAAGATTTGAAATAGGAGTATTATTTTAATGTGCATACATGTGTGCATGTGTGTGTCTTTAAGCTTGAAGATTGTCTTCAAGTTCCTAATTAAAAGTTCCTAATCATACTTATGTTTACATCTCCAGTGTCTATGATAGAGACCGATACCCAGTAGTGGTTTAAATTATTTTCAAATAAATAAATTAATATTTAAGGTTTCAATGTGCACCAATTTCTGCAATACTCAGCAGTACTAGAAGAAATAATATATCAATACGTTAATTAAATTGAATTCAGAATATCTTTTCCAAAGTCCATATTCATATTTTGGAATTGTTAATGGACATTATATAAATGTCCCAGTTGAACCTCAAACTGAAACTGTCTAAATTAAAACATGCTACTTTATTTTTTTTTACATATACTGCATTCATCAGTGTCCTACTGTTAAATCTCCAGTCACGGAACTCACCTTTGACTATGGCCCTGGCTCTGAGTTTCCTAACTACTTCCTAAATCTGCCCAACAACTAAAATTGTTCAGTCCACTCCGCTGCCTAAGGATGTTGATATGTCTTTTACAATTTGTTCTAACTTAACTGCAACTACATTTTCTCTTTCTCATGAACTTCTAGTTCAAACCACCACTGTTTTCCGTAACATGTTCTGCAGGCTTCGACTCCTAAGCCTTTCCTCAATGTGTTCATTCTAAGTGGAAAATTCTCTTTACTTCCATACCTCCCATTTACACTCAGACAACTCTTAGTAGTGAATTAAGTAAATAAATTACCCTCTTTGCCTGACACAACTGGAAAATTGAGCCCGGGCCACTAACTGTATCATAGGTACTTATGTTTTAAACGTCTTTATTGGGTCCTGATGTGATATCTGTTAGTAGACATACCACTTACCATAAACAAATGAAAAACTTGGTAAGATTACTTCTTGTAGAAATAAGCAATTATGGTCAAGAAGGTGAAAGAAAATTATCCCTCTTAGAACTACTGGAAATCAGTGTTTAGTTATCAGATTGGAGATTGAAAACAAGGAGGACAGGGGATTGCAGACAAGAACATAGTAGAGACAATCATCAATGGCTATTGAGCCAAAGAGGGCTGACAATTAGGGTGAGGAAGCATTGAGGCAGTGTTTGGATTTAGGCTGATGACAAAAACAAACAAACAAACAAAAAAAAAAACCAGGACAAATCCAGAGAATCTTCTGGCCCACAGAAAACTGTCTAGAGTCCTTACATACATACATGGGGGAGGGAGGCTAGCTTCATGTTGAACAGGTTTTATATTAAAAGTTAGCCCTGGTATGCCTAGCTCGTAGGCTTGAGACCTTGGGAACTTAACAACTCAATTGTATTTAAAGCAAGAAATAAAGAGGGTAGAAGAGGAGGTGGAGATCGGAGGGATGGGGCAAGGAGGGAGTAGTAGCAACCACTGTGGAATAATGTTAGGATAATAAGATTCCTTGTCATATGTAGGGACAGAGCCAGGAGTGCAGTTTCCAGGCTCTCAGCCTCACGTGGAAAGGTTCTGGCTCAGGTAGTAAATGGCCGTCAATCAGCTGTGGCTAGTTGTCCGTCAGCTGTAACCAGTGAGCCATTGGCCACTAATATAACTGCCGTGGCTACGCTAGCAGAAAATGGGGGCTAGCAAGAAGATGGTGGCTGAGCTGACAAGCGTGGATTGCAGTTAGGATGTCGGGTTGTGTGCGGACAGTGTGGATCCAGCCTCCAGTGAGACTATAGTGCCGCCACCGAGAATATAGTGGTATGACTCCCCGATCTATGGCTCCGTGGGTGTTTCTTTTTGGCCTCACCATGTCCTGTGTTCTTATGTGGGGAGCGGGACCAGAGACCCCACACGACACCCTGCACGACAAATGGTGTAGTGAGCTGGGTCCCCCGCACGACATCACATAAAACTGTTCTTTCCAGAAACAAAATGATAGACTTAATCAATACCTGAATTGTATAGATTACTGGTCCTCAGCAGAACTGATAGACCATTAAAGACTATAATGACCACATTCAGCCAATCAAATTAAAAAAACAACGAATCTAATCCACAAGCAAAGGAACCAGTGGTTGTGTGTGTGTTTGTGTGTGTACCAAACATATGTAATATAAGCAAACTTATATATTGCTATGCTGTTCAATGATCAAATTTCAGTGGTGAACATTTTACTTTCACTACTACTGCTCAGTATTGATGATATTGGCAAGTATGTCAATACTAATGATATATGTGGAAGAGTTTTAAAAAGAAAGGAATCTTATATTAGACAAAGATCAATAGATGCGACTCTTCATTATTCCCAACAATTACACATTCAAAAGGCCACATTGCAGGTCGTTTTTGACTTTTTACCCTCCTAGGCATTTTAGTGCTTGAATTGCCAGAATGTGTGTTATGCGTATACTCACAAATATTCTGCATCATTAAATCTTATAAGAGCTGCATCTCAAATTCACCTGACAAAAGTATGCGAAAGGCCTTCAGGCAGTGTTCTGCGCATTGGAAAGACAGACACATTTTAAACAAAGTGTGAGAGTGCATTGCTTCCTAGAGCTACTGTATCTTATTTTTGAGGCCTAACTAGAACTATTCAGGGAAGCTAGAGATCAAAAAGGTAGGATAGCTTTTCGTGGTGGCTGGTTACTGAAACTCTGAAAAATGGTAATGAAAGCCTTGAAAAATTATCAGAACCATATCAATAACATATTGCTTGAAATCAAACTGAGTCCTTGCAATACGATATATATTCACAATCTTAAATGTCTTCAAGTGAAAATAACAAATAATGGCTGTTTATACAGCAGATAGCTTGGCATTATTAGTGTTAGCTTACCCTAAATTCATGTCAAAGGGGCAAAAAATTTTATCCCTGAGTATGTTCTTAATTCTGTTATCATTTATAGATCTTACATATACTATTAATATTTGTGCCTTTACTCTGACTTTCAATTCATCATGATAGCATGACAAACATGATCTAATGGATTTAATTTTTGTAATTGAAAATTTTAAAATTTACCTGCTTCCTGTGAGAACAATCTTAGTGTTGTTGAAAACATCACTTGAGCACAAATTGTCATATATTTCATAAAAACTTATAGTCTATGTAAATGTGAACTAAATCACCAAGAATATTTCAATATTACCATAAGTTTAATTATGAAAACTAATCATGATGATAACAATAGCTATTTATTTATATATGTGTCTTTTTCCAAGACACATCCTCTGTCGAGCAATCTGAAACAGATTTTATGGTCCATATGGATAATCTAAACCCTCAATAAATGTTTCTGGATTTCTTATTCCACCAGGAATCCTGCTAAACAGTGTAATTTCCCTTCTCATGGAGGATAGCAATGAAATATCAACCAGCTTCTTTACCCAAGCCCCAAATAAGAATATTATTTGAGATGATTAATTCTCAAGGTAACACGCTCTGAACATTTTAAAAGGAGTAGGGAGCCCCACCTTCAACCCCACAGTGGGACTCCCATTCCTATTTCCATCAAACAATCCGAGCAGTTGCTCTTGGCAATAATCCATCAGCTGTTTGTCACTTTTGGTGATGGCAGTGGCCACTAAGTCAACTTGGATTTGCTGCTTATACCAGCATTGGTTCTTCTTGGAAGCCATTTTTATTCAGAGTAGCAGTAACTTCTAGAGCTAAACCCATAACTTCTACTATCCCTTCCTGAAAAGCCCTTGCATTATTAGAGCTACAGATTGCAGAGCAACTTTCTCAGCAATTTAACTGTAAAGAGAACATTTACTCAAGAGTCTCTAGTTTCATGGCAGCTCTTTTAAAAAAACATGTTTTTTGTTTGTTTGTGTGTGTGTGTGTGTGTGTGTGTGTTTTGTAATCTGCTCAAAATTACCAAATATTGCATTAGAAAAATAATCCCTCATACTTCCTCTGCATTTCTGTGGTTATGTTATAGTCTTTGTGTATACTCTTTCTTTCCCAATTCAGGCTTCCCTCTTCCATTCTCCATCTATAGATAAGAATGCCATGTCTCAGCTCACCAGGTTAGACACCTATTAATTTGAAGGAACATAATAGAGTCTACATGTTTCTGTCTCCACTCTCTTTCTGCCAGGTCTCATTGCCTCTCATACTTTATGGCATTAGCATTACTACCTTATAGTTCTTTTAAATATGAGTTGTTCTTTATCACTATAAAAGTGTTTTAAAAGCAAGTTTTGCTTTTTAGATAAAGGATGCAATGGCAGGCACAGTTATTTCCCAATCCAACATCCATTCACTACTTATATTCTAGTAGCATCTTAGTTGCATCATTTGAAGAAACAATGTGCCAAACACTGTCTGACAAAAAATAAATACATAAGGTCATGTGTGCTTTGAAATTTCTTGGAAAAATTTATGTTCCTAATTAAAGAGGGAGCTAAAGTTAAATGAAGTCAACAAGAAAATCTGTCGCTCTGGGTCTCTGTCTCTCTGTCTCTCTGTCTCACTGTCTCTCTGTCTCTGTCTCTGTCTCTGTCTCTGTCTCTGTCTCTCTCTCTCTCTCTCTGTCTGTCTTTAGGTGCATTTTTTAGTTAGTTTAGACATTTACACCCCTCACAAAGTGATAACGCCCCTCCCCCAATCTACTACCCCTCTGATATTGTATATAGCTGTTACAGTTCCACTGACTCTATTTCCTATGCTGTACTCCATTTTAAGTGAATGTCATGATTGGAACTGCATCTGTCATCTTACACTCATGAGTGTTAGTCTGAGTAAGAAAGTTGTTATACCAAGAATGGCAAAAACCTAGGAAGAACTTCGGCCTCAGATGGCAACATCAACACCCTGAAATGATCAACCTACAACAGCCAACTTCTAGTATGATATGAGAAAATAGTCTTGATAGTAAACTACCTTTAGATATATATTTTCTGCCTTGTAATTAATGGCAGTCTAACTGAACCTAATGCATATGACAAAGATATTATAAATGTAATATAAACATAGTAAAATAACTCAAGAGAAATAGCTCTACTGAAGTGAAGACTTTGGCCACATACTTCCCAGCAAGAGATCATTAGTAACTGCAGCACTGAGCCCTTAGTTAGCCCCTGAATTATAGGCGTATATGTTCTTGAGGACTTCTCTACAATGTAATCTCAGCTTCTGCACAGGGTGCCAAAAAAATGTACACACATTTTAAGACAGGAAAAAAAATGTATTAAAATTGTAATACTCAATATATACCAATGACAAAAGATGAATACAGTCATGTGTATACATTTTTTTTTGGCACCCCCAGTACATGGTAATCACTGTTTCTTAAACTATTCTTTGGGCTTAAAATTAAAAAAAAACTTTCTGAAAGTTTACGATTGATATAAAACCATGCTAAAAACAATTATATGTCACCTAAAACCTGTTTTTATTATTTTCATTTATCAGTTGCTAATAGCTAAATTCACGCAGTTGGATGTGAGTGCACTGTGTGTGTGTGTTGAACACTTAGCTTTTGAGTACTGTCTATTGTCTAGCAGGTATAATTCAGGACAAGCATAGGTTAAAGGTTAAACTACGATTCATTTGTTTTTCTTTCATTTCTTTTAAACAGGCTATTTTTGGTTAATTGGTTTTCACAGCTCATTGAGTCATGTTCACCTGCTAAATGTCACCTTATTTTTTTCAGTGATTGCACTTGTATGGTCTATATTGCCACCTGAATCTTACTTTGTATCATAGTGTTAATTGTAATTTCTATTTCAGGTGTAAATATTTCAATCTTACTATATCTGCCTTTCTTTGAAACATTAACACATTTCTAATTTTGCTGGGTCAAGTCAGCTTGCCTCGTCATGATTACTTTGGAATCAAATAGAACACAGAAAATCCTCTAGAGGTACATGGTTACTTAAAAGCCAAAATGTACAAGTACTTTTAAAAGAAAATTAGCTTAAAGTTTTAAATGTTTGTGTCACCTAATATTATGCTTAAATAGAATGATTCTCATCATTCTTGGAAACCAGTAATGGCAAAATTTCACCTGGAATTGGAAGATGTGACAAAATATTTTAAGGAACTTGCTGAAAATGCAAAGAAAACAATGCTGAATTGAATGGAAAACTATATTTCATAGTTTGGAATAGTACCGTCTTTTAAGAAGATATATTTGAGATTTACTGATAATTAGATTGTAAATGGAAATATCATATTTCTGAATGCTTAGTTGAATATTAAGCTATAGCAATGGAAGTGAAACAAAGGTATGTGGGAATACATTAGAAGCTGAACTAGAGAATCAGATTGGAGGAAGATCAGTACTTTCTTTGCAGAAATTAAATGAGGTTCGGCAGACTTGAAAGATAAAGGGAAGTAAGTGCAAAAGTACTTTGTGTATCTTCAATTGATAGGTATTGCTAAAGGAATAAAACAAAACATTTTCTCAAAAGCTAATCGTTTGTTTTATATCATTTCTAGTAGTTAAATTACTTTCAAATTAGAAATTCTAAGCAATGGAAAGACTGCATGTCAGCACTCAGGAAACTAAACATTTCTGAGCTGTAAATAAAATTATATAAAATATTAACTATATTAAATATACGATGTGCATGGATAAGCATGTGGATGATGTCAATAATGCCGTGTTGTCTATGATTTGGCTACGTGACGAAAATGTTACTCCCTTGTCCCACGCGAGCATAGCAGATCCTACAACAGTGATGATTTTGTGAGTTCTTGCTGACCATCTGCCCCTGTCCCAGATATAGCTGGTCACTTTCTCTTTGTACTGACTAGTAAATAGATTTCTACTAAACCTTCATTCACGAGATGATTGCAATGACAGGTTTACATGGTCCTTTATTTTTTGCAATGCCTGATAAATTAGTCACCAGTAAATAGTTATTAGATACATACATGAATTAAAACTATCTCTCCAGAAACAAAGAAGGAGATTTTCTCTCACTACTTTGAGCTAAGATTTTACTGAGAGATTTTTAGCCAGTGATATAAGGCAAGAGAAAGAAAGAACACATAGATTGAAAAAAAAAAAGAAGTTAAACATTATTTGTAGATGACAGGATCTTACATGTAGATTATCTAAAAGAATTAAAGAAAAAAAAGCAAAATCATACAATACTCAATGGATTAACAGAAGTCAAGTGTATTTCTAAATACTACCAGTAGCAACAATTAATTCAGAAACAAAATTGAGTAAACGACTCCATTCATAATGGAATAAAAAAGAATAAAATGCTTTGAAATAAAATTTAACAAAAGAAGTTCAAGGTTTGTACACTGAAAACAACAAAATATTGCTAAGAGAAATTTTAAAAATCTAAAGTAACATCCATAGATTGAAATATATGACACTGCCAAGATAGTAATCCTCCCCCAAAGTGATCAAAAATCCAATGCAGTTCTTATCAAAATGCCAATAGGATTTTCTTTTTAATAGAAATTGACACACTGATCCTAAAAGGCATATGGATATGCAAAGGATCTAAAAAAGCAAAAACAGTATTGAAAAAGAACAAAGTTGAAGAACTTATCTGTCTTGTTTCATAACCACAATAAACTCAGAATTATCAAACAGTTTGATATTGGGTCAGATAAGGGTTGGTGAATAAACAATAAAACAGAATTGAGAGTGAGAAATAAACCTTTATATTTATAATAAACTAACTTTTTATAAGTGTGCCAAGACAATTCCAGGGTAAAGGATAGACTTTTCTACTAATGGTGCTTGGATAATTGTACGTTCACATGCAAAAAAAAAAAAAAAAAAAAAAGAAAGAAAAGAAAAAAGAATGAAAAAGAAAACAAAAGAAAAACTGAGACTCTTGTCTTATACCATACATAAATATTAATACAAAATAGATCACAGATCAACATGCAAGTGCTCAAATTATAAAACTTCTAGAATGAAACATGGAGTTTTTCTTCTATATTTCATTCTAGAAGTCTTATCATTTTATATTTAATATATACAGAATATTTACAGGTTAATAGTAAGAAAACAATACACTTTTTAAAATGTGTAAAATGATTTCTTAGACATTTTATTAAAGAAGATACACAAAAGACTAATAAACACGTGAAAAGATACTTAACGTAATTAGTGATTATGGAAATGCAAATTCAAACTTATATGGAATATTATTTCACCCTTACTAGAGTGGCTATAATAAAATGACAGACAATATTAAGTATTGACAAGCATGTGGGGAAGTTAGAACTCTCCTACATTTCTGAAAGGAATGTAAAATGGTGCAGCCATTTTGGAAAACAATTTGGCAGTTTCTCAAAAAATCAACAGAAACTTACTATACAACCTATCAACTCCATATCTAGGATCGAATAAGAATGAGAACATATAACCACATAAAGACATGCAGGCAAATATTCATAATGTTTTTTTGTGATAGCAGTCCACTAGTAAACAGAAAACAGAATATGGTTTATGCACATAATGGAATAATATGCAACAATGAAAAGGATCTAACTACTGATACATGCCACAAAATGGCTGAACCCAAACACATATGCTGAGTGGAGAGCCAGACTCAAAATACTTCATATTGTATGATTGAATTTATATCAAATGTCCATTAAGGGTGAATCATACAGCTGGAGACAGATCACTAGTTGTATTGAGTGGGGTGTGTGGGAATGGAGATTATTAAAAATTAGTATAAGACAACTTTTTTGAGGTGATGGAATGTTCTAAAGCTGGATTAAAATAGTAATATCACAATTTAAAAAATATACTAAGAAAATATTGATTGTACACCTTAGAATAGGTGAATTTAGTAATGTGTAAATTA
Organism: Rhinolophus sinicus; assembly: GCF_036562045.2. Classification (NCBI taxonomy): domain Eukaryota; kingdom Metazoa; phylum Chordata; class Mammalia; order Chiroptera; family Rhinolophidae; genus Rhinolophus; species Rhinolophus sinicus. The sequence goes on from NC_133760.1 coordinate 73,948,322, forward strand.
TAAAGCATATTATAAAACAAAAGTTCTAGTGCACTCCAGTATAAGAAAAATTGAAGAGAGCATGTGAGTATGTGGTGTGGGCAACTAAAGCAAGGGGAAAACTGGGGATTAGTGGGCAAAACTATGGCATTCTTACCATTGCCATCACCTCAACATCATTTCAACCTAATATCATCTCAACTCCTCAACCTAATTTCAACATCACACACACACACACACACACACACACACACACACACACACACGGTCAGACAATTAAGTTCGTGAACTTGTTGAAACAATTTTGCTAACTATTTTTTTGCTATCAGAGGGCTTATTCATTATGAATTTGTACCAGCTGGGCAGTTAACTAAGTTTACTCTTTGGGGATGCTGAAAAGGCTGCATGAAAAAGATAGACGACCTGAACTTTTCGCCAACAATTCATGGCTCTTGCATCACGACAATGCACCAGCTCACACAGCACTGTCTGTGAGGGAGTTTTTAGCCAGTAAACAAATAACTGTATTGGAACACCCTCCCTATTCACCTGATCTGGCCCCCAATCATTTCTTTCTTTACCTAAAGACAAAGGAAATAGTGAAAGGAAGACATTCAGGACATCAAGGGTAAGATGATGACAGCTATGATGGGCATTCCAGAAAAAGAGTTCCAAAATTGCCTTGGAGGGTGGACTAGGTCCTGGTGTCAGTACATAGTTTCCCAAGGGGAGGACTTCGAAGTGATATTCAGCAATGAGGTATGCAGCACTTTTTCTAGGATGAGTTCACCAACTCAATTGTCCGACCTCATATACATAATTTTTGAAAATCATAGCGCTTTTTAGAACAAGGCTGCTGTAGTCTGAATGTTTATTTCCTCCCAAACTTCATATGTTGAAATCATAACCCCCAAGGTGATGGTGTTTGGAGATGGGGCTTTGGGGAGGTGTTTATAGTGCCCTTATAGAAGAGCTCTGAGAGAGTCTCCCTGTCCTTTTTGCCATGTGATGATACAACTAAAAGATGCCCTCTATGAACCAGAATGCAGGACCTCACCAGACATGGAATCTGCTGGTGTCTTACTCTATGAATTCCAAACTTTGGAACTGTGAAAACTAAATTTCTATTTTTTATAAGTCACTCAATCTGTCATATTTTGTAACAGCAGCCCAAATGGACTGAGACAAAGGACTACGGATGTCAAAATCCTTCTCAGTCTGAATCTACAGGTTGCAATGACCTATTGATCAATATTAATTTGTCATTCTTGGTTTGGATAGAATTATCACTTCTTTCCAAAATCACAAACCTAGTGTATTTTTTGATGTAGATTCTCTTTTCTCACAACAACAGTACAAAAATTCAACACCCGATATGCATTTTTAACTACCGTGTTTCCCCGAAAATAAGACCTAGCCAGACTATCAGTTCTAATGCGTCTTTTGGAGCTAAAATTAATATAAGACCCAGTATTATATTATATTATATTATATTATATTATATTATATTATATTATATTATATTATATTATACTATATCATATCATATTATATTATATTATATTACATTATATGACCCGGCCTTATGTTGTATTATATTATATAAGACCCAGTATTATATGACATTACATTATATTATATGATGTTATACCTGGTCTTATAGTAAAATAAGACCAGGTCTCATATTAATTTTTGCTCCAAAAGATGTATTAGAACTGATGGTTCAGCTAGGTCTTGTTTTCAGGGAAACACGGTATCACTACCTCTCTTTGTTATTGGCAGTCCAGTTGCCAGGCACAAAGACCTCTGTAGTTTTGCAGTCTCTAGTTATTTTTTCCATTTAATACATTCTCCACTCTATAGCTGGGTGGTATAGTACTAAAATGCTAATCTGCTTGGACTCTTCACAAGTAATAACTCCAGGATGGCTTCCCGTTTCAATCACTATACATTCTAATTTCCTTAACCTGGCTAAAATGCCATGTGTGCCTACTACATGTGGCATGTCCCACCTCACATCCCACATACCTGCTGGCTGAAATCAGAATGTGCCATGTTCTTGCTTGCCCCAGATCTTATATGTTATCTTTTCTTCCTGAAACATTCACTTCCTTATCTCATCCCACATTTTCTCCCCTATCCAAGCTGACTTTATCTGGCTAATTCCTAATCATCCTTTTAGACTTTTCATAGATATAATTTTCTCTGGAGAGCCTTCCTTGAAGTCCTTCAGCCTAAAAGCTCCTGCTACGCATTTCTACCATATTATTAACCTAGGGGGCAATCAGATCTCCAAAGCATTGTACATAGCAACTATTCAATAATTATTTAATGGATGAATGAATGAATGTGTGAACTTTGAATATGGTATTAATATTTCAGTTGAGCAAAGTTTAACATTAAGCCCTGTGAAACTTGGCATATTGGTTAAAGTATGGGCACATTTCCCAGTTCTGGCCAACTTTCTATGATTAAAGCCATAAATTAAAGAAGCAACTTGCTGACAGTTTGTCAGCATTCAATCAACTCCCCCAAGTGATTATCTAATTTTCTTCTCAAATAAATTTTCTCCTTCCACACTCCCTTAGGCAATAGGTTAAGTAAACATATGAACCTTGAACTGAATTCTGTAGGACATTTAGACCCTTTTAATGTGGAAACACAATTTTAATGTTAAGAAATTCACATTCTTACTTCATTTATATTTATATCTCTGGACTTGTGAATGAAATAACCAACACAACCTAATTTTGTCACTGGTCGATTAAACATTTTTCTTAATGTTATCTACTAATAATTTACATTGGTATTATAGGTAACTAAGAGTTGGTGTTTGGGTATATTCCTCATTGCTAATAAGTATGTTCTGAAGGACAAGTCATCAAATTACTTTATGAACCCAGGAATAAACTATTAGCTTAATATGCTCTAATTTTCATTACTAAGGTATTTAAGAGCTCCAGAGTGAATATATCTGGAAAGGCAGTATGGTGAGGGCTAATTAATGAGCTCTTCTATGTGCAAAATGATAGATTTTATTATAATTACATAGCAAATAAATCTTACATATTAATATAAAAACTATATGTCATATTAAAATCTGAGAATGACATGTATGGCTATTAGTAGTACTAAATAGTGGATTGCACCAGAGTAGACATTTGCATTTAAAAATTTTTAATTTTATTCTTTATTTACATAATGATAGCTGTTTCCTCTGGCAAAAAAAAAATAAATAAATAATAATGCCGAAAGGGCACCCTAGCAGTTTTACTAAGGTCAGGAAAAGAAACAGATCATACTTTGGTATATTCTATTCTATTTATCGATATGTATCTATGTGTATACTTATGTGTGTGTATGCATATGTACATCAGTGAGAGTAATGAAAAAATAATCTCTCAAATATTAATTTAGGCTTAGAACATATGTACATCAGTGAAAGTAATACAAAAAAATATCTTAGATATTAGTTAGGCTTAGAACAGAAGTTAATTGAGGCACAATCTGCTAACTTAAATAGATGTTGAGTGAGAATTCGATGGTGAAAATGATTATTATGAGTTGAATGTGCTTCCTTAAAATTCATATATTGAAATCCTAGCCCCCAGTACCTCACAATAAACAGGGTCATTGCAATTATGGATGGTATAGCAACATCATGCTTTTTAACGTTTAAAGTTATAGCTTTGTTTCTAGAATATGCTTCAGCTGCATAAAAATAAATTACAAATCTTATTTATTTTTTGCTGAAAATCATCATAAATGTATGAACATAAAATCATCATAATTCCATAATCATTTCTAGTTTATCACCCTTTGACCAATTTTTATGAGGTGCTCCTACTTATTTAAACATCTTTTTCTTCTTTGAAAATAACTATTAAATTCAAACTATTTGAGCAAAATATAATCAAAGTTGTAAGTGAAAATACAATAAAAATCAAAGTCACAGTATGTGGAATTATGTATTTCATGAGAACTTGTTAAAAATGCATTCATAGTGGATAGCCTTCTTTATTTTTCTCCTTTTTCATTACTTCAAACTAGAATACAAGATTATACTTATTTAATAAAAGAGATGTGAATAAAAGAAATAGACATTGAATGAATATATTGACAGACTTGAAACTAAGGTTGGTGCAAAAGTAATTGAGGTTTTTGCAATTATTTTAACCTTTTAAACTGCAATTACTTTTGCACCAACTTAATAGTATATTTATAATCTCATATATTTCCAAATACCTTTGCTAAATACCATCTTTTACACATTTTTCTAACATTCCATAAATTTTTATTGTTTAAAAATTTAGAAAGTGTCAATATTTTGAATTCTCACCTCTTAATGTTACTAGCGTATGTGGATATATAATAGTTATCTTGTTTGATTGCATTTGATGATCACAACTTTGTGCAGGAGATGCAAGCCCAGAGAAATTACATGGCAACCAATTTCTAGGAGGGCAGAGGTTATACTGAAACTGAGATTTCCTAATTCCAACTGTAGCCTCTGTCTATACCATATTTCATCTTCACATACAGAAGTGTCGGGGTGGCAGGATCAGAAGGCAGAACAAAGGTTAGGAAACTGAGAGTTCCCATCATGGCATAAACAGATCCCCAAAGCAGTTCTGAGTAGCTTTAGGACTCAGTGTAGCAATACACACAAGTATTCTCAAGTACTGGTGGGGCGATTTCAATTAAAATGCAAATAAAACAGGATCCAAGAAAAAATACAGCACATTCTCGTTGTGTAACACCATTCACAGCTTTCCAGATCAAATTGCTATGACCTTTATTATTTAGTAGACCTGTTTTCACATTGGTGTATCTTAAAGTAACACAAAAGTTATTATGTACTGCAGTCCAACTAAGCTACTAAATAGATTCAGAGATGTTCCCAAGATCTCATTGCCCAGGTGATCAGAGCTGTTCCAGGATATCTTTGGAAGTATTAGAGATGCCTAGCGGGAAATATCACTTCCTTGTTGAAGACTTTCCTGATGCCATCACACAAAGTTAATTTATAATATCTTCCTGCTCCCAACCACCACAGCCCTTTCCTGTGAGCTTTTAGTGGGAAGGGGTGTCAACTCTCTCCCTACTACCACTCCTACTTCATTCTACTCCAAAGTAGGCAGGGATAATTCTCTGAATCATATAAGTACCATTGGTTAGCTTTCCAAATGGTCTCTTGGATAACTTAATTTTCTTAGAAAGCTGAAGAAATGGGAAGGTTTCAGGCTTTCCCCCAGCTAAGAAGTCTCAGTGTCTCTCTCCCACTCTCTCCCACCACCCGCTCCCCTTTCTCAGCACCTCACTCATCTGTCCCATTGTCTCGTAGACCCTTCCTTCCATGAGACCTAAGTACAAAAGACTGGGACCTGTGTGCCATCTTTCTGTCCTAATGGTCCAGGACAGATTGAAATTTACCACTATACAGGCCAGAGGCAAAGCTTCCTGACTTTTGTGTTTGTGTTTTCTTTCTGTGTAGTATGTTCTTTCTGGGCAGACTTTTTTCACTATCATTATATTGAAATAGAAAGGGCTAACATCTGATTATATGTCTTTTAAAAAGTAAATAGAATGAAACTATGTAGACTGATCTGTTTCTTGGCCCTAATGTGAAAATACCCTCACAGAGAGAGGTTCCAATGTGGTTCCAATATCAATCACCAGGAGTCTATTTTGATATTTTAGTCAAATAAGATGTTAGACAATAAAGCTCAAGTAGAAATTATTTTTCTTGACCATGTCATATACAGAGGGTGTCAAAATATATATACACATTTTAAGAAAGGAAAACTGTATCAAAATTGTAATACTCAATATATACTGATAAAAGATGAATACAAGTCACGTTTGACTTCTGCAATTACACTTCTGATTACGGCGAACTACTGCTTAAGCAATGCTGACCAAAGTGTCCACTTGTATAAATTTTTTGCATCCCCAGTAAATATATATAGTCTATCTTATATATAATTTATAGTTATATAATTGCATGTATTAGGCAATTATATTTTGTTATTGTATATACTGAGTATTGCAGTTTTCCTTTCTTAAAATGTGTATACATTTTTTTTTGCATTTTTGGGAGCATCCTCTATATATACCTATAGTCTAAAAAAGATAGGATTTAAGGTTTTATAAATCTTTTAGGATCCATTTTTATTCACATCCCAAACATTCCACTAGTGAATCATATTTTGATTATTTGTTCACATGTTTACCTTTTCCCTGAGCTAAACTCCTAGAAGGTATGGATTGTGTATTATCTACATGCTTTTCCCAGGTACCTACATGTCTACCCAGTAGTTGATTCCTGCTGAATGACAATTGTAAAGATTGACTTACCTACGGAATGAACAAATAAATGGATATGATAGTTACCTGACTAGTTCACTATGAGCATTTATATTATTCTCTGTAGGTGCTTGGGAAACTTAGAAAACTGCTACAAAGTCATTGTAATTGTCTACATGTGCTACATTTTAGAGATTACTTCTCAATAAAGATCCAGTTAGTGCTTGTATTTCTCTGGAGAAAGTACAGAATTGAATTTCATAGACAAGTTGTTGCCAAAGAGGCGGTAGATGGGTTTTAATCTGCAAAGTGGAGAGAAAGAGCAAGACATTTAATCTTTTACCCTGTTTCCAAGCTAACTTGCCTAACCTTTTTAGAGATATTCCTCATACTGTTCACAGAGGGAAAGGGGAAAAAGTAGTTCCCAGCCCTGCTTCCCTCTCCTTCTGTGTCAATGACGGAACCTGTACCCGCATTACTGCAGGATTATATGACCCTCCTTCTCTCCAAGCACAGCAGAGGCCTGGAAAAAGCCCATCCTCGCTCTGGTACCTCAGGTTATGTTCCGAATTGCCCTGTACTGACCTTGGTGAGAATGCAGGGACTCAGCAGAGAGATACAGGCTTTTGTGAGGTGGCTGTGGAGCTGCTCTGTAAAGGATCGCTGCCTGTGAGTCGGAACTGCGCCATCTTGACAGAAAGGTCTAATGTACTTTCTGAATTGTGATTTGGGTGTCATATTTGGCAGAGTTGGTTTCATGGTTTTTTTGTATTATTTTTTTTTAAGTTGACGATTATCTCTAGTCATTTCCTTTTTATTCACTTTTAGGTGTGTAAAATCATTCTAAATAGCATTGATACTTTTTTCTCAAAGTATTATAAAATCAGGTAATCCATTTTAAATACTAAAAGCACAATGACAACCTCAGATATTTTATTATTTACTTATCGTGCCAAGAGACGCTGATTTAAATGTTAAATGACACATAGCTACATCATTTTTAAATATACATTTAAAAAACTTTACACTTATACAATTATAAAATGTATTAATTTATAATCCTTAAAATCAGCTGGCAGTTGCTGTTCAGAATGCCATTATTCTGTACTGAATACAAAAGGGCTAATGTTAGTGAAGAAAATCTATCTTTCACACTCCAGGAAAACAAGGTATCGGAATGGTGGAGCTTAATCACAGTTTTGCACAGCAAGTGTTTCATTCTCATACTCCAGCTATTCTAGCTCTAGTAGAGTGGCCAAGGTGATACGATTCCTCTTTTCAATGTCCCTCAGTATCTTATCTCACCCTGTACTGTTTCTGCTTGTTTGGGTTTCTTTATTATTGACCTTTGGAAAACTGAAGGTTTGATATTCACTATTTCATTGTCACATAAATCTGAAAGAGCTCTCTACATCCATATAGCCTCTCATTTATTTTTCTTCTGCTGACATCTTGGGCAGACAGAGTAGAGGAAGGAAGCAGTCAACCTAGTGAGCATTTGACAGGTGGTATTAAAAAACTGCTACTCGAATGATCACCTCATAGAAAAACACACTTGAAATAAAATGCTTAGCAAATCAGAGTTTAAGTCATGAGTTTTGTAAAGGATGACATATAAACATAGTACTCATTTCTTCTTCCTACTTTTATGTATCAGGGAAGCACTTCTCATACAATAATTAATTGACTGAAGATTGTGTTAACATGTGTGAAAATAAAACAAAGTCTTTCATCAAAGGGAATATGAAAATCTACTATGAAGTTACTTTTCTCACAAAACTTTAATAAATCAGAATAGACACTGCATCAGTTCTTCTTCTTTTTTTTAAGTATAAATAGCAGGTGTCCCAGGAATTGATGCTTCCTTTGTCAATTTGTTACACTATATTGAATAATACATTTGAGTTTTGCTCTAGAAAAAGTAAATTTAGAGGCACAAAGGAATATTAGAAAGAGTGAATCTAATTTAGAATGGCTTTATCTAGCATCTTGCATGTAGTGGGATATTGATAAACTTTAAAAAAATTTGAATGTAATGATTTCTCTGACAGTTTCTTTTTTCTTTTTTCCTCTAATAATGATGACCATTTATATCATTGTTTTGCAGGGTAAATTTTTATTTGTCTTAGAGAAATGATACTTATTTGTATTAAAAGATTACCTTCAACTAAGTGTCATAACATAAATATATAAACTTGACATAAATGGAAATTAGGGCACTAAGTTAGCTGAAAACAAAGGCAATTCTTTGAAAATTCTTTAGAAAAGTCATTGCCAGCTATAGGAAATAAGGTGGTTAGTTGATGGCTACAATACTCATCCAGCGCAAGTCACAATTTGTATGCAAATATATGATTTTAATGTTATAATATTCAATTAAGGAAGCTTAGCCTTCCAGTCATACTAGAATCATTAACCAATGAGGGGTAATATCAGCATTTTTCATTGTTTTTAAATTGACTATTCTGTTGGCCAGATGGAGATTTTGCAATATTGTGTTAGGATATCTCCCACCTAATGGTTGCTTTCCCTCTGATTCTGTTAGAAAGTGTTATTTCCTAGCTTGCCCTTCTGCCCTGAGAGATCTTGAGTTGGCTCATGTTACTAAACACTGATTCATTTAGATATTGCTCTTCTAAAAACTTAATAAACAGGAACCTCATTTAGAGTGACATGGGGAGGCCAGAAGGGGGAGCTCTCACACCCTGCACTGATAACAAAGCACAATGGGGAACTCTTTGTAATCCCTCTTCCCAACTTCCTTTTCTTCTTTAAAAGAGCTTCCTGTTTGTTTTAGCAAACTTGTACTTGCCCGTCCATGGTTGTATGTTCCAGATTGCAATTCCTTGTTGATCCTGAAAAAAAACATTTTTCTGGAGAAATATCTGGCTGACTTTTTGTTTACAGTCAATACTCTGTTGAATAAAAAGGTGCTGAAATGACTTGCTCCATCTTAAGAAGGTGAGTGAGTGAGTTGGTGGTCGTATAAATGCATCTTAGAGGCCAGCAAACAGCTCCCAGTAGCTTCAGCCAGCCCCATTTCTGATGCCAATCATCATAGTCTTTTAATTATTGCAAAGACAGGTCCTTTCGGCACAAGAAGAAGTGTACTGCTCACCATGAATGTACTTTTATTCAAAGAGCTACTCTTCTATAATTACATTTATCAACTAATTCCCCCCACTTTTTTTTTTGCACTCATTCAGATTTCCAGGCTATTTGTGGAAGATATCTCATTAGCAACTGCCATGAAGATTAATATAGAGGCAAATTTTGGAATTATTTCTAATATTTTTCCAACTGGGCTTTCTATAAAATATACAATAACTGAATCTATCTTATCATGCAGTAATTATTTTTAACATTTAATAAAGATAATTTGCATAAATGAAATATATACCTGATCAACCACAGATATTTTTCAATTAATCCTCAAGTGCTTATTAATGTATTTTTTAATAAGAACTTTGTAAATCTTACTGTAAACCTCCTTTTAAAGAAAAACAGATGCCCTAATTTCAGGAGAAGGAATGATTTCATTAGTTTAAGAGATTAATTATTCATTTATTTACATATTCAGTAATTACTGAATACATGCATAAAACATATTCTTATTTGATTTTATGTTACGAACAAAAAAGAAAAAAAACACAAAAAACAGTGCACATGCAGAGATCACATGGCCACAATGGCTGAAAGCCCAACCTCTATCACTTAAAAATAGTGTGTGTGTGTGTGTGTGTGTGTGTGTGTGTGTGTGTATAGTAAGGTCTATATACTGAGGGTGCCAAAAAAAAGTATATATGGGGACATTTTGGTCAACATTGCTCAAGCAGTAGTTTGCCGTAATCAGAAGTATCTGGACGCTGATGGTAACCACTTTGAGCACCTCTTGTAATTGCAGAAGTCAAGTGTGACTTGTATTCATCTTTTGTTATTGGAATATATTGGTATATATTGAGTGTTACAATTTTAATTTTTTTTTCCTTTCTTAAAATGTGTGCACATCTTTTTGGCACCCTTTGTATGTTCCTGTGATGTGGGGTTGTATGGAGATAATAAATATTATGATAAATATCCCAGTTTTTATATCAAATGTTCAAATATCAGTCTTGTGAGAGTGCTGGTTTAGGCTTTGTGTATGATCCCAATAAGCATTTGAGAGACTTACAAGGGGATGAGAAGGATAATAAGATACATATTTGGCCTTTGTGTCTGATTCCTGGCACAGGGCTTCTAAAATCCTTGGAATTTCTTGAGTGACAGGAGTCTCTTATTTTTCATAATGAGCCCATCAATGATCAGGTGAGCTTATTTAATGAAGTGACATAGGGTGGGGTTCCTAGATTGCCTAAGACTCAGGCTAGTCGCAAGAAAGACCAAGTGATGAGGGAGTTAGAACTTTTAGCGCCACTCACCAGACTTCACTGGAAAAGGGAGGGGAGTTAGAGATTGAACTGTATAAAAATTTTCGAACAATGAGATTTGGAGACCTTCTGGATTGGTGAACACATCTAGGTGCTGGGAGGTGACACACCTAGAGAGGTCATGGAAGCTCTATACACACAAACATACACACACACACACACACACACACACACACACACATACACAGGCACACACCAATTTACTTTGTCCTATGGATCTGTTCTGTTTGACATTTTTTTTGCAGTAAAATTCTGCTCAGAGACTGATTTTGTCTTTGACAGCAATTTATCTGACACGGGTTCACTGCGGGACTTTCACAAGCCAATAGCATATAGGATAACATATGCCAATACAGAAATAACATAAACAAATGACAGATAAATCACACTATTCTAGGCAAGGGGAGCTGAAAGGAATAAAGTCCAAATTTAATTTGATGTGTACCTGTTATACCAGTAGGCACTCAGGAGACACAGCTTCCCCTAACCTGGAGCAGACTTTCAGTTGCCAGTGCAAAAACCAAAGTCTCTTGTTGCTAGAGCACAATGCTAGGGAGAGAAGGCAGGTGCTGGTGGGCAGTCGAGGCAGCCCGTAGGGACCACATCAGGAACCACTGTGTGGCTCTCACCACTGCCTATGGCAATGCCTCACTAAGGTAGAAACAGATGTCCCTTCTCTTCCTGAGACTGCCACACGGTTTAGCACCATTGCCAATCAGACTCACCTTGCCCATAGCATGAGCAAGTGTCTCAGGATCTCCAGAGTTTTTTAGGTCAGATTGAAACTCTTGAATAGTTCTCACAAATTCTCTGTATTGATAGCCTGAGTGTCCCCTTGTCATAGTGGCTGTTCCACATGTTCTTATCTATAAGCCCCCAGTGGGACCCTCAGCAGTGAAGCTCTGAGCACTTATCAATGATGACAGAGGAGATGATGACACCCTGACAAAACTTACTTCATTCTTACATCAAAATAACTTTATTGATAAAACCAAGTTCTTTGTCGTTGTCATGAACAAGTGGATTTGTATTCATTTGAAACCAGTGCACACCACTGTTCCTGAGTTCCATCTTTGATAATGAACCAGGAAACGTAAGTGAACTGTCTTCCTGACTTCTGTGAGCCTTCGTAACCAATGATCAAATCTGAAAGTTGGGGAGGGCTTGGAGAACAACCTGACTTGGTAGCTAAGTTGGACAGAAGTGTGGGTAAGCCAGGGACCCAATAATTATGACTGGTACTTGAAGTGAGGGCAGTCTTATCGACTGAAACCTGTGGAGGTCATTAGTGTTAGAATTGAATTGAACTGAACTGTAGGACACCCAGTCGGGGTCCAAAGAACTGGGGAATCTTTTGTTGGTGTTGGAAAACACTGCAGAGTGCTCTCTGCTGTATGTGGAAAGGGGGAACTAGAGCATATTGGGAGCTTAATACCTGTCTATGGTATTTCATACTGGCAGTTTGTGCTGAGATACAGCACAATCAACTAGCCTGAAATTTTGAGAGAGACACCACCGAGGAGAGATGCAAATGTGAGTTTTGGTTCCTCAAGGCACACTCTGAGTGCTACACAAACTGGCAAGAATAATTTAACTAAAATATTTAATGAATTGCTCAAAGCTGAATATGGGCTAGCCTGAGAGTATACAGACCTTGCACCATCAGAAACAAGGGGAATCTACACTCAAGTCTAAGACCTTAACCTTTGTAACAGGACAGGAGACTAGAGAAAGACTCCCACACGATGTAGACGTAGGAGAGCCAGGGAACAACTGCAGCGGACAACTCAAAGGCCTACCTAGATCCTTCTCCCTGTCATTCATACAGAATGAAAGCCTTCAGCCCCTGGAGGCAGCTTGGTAAATCCTGCCATCCTACAGGCTCAGCCATCACAACCAGAAGAAAAGAACACAAAAGAAAAAGTTATCCCTTTGGGTCCCAGATCATCGCAGATCCCCTGCCACCGGCAAAGGTGAGATACCTGAGTTGCCCGCATCCCTAGCACCCAACAATGCACCATGTGACTAAAACTAAGGCTAAACTAGCAAAATAGAACATTGGGTAACAAAAAAATTGCTTTTAAAATAGGGTTCAACTTATCAAAAGTACAATTTTTGTACATAGGTTTCCAAGTTGTCGATTTGATTTATCTTCAGAAATCCTGTTTACTACGTGAAAACAACTACAAAACTCACTGTAATTTTAGTTCATTTGGAACTCTCTAAATCTCAAGGAGCTATATTGGTAAACAAAATATGAACATACACAAGTGCTGATAAAAACACTTTTGAGAAAAAATACAACTGTTTAAGTATAGGACATTTTATGAGTTTGGAGTTAAGTGTATTTCCTTTATTGAAACACACAGTTTTGTAATACAGTAATCTTATTAGAAAAATTATATCACAAATGCACATGTATATTTTCATCAAGCTATTTAATTTTTTGTAACCAAGAAAAGAATGAGTTACAGAACAACCAGTAGACTGGCCAAAATTAAGTTAGTGGTGAAGCCTACAAAATAATTGGCTAGAGTTCCCAAATTCAATCTTCATGAAGCATATTTATAGGTGTTAACAAATTATACACCATGTTATTATGCCTTAGAATTTTGGATTAAATAATTGTAGAGAAGTTTTCGTAGAGCACCCAGGCATAACTTGTTTCATTCATCCTGAGGAACAGCTTGAACACCAGAACCACAGTTCTGGAGGATACAATTCCAAGATTCCGGTGCCAGCATGATTGTTTTCTGGGAAGGGCTCTCTTCCTAGCTTGTAAATGGCTGCCTTTTCACTGTGTCCTCACATGACAGAGAGAGGGAGAGCTCTCTGGTGCCTCTCCTTATTAGGGCATTATCTCAGTATGACCTCAATGAAAATTATCTTCCAAAGTCCCCATCTTCAAATATCATCACACTGGGGATCACAGCATCAATATATGAATTGGGTGGGCGCCACAATTCAGTCCATCACATGCTGTGACTTCAGATATCCGATGGTGTCACGAAAAACTATGGTTAGATAGATTTTATGCCTTTGCCTTGGGACATTGATTGGAGTGATGTTCTTTCCAGCTTTCTGCATCCTAAGTGGAAGTTGAAAAGAAAACACTAATGTTCAAAAGCATATATCTTTAATTTTTAGCGCCTTTCTAGACCCTTATGGTAAAATATCCTATTTTTCTGTCATATTTTTCTTTCTTCATTTCTTCCACTGAAATACTTTCTTCTCTGTTTTCTAAGCTAGGCCTGGGGTGTGATGGTGATTATCAAACAGTGATATGTCTACTTTCTTTACAGAAAAAAAAAAGCATTGTGTTTTTGCCCAGATATGACAAGTATTTGTTTTCTTCTCATTTCCCCAATACATGAGCACATGCTTAGAAACACACACAAACACCCCCCCACACACACGTACACAACTCATTATCGCTATGTCTGTTCTTTCAGAGCCTTGATAGAAGGAAACATACAATAAGAGCCCCACATTGCATGCATGGTCTGATTTTCCAGTTCATTATTTAGTGGAGAAAATATATACTGTTTTCGGTGTTTGCCTAAACTATTTTGTATCCAAGTCAATTCATGTTTCTTTTGCTGGAATGGCTTCTTCGAGGTTTTTGTTTGTTTGCTTGTTTGTTTTGTTTTTGTTTGCTTTTGTAACTGTTGTTTTTAAAGGGAACACTGACTGTCTCCCTCTATAATGATATGGTAAATAAGGCAATGATAGTGAACTAGAAATTGTAGATTTCCTTATTACTCCTCAAGCTGGGACTAGCGAGGTTCTTCTGGATCTCACTCTATCCACCTGCTCATTTTTGGGTTTTGAGTTGTATTGACTTCATGCCAGAGGATGCCAGAGGAGGCTAATGGCAAACTCATCACTGTACATGTTTTCTTTTCAGTCTTCAAATAGCTGTTCCTACATTCTGTCCAGTTGTCACAGTTGAGTTCACTGGGAGATAAGAAGTGGTATGTGTCTCCTTTATCTTATCTGGATCTGGGACCCTGATTTTACATTTTAAATATTTATAGGATTACAGACTGATTTATAACTTTAAGCACTCCATGTTTTGTATATAAGACTTTCACTCTGAGCAAAAGAATCAAATATTACAGTGCCATTTTTAATAAATATTATTCTCTTTCTAACAAAGTAGTATAACTGGATCCATAGAGTTGGAATGCTATGCCATTAATTTTTTTTCTAGTTAAAGAAGAATCTTTTCATTCCCAGTTCTTAATACATTTTATCTTATATCCCAGGAGGAAGGAGTTAAAGCAGCTGAACTCCTCTACCAAAGGAGTGTGTCTAGGGAAATAAAATAAGAAGGCACAGCACCCAGTCTAATCTTTCTGTCAATTGGACTTCCAAGTAAATAGCTTAATGATCTTTGCTAAGATAAAGTTACTCTATATCTGAAATGCTCATAGTAAAATGCTCCTGGCTAAAAGAAGATATCTAGTAAATAAGACCCATGCCCTATGGTTCAATGAGGCATGGATCCCTGGAGAATATCACTCGACATTTACAGTTCCACACAGTATAAAATTGAGATGTTTTAGAATGTAGGGCTTCTCACTGTGTGAGGAACCTCATAAAGCTCACTTACAGGCCTCACCTCTTCTGGGCTAGAGATGCACACCTAATGGCTGAAGGAATCTGGGAAGCCCCATGATGCTTTGCTTTGTCAGAGTGCCTTGATTATCCTATTCTTAAATTTATTTAGTACAGCCTGGTACTGGTTAAGATCTATTATTTATGTGAGTCTGAATTAATAATCAAGTGATGAGGGAGTTAGAACTTTTAGCGCCACTCACCAGACTTCACCGGAAAAGGGAGGGGAGTTAGAGATTGAACTGTATAAAAATTTTCGAACAATGAGATTTGGAGACCTTCTGGATTGGTGAACACATCTAGGTGCTGGGAGGTGACACACCTAGAGAGGTCATGGAAGCTCTATACACACAAACATACACACACACATACACAGGCACACACCAATTTACTTTGTCCTATGGATCTGTTCCGTTTGACATTTTTTTTGCAGTAAAATTCTGCTCGGAGACTGATTTTGTCTTTGACAGCAATTTATCTGACACGGGTTCACTGCGGGACTTTCACAAGCCAATAGCATATAGGATAACATATGCCAATACAGAAATAACATAAACAAATGACAGATAAATCACACTATTCTAGGTAAGGGGAGCTGAAAGGAATAAAGTCCAAATTTAATTTGAGGTGTACCTGTTATACCAGTAGGCACTCGGAAACAACCAAAGTATCCTCTGATAGATGATTGGATAAAAAAGATGTGGCATATATACACAATGGAATACTACTCGGCCATAAGTAAAGGTGAAATACTGCCATTTGTGACAACATGGCTGGATCTTAAGATTATCATGCTAAACAAAATTGACAGAAAAAGTTGAGAACTATATGATTTCACACACATGTGGGATATAAACCTGAAAGCAACAAATGAACAAGACAAACAAACAAGCAAAAACTCATAGACACAGACAACAGTTTAGTGGTTACCAGAAGGTAAGGGAAAAGGGAAGGAGATAGGAGAGGGTAAAGGGGGTCAAATATATGGTGATGGAAGGAGATTTGACTTTGGGTGGTGAACACAAAATACAATATATGGATGATGTATATGGAATTGTGCACTTGAAACCTATATAATTTTATTGACCAATGTCACCCAAATAAATGTAATAATAGAAAAGATATCTGAAAAAAGTAAAACAAACAAACAAACAAAAACAGACTAATCCTAAATATATATGCATCTAGTAAACAGTTTCAAATTGTATTAAACAAAACTAACAAAATTAAAAAGAGTAATAGGAAAATCCATGGTAATAGTAGGAGATTTTAATACTCATGTTAAAGTAACTGATAGAATAACAGGAAAAAATGTATAAATAAAGTTTTAATAGCACTGTCAACCAGTTTACATCACTGATATTTACAGAATACTATATTCCCAAAAGGTGAGTATTCCAACTCTTTAGATGTACCCATGAAATATTCACCCAGATAGACCTTATAATGAGTCATAAAATGAGTCTCAATAAACTTCAAAGGACCAAAATCATGCAGAGTATGATCTTTGAACACAATGAAATTAAATTAATAAATAAAACTAATCTCAATATGTTTTGAAATTAAGCAACTCATTTATAAATGTGATTCATATTTAAAATAATAAGAAAATAAGAAAACATTATAACAAAAATTAAATAAATGCAGCATGTAAAAAACAATTGTGGAATTCATTTAATGATATCTAGCCTTAAATGTCCATCTTAGGAAAAAATAATAAAAGTGTAAAATTAATTATCTTAACTTCCATATTAACAAACTGTGAAAAAGAGCACATTAAACCAAGAGTAAATAGAAAGAAGGAAATCACTAAGGTAAGAATGGAAAACATGAAATTAAAAAAAAGTCAACAACAACCAAACTATAAAAACAAACAAACATTGAGGCCAAAACAAGTTACTTGAAAATAGAAATAACCCAAAACTAATATAAAATAATATTGAACTCAAGCATAATTGAAAACAAAAGAAAATAGAAATATCTAGCCAAAGGTTTGTCAATTTTATTAATCTTTTCAAAGAACCAGCTCTTTGTTGCATTAATTCTTTCTATTGTCTTTTGTTCTCTATTTCATTTAGTTTTGCTATGATTTTTATTATTTTCTTCCTTCTGCTGATTTTGGGTTTCATTTGTTCTTCTTTTTCTAGTTCTTTAAGGAGTAATGTGAGGTTACTTATCTGGGATTTTTCTTCTTTCTTGAGATAAGCCTGTAATGATACAAATTTCCCTCTTAAAACTGCTTTCGCTGATATATAAAACTGAAAACAACAAAAGAACAAGACAATCAAATGAAGAAACAAAAACTCATGGACACAGACAATAGTTTAGTGGGTACCAGAGGGTAAGGGGGGAGGGGAGTGGTAGATGAGGGTAAAGGGGATCAAATATATGGTGATGGAAGGAGAACTGACTCTGGGTGGTGAACACACAGTGTGATATATGGATGATGTATTACAGAATTGTACACCTGAAATCTATGTAACTTTACTAACAATTGTCATCCCAATAAACTTTAATTAAAAAACAAAGAAAGAAAATAGAAATAAATCTGATGAGCTTTTCTCAATACAGATCAAAGAAAAAGGGTAAAATATACAAATTACCAATACCATGAATGAAAAAGGTATATAACAAGAAATTTTATAGACACTCAATAAATAAAGAGGAAAGATTAAGAACTATTTTATGCTAATAAATTTGAAAACTTAGTTGAAATGGGTAAAAACCTTGACAAACAAAATTGACCAAAATAGACTTAGGAAGAATAAAGACTCTAACTAAGCATATCTATTAATAAAATTGAATTTGATTTTTAAAAAAATTAAAATATTCCTTAAAATATAACTCTAGGGCTGATTGACTTTATAATAAATCCTATCAAATATTTAAGGAGAAAATAAGAACAATCCTATATAAACTCTTTCAGAAAATATTAGAGGCAGAAACAAACCCAGACTTATTTTTAGGTACCAACAGAACAATGACTCCAAACTCCCCAAGCAAATTTACAAGAAAGGCAAATAACCAAATAATATATTTGAAAAACATAGACACACATTTCTTAATAAAGTTTTAGAAGTGAAATGAACCAATTAAAAATAAAAAGGAAGTAACTCATGCCACTGAGTTTCATTGTAGGAACGCAAGGTTGAGTAGCATTTGAAAAGCAATCAATGTAAATAATTATATTATACTCGTACAAGTAAAGAATATCAAATAATTTTCTCAATAGCTGCAGAAAATGTATTCCCCAAACTAAACACTATTCATGATAACAAATGTTTTGCAAACTAGAATCAGATTCAAGTGTTTTCAATCTGATACAGGAGATCCATGAAACATTCATTTGTGACTTTTCTAATAGTGTTTAATTTTAATACACAGAATGTTCTTCTTTAGAAATGCATTTTCCCTCTAGTTGAATGTTTGAATCCAATTGAATTCACTTCTGTGTTTTAGTTTAGACTTTAAGACATTGCCCACGATTACTTAATGCTAATCATGCTTAACATCAACATTAAAATGAGTATGAAAAGGGCTCTGTGTCCACAGTTTCTTTGATAGGCAACATTCCGTATAACAGCCTTGGAAATACAGGAAATTAAAATCTATTACTAAGAAATGTTGCCCTTTTGGAAATCCCGTTCTGGGGAAGGTCTAGTCATAAATACCTATTTTATCTTTCCAAACACTAATTTCAAAAATCTTATAAAATTAAGTTATATGTTCAGTAAAACAGTATGTCTCCTTGGTACATTTTAAAACACATTTCCTAATTTGTTTATCTTCTCTATAAGCCATTCAACTGATGTGATTAAACACATTATCACCATTACTATGAGGGCCATTTTCTTATGCTTCAAGACTCTGTAGTTTCATTATGAAGTAATTGCTGCATCTATAAGATGGATTTGTTTTTGATTATTCCATCCTTTCTGAATATCCATGTTGGAATCATATAGTTACCACATTATTGTAAGAGTCTCATTAAATTATGTGGTTTGCTAGTAGTTTATTGAATTGATATCTGCAGATAGTCTGAAGGATGTTTCAGTGAATCAGAAAAGTATCAGGAAAAGAGTATTAACTTATAATATTTAATTATCAGCCAAAAATCTCAATGGCATTACACACAATTGCTGTAATAACTAAAGGCAAAAAGTTTCAAATTATTAACAGCTCTTACTATGGAGGCACCTACCTCCTATAAATTAATTTTCCAAATATTTTTAGAGTCCTCAGCCTGAAATCTTTACATTTTTAATATTTTGGTTTTGGTGTTAACACTGAGATAAGGGAAGAATAAGTCATTTTCCGACTCATGAGAAATTCAATTTTTGCTAGTTGCTTTAAAATAATTGATATCAAAATAATTCAGACATCTAATTGTGAGCATTTACAAATGTCTTTTTCTTTTGTTTTGTTTTGTTTTGTTTGTTTTTTCCCCAACAGATTTTGAGACATAATTTTTGAGAAATAAATTATGTCATTTTACTTCTTTGGAACTCAATTTCAGTCATCACTGGTAAGTAATTTTATTCATTTAACAAACTTGGGTTTAGGAAATGAAAGTTAGTTCAATGCAACTTACAGATTGAAAAGTGAGACCACAAGTGTAGTTATTGGCTCGTGAACAGTTTCATTTCCCTCAGTAGCAGTTTTCAATAAGGAAATAAGAATAGATTAGTTGTTCCAAAAATGGAGTGAAAAGCTCATAAAGCAGATATAAAGTTGAAAGAAGACTTGAACAAAAGTGGTCAGAAGGCGCCTACAGCCTGAAAATAAAACCCTGTGAGAATCACATTAAATTATAAGTAGAATGGCTTTTGACTACATCCTAACGGATACACTCCATCTGCATTGCCTAAATTCCATCCGCATTGCTGCATTCTATGTGGACAAATTGCAGAGCTATGGAAAAAAATTATAAAACAAAAACTTCCAGCTTTCCCTGGTGAATATACTGACCCATTGTTAGGCTTTAAGCTTACATTATTCTTGTTATTATTTAATTCATATAGTAAATGAATGGAAAAAAAATCTGCAGTTTTGTAACCTATTATCAGAGAAGAAACAATTATTACATAATACAAAATAAAATTTTTCTTTGTGATTTTCCTGTTTTGAGCTTTGAATTAAGTCATTTTAAGAACAGCAAATATGTCTGATTTGAATTATGAAAAGGTAAGACCAATTTCTTGTTCATTAAATTTTTTATTTTCCTTTTAATTCCTGGTTCACACATGACTTTGATCATCCCATCCAATTATTTTATTTTGATATCTGAATGTGAGAGCCTGAAATATCTTTGGGTGCTTAGATCTTCTAAAGCTATAAACTAATTTTTAACGACAGCAATGACAAAATTGAAGTTAAACACTATTAGAAAAATCACAAGTGACAGATCCAAACTTGGATTATGTCATATGGAATAGAATTACTATTTTTAAAAATGTTTTATGACTCTGGGTGGTGAACACACAATGTGATATATAGATGTTGTATCACAGAATTGTCCACTTGAAACCTGTGTAATTTTACTAACCATTGTCACCCCAATAAATTTTATTAAAAATATATAAAAATGTTTTGATAAATATAGATTTAATGATGGATGTGTTCTGGTTTAAAGAAAAAGAAAGAGGTGACTGAATTCAAACATTCTGAAATAGGTAATCAATGAAAAGAAGTAAAAATAACTAAGAAGTATTATTTTTGCTTCAGCATCATCTATGTCTTAAACATTATAGTTATTAAAATAAAAATATGTGATCCTAATGTGAGTCACCTCTATCCAATTGATTGATAATTAATAAGGAAAATGGGCCTAGCAACAGTCAACTTCCTCCAGAATAAAGCAGCCATGTACTCTTATCAACTGGCTGTTGATTAAGAAGTAAGGAAAAGAAACACATAGTTAAAATAGATTATTCTAGGCTGGCTATATCTTCAGCTGATTAGACAAAACAAATAATTATTTTCAAAGAAAATCTGAGACGTAGAAAATTACTGTTTTAATATCATTTTTATACCCCATACTGAGGTATAAATCAAAGTATGTACATGATGTATGTGAGGAAAACTATAAAACACTGTTAAGCAATAAAATAACTAAATAAATGGAGAGACTTCATGTCTGTGAATCACATGACTCAGTATTGTTAGGACTTTAATTCTTCTTAACCCAGTCTAGCTCCAATGCAATACCAATCAAAATCCGTTTTGTAGGCCATTTTGTAGATATTGATTAAACTGAATCTATAATGTATATGGAAAAGATAAGGATTTAACGTAGCCAAAAAAAAATACTGAGGAAAAAAAAAAACAGTTGCAAGACTCATACTACTTTATTACAAGATTTAATATAAAGCAATAATAATCAACATACCATTTTATTGAAGAAACAATAGATGCGAAGATTAATGTAACAGAATGGAGAACCCAGAAATATAACCACTTTTTTTTTGGAACAAAGGCAAAAAGGAAATTCAATAGAGAAAGGAAAGTCTTCAATAAATGATGATGGAACACTTGGACATCCATATGCAAAAATAAAAATTAACATGGGTCATATCTTATCCTAAAATAAGCCATAAGGACCATATACTTAAAATGAAAAACTGTAAACATTTTAGTAGAATACATAGGATAATAGTTATGTGACTTTGGGTTTGGGGATAATTTTTTAGATACAATAACAAAAAGATAATTGATGAATGAAAAAATGATGATTTGGACTATTAAAATTTAAATCCTTTGCTCTGTGAAAAACATTGTTAAGAGAATGAAAAGATAATTCACTACTGGGAGAAATATTTGGAAATCACATAACAAACTTGTCTTCAAAAATATACAATAAACTCTTGAAACACAACTGTAAAAATTAAAAACACATAACAGACCTGCACAGACACAACAGCAAAATTGATATATGGGTGGTAAATAAGCATATGAAAATATACTCAACATAATTCAGATTGAGGGAACTGCAAATTCAACGAATGAGTTATCAAGAAACGCCTATTAGAATGTCTAAAGTACAAAAACTTTACAATATCAATTGCTGGTGAGAAAGTGAAGCAACAGGAAAACATACTTAGTATAAGATACAGCACTCATTATCCTCCATAATTACCCGACTGATTTTAAAACATATGTCCATACAAAAAATCCTGTGTGTGAATGTTTATAGCAGCCATAGTCTTAATGACAAGAAACTGGAAGCTTCTCCAACACTTGTTACTATTTGTCTTGTTGATGATAGCAAAAAGGAACCCTCATACACTGTTGGTGGGAATGCAGACTGGTGCAGCCGCTATGGAAGGCAGTGTGGAGGGTTCTCAAAAAATTACGAATAGAATTACCGTATGATCCAGCAATCCCTCTCCTGGGTATCTACCCAAAAAATCTGAAAACATTTATCCATAAAGACACGTGTGCTCCATTGTCTATTGCAGCTTTATTTACGGTGGCCAAGACATGGAAACAACCAAAATGTCCTTCAATAGATGAATGGATAAAGAAGTTGTGGTATATATACACAATAGAATACTATTTGGCGGTAAGAAAAGATGAAATAGGAGCATTTGTGACAACATGGATGGATCTTGAGATTATGATGCTAAGCGAAATAAGTCAGACAGGAAAAGCAGAGAACCATATGATTTCATTGATGTGTGATATATAAACCAAAAGCAACAAAAGAACAAGACAAACAAATGAGAAACAAAAACTCATAGACACAGACAATAGTTTACTGGTTACCAGAGGGTAAGGAGGGTGGTAGATGAGGGTAAAGGGGATCAAATATATGGTGATGGAAGGAGAACTGACTCTGGGTGGTGAACACACAATGGGATTTATAGATGATGTAATACAGAATTGTACACCTGAAATCTATGTAACTTTACTAACAATTGTCACCGCAATAAACTTTAATTAAAAAAATATTATGGCTTGAAAAGAAAGAAATTGGAAGCAATTGAAATGGTCATTTAGGCCAATCCATAAGTGGATAGACAAAAAAATTGTGGAATATTAAATTATTAAAAACTGTTCAGCAATAAAATAAAATAGCTTTCAAGTCACACGAAATTATCATAAAGTCTTCGTTCTGGTTGGTAAGTACAGAAGCCAGTTTGAAAAGGGTACATGCTGTATGTTTCCATTTATGAGTTTCTAGAAAATGCAAAACTACAGTATCTGAAAACTGATTAGTGTTTTCAAGGAGTATGGGGCAGTATGCAAGGTGACTAGATGACGCACAGGTGATTTTTTTGGGGGTTGGGAAACTCTTTTGTATGATGCTGTGATGATGGATACTAGACACTATGAATGTGTCAAAACCCACCGAACTTTAAAGCACACAGAGTTGAACTATAATGTACGTAGAATTTAAAAAGTCATCTGAGGGACAGGGGGATCCCAGAATGGAATGTAGACTGTGACAAATTAATCTTGCTGCATTACAAAATTTTTATGTAACCTCATCTAAGAGAATATGCTGAAATGGTGCTGACCTAAGTGACATTGGAAATGAGTGGAGAACACATAAAATGATCCTGGAAAATTTTGTAGTGCCAAAAAGTAAGAAAGTGCTGAAAAACAAAACCACAATTAGGGAGTTATGTCAAGGGACTGGGTGCCACTGAAAGTACTCCCAATGACCAACGCTGGCACAGTTTGAGCAACAAAATAAATAACGTAGTACTGGATTATAACCCAAGGTATAAAATAAATATCCATGATCCCATATTGATAGAAATAAATGATTGAATAAATAAGTAAATAAAGGAGATAAATTCCTTAGCAGGTAATTCCAAATAATTTAGGTAGGGACTCCTCCCTCAAAAAGATGGAGCATAACTTACTCTTTATGTGTGAGCTGTTTGTAGTAGCTTTCTTCCAAAGAGTACAGTATGAAAAGGTGGGAAAAGAACCACTTTGCAGTGGAGAAACCTGACAAACATTATCTAAGTCAGGTGATGAAGTTTAACATCAACATTGCTAAATTATTTCGACAGCATGCACACTTGATCTGATGTGATGAGAATGGAATCTTACCCATGTCGTCTTCCTTCCAATAGCCTATATACCCAGTCTAACCATGAGAATATGAGAAAAATCCCAAGTGAGGAATATTCTACAAAATATCTGACCTGCACTCCTCAAAACTGTCAAGGTCATTAAAATCAAAGGTTTGTCGCGATTGTAAGCATTTCTTAGATTTTCTTTTATTTTAATGACCTTGACAGTTTTGAGGAGTGCAGGTCAGATATTTTGTAGAATATCCCTGGACAGGAACTGAAAACAGAAAAAAATATATTAGTTAAAACCTAAGGAAATATGAATAAAGTATAGACTTTAGTAAATAGTCTACTGATATTGGTTGATTCATGTGGCAAATGTAGTATCCTAATGTAGGATGTGTTAAATTAATTAAACAGGAAGGCTATTAGACTGAGGTGCTCTAATGTCCTGGGGCCCATGTATGCAAACCCAATTCTAAGCCTATAAATGCCTCATGGTTACAAAATTGAAACCTAAGGAAAATCAATCATAAAAGAGGGGAAAAATAGGGCTTGCTGCCCTATTAGATTGCAGGAACCTTGGAGGTCGCACACATTTCAGGTCTAGTACGCCTACCTGCTGGAGTGAAAGCTCCTTCTTAGAAGAGGTAGATGAGATGGAGTTAAGAATGAAGAGAAGATAAGAAATACTTGAGCTGCTACCTTCACAGAATCCTCTTCTTTGTCCCTCTGCATTTCATTTACTTTAAAAACAAGACAATTTCCCCCTGTGTGATACATGATCATAATCATGGTCTGTGATTTTCAGTGAAGGTGGAGGGGGCGAGGGAATGGGGGTGGCATTGGAACAATTTAAAAAATTGGGAGGCCAGAGATCAGACAACTCTGACTTCACGTTTTTCTCATTTCCACCAAGTAATTATAAACAGACATTTAAGATTCTGTACATAGGATAGCTATTGTCCTAAATAGTCCCATTTTATCCCTGAATAAGTCAATTAGTACAAGCATCATGAAGTTAAAGTCTTTTCATCGATTTATCTTGTAGTAATTGTTTTGACTTAGCTTGCCACTGCCTGGCAGCTGGTATCTCTTTGCCTCTCTCAAAACAAACCTAAGAAAGATATTTTATCATTACCCTCATTGGGAGGTGCAAAAATTATTGATAGGAAAGGTTAAAGAGCTTCCCCAAAACACGCAGTTGGTAAATGACAGAACATACATTCAGTCTATGTTCTGTCTTTCTCAAGGGCCTGGGCTCCAATCCAGCATCCTATATACACTTACCCCATTGGAATTTCCCACAGACTTTGGAGGCTGGTTAGTCACTCAGCCTACAACCACCGCCTTGCAAAACTCCGACTTCTCTGTCCATCTGTCTTGTCTAATCCAGCCCCTGAACCCAGTGCTGCTCCGAGACTCCGTTCTCTGATGAATGTCCACGGTTTTCCTCTTTTGGACTTTCTTAACTGTTTTCTGGAGTTCCTTATATGTTCAACCTCTTGACTTAAGTCCTTTCCCCTTTGTGGGCTTAACTGAAATTTGACATCTTATCTGTCCACTTCTACTTTCCTTGTCAGTGTTATTGAAGAGTGTCTATGGATATGTGTCCCTGGAAAAAAGGGCACTCCCTGTCCCACTAACCACAGTATTCCGTTCTTTACCTAGTCCCATCAGAGGATGGACTATCTTGTAGAACACTACATCAGGTGTTAGAAATGTACTTGAACATACATTTGAACAACCACAGGAAAACAAGCAATGTTCTGTCTTCCATCTTTGCCTTCCTAAATAGGTTTATATATTTTTCAATGTCCTGGTAGACTACCTTTTTCTGTTTACCAAGCAACCCATAATAAAACAGGATTTGTCATAGTTCTTGAATTTTTATATTTCCATCATTCCAAATCTGGAATGAATGTTATTTTCTCAGTTCTCATGAAGGTACTTTGGTTCAGGATGGGTGAATGCTTTCTGCATTCTAACCACTGTTACCAGGGTAATAGATAATCATACCATTGTACAAATACTATTGTCTGGAGTTGCATGAATTCATGTATAGAGATAAGACAATCTCGGTGTGTGTCTGGACAGACACCTCACTAGCTACTTGGTACTAAATGAGCACAGAGAAAATATCAGAATTTGATCTCACTTATCTACGTTTTCTTCCTAATTCTCAGGCAAAGATCTGACTTCTTATGTCATTGAGAATATCTATATGCTTAGGTGAGAGTTCTCATAAAGCTCTCTCTACTAGAATTAAAAACCCATTTCTAGTCATTGCCATTTGTATTAGCTTTCTATTGATGTATAAAAATTACCACATATTTAGCATCTTGAAATGACACTCATTTATGTTATCTCAATTTCTGTAGGATAAAAGAAACTTTATCCTACAGATGAGAAGTCAAGTATAGCATGGTCGGATTCTCTGCTCACGAATCTGATGTGGCTGAAATCAAGGCGTCAGCCGGGTCTGCCGCTCTATCTGGCACTCTGGCTTCTATTCCACAATCACAGGTGAGTAGATTTCATTCCCTTCTCACGTTTTCCATATGACTCTCTCCATCTTCAAGTAAGAAACAGTGGGTCCTTTCCACACTTAGAATCTGGTGGACTTCCATTTCGACCACGTCTCACTGATTTCTTTTTCTGAGTTCTCTTCTTCCTTAAAGAGTTCACCTAGATAGTCAAGGGTAATTTCCTGTTTTAAGGCCAGTTGATTAGCAACCTTAGCTACATATTGAAACTTTGTTGTTTTGCTTTGTTTTTTGTCATGTAACATAATTTAATCACAGAGGTGACACTGGGCATGCTGATCAGTGACAAAATTTCTGCCTACCACACCAAAATATGGAAATGTGTCAACAGAAAAAAAAGCATTGGAGAGGTTTTAATTTGGTTTTATAAATTGAACACATTCTTGAAGTCAAATCTGATAAAAAAATAATAATAAAGCAAGGAGGGAAATAGCTTCCCTGAAACAAATAAGTGGGTAATTTGTCTCTTGACTTTATTACACTGTCCCTTCAGAATCTCCAAAATTATCACCCATATGAAGCATAAAGCCTAAATGAAATTCTTTCCCTGTTCCCTGACTTAATTGCAGGAATTTTCCAAGCCCTATTTACAGAAATCATGTTGACCTTTGTGGTAGGCATTATACCGAGATTTTATAATTCAAAGGTCAGGACCAAATTCAAAATCTCTTACTCAGGCATGGGAAGGGAAGAATTTAATCGCACTTTTGGTTATTAGACCTGGTTAAAATGGCATGGCTCTCATATTGCAATTTCTGGCTCCAGTACTTTGACTTCATTTTCCAGTCTATCTTCTCTATGACGTGAACACTTGGCTTCAGTTAATTGCACGCTCATATCCCGAAATCCCTACAAGGGAGAACTTTCTTCCCTATATTCGAGTTTGAGAAAGAGAGAAGAGGAGAGAAGTGAAGAGGAGAGGGGAAGGGAGGGGAAGAGGGGAGGGGAGGGGGGAGGGGAGGGAAGGGAAGGGAAGGGAAGGGAAGAGAAGAGAAGAGGAAAGAAAGCATTCCAGGCAAGGCCTTTGACCAGCTTTCTTGTTATGCTTCCCATTGTTCCAACAGCCAAGAACAGGGTGAATGGACTATGAAAAACAGCTAAGTCTCATCTGATACATATGATTCCAATTTGGATAAGAGGAGGAGGAGGTCTCTAAAAAGGTATAAGTGCATTCAAAAATGCCACTAAGAGACATCATGCCTGCTGGACAGCCACTGAATTGATATAAACTAAAACACACTTTGATTCTCTTTTCTTTGGTTTTTAAATCAAGAAAAATATTATTTCCCGTTTCACAATGTTTGTGTGTAAGTTGTCTCAAAAGTATTATAAAGGGAATGACCAGATCTGGGAAAAAAAAGAAAAGTTCCAATTGGATTGGGGATTGAGAAGACTTCACTGCAAAGTTGGGGCTTAATACGGGTTTAACAAATATGTAGTATATTTGAAGAACATAATAGAACTAGGAAACCAATCTCAGGAAGACAAGAGGTGACAAAGCCTCATGGGTACTCTTTGTGTAACAGTGGAGATACTGATTAGACAACATGTTTGGGTTGGTAAAATAAACTGGATAATGTAGGGAATTAGGTAATTTCTATGAATTGGAGTGATGGGATGGAGGGCTACCATTGTTAAATGAGAAATCAGGTCTTGATCCCTTGAGATTCACTTCTGTCTTTTAAACATGTCAAGATTCTGCATGTCCTGGAAAACACAGATGATTACAAGGCATAATTAGAGTTTTAAAGGGCAAATAATACTTATGCATCATTATGTATCATTAAGTAACTATTACTTCCTGCAAGAGAACTATCACAGGTACTTTGTTATCACAACTCAAGTTAAGCTCCTGTTGCTCCAAAAGGGGCTTCTTATTAAAACTAGGAAACACCACTTTAAGGGAAATCTTAGGGTATAGTAGCAGAGGATACATTTATGTTAGTAACCTAATGGTCTTTACAGATAATTGCATATTATCAGACAATATACGTTTCCAAATGCAAGGACTGACTTGTCCTTGTATGTAAATCAAAGAGCCTAGGGCTAGAGAGCCACCCTAGGGGTTTTATTCTCACAGGTACTTCTTCTTTATTTTATTCTTCTACCAACCTTAAGTCAAAATGACACAGAACAAATGCTTGGCAGTTTGGAGTGCATCGTCTATTGTTCCTGAAGTACCATCTGGCACAGCAATCTCGGCTGCAGAAAGTGTTTAATGACCATCCTGGCTGACGTTATAATGGATGCACCTCTGCTACTGTTGTAAGATCTCTGAGTAATCCTAACCAGACGGATGACAGGCACATGTCTCAACAGAGTGTTCAGTTGTTTCCAACTCCCAAACAAGACCTTTAAGATTGTGAAACTTAGCAAAGGAAGCAGACTGGTAAACAAAGTTAGAACATATCTTCATACATAATGAAATATTCAATAAACAACAAAAGCTCATTTCTGAGAGTCTCTGGATTATTATTCTGAGCAGCCCTGCTACAGAGTGTCTTTGCAGGAAACTAAAGGGAACAATTCATTTGCTCCTATTTCTTGCACAAAAGCCAGCACTGCCCTGAGCTTCTTCAAATAATACAATTTCTAACATAAATTCCATGTGTGACCCAACATTAATAAAAGCAAAAATTAGAAGAAAGCTAAGGAAATCAATGCGAGATGAGCAATAGCACAAGTGTATAATGAGATTCTTGAAGCCATAGAAACTAGACTTGGTAACTAATTGTTACTACTTACCTCTTTCTAACTTCTACATTCCTAGTTCAGATTTGTCAGAATACTTGTAGAAACCATCCATCTACAGTTTTAACCCAGACACAAAAATCTCATAATGGGAAGAAACGCCTTATAAGTTGCATACTTCACTTGGCACAGATAAATCTATTTCAGACCTTAAGAAGCGAATCAAAGTTAAGCCTAACTAAAAAAACAAATCACTTTTATTTACTGAACTTTACCCTAGGATGGTACTTACTGGTAACAAAGGAAAAACATCTTCAGTATCGATTTATTTTTTTCTAAGCATAGATTGCACAACAAAATTGCATTTATATATTTATAGTAATAATATTAAATTAATACACTGAAACTAGTCAGGTTGTATGAAATAAATGGCATATTCATATGTGCAGATGATATTACTAGTCTTCTATTCTTTCTTTCAAGTAGGTAGGGTCTTCTATATACATGTGGTAGATCATGCAAAGATTAAAAAGACACGGCTCCTGCCTCAAGAAACATGCAGTTTAGGAGTTATGCAGTCTGAATGTTTTCCAGTAATATGGACTAGATGGATTTACTGAATCATCCATCTTCTCTGGATGTTTGTCATCGGGACCAGTTATGCAACTTTCACTGATCAAATGGGGATATGGCCAGGGAAGAAAGCCTGCAGTCATCAGAGAGAACTGTGTCTATATGTGCAACATGCCTCTGTACTCTACTCTGACCTAATTAGCTTCATGACATCTTCTAAATAGAACCACATGACAAAGCTCTGGGTACATGAAAGCCTGAAATGGACTCACCTTGCAGGAGTTAAAATTCCAAACTGTACAGATGTTCTTGCTGCTATTACTTCTATTAGAAGCATCAGTCACTAGAAATTTTGATTAATGCAGCAGTCTTTGGCCACCCTAACAATCTACTGAAAGTTCACATCACTTTCAGAGTCTGTTTGTGTGTTGGGACATGGAGCGGGTTTTGTACCGCATACCACCACCCCTCCCCCACCCTGGCCCCATGCTCTATTAGGGAAGATCCTAAAGAACAGACCCTGTGTCTTATTCATTAATTCAGTATTTTAAACATTGAGTAGAGCATCTAAACTGGAAGAGTGACATATCATGTTAAAGTCCAGTTTGAGGACATATTGTAAGATGAGTGAGAAAGAACATATTGTTAGAAAACTGTGCAAAGTGGATTCCATAAATAGCATGCATCTCTCTTATTCTGTATAGGAATTCTAAGGCTAGTCATTTTATCAGTAGGAGTTGAATATACATTAGTTCACATCATGTCAGAATATAATAAGTATTAAATACTAATAAAAATGTCCCACATTTATAATGTGTTTATATACGAGGATTCATGTATAATTCTGTATTTCGAATGCCCCAAAGTGTAACGGGTTCTCATAAAATTTATTAGAAATGTGACATGTTCATATCTCATTTATCCCACAGTTGGGACAATGAGTATAAGATTTTCATATAATAAAAAAACTTTCCTTTAATGGAAAAATATTATATAAATCTCTCAATATTTTACATATACCCTGTTTACTTACATAATACAGTCTGAGTAAAA
Organism: Rhinolophus sinicus; assembly: GCF_036562045.2. NCBI lineage: Eukaryota > Metazoa > Chordata > Mammalia > Chiroptera > Rhinolophidae > Rhinolophus > Rhinolophus sinicus. Next base: position 73,979,543 of record NC_133760.1, read on the forward strand.
CACACACACACACACACACACACACACACACACACACCCCAGGGATGCCAAAAAATGCATACAAGTGGACACTTTGGTCAACGTTGCCCAAGCAGCAGTTCACCGTAATCAGAAGTGTCTGGACGCTGATGGTAACCACTTTGAGCACCTCTTGTAATTGCAGAAGTCAAACGTGACTTGTATTCATCTTTTGTTATCAGTGTATATTGAGTATTACAATTTTAATAGTTTTTTTTCCCTTCTTAAAATGTGTATACATTTTTTGGCACTGTGTGTGTGTGTGTGTGTGTGTGTGTGTGTGTGTGTGTGTGTTTCTTCCATTACTTTAATTCAGACCATAATAATGTGGATTACGGCTGTTATCCCTTAACTAACCACAAGCATTTCCCCACACCAATACATTACGGCTTCTAAAGTTCTTTCCATAACACAAAACTGAATACAAAATTTTAAAAATAATTAAAACACAACTGACAAAAATTTTAAAAAACTCTAATTACAGACACATCAAATCTAAAACACCTTTGTATTTCACACATTGCCTAGAGAATCAAGTCCACATTACTGAGTATGTTATAAAAAAGCCATTGCAATCCAACCACAAGGTGTCAACTTGATTTTTCCATTGGTTTCTTAATTGTGTCCATTTCCTGGTTACATGAAACATTCATTTTCCAAATGAATGTTGTTATAAAAATGATTTTTAAGCACTTCAATTTTTTAGAAAAAGTGCATCTCCAGTAATCTGCATGTTGTTTCCTCTGTTTAGAATGCGCTTCAGTGTCTGTTACCTAAAGGCCTCTGCAACACCTTCACGACCTAGCAGTATGCACACTTCCTGCAAAATTTCCCCAGCTCTATCCTCTGGCTCTCCATCTATTGCATTACAATTTCTCATTTACACATCTATCTTCATGTGGAAGGGAATGACTCTTTAGATGCCAGTTGCAACTTCTGTTTTAGTTTCACAGTTGCCCTTGTACTAAGAGAAGAGTCATTTTGATTAATTGTTGAAGCTGAGGTCCCAGGAGAAAGTCAAATTATTCATGGGACCCATCACTGGAAAAACACCCATGTGTGAAGAATGCACATGGAATCCAAACTAAGCGAGAACTGAAACAAAGAATGAGACTCTTAATCGCTTGATAATGACTTGAGAGAATAAAGAGTTTGGCAGACAACTTCTGCTGAGGAATTGGTGAAACGGGAATTTCCAGTATGGAGACTAGGCAGGAACTTGAGAATAAAACACCCAAATAACTCGTCTGTTGTACAACCACTTTGGGGACCAAGGATAGCCGGCCACACAGGCAGGAAATGAATTGGCATAGGAGCAATCCTCAAACTCTGAGGACATGTTGAGTTATGGGAAATTAGGAATAGATTTTGCAAGCTGGAATAAGTATTTGCTTTTATTCAGAATATTATTTTGCAGTAGTTCTTTGTATTTAGGGAGACGTAAAATTCCAGATTTTCTCTGCCAAACTAAGAGGAAGAAAAGGCGGAGTGTTTTGTTCACACTTAAGCCAGAGCTGTAACCTAGAATCTCCCAAAGGTGAGATAAAATTTAAGGAGACAGAACTGGGCTCACTGATCAGTCACCTTTCTGACCTTTATATCTTATTTCAATCCATGGAGAGTTTGAATTTTAGTGTTCTTGGCGATTTGGTAGTAATATACTATACCCTTTAATTTTTCAACAGTAGTTCTTTAAAGGTGTATATACATCTGTTGTGGCTTAATCATTATATTTTATGACCCTTTCTACATAGATTCTCAATAGAAATGTATTAAAAATATAAATAAGTGCATCAATGATTTAACATTTTGCATCTGTACATCTAATATACCTTTCTGTAATAACAATACTCACAAAGCATACTGAGGCCGGTGGGACCATGCAAGCCAAGCCCGCCAGCATATAAGAGTACGACAGAAGGCTGTTATTCATTTTTCATTTTTAGTTATTGGTTTTCATTTTATTTTTTCTCCTAGATGTTAGATGAGTCACCTTTCTTTTCAACTACTGCCAGAGAAAAGACTTTTAAAAGAAACTTTCTCCCTTTCTATTGTTTATTGTGTATTTGGAAACCAGGGGGTCAATATTTTGTAGAGGGAACTAAAATGCTCTGAAATAAGCAAATAAAGAATATCAATTTGATAGATAACAGACCAGTTATTTTTTTTCATTATCTCAAATGTAGTCTGGTTAGTTGATATTGACAATTAAGTGCTAGTTTAGGTAGCAAAATCCCACTTGAACAATAAAAGTTCGAGTTAAATATTTCACATATGCTTCATTTGGGGAATTCTGAGTTATTAAAAAGAATAAATATTAGTAATTATAGTTGATAGTAAACACTTGTCTGCTGTTTATGTCTCCTCCCACATGACTCCATTGGTTGACAAATCTGTTTTATCCTCTTAATAGAGTTAAATTAATCACATCTACTTTTCATGAAATACTGTCCACACATTTCCAGGAATAGAGATTCTTATAAATGAATGTTGGCTCCAGTTCTATATTAAAGTAATATGCTCTAGTATTGTGCATGGGTAGTTCTTAATTTTTGTAGGTAATGGTTGATGCCTACACATATCAGACTGTTAGCTGACCTGATAGACTGGGTTTGGTTTAATTTGTATGTGTTACTGCTGTTTCTACTGGAACACATGCCACCATGTGCCAGCTTACTTATTGAAGCTAGAAAGGAAGCCATCTGAGAAGAGAATTTTCAAGCATCATTTGAGAAGTATTTGTCTCTATTCAATGTAATTTTTGTGTTTCTATGATTACCTTTTCTTATGTTTCTTGCTATTGATAATTTGAAATGTTTATAGCAATTTAGCTGATATACTTCAAGATATCATTTTCCAGAATCTGTCATATGACTGAGTACTGTCCACACTGAGCTGTGAATATAAAATTTTGGTGGTAACAGTTAAAGCCTGTTATTTGATATCCTCTCTATTCTTGTACAATTAATCTATTTCCTTGAAGAGAAGTCTGGGTGGAACAGCTTATCCCAGATATATACCTAGACTTATTCCAGAATCGAATAGTAATTGCAACTCCATCTCTGCGTGCCTCAGGAAGGTACAGGAACATTTGAATTTGTAATTGATTACTTATTTCAGGTTCAACTGAGTGTCCACTTACTGGAGAAGGAGCCAAAATACAGAGGGTGACCGAAAAGCGTATACACATTTTAAGTAAGGAAACAACTGTATTAATTAAAATACTCATTATATACCAATATATACCAACAACAAAAGATGAATACAAGTCTGCAATTACAAGAGGTGCTCAGAGTGGTCACCATTAATCCAGGCACTTCTGAATGTGGCGAACTGCTGCTTGAGCATAGATAACGTCTCTTAAATTGTGTATACATTTTTTTTTGGCACCCCCGGTAGATTTAGGTGACCAATAATTGTGCTGCTTCATTCAAATGTCAAGAATGGTTAACAACATCAACACCAGCAAAGGGATACACATCTTTGCTCTTCAATTTTAGTAGTTTTACTCTTGAAATGACCTGGTTAAAGGTTGCACATTTCACATTCTAGTTCATTTCTGTACAGTTTCAGTAACCAGGAAAGTATTTCCCAAATACTGCAGTCAGCGGCTGCCCTATGCCAAGCTAATCTAATTACTTGGCTAGGATCCCATGTCTTTGCTCCATTGGTCTTTCTTGCAAGCAAAGGGTAATGTTTCATTGTTTTGCAATAAGAGGTTGCAAAAGTAGTTGGTGGACTTTGGTGTTCCCTGTTAAAATAGCATTAGGAGGAGATGCTTTGCTGAGTACAGTAAAAGTCATTGTTCAAGACAATATCAACTTTATCTCTTAAGCTCCTGATTCTCCACAGCAGATTTATTGCAAAATATTAAATTACTGCTATTAAATACGACCTTCAAGGAATTATTGACACCTATTTCATTCCATTCTTTTATTTCCTAAATCTCCCAACACACACATATTTATTGGCTTCCACTATCTGATTTTCATAGTCCTTTATTTTGCTACTCCTAGGAAAATAAATGAATCTATTCTTTGCTTTTTAAATTGGTATTGGCACGTAAACATGCCTATGTTGACACTTACTGATTCGACAATAGAATTGTTAGAGGTTTACAAATATATGTCAAAAATCAGTCTGTGTAGTCACATGCATAGCTTCCTGTTCTTACAGAACATGTAAGAGAGAGAAGAAACTGTAAAACCTATGTCAATACTGTCAAACTCTGTATAAAGTATTTTTTGAATAGTAAAACTATAGCAATGCACTTTCTGGAAATGAGTTCGGTTTTAATCACGCCGGGCTCCAGGGATCCCTTGGTTGTCTGATTTAGAATGCTAGTCTAAGCAGTGCGGAAATTAAATGTTGAAATAGCTCGGTTACCCATGACATTTTACTTCAGTATACTGCTGCGGATATATAATAGATTATTAAAATATTTGTTTTCCCAGTGGGATTTTCCTTCCTGGTGTTTTGATTGTGATAAGAGCAGTAATCCTTTAAGTCTCCCTTTGGGTATAATAAAATTCTCCCAAGAAATGAGAATCAATCATAGATTTCATATAAGTTGAATAACCTTTAACCACTGCAGAGAGAGTTGGTAGCTGACATTGACATTTCTTGCTTCCCGTTGTCTATGAATTTTATTTTTCACCTGTGTTTTATGTTAGCACATACCATTTTTGTTTTATTGTGACAGGGCCAGCACCTCTTCTGTGATAGTTTGTATTTCTACCCTGTGGGCAAAATTATTCTCTCCATATTGATAAAAGAAGGGCTGTTCCTGATTTATTTCTATTAATATAAAATAAGCCAGCTTCCCTTTACAGAAGTGATTAAAGCAAAGTTAAGCTTATCTATAGTGATTGTAATATCAGAGCAAATGTGTGTATTTGTGCACATACACGTACACACACACACACACACACCAAAAAAAAAAATTCTTTTGAAACACTCTCCAACAGACTGCTCATTTTAAAATCATCAGTCCTATCAAGAAAAAAGTGTCATGCATCTGCTGTTTTTTTTTTCTTTTTCTTTTTGCATAAGTAAATTGTCATGACTTCTTCATTCGTGGTACTCATTCACTAATTACTGACATAGTTTCTGATTTTCAGGAGGGTGTGCAACATGGCTTTAAGGTGTTTTGCCCTAAGGTGTTGAACCCAAGCATACATCTGACTTGAACAGGCGGATAATCTGATGCCTTTTAAATAGGTAATCTTAAAATACTTGGTACTTCATTCAATGAGGTAAGGAATAGAAAAAGACTGAATTCATGACCAGTGTTACAGTTATGAGAAAGAGACGGGGGGGAGAAAGACAGACAGAGATAGATTTAGAGTCAGAGAGAGACCCAAGAGAAACATTAGTTATTGTCTCCTTCTTGCAAATATTATGCAGAGATAGATGAGAGAAAAAGCAATATAAATAGGGAAAATCACATATTTTAGGAATGACAAGCATACTAATGAAGACTTAAACGTATAAGAAATAAGAGAGAGAAAAAAACAGATGTCAGCTACATATATAATCAATCACACAGGTAGATAGGGATGTGTGTGCGTGTGTGTGCAGCTACATAAAATATAATTTACACACACAAAAATCCACACAAATTAATTATATTAATTAAGCCTTATGGCGCATGGCTCATTCATTCATTCATTCATTCATTCATTCATTCATTCATTCTTCCACTCACCCACTCATCGAATCAGTATTATGCACTTCTACTAAGTGCCTGATGCTATTATAGGTGTTTTTAATCCATGTTGAATAATTTCTCTTTCCCTAAGAGAGAACATAATTTCTCTCAGCACATGAAGTTTACATGAGGTACCATTATAGATGGAATATAATAGGCTAGAAGATCTCTAGTGTCACTACGCATCGTTAAAAAGTATTTTTCCTTCACAGTCTACAGGAATTTTTATAAATTGATTTTTTTTTCTGCTAATAGGCTGTACATTTTCAGCAAGTCTAATTCCATAATAAGTAGCAGTGGGATGGAGCTGAGTATATAGGATAAAAATTAAGTGCAATTTCAAGACTATTCTGTAGATTCCAATGGGGATATCTGTACTAGAGGTGGAAACTAGAAGAAGTCGTAAGTTCTCATGATTAAGAACGTGGAATTGGATTTTTCCTGCGTGGACTGGAACCTGGGTGTTTATTTATTTATTCAATATGACTGTGGGGAATGAGTTAATGCTTCTGGGCCTCCATATGTTAATCTGTATAATGGGGATGATCATAATAGTATTATATGTTATACCAGGGGTGCCAAAAAAAGGTATACACATGACTTGTGTTCATCTTTTTTTTTTTGTTATCGAGTTATTGAGTTTTACACTTTTAATATAGTTTTTTTCTTTTCTTAAAAATGTGTATACATTTTTTTTGCCATACATATATATGGCTTAAATATTGTTTAGGTATTATTTAGGTCACGGATATTCAACAATAGCATTTTAAAAGGTTAGGAAATACAACAACCATTGTAGCAGTTAGATATAAATTTTATGTAATGGTAAATGGTAATTGAATAGACTGAAGGGACCATTATTGGGAAAATATTAGGTAATGACATTTCATTCTAGGTTGACTAAAACTGGGGTTTTCTTTTTCTTTTACCTACCAAAATTATACTTTCATTGTAAAATATCCTAAAAAAAAAGTAGTTGAAGATAAGTAAGCACGAGGGTTATTTTATCTCAAAACATTAGTATTGAATTATTTGGAACTATTTCAGTAAGTAGTTTCTAATCAGAATTGGGTAAATTAAGAATGGTAGAGAGGAACCATGTTCCAATAATTGGGGATATGAAATGTAGCAATGAAATTTTATATATTCTTTAAGGTTCAACTCAAATATTATTTCACCTTTAAATTTTATCTAACTATTTATTTTAAGAATTTACTATTTCTTCATTTCCACTTCTGTAACACTGTGTACTCTTTATAGCATTTAGAGCCCTTTTTCATATGCCCACTTTTCAGACCTCAAGGACAGACATTAATCATATTTTGATGGGCATTATAGCTCCAGCTTCAAATTCATGCACGTAGTATGGATGTTTTTCCATAAAGGATTGGGATATAAAACACAACAAAATAAAATAATATTAGAATGAAATGATTCCTAACTTACATACAAAATACCAAGGTAAGTGAATGAAAGGCATGCTATCTCTATCTATTTCTGTATATCTGTCTGTCTGTCTGTCTGTCTGTCTGTCTATCATCTATACACACATACACATACACACTACAGTCTGACAATTAAGTTCACAAACTCATCCTAGAAAAAGTGCTACATACCTCATTACTGAGTATCACTACGGTCACCTTCAAAGTACTCCCCTTGGGAAGCTATGCACGGACTCTAATACCTACTCCACATCTCAAAGCAATTTTGAAACTCTTTTTCTGTAATGGCCATCAGAGCTGTCATTGTATTACCCATGATGTCCTGAATGTCATCCAAATGTCTTCCATTCACTATTTCCTTTATCTTTGGGTAAAGAAAGAAGTCACTGGGGGCCAGATCAGGTGAGTAGGGAGGGTTTTCCAATACAGTCATTTGTTTAGTGGCTAAAACTTCCCACAGACAGTGTCCTGTGAGCTGGTGCATTGTTGTGATGCAACAGCCATGAATTGTTGGGGGAAAGTTGAGGTCATCTGACTTTTTCACACACCTTTTTCAGCACTTCCAAATAGTAAACTTGGTTAACTATTTGTCCAGCTATTACAAATTCATAATGAATAATCCCTCTGATATCAAAAGAGTTTAACAACATCGTTGCAAAAGTTTGAGAACTTAATTGTCTGACTACATATATGTGTGTGTATGTATATATATGTGTATGTATTGTGTGTGTGTGTGTGTGTGTGTGTGCATGTGTGTGTGTATAATGGTTGGAGAAAACTGTTCCTTGCCTCTGAAATCCCTCAGAGATGTCAAGTGTTTATAAAAATAATTTAAAAAAAATTAGAGAAGGAAGAGAATGTTTTAGAAATATATTTGGAAGACTGTTATACTGTTATCCTGTATCTCATACCCATAGTAGAGGATAGATGGAGGGGCAATGCTACCTTCAAACTTTTTTATAGAAGTTTCAAGTTATGAAACTTGAAAAGTTATGAAATATCTTCCCTCCACTGTGAAGAAAGTAGGCTGGTGCTAGAGTACACCTCTGGAATCTGACCTCCATAGACAACTACTAGGTAAAAGAAGGGCTGGGTTGATTAAATGCTTGAGGGCAGGAGAGCTGAAAGAGTCATGCTGTTTTGATATTAGCCTGGAGATCCTAGAGATTGCTGAGGCATGGAGTCATTTACTGTGGGCAAGACATGGCAATGAGGGAGAGATGAGAGTGGTCACTTCTTGTGCTGCTTAATAATACTGATAAGGAAGGAAGGGCTCCTCAAGGGAAAGAAGAGAGTTTGCAGATACTGAGAAAATTGTCTGTGGGGCCAGAGCCAGGAGTGCGGTTTCCAGGCTCTCGGCCTCACGTGGAAAGGTGCTGGCTCGGGTAGTAGATGGCCATCAGCTGTGGCTAGTTGTCCATGGAGCAGGATCAGAGACCCAGCATGTCACCCAGCACGACAAATGGCACAGCGAGCCGGGTATGGTGCCAGCCAAAGCTCTCCAAAGGGCGGTGGAGCAGTTTGTGCGTATGAACACTCAGTCTCAGGAAGACCAGGAGGAACAGCTGCCAGAGAGCTGGAACCCCGTGGAGGGGTGGGAAGACGTGGACGGTTCCCCAACCAGCATAGGCCAGAGAAAGCGAAGGTAATTGCGGCCCTGTGAGCTGGGAAGTTCTTGCTGAGGGCAGCCCGGATGCGGACTTGTAGTCCCAGGAGGAAACACTTGCTGAGTCCTCCTTGGGAGCTGAGGGTGAGGTCAAGGTCGTCTTTCACCCCTAGGATAGCCCTGGCGAATTGCCTTCAATGGACTATAGGGAATTGCCTTCAATCCCTAATTTAATGGACTGCTTGACTGTTTGCTTGGGAACATGCCACCATGTAGTGGTACTGGTGGATATTTGCTTTTGTGTCTTGACCAGCTGCCATTGAGATTATGTAAGCACCTTGACTGTGAGTTGCTGTTGTTCCAGCAGGGTACCCTGAGAGGCCCAGGGAGAGTGGCAGTGCCCTGAGAGCCCTGGCTGAGCCCAGGAAGTCTGGCTGTGCCCAGAGAGAGTGGCAGTGCCCTTAGAGGTCCTGGCTGTGCCCGGGGAGACTTGTGGTACCCTAAGAAGCCCAGGAAGTCTGGCTGTTCCCAGAAGAACTGGGAGTGCCCTGAGAAACCCTGGTTGTGCCCAGAGAGCCTGGCTGTGTCCAGGAAATAGCATTCACCTACAGGCTCCCCGCACAGGGCCCCTTGCAGAAGATGCGTGTTGCATAGATTGTGAGGTGAGACCCTGTAGGGGTGGAGTGTGGGGACAGAGCCAGGAGAGTGGTTTCCAGGCTCTCGGCCTCATGTGGAAAGGTGCTGCCTCGGGTAGTAGATGGCTGTCAGCTGTGGCTAGTTGGCCGTCAGCTGTAGCCATTGAGCCATTGGCCACTAATATAACTGCTGTGGCTGTGCTGGGGAGTCGAGTCGAATGGAGCCAGTCGGTTGGCAGAAAAGCAGACAGCAGGTTGCACATCGTGTGAATCTAGCCTCCAGTGAGACTATAGTGGTACGACTCCCCTACCTATGGCTCTGTGGGTGTTCCTTTTTGGCCTAGCCACATCCTGCATTCTTATGTGGGGAGCAGGATCAGAGACCCAGCACATCACCCCACACGACATTGTCATACAAGGCCTCTACCAAGATCATGAGAAATGAGGAGAGAGAATTACAACAGAACAGTTTGGAAGAAACACAATATCATCAAGCAAGTTAGAATTACTCTATCCCACCCTACCTCTCCACCATTTTCTGGCTTAACTCCTGTAGGATGATGGAACTACATCTCATGAATAAGTCACAATCGTTCCAGTGAAGAGTAGAATGCAGAACAGTCAACTCTTTATTGTTATTTCAGTCTTCCATCCTGAAAATAACTCAAGCTGGAGGAGGGGAGAAGATTTAACCCAGAGTCAAGGTCTAGACAATGACTGACACAGAGAACTAGACATTTTCACGTATCAGCAACACTGAGACTACTGGTACTGTGGTAATACTTAAGGATAAGCACAAAAAGCAAATGGCCGGGATTTCCATCCAAAGATAAGGAAGATTACCTTAACTAAATGCAATTTAAAAATACTGTAGAAGGAAAAAAAAAGAATATTGGGTTTTAATTTATCATGAGTCATTAGTTCAAAACAGGTTGTATGGAAAATGCATGGATGAAACAGTGAAGGAAACAGGCCAAAGACCAAATAATCCTATATATGTAACAAAAATGCATTCCGCACCATTTTGAATAGTTACAGAGACAGGTCACAAGTTTGCATCTCTGCTATACCATCCTGTCTTTATAAAATTTCATTGATAATTTTATCATAACCAAAATTGATCTGAGAATCATCTCCCCCAAACTGTAGTCTTTATCCTATTGAATGAAATTACTTTGTTTTTACAACCTGTAATCCTTAGCTGCTCCCCATTCTCTTCTCAAATTTCAACTAACCATTAAGTCCTGTCAATTGTGGTTTCTGTTCGTGTCCTGAATTTTTCCTTTTCTCCTTTCCATGCCTAATTTCTTAATTTAGCTTTCTATCACCTTTTGCATATCTTACTTCCTCGCAGGTTTTTCTGTTTTCAAATTACACTTCTTTATACCTCATCTACTAACTATCCAAGCAGACTGAATTAATCACATGATATTCTGTTTAAATGTAATCACTTGATAAGTTTGTTTAAAACCACACAAAATATATTTTTGCCCTAAACATGGATAATAACCTATGAATTACAATTCTTTAAAAACTTGGCCCTTGTTTACCTCTTCATAGTCTGTTTTCACCACCAAACTCACTCAGCTTCCATTCTCTTGCTCTATTCTCTTTTATCTCTGGGTAATTGTCAGTGCTGTTCTATACACCTGAGATGCAATATCCACGGTCTCTTTGTTAGTCTGGGTAACTCTATTAATGCTTCACGACTCAACTTCTGCTTCCCATCCTTTGTGAAGCCCTTCCTCGTCCGGTGTAATCAAAACACGCCCATCCATGTCCTCACACACCCCTTAGACTCACTTCTGTCAAAAAACATAAACTTCACAAACTGCTTGTAAACCATAAACTAGTAAACCTTTTACCTGTGCCCCCACCCCTAGAGTGTAAGCAAAGCACTAAGGAGGCACAGAATATTTTAACACATATACCTCGTGTCATGCCCAATATATATTTTATATCTAACATAGAATTGTTGAATTGGGGTATTAAATTAAGAATGCCAGTCAAGAGATGTGTCTGAAACAGTGATCACTAGTTATAGTCTGAGTCCTTTTTTAACAAAATGCTATAAAAACAGTTTATAATGATCACTTTAACCCTTCATAAGAACCTGAGAAGTAAGTAATACTACTGTCCATAATTTACAAATGAGAAATGTTTTTACACAGGTTGAATAATCTAAAAAATATCATCTTGACAGGATTGAACCCCACATAACATGAGACTGTGTTACTTATTCATCCCATGCAAACAACTCAGATAATTCATTGTAGCCACTTAAACAAAAGGATTATTAAAATATCCAAGGGACATCACATTTTAAACAATGTAGCTCCTTGATAAGACATCAAGGATCAACTAGTTTCCAGTTATATAACTCTAAGCAACTGAATTTTTTGACATATTATAAAGTGTTTAGAATTGACTTAATTAGGTTTTGAAGGCATACATCAAAGTTAATGAATACAGTTTCGGAGTAATTTATGTTGACAGTCTTTCTAGAAATCATGAATTGTAGTATTAGTTATCTGGTTAGACCATTTCTGGTTTAATAATAAAACTATAGCATCAGCACTGAGAACAAATTACTTAAATTTCCAGTGTTAATAACTTTGATATATGCATTTAGTTAGCTTATCTCATAAAAATTATTTAATGACCTGGTTCAAATAGGATGATTTAAAAAAACCTATGAGATTAAAGATCAAAGCACATTTCTATTATATACTGTTCAGCATGTTATTTTGTGTTATATTTAATTCAAACCAATACTAACCCTTATAGTAAAAACCATAAGCTAATATTAATATCTCTAACTGGATGCCTATAATGATTTCATATCATTCAATATTGAATATTCGTATGATCCATAACCTCTCCTGATTCTTAGAATAAAATAAAATTAGAGTTTAAACATCATCTCTGAACGATGCTTCTACTACCAGCGTGAGGGAATAACAATGATTTGTTGTGAAATAGCCATGATTGAAAGGCAGCTGGTCTTTATGGCGAATGTTTGCCTGAGATACCTAAATTTGCAATGTGTGATGGTAGAATATGACAGACGAAAGAATTACAGGCACGTAACTTTAGATGACTGCCCCTAGAAAAACAGGGATTGAAAGTACTTATCCTTTCAGGCAATAATAAACTCCTTGAGTTAATTAAGATACACAAATTGGTAAAAAAAATTGAGATTATAATATAAAGTGAATACTAAAGTGTTCTGGTTGTAGAAAATCCTTAAAATTTACAGTTCCATATCATTGTATATGAAAAAATGACTTATTCCATCCAATTAGAGGGCTGACTGGAAATAGCAAAATTTAGGGTAGTTTTTCTCATACTATAAACTATAAGATAATGGGAATCGCAGATATTAACTGGTATTTGGGATTTGACAGTGCTGCCAGACACATATCACATCTCAAGAGTTTCCCCTGTTGCCTGACATGATATTGGGGGCTAGTTTGTCCCACAAGAATTGATTATTCTTGACATTTTAGAGGAGATAAAAATTTTAAAATAGACTTTAAATTTGATCTGATTTTGAGTAAGTGTTTAAAAATTCCATTGGACATGTTTCCTTACTAAAGTCGAAAACAATTTGCAGTTTTTATCAGTTTGTTTTATTCTTTTGTTCACAACTATGTTTATCAAGCATTGAGCAGTAGCTGCAAGCCTTATTTTTATTCATTAGAAAGTTATTTCATTTTATCTACTGAAGAAACACGAAGGGAATTTTCCTTTTTTCTCAAGAAACCTGAACGTAGTTTCAGTAGATCTCAAATAGCACTCAACAGGGATCACGCCTGGGATTTTTCTGTTAATAAGTTGATAGTAATAGAGAGACTGTTTGGCCAGCTGCTCAGACGGGGTCTCATCTGGTGTTTGGATCTATTAAAGTATTCTAAGATTAGTACTGATCTTCAGTTTTGTCGAATTTAGAACGTGAACTTCATCCATTCATCGAAAAGTGAATGGAGTTAATGCTGAAGTTAATTAATTTATAATTAGAAAATTACCATATTAATTTATAGTTTATATATGAAAAGATATATGCTATTTCTAATTTTTCCCAGTGAATAGATTCATGGATGAATCTTAATTACAAACATCGTGAGCATAATTTTTAGCCAAAAATATATGACTATTTATGAGAGCATCATGAATTGTCTTTTTCACAACTAGGAATATTTCTTTTAGAATACAGGCATCTCCCTATAGTACTGAGTACTTTATTATACTAACTCACCATCACTCTGTGCCAAGATATAGCCACGTTGCAAGTTAATGAGTTTCATTTATTTTTGAACATTTAAGATGGCCCTATTTAGTAGAAGTTTGGAGAATCCCCACAGTCTTTTGAGGAATTCTGAGGATACACTGGTCATATACTCACGGCCATTGGCTTTTACTTAGTGTCATTCTATTTATGCTCATTCTTATTGAATTCAGCTTCATCAGGCAATATTTAATAATAAATTAAATTTTGGAAGTGTGTTCTATTTGAGTCACTGTGAGTTCTATATGTTAATAATACCCCGAATACCTCCACTCTACCAATCTTCCATTGGTCTCATTAAGAAGCTCCCAGAATATTTGTTGCAAGCTTTACTTCATAGAAGGACCTGAGTAACTTACCTCTTGTTTTCATTCTCTATTTTAATGTCCAAAAATGGACTTTCAGTCTTTTAACCACATGATACAGTATGCCAACTAATTTCAAGTTCAAAGGATTGTTCCTCATCTCCAAAATTAGTCAGAGGAGAATAGCTAACCATAAAAACAAGATGATTTTAGTCAGAAAATTTCCTCTTACTTATTATGTTTATTGCAAGCCATAGAGACGTTAATATAGAAAATGAAAAGTTGATGCTAAACTTTATGAAACTTTATGAAGTAAAACATAAAGGTCTAGATCTCATATCAAACCATTTAAATACCTATATGCTTTATATGCATTACATTTTTCTGTGTATCATTACAATTTTTCTTTACATATATACTATACTATGACTCTACTTTTTTAAAGTACATAAAAAATGATTATTTTATACAAGTTTTAAATGACCTTTTTGCATTTAATCATGTATAATTTGACATTTTCACATTAATATTTATAAATCTACTTTATTTTTTAAAGTTATTTAGTAGGGTATTGTACAGAAGTATCATAATCAGTTTCACATAAATGAGCTTGCTTCAGCTTTTTAAAATTTTGCAATTAATGCTGTAATAAGCAATCTTGTTCATATATTTTGATAGACTTGTGCAAATTTATCTTTAGAGCTCTTTTTACAAGATGATGAGATAAGGAATATGCATGCTTGCAAATGCAGACTATTTGTCAAATCACGCTTCAAATAAGCTGTTCCTATTCACATCCCAACCACAAAATGCCATGGGTCTGTTGTCTCATAGATTCTTTAACATTTATTATTTTTGAACTCAGATAAGTAAAAAAACTGGCACAAAATGGTTTTTAATCCTATCTCACTAAAAGATTAGCCATGAATACACAAGGCTAATGTATCTTCCTCCTTCCCTCTTTTTTCCTCTTCTTTTTCTTCATCATCATCTTCTGTATTTAATGTTATACATAGTCTAACATACTACTCAATGAGCAGAATTCATGATATTTTTCATTTTATAGTGTTAATCATAAAAGCTATTTATTTAAAAATCAGATAAATTAGCAGTTATAGGGAATGAGTTAATAAAATTTTCCTCTGGATTTACCTTATAAATCACAATATTAGTTAAATATAAGAACAGGCATGGAAAAGCAAAAATACTGAAGATATTGGAAATTTGATAGTTATTCACTCTTTTAATGTAAGTTTTCTAAATTCTTTTTCCCCCACATCACACTGAACACTACATATGTTTATAGAAATCACATTTTCCTTAAGAATTCTCTTAAATGGGGGGGGGGAAATCTCTGCATGTAAAACAGTAGAATTATTTATGCCTTCTTTTTATGTTTACTTTAGATGTGTGCCTAAGAACATCTATGGGTACGAATATATTGAGAGCACTATTTTGTTATTATGACAGTGATTTTGCATGTGTGTAAGATTTAACGAAAAAAGGAAGGAGGAAATTATTTTAAAAATCATGATAAATTAAGTTGAGGTTTAGATTTATGAAAATTATATCTTGAAATCTCAAGAGGTGCAGTCAGGTTGTGATGTTTTAAATAATCTGGTCAGATTAAATAACGAATTAACTGGGCAGTGTAGTCCCCTCATGGGGTTAATTTATTCAGTATTTTAATTTAAGGGTAAATATTTATAAATATACTATTGAATATCTAATCGGATGTGATTATTTATTCCATAGATAAATACAGTCTTGCCATTTGGCAGAAGCAATAGTAGGAAGTACAAAAAGTGTGCATACTGGGATTTTGAGGATTTTTTTTTTTTCCTGCAGAGCAAATACAGTAGACAAGCATATAACACATCTATATTGTTTGGTGGAGTGTTAGAATTAATGCATAGTGTTCTCTCTAACTGGTAATGTAAGCCCAAAATTGAACCAGGTACCTAAGCAATCATTCTTGGTTTAAATTTCTACTCACCTCAACAATTGACTAGTCTGTTAGTGAGACTGTTAATCCCTTAAATGGAGAAGATGTCTGAATCTAATTCCTCTCAGGAAAAAGGTTTGCATTGCCAAGCCAATTTCAGGAAACTTTACAGAAGATTTAATGTTGCATGAACTTGCTCAGTTAAAGATACATTAAAATAAAACTATATTTTACTCCAATAGAAGTACTTTGTTTAATATGCTAATTTTTTTAAATGATAGCAAAACTTGCCCAAAAGGAAATCATCTGAAAATTCTATAAGATGTTTATTTTGTTCTGGCTAACAAGGATAGGAAAACTATAATACATAAAGAGCAAGGTGTTAAGGAAAATGATTCTTAATGTGGAGATAAATTTCACTTATCAATTAATTACTTCAACTTTTTCTGCCATTAATAAATGTCTATGGGGATGTGGTGAATTTTTCTTGTAGTGATGCTTTCACAATATATACATATGTCATAATTTATCAAGCTGTACATTTTAAATACGTGCAGTTCATATGTCTAAAAAAAGATGTAAAAATATACGTATTGATATTTGTTTGGATTTTTGTTTGTTCTTGAGCATCAAAAACCTAATTTCCCCCAAATCCTGTAAAAACCTTAACAATATTGACATATATACATATATATGTGTAGATACACATTTTATGGCTTGAAGCAGAGATGGCTGTGAAACTTTTTTCCTTTGCCTTGCCATATGGTCCTTGAGACAGCCCTAACGAAGACAGGGTCCTTCGGACCCAGAGTAGAACCCTGATATATGATGTTACTCTGCTCATGGAGGACATAAAGCACAATCTTTTATAGAAATATTTCTGATAATTTATGCTTTAAAAGTTAAAGTTTTGATACTGAAAGCTCTAAACTCCAACACTGACCAAATAAATCACTTATGAAGATCTAACAATTAAGTTTGCAAACTGGTTGCAACAGTGTTGCTAACCTTTTTAGATATCAGAGGGATTATTCATTATGAATTTGTACCAACTTTACAAACAGTTAACCAAGTTTACTATTTGGAAGTGCTGAAAAGGCTGCGTGAAAAAATTAGACAATCTGAACTTTTCGCCAACAATTCATGGCTCTTGCATCACGACAATGCACCAGCTCACACGGCACTGTCTGTGAGGGAGTTTTTAGCCAGTAAACAAATAACTGTATTGGAACACCCTCCCTACTCAACTTATATGGCTCCCAGTGTCTTCTTTCTTTACCAGAAGATAAAGGAAATATTGAAAGGAAGACATTTTGATGACATTCAGGACATCAAGGGTAATACGAAGACAGCTCTGATGGCCATTCCAGAAAAAGAGTTCCAAAATTGCTATGAAGGTGCTGGTGTCAGTGCATCACTTCCCAAGGGGAGTACTTCAAAGGTGACCATGGTGATATTCAGCAATGAGGTATGTAGCACTTGTCCTAGGATGAGTTCACGAACTTAATTGTCTGACCTTGTATAAAAGCCATCTTTTTGTAATAATGTATGCATGACCTACACGAACCTCAGCATTTTATGTGAATAACAAATAAATTCCATAAGAACTCTTTAAAACATGGTGTTTATTTATAAATGAGGAGTAAAAAGTTTTGAGAGGTTATGTGACTTACCTAGTCATATGGGCAGTAAATGAAAAGCCAAGAGTCAATTCATATCTGTCTCCTCCAAATTCTCTTTTCTTATGACTCGCACACATATGAAGATATTTTGGCTTTCAAAGAAATGGAAATACTGACTTATTAAACATCAGAGTTGGGAAAAAATAAAGACAATTTTCATTAAATCTCTTTAACAAATAAAATGGAAAGAGGCAAAATGTCTCTTCTAAGGTCATAGTTGTAATGATGGAGTTAACATCTCTCCACTCAGCCCACCAGTTGTCATCAAAGGACTCAGAAAGTTTATTAATCACCAGTATTCCTAAAAGAATATACTGAGTTTACATTTTAGTTCTTATTCAAAACTTAAATTCATTTAATGCAAAAAGTGTGCATCATATAGACATTCTCTAATGTCTTTATTAGTTATATTCTAACTCACATTTCAGTCTATATTTTCTCTATTATGTTAGAGTTCAATAGCAAATGCAGAAATACAGTCACACACAAATATACACATGTACACTCTCATACACACAGCTTTCTCTCTAACAGATATACGTGTTATTCCTACTTTTTTGTAGTGTTTTAAATTGTTATTACATATTGGTTCTTCAGAATTGACTAATTCACTTTGAGGCAAATGTATTTTTGAAGTAGAAAAAACTGAACTATGCAGGACAGGTTCATATAAACTTTTCCCAAAGCTAAAGATCATTCTTCATTTCTTTTCTCACCTTGACCAACTCAATGTAGAAATGCAGCCTTTAAACAAAGATACAGAGCAATATAAATAACCAAGAAGAGTTTTTACAGAGTACATGCTGGCATCTCAAAATATTGATCTCAAAAAGTAAATGGAACAACACATTGATCTAGGAAGAATGAAAAGCAGGTGAAAGCCAGAGAATGGGCGAGATATTAGTTCTCACAAAGAGTAGAGCACATCTTGCAGAGAAAATCGAAGGAAGACTGAAAAGGTGAAAGTACAGAGAGATCTTAAAGTGAAAGTAAGGGAATTTTGATCAAATTATCTAATTTTAAAAGTGTAAGGTGAAGCCAATAGCTGAGAATAAAGTTTTGAGGAGGAAAAACACTGAAATGGGTGAAGTTTAGTTTTAGTTTGTGTTTAAACAAAGAAGATTTAAGAGTCCCCAATTTCACTAGATTAGTTTTCTTTATATGTTCATTAAAAAGCTGGTCCATTCCAGTGATGTTCATGTTCTACTCACAGGACTGGCCCTAACTCCAACCCCAGAGTTTATCTTAAGTAGAATCCACTGAATCAAACAACTTACAAATTTGTTTCCAATTATAAATTACCAGCATGTTTCCGATGATAAGTTTTAGTTGAACATTACTAAATCAAGGTCACCTTGATAAAAACAGAATATAATAAACAGACTTTACAGAAAAAGAATGTAAGTAACTAGTTGCCTTTCTCTTGCTGCTTTTGGGATTCTCTCTTCGTCTTTAACCTTTGCCATTTCAATTATATTGTGTCTTGGTGGGTTCATCTTGTTTGGGACTCTCTGAGCTTTCTGGACTTGTATGTCTATTTCTTCCACCAGGTTAGCAAATCTAAAATCCACCCATCAATTTTAATCAATCCCAGTCAAAACCCCAGAGCTTTCTTCATTTTTCTTTCTTTCTGTTTTTAATGCATATTTATATGGAAAGGCAGAGGAGAGCAACTAAGTTAGTCAACACAACTTTGAAATAGAAGAAAACATTTGGAGAACTCTCATTACTTAATTTCAAGGCTTGCCATAAGTTGTCATTAACAAGATAATGGGATATTGACAAAAGGAAGGGCATACCAATCAATAGAAGAGAAATTACAGTCCAGAAAGATACTCCTACACAACTGATTTTCAAAGAAAGTGTGAAGTAAATAAAGAAAGCAAAGACTTTCAACAAAGTCTTTACTGGAATATTTGTACTGGAATTTGTACTGGAATACCTTGACGTCATACGAAAGACAGTGAACTTTGGCAAATTCTTCACATCAAACAAAAACAACACAAAATGGATTATAAACCTATTATAAACCTAAGTGTGAACATAAAGCTATAGATCTTTTACAAGAAAAAAAGGAAACATATTTGTCACTTTGGCTTAGGCAAAGTTTTCTTAGATATGACTCAAAATGCACAATTCAAAAATAAAAAGAAAAGTTGGACTACATCAAAATGAGAAAATTCAGCTCTTTGAAAAAATCAAATATGAAAATAAATAGAAATAAAAACAAACAGACTGGGAGAAAATATTTTCAAAACATACAGTTGATGAAAGACTTAGAGAATACAAAGAATTTGGAAAACATAATTTAAAGATTTGAACAGACACTTCATAAAAGAAGGAATAACCAAATGAAGGATGTTGCTTTCCATAGTCACAGTTCAAGTTCTATAGAATGATTTTTCCCTTTGTTCTATTGATTCTTTCTCCTTTTAAAAGAGGACACTGTTTGCATAGAAAATTAGATTTCTCATAATCAGTTTTATGGATTTTCTGTACTCCTGAATAGTAATATATATATATATATATATATATATATATATATATATATATATACACACACACATATATATACAAACAGAAAGTGTGTTTATTAATAGTATTATGATTTCTTGGGTTTATACTAAAGAAGTCTTAATAATTCAAATGAAAGAAAATATATCAATATTTTTGCAGCAAGTACATTTTTTATTCAAAGAAAATCAATGTCAATTAATTTTGGTTTAAACAGAGCTGACAGTACGTGACTAACAGAATGGTCTGAACACAATGTGTGACTCTGCCAGGACTGCAACAGTGACATGAAAGACAAGGATTCATGAATGTTAATGGTGGGTGTTACAACAGATTCTTCTCCCAGATTCAAAGAGTGATAGTAGGGATGCCAATCAAGTCAAACCTTAGGCAATGAGTTAGCAGGTTACAATCAATAGTGAACCACTAACTCTGAGGGAGCAAATTTAAAAAAAAAACCTCAGTTCAATTGAATACATGAAAATAGCTGTAAAATGTTCCTGAAAAATCTAAACTCAGGTCAAATTGACATTGGACTTCTGAAGGAAACAAAGTGGAAAGAGCTGCATTAGCATCCACTAATATGTTCAAGAAAAATAAGATGATAATTATGCAATGAATTTACTACTCAGTCACATAAATTTTGTAACAGACTCTCCTCCCCCAAGAGTATTTTGATTGCATAAGAATAGCCATAGCCACAAATAGTAATAGTTGTTATTAAAATTAAATGGATCATGCTATTTTAAAAGTAATTATTATATATAACTGTAACAACTAAATATCAGAAAATATAACAACTCAATCTTGTATGATATATAAAATATAAAATAAAATACTATGTATTCAAAACTTACAATATATAAATGTCTAAAATACAGAAATATTGTTAATTACAGTGTTCAATTTTTAATATAAATTTTAGATTATTTACTGTATATTTTTTGTCACTGAAGTTTTTATTTGGAAATTTATATTAAGAGAAATGCTAAATCATCCTACCATTCACATTCAAAGAGTTTTATTGCACTAATCAAAAGCCATTATGAATAAGATTTTCAAAATCTAGGTCATACATTTTATGCGTACTCAGAGCATAATTTTACTTTTAAAATATAGTGAGTAGAAATGAGATTATGCTTCCTACACAAAGCATTTTTGTATATTGCATTGGTATGTCTCTTGCATTGGTATGGATATTTTTAAGTTACTTTTGTGATTTTTCTGCTTATGCATTTTAAACTTTTGTATTATCTATTGTATGTTTTAGAAAAATCTATTTAGCATCAGTTCACTTATTCCTTCATTTTATTAGCTGTTTTTTCATTTTACAAATTGTTGGGGGAACTATGCATGTGATTCTAGATTAGATCCTTTGTGAAACTAAGACAAAACATAGTTCTGCTATTGAATAGCTTGCTGTCTAAAGAGGAAGAGAGAAACATTTTTGTTTTTAATTATATAATGTGAAGAGTTTTTTTGCATTTTTTTTTGAGTGATGGATGTTCAGCATCCAAATAGTTGAATAATTTGTCATACTTAAGTTATTCATTGAAAAAGAGCAGAAATAAAAATGACATTACTTGAAGAATAAAGCCATCCAATAAGTTTCTAAAAGATAGCTGGTAGTAAAATGATAGTGAGAAGGCAGGTAGATAGATGGTAGTAAGAATGGAGCTTTAAATTTAGAACAAAGGCTAAATGAAATTATGGTAAACAGTATAAGTACTGCAAAATTAAAACTAATTTATAATACTATAGACTCCTAGTTTCTAGAATGGAAAAAAATAAAAGGAAATTCTAGATTCTCCATGAAAGGAAAAAAAAAATGGAGAGGGTGAGGGATCATTAAAATTGTAAATAAACTGACACTATTTGATTCAATGCATATTCATACTTTTAATAAACACAATTAAGTTAAAAAATCAAATAATCCTTGTGTTGAAGAGGAACTGAAAATTGGCATGTCAAAATACATAGAAATAATGATGATAAAACAACTACCGTGTTTCCCCGAAAATAAGACGTAGCCAGACCATCAGCTCTAATGTGTCTTTTGGAGCAAAAGTTAATATAAGACCTGGTATTATTTTACTATAATATGAGACCAGGTCTTATATAATAATATAATATAATATAATATAATATAATATAATATAATATAATATAATATAATATAATATAAAATAATACCGGGTCTTATATTATTTTTTGCTCCAAAAGACACATTAAAACTGATGGTCCAGCTAGGTCTTATTTTGGGGGAAACACGCTACATATTAGATACTATAGTCAAGTTAAACCATTCAATGGACAATCCATAACTCTAAATTCTCACTTTACCAAACAAGAAATTAAGATAAAATGATTAAAAAATAAGGGTATCTGTCAATATCTTTCATCATGTTAATAGATCAAAGGGAAAGTCAGTCATATGACCACACCCATCGAATTACTGGGGATTTTAAGGGTTATTTTGTTCTTACTTTTTTTTTTAACACAAATGATTAGCAATTGTCTGGAATTAGTTGTAAATTATGATTTCTTCTCTGCTTACTATTTTTAAATTTTTCTAGTTTGAATTTCTTAAATTCAGTTTGTTGCATTGAACTATCTCAGTACATTCTTTTAGGAATACTGGTGGTAAATAAACTTTCTTAGTCTTTGAAAATATTTTTATATTGTTAGCACACTGAAATTATTTACTATAGAATTATAACATCAACTTAATTTTGCCTAAAACTTTTGCAGGCACTGTTCTGTTGTCAGAAATTATTTTAATAGTGACTGATATATTTTTAATTCTAACTTTTTATACATCATGCTTATTTTAAAAAATTTGATCTTCGTACTAAAATGTTACTAAGACGTGGTTTGATTTCTTAGGTAGCTATACATTCTGCCTGGTATTCATTGGGCCTTTCAATCTGATAATTTGTCTTTTTTTAGAATTAACAAATGTTCTATTATTTCTTATATCCACCCAATTTTCTTTTATTTCCTCCTGTGACTCCTATTTGAATAATGATGGAATTTTTGACATGTCCTCCATTTTTCCTAACTTTTCTCAAATATAGTCTTTTTCTTTGTGATGTTGCAGTGATTTCAGGGAGGACTTTCTGGCTCCTGTCATCTAGATCACTAATTTTCTATTCATCATTTTCCGTTCAGTTACTCAGTCCTTCTATTAGTTTTTCACCCTTATCCACCTTGATTTTAATTCCTAAGACATATAACGGTTTTCTTGTAAATGTAATACCAAAAGAAAAATCTTTTAGAAATGTTGAATCAACAACTATTTTTGAGAAAATAGCATTATGTGGAAAAGCACAGATAATGGTCATTAAGAATTGAAAAATGATACAGATGAGTTGGGCTCAGCATGTAAAAAACTTTAGCATATTATAACCAATTAATTTTACTCATAATTTTATTTATTTGTTTGTTTGTTTATAACATTTTTTAATTAGTTTCAGGTGCAGAAAACAATGTAATTGTTAGACATTTATCATTTATATCCCTCACCAGTAACAAACCCCTCCCCCCATCCACTACCCCTCTGACATCGCACACAGCCATTACATTTCCACTGTCTTTATTCCTAATGCTGTACTCCGCTTCTTGTAGATGCCTGATCATTTCACTGTACACCCGAAGCTGAAGCTGAACAATAATGAATGTCAAGTACAATTTTACACATAATTTTCCTGTAATGTATGTAAAATATAATGTATTTTAATTTATAATCTATGCGTATATCTAATCATTGTGATATTTTTTTAAAAAAAAAACAGGAATTCAAGTTTTAAAGTAAAAGAAAAAAATGTGTCATTTCAAAAAGCACAATGTCCTTGTTCTTATTGGCATACAAAATAGTGGTGAATCATAGATTTAATGAAATCCTACACTCAAAGTAATTGTCATGGCAAAGGACAGACACATTCTTAAAAATATGATGTAATGTTTTGAACTTTGCATTTAGAACATGCTTTATTTATTAAGTAGTAATTGCTTGGTTCAGATGCAAAGCTACTCTTGATATGTCTGATCCAGAAGCCTTTTAACTGCTGTGCTGAAACTACGTCAAAGTGGGCAAGGTATTTCAAGTATATTTCAGAGTTAGTATTAATTTTTATATAATCAGCTTACCTAAGAAAAATCATTAATGTTTTTATATTACTCAGGAATCTCTATTAAAAGGCCACAGAGTTAAATGGGTGAATTAGGACACAAAATATTTCTTTCGTGTAAGAGTCCTATTTTGAATGTATGTGAGGGGAGACTACAATTTAGAAATCCCTTATTTTGCTTCTGAGCCAAAAGTCCACTTGATCTTGGTGTGACAATACATCTGCTTCAATTAGATTTTAAGAGAACCTTTTTTAGCTCTTTATTCTAAAGAGTTTATTTCTTCTCCGTTGGCCAATCATTACTCCGCCCCAATCATCCCCAGGCTACCTCTGCCTCTTGCTTGGAAAAAATCAGAAGTTCGCTGGAATTACCTATGTTGGGGAACAGAAAATGACCACATGTAAGTAGTTGTAGGTACAAACAGGTCAGCACTGCATGTGGGAAAGCAGCAGTTTTGACACGAGGAAGCATCATAGAGTCTCATTTTTCAACTATCTTCAGGTTGTCCTCTAGGGTACCCTGACCAGTTTCAATCTCCCTGCAGGAGCCTGACTGAATTTAAGTAACAGGAGGGGCCTGACCCCACCTTATAGTCAATTTTAGGAATTAATAATAACAGTGAAGTGGCCAAATGTGCCTTGACACTGAGGTTTAATACTTCAGAAATGGGGTCTGATGGTCAATAACCATCCAGCCTGTGAAGCTGGTGCATTGTGTGAGATACACTCATCATTAGAAAAAGTGTTAAGTCTAAGAGGCAATTCCAGATGTCATTCATAAGTAACTCTCTATGAATTAGGGTCTCTTTCTCAAAGGTCACTTCCTGTTATAGGTACATGTTTTCTGAGGTCATTGCTTATAGCCAGAACAGGCCCTGACTCGCCAGTATCCATACAAAAGGGAACTTTTGGCATATGCTGGTAATCTTGTATACCTCTAGAAGATGCTAATGGTATCTTCCATTCTCTCAAGCTGCAGAATATCTCTCTATTTTATGCATGGGTTTCTGGGTACCTTTCCTCCACCCAAGCTGGTGGTAGGGCCCTGTTCCTGTTCTTCATCAACTTTATTTTAGGGAAACAAATCCTAGAATGACAAAGATGTCTGTCATTCTCATTACCTTCCCTTTCACTTCAGAGGCTGGATACCCACCTCCCTGTCTAATAGCATCCGGCATCTTTCCCATAACAGTTCTGTTCTCATTCTAGCTTAGCACTGAATCACATTTGACAAATAATTTCTTGAACAAACATCATCTCATTTTATTCGGCTTCTTCTCAGGGGCAGATGTTTATATTCTGTCGTTGTTTCAGCTTCCATTCCCATCATTTTTTAAAAAAATTCTGTGTTGCTTTTATTTGATGAGAAAGCTAATGTCAAATGTACATTAAATGAAGATGAATAGAGTATCTTAGTGAAGCAGGACTGGTGGTCTTGTTTACAGAGACATGGCCACCATCTTTTGGCACTAACACTTCAGGAAGGGCACTTCAAACGGCTTTGTGTTTGCAGGTTCCAGCATCAGAGCACAGGATAGACTCTGGCATTCACTGTCACATGTTCCTCAGCTACTAGATCATCAGGTCTCTGCAGTAGGTCATTCTTTGATAAAGAAATTACTTCCCCAAATTTCCCACCTCCTGGCTTTAGTTTAGGTCTTACATTTTCAGCGTCATCAATATTAAGAGTTACTTTCATGATGTGTGTGGTACAGTTTGACAAAACTGGATCCATACATACAGCTGGAGAACATTCAGCAACGCCATTTCTATAGTCAGTTTCTTCCTTAAGCTCCCAATGAGAGTTTCTGGGTCTTTATTATCATCTCTGCAGCTGGAAGAGAATTCTAGGCTGTAGCCTCCCATTGGTAGTCAGAACTGTTGCGCCAGAAGGATGCATTCATCATGAAGTGTTCTTTGCAGCACTGGGATAATCTCCACACCATCAGTCGACTGTCCCTTCCTGGTTATATGTTTTCCAAGTTCTAGTTTTATCAGTAGAATCCATGTATGTTTTTTTTGTTTTTTTTTCAAGTTTCACCCACTTCCTCCTGAAATTAACTTCTCTGAAATAATAGACTGTTCGGTATTCTGAGAAGAATCTGTTCGTTCTCGGTTTTCAATTTTCAAACGAATCAGTCTTCACAGTCCTCAGGCAACAAGTTCAGGTCCACAATGTGGTGTGAATGGGAAGGTACTCCTTTGAGAAGGGGGATGAAAAAAGAAATGACGAGTCTGAGGCAAGGGTCCCAGGAGATGCTGGTGCTACACAGCCCTGCTGACCCATTTTAGACTTCTCTAAAATTTTAAGATAATTTGTGTTGTTTTAAGCCACTAAGCTTGTGGTACCATGTTTCCCCAAGAACAAGACCTAGCCAGACCATCAGCTCTAACGCGTCTTTTGGAGCAAAGATTGATATCAGATTCGGTCTTATTTTACTATAATATAAGACCAGGTCTTACCTAACATAATATAAGATGGGGTCTTATGTTAATTTTTGCTCCAAAAGATGCATTAGAGCTGATTGGCCTGCTAGGTCTTATTTTCCAGGAAACAGGGTAGTTTGTTAGAGCAGAAATGGGAAACTAATACAAATGGGAAAGGACATCCTAAAAAGAAGAATCGGCAAAATGCAGAGACTTGATGCATGACCTTTTCAGAGAATGAGGGAGGTTTGGAGTCTTTTGAGTCCATAGTCAGGTGGAAGAAGGGCTGGGGAGGAGATTCCTATCAATAGAGACAAGTACAGTTACTTGCCAGACAAAGGTCTTCTGCATTTTAAAGTAGATTTCTCGCTTGAAAATAATATGGGCAGTGATGAGCTAGAAACACTAGAGGTATAAGACCAAGAGGATTTTTATATTCTATATAATTTTACTATATTCTACCCATATTAGCCCTTCACAAATGCTTAAATTAGATAAGTAAAAGAGGAAAGGTTTAGTTAAACCTAATAATATTCTCTACCATGCTTTTTTCTTCACTCATAATGATTCCTCATTTCCTCTTCTTTCATATAAGAATGAGCATATGAAATCATTATAATAAGTGTAGCAGTATACTTTAATTTCTCCTAGGGAGCTTACCATACGGCTCCTGTCTCTTTGTTATTTAATTTAACTTGATCTGTTAAAAATCAGGCTTGTAAGAGCTCATATGTCATACTCATTAAAGTGCCATATTCTTTAAAGAATCTAATCCCAAAGAAACATACATACCTTTAATAAGAAATATTTGTTTGCTGTACAGCTGAGAATAAAAAATAAATGTGCAAAGAACAAAAATTAATGCATTTAAAAATATTGCAGTTAATTTTGCCTATTTAAATTTTTGCTTTAATAATTGATTGGTCTGGGAAAATGCAACTGATTTAGACAAATGCAATTAGGTATTTAGATAAATGCAATTTGATCTTTAATTTGCCTACCTATTACAATAAATTAAAAAAAATAACTCTCAATCCAAAGTATATGAAAGTAAAGATTGTTGACACTCATCAACATTCATGAAAAATGCAAATTAATGCAAACTTGAGATACTTTATGCTGACGAATGTAGAAATTTTTAATAAGTATCTAATTTAAGAAATATTGTGGTCATATTGGTATACGTATTCCTTACAAGAAGAATTTACTAAGTGTACATTTCTGTATAACAAAATGACATTATATAGCAAGAGCCATGAAATGTTTGTTTTAATTGACATAATTAACTTATTTTCGTAATAATTCAACAAATTATGATTATTTTCTATTTCTAAAGAAATAATTCAACAGAAATTAAAAGTGTATTATCAAAAAGATGTGTAGAATATATTAAATAACACTTAAAAATTAGAAACCATCTTATCTAACATTGGAGTATTAAATCATCATATACCAACACTGTGAAATATTATGCACACATTAAATATAATCGTTATGAAGAACAGATAGAAAAAAAAGTGGCTTAGTATAGGTAAGGTGGGAATATCAGAATACTATGAGCAGTATGATAACAAAACTATATGTGTAGATTCTGCTATGCCAAAATGAAATGGAATCTATGTGGTAGAATTGTTTTTTATTTTCTTTTACATTTTCAGGGAGAAATATTTTTTAAAGTTAATGAAATTTCATTTACAACTAAAGGAGTAATTATCTTTACTGACAATGTGAAATCCAGATTTATCTTAAAAATTCTGGTTTGAAAAATGCAGAACACTGAGACAAAAGTTGCATCTTTAGCTAAATATTTTTAGATGTGTATTTTTTTTTATTTAGTTTTAAACGTAGGAGTAGCTATAGTGAAACAATACCCTCAATTTTTCTTTTATAAAATAAATGACTACTCCTGCTTTTAGGCATAGTATTATCCTGGTCCTATAATTTGCTTTATGACATCCAGAGAAGATTTCTCCTTCTTTCCATAATCTTGTATATTTAATTCATATTGCTGAAGTCTATAGAAAATCCCTTGGAAAGATCTTGGAATTCCCAGAATAGCTTATATTGTAGCTGGGGACACAGAG
The DNA here is from genome assembly GCF_036562045.2 of Rhinolophus sinicus. Classification (NCBI taxonomy): domain Eukaryota; kingdom Metazoa; phylum Chordata; class Mammalia; order Chiroptera; family Rhinolophidae; genus Rhinolophus; species Rhinolophus sinicus. The sequence goes on from NC_133760.1 coordinate 74,008,332, forward strand.
AAACTTGTGTGATCTGAGCAGGTTTAATTTGCATCCAGCCACTGATTTTCTAAAGATCTTCTATTTATAATAATAATTTATCTTTTTATATGATATCTATGCTAATAATTCCACTTTCTATTTTTATTGAACTTGCTAGAAAATTTAGAATATGCCAAAAATAGTGTTGATGTGAATCACACATGTCTTATTTCTGGATTTGATATTCATAACTAGTGTTTTATTTTTATTATGATGTGTACAATTAAATTTTGGTAAAGATTCTTTATCATATTTGGGCATTTTTCTTATAGTCCAATTTTACTTAAATTTTTATTTAAATATTTGCTCAAATTCATCAAAAACTTTTTAAGCACTAAACTGCATTTATAACACATTTTTGATTAATTTGTATTAATAAGATCCCTGGGTTAAAAAAAGTCATGTATTTTTGTAATAAACTAGTTCATTGTGGTGAATTTCTTTATCTTAATGCTACTAAATTCAATTTTCTCTTATTCATTTTTACATTCAAATTCATAAATAAACTTTCTATATATATTTTACATACTATATCTGTCAAGCTGTGAAGTTACCCTAATGATAGACTGATTTTTTTCTTGGGAGGGGGGTGGGCTGTAAATATTTCTTTAACACTGAATATTTCTATTCTATGAAACTTAATTTAAACTCCTCCCAAAGCACATGAGTCTGGTATATTATTTACTAATGAGTATGTTTAAAAGTCTTTCTGGTGGAAAATATAATTATTATTGTATGTGCAGGTATTCTACATCTTTTTGCATCAACTTTAGTCATTTATTTAACATTAACCTTTTTCTCTAAATTTCTAAGTGTTACTATAATACTTTTAATCTTTGTTCTGTTGTGATTATATAGTCTTTCTTCTCTCTGTCTTTATTTTGGTTTAATTATTTATTTTCTTACTTGTGAGATATTTGTCTATTTTATTTATCTATACAGAAGATAATTTTAATTTGACTTTAAACCTTTCTTAAAATTTCCATTAATTTTAGTGTTTAGCTTAATTTAGTGTTTTCATCCTCCTAATATTATAGTTCATACATTGAGCTTAATTTGTTTGCATCTTTTTTAATAAGAAAAAATATATATACTTACATACCATAGATAATGCAAGAAACTTTATTCTTTCACAGTTTTCAAAAATTTGCTAATTTCAAGTTTACTTTCTTCTGTGACCAAGGTATTCATTAGAAGTCTGCTTCTCCTCAGGGTGTGTATACTCAATCCCTCTACTTCAAATCTTTCCTCACTTGTCACTTCCTAGTGAAGCTTTCCCTAACCCACAGCCCCTCCACTCTGTACTCCATAACCTTTCCTTCTGCTCTGCTTTTCTCCACAACACTTATCAGTAGTCCAAATATTACATATTTAATTCTTTTTTTTTTGATGGTCCATCATTCCCTACTAATAGAAAGTAGGCTGCAAGAGGGAAAACATATTTATTTACTAAGTTTGTTCTTGCTCTATTCCTACATTGCAAAACATTTATTTGTTCAAAGTAAACACATAATATATATGTTTGAGCTAATAAGTGAATGAATGAATTGATTTTCAGATGGCAAATGTTTTTTTTTGTTTGTTTATTTGTACGCTGCTGATCTTCTCGCCTCCCAGTTTCTGTTAGAAGAGACTCAATATTAGTGTTATCATTGCTGACTGTGAGAATCTGCAGAAGAGACTCAATTATCAAGGCTTTGAGAAGAGTTTATACCCTGTTTCCCCGAAAATAAGACCTAGCCAGACAATCAGCTCTAATGCGTCTTTTGGAGCAAAAATTATAGTAAAATAAGACCGGGTCTTATATTATATAATATAGTATAGTATAATATATAATATAATATAATATAATATAATATAATATAATATAATATAATATAATTAATATAATATAATACCAGGTCTTATATTAATTTTTGCTCCAAAAGACGCATCAGAGCTGATGGTCTGGCTAGGTCTTATTTTCGGGGAAACACGATAGTGTAGGATTCTGTTGTTTGTAGTTCTTGGTGAAACTGGATGCAAACTCAAAACAATTTTGACTCCATAATGGAACTCAGAGTAAAGACTTCACGCCCCCTGATTTCCTACAGGTAGCAGCCAGATCCACAAGTGACGAGACAGTCTATCTTTGCTTACTTGTTGTACACAGTACTGGAGTAATCAGATTATCTCATTAATGTCACCGGTAGAGAAGGTTTGTGGTTTGGGGTTGAGGAATATCCATCCCTGCTAACCCTTGAGAATGGTGGTCCCCTCAGTACTCTTCATGAGAGCTATTCCAACTTGTAAAATAATTGTGGCAAACTTCCTATATGCGCTGCATATCTTTCTTTTTTCTCTGCTAATCAATGTACCCCTGCTAAATAAACATTCATATATTAACTTCCTTGTGTATTAAGCAATCTCACATGCTTTGAAATGAAGTCCTAACAAATTCACAAGCTGGTTGAAGGGCCAGAACAGTTTAAAAAAGGGATATCCAGATGAACATGTAATTGCTATGTTGATAAAACTGTACTTCTGTGATGGAAGACAAGACAGTAAAAATAATTAATGCAGTGCAGTAAAAATAATTAATACAATCATATAAGACAAAGAGAAAAAATTGCTAAAGGTTACATGGAATAAAAAGAAACAAACAGTGTAGAAGAGAAGAGAGAGAGAGAGGGAGAGAGAGAATTAGGACAGAATCATAACAGTGAGAAATATGACCTTGTTATTTACAGTTATTTAACTGTTTTAGGGTGTTTGTATAATTTATTTATTTTTTTGTAATTTAAAACTGAATCTTTTTTAAAGCAGTTTTTGGTTCATAGCAAAATTGAGAGGAAGATTATCTTTGCTCCAGTGTATTGTCTTTACTCCTTTGTCAAAGATCTGTTGACTATATTTCTGACAATCTATTTCTGGGCTCTTGAGTCTGTCCCATTGATCTGTTTATTAGCTGTTCTTCCACCAGTACCACACTCTCTTGATTACTGCAGCTTTACATTAAGTCTTGCATTTGGCTAGTGTTAGTTCTTCATTTTTAATTATTCTCCTTTAATAAATTGTTGCCTATTTTGGGTCTTTTGACTCTCCTTATAAACTTTAGGTTCAACTTGTTGATATCTGAAAAAACATTTGCTGGGATTTTGATTGAGACTGCCTTGAATCCATAGATCAAGTTAGGAAGAACTGACTTCTTGCTAATATTGAGTATTCCTACCCATGAACATAAACTATATCTTTATTTAATTTTTCCTTGATTTCCTTCACCAGACTTTTGGTTTTCCTCATATAAGTGTGTCCCTATGTATACCATTTTTGTGTGTGCTAATGTAAATAGTATTGTGTTTTTAATTTCAAATTCTACTTGTTCATTGATAGCATATAGAAAAGTGATTGAATTTTGTATGTTAACCTTGTGTACTGAACCCTTATTATAATCACCTATTAGTTCAAGGAGTGTTTTTTTTTTTCCCTGTCATTTTTTTTTTGGATTTTCATGTAGATAGCTGTGTCATCTGTAAACAAAGATAGTTTTATGTCTTCCATCTTAATTAATGTAACTTTTATTTCTTTTCTAGTTTTATTGTATTAGCTGTAACTTCCACTATGATGTTGAAAAAGAGTGGTGAGAGAAGGGGACATCTTTGCTTTTTACCTCATCTTAGTGGAAAAGCTTCAAGTTTCTCAACATTATGATGTCAGCTATAGTTTTTTTGCTTTTTTTTTATACACATTCCTTATCAACATGAGGAAGTTCCTCCTCTCTTCCTTATTTACTAAGAGCTTTGATCATGAATGTTGTTGGACTTTGTCAAATACTTTTTCTGCATCTATTGATATAATCATGTGATTCCCTTTTAAGCCAGTTGATATTATAGATTATGTTAATTGATTTTCAAATAATGAACTAGCCTTACATATCTAGGATAAATCTCATCTTGGTCGTGATGTATACTTCTTTTTATACATTGTTAAATTAAATTTGTTAATATTTTGTTGAGGATTTTTGCATCTTTGTTCATGAGAGACATTGGTCTATAGTTTTCTTTTCTCGTTATGTCTGTCTGGTTTTGGTATTTGGGTAATTCCAACCTCATAATGAATTCCTCTGTTTCTATCTTCTGAAAGAGATTGTAGAGAATTGATATAATTCCTTCCTTAAATGTTTGGTGGAATTCACTAGAAACCCATCTCAATCCAGTGCTTACTGTTTTAGATTTTGGAATTAGCTTATATCTGTTAATATGTTGAATATTAATGGAGAGAGTAGATTTAAAAAATATTATTGGAAATATCACTTGTGTTTTTGCATTTAGTAAGATAATGGTTTTACGGTGAAGCTTATATAAATTACATGTCATCTTAAGAAATTAAACATCAACTACTACTTCCTTAAGTTTTTTCTTTTTCCTGGAATGGATTACAAATTATGAAAGATGAAACAAAGATTAAAAAGATGAAAGATCAATTTATCATCTGTGGAGAAAATCAGATAATTTTCTCCTTAGATCTATTAATAAGTTATGCAGAAAAGAATTAACATAGCAGACCGGATTGCTATTCTTTGAAAGGACTGCTTATAAGTTCGACTACTGGCTGGTATCTAGGAATTGGGATTTTAGGGGCATTAGCATCATCTAATAGATAAGAATGGCTCATGAGCCTAAACTGTATAAACCATGTGGGTACCACCAAACTCCCTTCTTTTCTTCTGGGAATTTGAAATTTTGTTACATGTTAGTTAGACTGTGCCTGTGTGGCCAGCACCTCATAAAACCCTGGGCACTAAACCCCTAATCAGTTTCCTGGGTAAACAATATTTCACATGTGTTGTCCAATCTTGTTGCTACCGTGTTTCCCTGAAAATAAGACTGGGTCTTATATTGTATTTCCCCAAATATAGGACTGGGTCTTATATTGATTTTTGCTCCAAAAGATGCATTAGGGAGTATTTTCAGAGATGTCTTATGTTTTCATGTACAACAATCCACATTTATTCAAATATAATCATGTCATCTTCTTTTGGAACATTGTCATAATATACTAAATGCATCTGTCTGGCTGACGATCTTAACTGGCGCTTATTTTCGGGGTAGGTCTTATTTTCGGAGAAACAGTAACAGAATGAAGTTCAGCATCTGTGCCTCTGCGGGGAGAAAACTTGTGGAAATTTGCACCTGTTTTTATCCAGACTTTTCCCCATATGCTTTTTTCCTTCGCTGATTTTGCTTTCTAACCTCTCATGGTAATAAATCATAATTATAAATGACTGTAAATACCCCTAGCAAATCATCCAACTAGGGGTTGGTTTAGGGGATTTCAAGCATATATAGTATTTTATATTAGTGTATTTCCTACTATTGTTTTAACATTGTATTCCTAGAATACATGTCACTTGATTATGGAATAACAGTTTCTTAGTGAATACTTGTAGTCTGTTTGCTAATATTTATAAAGTTTTTGAATCAATATTAGTAAGTGATATTTTACTTGAATTTTCACTTTTAACTGTCTTTATCAGGTTTAAGTATAAGTGCTATATTTACTTCACAAATAGTATTAGAAGTTTTCCTTTATTTTCTATGAACTGGAAAAGTCTGAAAAGCATGGGCATTATCTAGCATTTTAAATTTTCATAGGATTTTTCTTTGAAATCATATGGCCTTGATGATTTATTTTGAGAGAGTGTCTTCATAAATTTTTCTATTCTCATATGGAAATTAGCCTATTTAGGCTTTTGATCTGTACTACGGTCAATTTTGGCAAATCATATTCCCCTAGGAAATTACCATTTCATCTTTCAAATATATGTCAGAGAGATCTTGGATTTCAAAATAATGTATTCCATTTCAATGATTACCTCCCCATTGTCATTCTTATTTTCATGATTTATGTTTTCTTCTTTTTCTTTAAGTTGTCTAGTAAATTGGTCATTTTGGTAAACTTTTACTAAAAACAATGTCATTTTTATTTAGTAATTATAACCAGCTATTTCCCAATATCTATATTGTTGAATTTTGCTTTTATCTGCATTCTTTCTTTTCTTTTGTTTCACTTGTTTTACTTTTTCCATCTTTATTTTTTTAAGCTAGAAATTTCATTCACTTACATTTTTTATTTTTTTTGATAAAAGGGTTTAAGACTATAAAATGTTTTCTGATCACTTCTTTAAGCTTTCCATATATTCTGATATATAATACTTCTATTACAATAATTTTAGGACAATAATTAATTTTGGATTATAATTTATCTTTCATCCAATAATTTAATAAAAATAAATAGAAAAATATAAAAAATAGTGGAAACATAGTTTATATACAATTATATTACATTACAAATATCAAATAGCCCACTTATTTTAAATTTCCAGATTAACCATTAAGAGCTGCTGCAGTTCTACAGGTTAACACCTATAGGTAGCCTTCACTTTGCACTAGAAAACTTCCTAAAACAGAATATGGAACAGCTTGAAACTAATGAGAAAATCGTATGCTGGAAATAGAGTTTCTTGACTTTCCTATTTCTACCTGATGGAAGCCAAGGAACTTCAAAAGTTCACAGGCTGTGCTGAGACAAATTAGAAAAGAAACATTAAAAAAAATAAAAGGTATTTGTGTAGAGTACATTGCCCAGAGATGCAACAAATTGGTCTTTCTAAAAATGATACTCCTGCAATGGAGACAGTTAAGAGCTTGTTAGCAATTTCTACAAGTCTCAAGGGGTTCAAACTGTTCAGAAACCGAACAGAATATAGTTCAGTATACTTTCACACAGATTCAAAAGTTGTTGCAAAACTCACCCTGGAAATCTTCAGAGAAAAAATACTTCGCTACTGTTTTCTGGTAACTTTCTATATTCTCAGAATAATCCTCACAACCGGTTTAGGTTGGCCCCCATGGCCCATGAATCTGGCAATATTGATGGAAGTCATGACATTCTGACAGCTGGACCTCACTGAAGCCATGTTAGTGGGCAAGAGTGTCCATTAGTTTTAATCATAGTGGGTAGGTTTCGTGAAATGACACTCACTTCTGCATATTGTTCTGCATATTGTTAGCTCTCCTTTATGGCAAAACATATTTTAGTATTTTTTTTCCTTTTTGTTACTTATCTGTATGCAAGCATCTAGTATTTTGATGATGATTCCTATCTTTATATCCCTTATATTTCTCTATTCTCTTCATTTCGACTACATTCTCTCTCACATCAGATACTTGCACAGACCCCACTACAAAACTTTCCTCCATTGGTTCCATGTAGTTTCCTCTCAATAATTGGTTAGTGAATCTTGTAAGGCTCCATGGTTAAGGCTCTACCCTCTCTCGCCTGAATAATTATAGCTTCCTAACTGGCCTTTTTGAGTTTTACCTGTTCCCCCTACAGTCCCTTCCTAACATGGCAGCTGGAGTGATTACAAACAAGCAAACATACATATAAGCAAACGTTGTCCCTTTTCTCTTGAACTGGCTCTAATATAGTGGCTTCCAGTATCTATAAGAGACAGAGAAAAATTACTTAAAATGGCCACCAATTTCCAAATGTTCTGAGCCTTTCTTTCCTATATCTCCCTGACTTTATTTCCTACCACTTCTGTCCTCCTTTGTAACATTTCACACTCCCTAGATGCATTGCTGTAGGTATTACATGGACTCTGCTGCTTGATTCTTCAAACTTTTTCTCATGGTAAGGGAATGCAAAAGGAGTTTCTGAGATTTCTATGGAAATATTTTATAGTTCCACTTAAAATAATAATGTGAATATTTAATCAATTTTAGTTGTTCTTTTTCTTTTAATAAATGACAGGGGAAAAAAAGTTTTAGAAAAATATTTTATTGAGATCACAAATCTCTGTTTGCTTGACTGTGGATAGTTATTAAAGAGTATATTTCAATTTCTATTTTTGAAATTATACTTTATAGTCATTACTTTGGAGTTAAAAGCTGCTAAATTATATTAGTCTACAAGTATAAGCACAGTTAGTTAAAATCAATTTTGTCAATGATAACATTTTATTTGAACAAACTGTATGCTACAAGTGACTTTTTGATGTAAATGTTATATTAGTCCATATTTCTGGGCCTTTTTTAAAAACATATGCAAGCACTGCCAATAACTAATAATCCCATGGGACTTTAAAATCTCCTCAGAAAATATTTTAAAGAATAGGGAAGAAATGATTTTTTTAGGGAACATTTTTATTGAGGGTGTTGGAAAACATCTCATTTAATTACTATAATAAAACAAGTGAGTCATTTAATCCTATTCACAATGAAACGGTTCTTTCAAAAAAGGCAAAATGGTTCTTTCAATGTCATACAGCAAATATATGTCTCAACTAGGACTTAAATTCATATTTCTCTCTATCTGTAAATGTTTTCCTCTTTCCACTATCACACCATGGTCTCATAAACAATAATAACTACTTTTGATATAATAACCACAAATTTTTACTCACTGGTATTAAAATCTTTATCTACCAGGAGAAATGTTTAATATCTTCTAACATGTTATGTTAAATTGGGTTTAATATAGTAAGGCATTTAAACATATACTTTGTATCATGTACATATTTTAAGTGTAACATTTTTATTCTTAAAAGAAGATTTTAGAAATTGGAATAATTTTAGAAAAAATAATTTTCTTTTATAGAAGTATAATGTACACAGAGAAAATTCATTCTTTTTGATGTACAGTTCTGTCAGTTTTGAAAAATATACTCAGAAGTGTAGCTATCACAACAATCAAGATACAGAAGTGTTCAATCACTGCATAATATTACACTCTGCCTCTTTGTGTTTCAATGCATTCACCCACCTCTAAATCTTCATAATCACTGATCTGCTTTTATGTTTTTTGTTCCTAGTTTTTCCTTTTCAAGAATGTCATAAATTGGAATCATATTGCACATAGCCTTTGAATCTGGCTTTTTCACTTGGCAAAATATATTTGAAATTTATCCATGCTGTTGTATGCATCAGTAGTTTGTTCCTTTTCATTGCCGAATAAATATTTCATTGCATGCATGTATCACAGTTTGTTTCTTCATTTACCCATTGAATGTTCTTTCTAAATGTTGATGATAATTAATCAAGTTACTGTAAACTCTGTGGAAAGATTTTTGTTTGAACATAAGTCGTTTATCATGGGTAAAAACTAAAAAAAAAAATAGATTTCTGGGTTTTACAGTTGGCGTCTGTTTAACTTTGTAAGAATCTGCCAGAGTAGTTGCAAAGGTAAATTTAGCATTGCATTGTGACTATATCTGTTAAATAACAATTTCCTAATACTATTGCTATATCTATTATGAAGAGCTATGATCTAGAGAAATTCAGCCATTTATCCTAAACATTTTCCATGTTAGTCAAATTGATTTCACAGCATTCAGATTCCTATCTTAATAATGGAGCTTTAGAGTTAATAATGAATACAAGTTAGTAGTAAGTTGAGTTTTTTTTTTTTTTAATAATAAAAATCTTTACTTAGGTTTGGTCAGTACAGATTAAGATAGACTGGAGTCAGAGCAATATGCATCAACAGGGTGCAACAGTTCATAAAAACTGAATAACTATGTACACAAATTTCTTAAACATTCAGTCACCTAAAAAAAAAAAAAAGAATGCACAGATGTATGGTGGAAAAAACATCATCTAACACTGAAACTGCTACAGGACTCCATCAACAAGTCCAACTTTTAGTGATGAACTACTCTACTGAGCAAACTTGGCAGTCACAAATCCACATCTACTCTAACAGGTCTGAATGGTGCAGTAGTCTAGGAACAGCGTGAGAATCCCTTACACAGGTTGGGTTCCAGATAGCCACAGACTTTTGCAGACATCATTGTTATACTTTAAGGAAAGAGTTCCATTTACAACTTCACCTGAACTCATACAAAAATAACCTGGCCCTACACAAAGTGTCCTGTGAGCAACAAAGTAATTAACTGTTAGCAATTCCAAAGTTGCAGAGGTATTGAAGCAAAGGAAACAAAGAAAAAGAAAGAGAAACACACACACACACACACACACACACACACACAAAGGCAAACTGTGACAAAAGTATGTGTTAATTTTCTGGACAGTATCTTCGCTCAAACTAAATGACACTGTATAAAAAATTTGCTGGAGAAACTATTACAAAATTGAAACTTGTACATTGACACTTGAGTCCAAGCCATTCTGAACATGGTGGGAACCTGCAGTTAGGTTACCTACCCCACTCAGTTTTCTCCTCTTGAGGTTCATGATTGGAGTGTGTCATTTGAGTACAGTGTGTGAGAGAGTTTTCACTGCCCGTGGGGCAATCTACATTTTCATACCCCACACTAAATCGGTTTACTAACTACTGCCTCCTCTGCCAGTTCTCTCCTCCTGGAGAAGAAGGAAAGTCATCTTCAGTTGTGTCCCTCTCCCTGTGAAATCCAGACTCAGACGTCCTCTGCCGAGAAGAACTGCCACTACTTAGCCCATTGGCCAGCCCATTGCAGTCTAGCTGTGGCCTCTGCCTGTCGTACAGGCTCAGATGATGGAGTCCTGCTGGTCTTTGGGGCTGTTGTTGGTACTGAGACAATGCTGGCATGTCTCCCTGAGTTGTTGCTGAAGAACGAGAACAGTACGCTGCATTCCCTCTACTTTTTCATCAAGTAGTGACTAAGTCGTTCAGTTCCTCCTGACTGTTTTAAACTCCGCACTATATTTCTTCTGTAAAGCCAATGCTGCTTCAAGTTGTGCAATACTTCCCTGGGACAGCTGCCTTCTGAGCGCTGATTCTCGTGGATAATAATAAGCATCTCGCACTTCGCCACTAACTTTTGGCTGTTTGGAACAGATTTGAATGATTAAGACAGAACTTAAGTCACCTTTGTTAAAACTGCACTCAAACGTTGGGACAATCTGGAATATTTATCTTCCATTCACCTTAGACTCCATTATCACCAAGAAAAAGCCTGAATTAGTGACTTGTAGAATAATCTGACAAAAAAAATTCACCTCCAGGACGATGCGGTGTAAACTTCCAGGCACTCAGTTCATCTGGGGCTTATTCCAGTTCCTCTTTAGGCTCTTCCAACTCACCTTTCATTTTAGGAAAAACAAGTTGATGGCTGGGCCTACCATTGTTGATCCCGGCTGGGCCACATTAGGCTGCTGGGCTTGCTTGCAGTGCTGGGTTTCAGGGGTCCGTCCGCTCTGTCGTCTCTGCTCTTTGGTGGCTAGCCCATTACAAGGATGTCTTCCTGGCCAGCAGACTCTTGCTGTGGTTGCTTTGGTTTTTCTTCCAACTCCCTTAAGCCAGTCACTTCACTAGTGTTAAGGTCGGTGTACGTGCCCTGAAAAGCTCGCCACATGCTTCAGGCTGTTTCCAGCTTAGAAATAATTCATCACGTGACAGAACTTTGAAGTCTGATTCACGCAGTTGAACCTTTTCGGGAAGAGGTACCTCGTTGGTCATCTTGAATCTCACCAGTGGCCTCCCCACGGGGACACAACCACCAGACTGCCACCCGCCCCACTATGGGGAGGGAAGGCGAACGGATCCTCGCCCGATGGGGACTTCCAAAGGAGGGGCTGAGCCCGCGGACCCGAGCTAGCTATAAGTTGAAATGTTTTTAAATGAATGTATTCGTCAGTACTTTTCTCATTTAAATAATTAATATGCACTTCATATATTTAAATTAATGCTAATATTAAACTATTATAAATGAAACCTAAATATTTCAAATAGAGTAACTATATTGAAGTTGAAATTTATAAAACTTTCTTTTAAGTATAGTGGGATATAAAACTGAAAGCAACAAATGAACAAGACAAACCAAACAAACAAACATCATAGACACAGACAGCAGTTTAGTGGTTACCAGAGGGTAAGGAGGTGGAAGGAGAGGGTAAAGGGGATCAAATATATGGTGATGGAAGAAGAACTGATTCTGGGTGGTGAACACACAATGCAATATGTAGATGATGTATTACAGAATTGTACACTTGAAACCTATATAATTTTACTAATCAATGTTACCCTAATAAATAAATAAAAACATTTTAAAAATCAGGAAAAATAATTAAATTGTTAAAATTTACTAAGCAAAAACATAATATTTAACTTGAAATAAAGTAATGTGCAATAAAATCACTGTGCAATAAAATTTAGCAACATTGATTTGACAGCCAGTCTTTCAAAATTATAGTTTGTTCTCAGATGATCATTCTAAGGGCACCTTAACATTTGTGACAATTAGGTTTCTTGTAGAAAACTCTGAAATATGTAACACTAATTAAGGGGTTGAAATGGAAATACTCCAGCTTCTTCAGATGGAGTAACCATTCCCCAGATGGATTTTAGTTCAGTATATGTTTGTATCGCTGAAGAAGAATCTCATGAGGACCGCCTGAGTGTTAGTCCTTCACTGCTTGACAATCATCTCCATATGATTTGATCAGGAAAGTCTAGTTATTAAACACAAAAATAACATGTTCACAACATGATTTCAATGCCTTAAACAGACACACATTATGTAGGTTATCTCTAGGGCATACCAGTACTTATAATTTCCTTCTGTGTATTTTTCCATATTTTGCAAGCTTTATACAATGGATACCATATGTCATTAGAAATAATACATGGTTCCTGTTGATAAGGAAATGGGATCAACAATATTCTTAAGTGCAAATATTTCCTTATCCATGTTAAAAGTCAATTTCATTGCAATGAATCTTCCCCTTACCTTTTCAATTGATAGTATATTTCTTTCTCTTTGGAACTCCTACAATTCAGCATTAAAGCATTATTAACTCTAACTCACAGATACATTCTTTGGTAAAGCTACAAACCATTAATGACTCATTCCTGTAATCCTACCATAAACAACTGGTCACTTGTTGATTTTTATTTTTAAACATCTTCAAACCTTCCACTTTCAAACCCCACTGTCTATATGCATATGCCTAATCTTTCTTTGAGTGATTGCAATAGCCTTCTAACTGATGATTTCTTTCCTCTAGAAAAACACATCCATCTAAAATATGATTGTGCATATATTACTGACACTACACCACACAATGTGATTGATAAATAATGACTCAAAACAAATGGAAGGAAAGAAAAACAAAACAGAAATTACAAATTGAATTTTGCTTACTCATTGGCCAGATAACTAAATCCAAATCCACTAGTACTACATAGTACAAGGTTATTCATACCAAGCCATTACTATAAATACCATTAAATACCTGGTTAACATGTTATCACCAGATTTTGTCAGCAACTTTGCTGGACCGTATTGAACATTGCTAATCTATAACAGTGTTCTTCAAGATGTGATTCATGTATCTGAGAAGATGCGAAGACTATCCAGGAGATAGGTATGCAGACATGGTCAGTTTTAATCTGAACAATGTGAAGATCCTCAATTTTATGTGCACATTTTTCTTATTGTTGTGTCTGAGAGTGAACCTGGTGTTCTACAGTCTCTGCTCCCAACTCTTTTTCATATTTGCCCTTCACTCTAATCTAAGTGATATGGGACATTATTTCAGAGTGTAGGAATCTCACACAACACTCAAGCAATGATGTCCATGTTCAGAAACCGATAAAATAGAGCTATTTGGATAAGTCTCAAAATCATAATGCTGAATGAAAAACGGGCTGATGAGAAAACTTGCAGATTATTACCATTTATATAAGCATTAAAAATTTAACAATGGTCCCATAAATGATTTACAGGTACATAGTTATGTCCTATGTGCATAGATGAGGTATGAACATTTAAATATATGATCTCTGGAGCCACAATATCTAGGTTCAAATTTCAGTCCAGCTCTTACTGTGTGACTTCACTCTCTTGTTCCCTCATATGTAAAATGGGGATACTATAGTTACTAGTTTATTTAATTGATATAATGAGGTAAAATACTTAGAACAATTAATGATACATGGTAAAACTCAATAAATATTGACTTAATGGTTGTTATATTAATTAAAACCAGAAACATAAATGGTATATACTAACTTTAAGATTGTGGTTACTTATCTTATGGAGATAAGGTTTTATTTGTATCTCTAACATTCCATTTATTAAAAATGAATAAAGAAAATCTGACCCAAATATCCTACTGCTCTGTATGATCTAATCTTAATTTAGCTAAATACATCCTCAATTACCCTATTTCCAAATCAGTTCACTTCTTGAGGTACTGGGAATTAGGACTTCGACTTATGAACTTTGGGGAGTTACAATTCAAACCATAACAGGAACACCTCTAAGAAACACGAGGACTTCAAACCCATCCAGATCCTCCTACTCCTTTGAAGTGTATGCTCTTTCTTGTCTTTATTAGGGAGTTTGGAAGTTCCTCAAGTCAACTCCTCTAGCTCTGGATATAGCAGCAGATTTTACATACAAAGATGAGAACAAAATGACTGAGTTGAGTTCCCACAGCCTTTGCATCATTACCACCAGCTTGGGGCCAAAAGTGAAAGAAAGGATGGAAAAGACAAGATCCCCACGGTGTGTTTCTTATGAGAAAAACATGTAAAAAAGAAAGCTTACACTGTGTTTTCCAGAAGGCTTCCCAGGAAAGGGAGCATGTTGTGCTTGAGGCACTCCAAGGAAAAAAGAAGAGAAAAAGTTCAGAGTAAAGAATATCATGAGAAATGAGGTTTGATTTCATTTTTTCCTCTCATTTCATGAATGATTTTTCACCTTTTTTTTGTCTTAACAAAGAAAACTGACAGTCCTGTAACCAATTTATAAATAGCATCAATGACACAGTGATGAGGTCCCTGACTTTGTATATTTATTAAATAACCATCAAACAAGTGGTGTAAAGCAGATCCCTAAATTTGGTCAGGAGATACAAGGACCCCTAACATGCCTCCAGCAAAACACATAGAGTACAAGGAAGAATGCTTTGGTCATGAAGACATTATTCTCTTCATTGTTTTAAAGATTATAATGGGCAGGGTGATGGCTCTAGGCAAAATGAGAAGAGGGGATTAAATGTTATTGTGAAGTGTCCATTCCTCCAGAAATTGTCCATTTTCTAGACCCAAGATTTGCAGGAAAACCTCCTCCACCTAAAAAATAACTCCAGAAATAAGTAAATTCCTCACATTTTCAGTGAAAGAAGAAGAGAGGGGAAACTTAGAACTGAAAGTGAAATTGTAGAAATGAAAGCTGGAGTAAGTATTGAGGACATCAGATATTAGTCATCTCTTATCCAGGAGCTGCTGAAATTGACCAGGAGGATATATCTAAAAAGGGGTGGGGAGGGGGAGAAAAAGGAAGGAAAAGAAATCATGGGTTTGTGAACTCCTATGCAAACCCAGTTCCTGATGTTTCCAGGTTTGGGTAGTGAGAATCTCTGGGGAACAGGGGATTTGGGTTACTAGATAATTGGGGGAGAGCAAAATAAGTGTTAACAACATTTTCTACATACTATATCCATCCCCATAAAGAAATGCAAACAAATATCTGATTTGAATCTAAATTCCCTTTTTCTTACCATCTTTCCTTAATGATAGCTCTCCCAAACTAAATCACATGGGTTTCTTGGTTCTTGCATTTTACATAATTTCAGTTCAGTTTTCCCTCTTAGGTTAGTTGTTCTCAATATTTTTGCACAGCCACCACCTAAAGCATATTGTACCCTACCATCAGTAAATTCAAGTCTGTATGGTAGCAATTTTCAAAAAAATTAGAAGTCAAAGTAGGTGAAAGTTACTGATGACTCCTAAACAACTTCCTAAGTGGTCCCCACGTAGGACCACTTACCCAAATTTTGGAAGTGCACGGGACTATTTCCTTTCAAAACTCCCAGTGCGGTTCTGACCGACTTTGTTAGGTAGACAAGCTTCTAGCTTCTATCCCCAGGGCAAACTTCCCTGGAGTACCATTATGGAAAGTCATTACCTTATTAGAAAACCATAATTTTAAAAGCTAAATTATTTGTTTTTTAAAGATTCTAATCCTCCACGGTTCATTGGTTCAAAAGAAGTAATATAAAAATTATGTAATCAAAAGTGTTTCATATTGATCCCATATTGAACGGTACTACTTTGGGTATATTGGCTTAATTATTGAAAAAATTCATTTTTTTCTTGTTACTTTTAAAAATGTGGCTTCTAGAAAGTTTAAAACTGCATATGTGATTCACTTTATATGTCTATTTCTGTTGGTGTAAACTAATATGAGTCTTATTTGAAATATCACTTTATCTATGGTCCATTTGTGATATTGTAAATAAACTTACTTGAATAGAATCCAAGAAAAACCTTTCCACTTTATTTAATTTTGGTCAATAACACGCTAAAATGATTTTCCAGTTCCATAGCACCTTGAATGTATAAACATACGTTTCTTCATTTTTATGGGACTGGCTTTATCTTTGCTGCTATATTTAAAAAAAAGTCTACTATATTTCCCTCCCAAGGTATTACAAAGTAAGAGAAACTATAGAAAAAAAGTTCCTAAATAGTGTTGTGAAGAAAGTCACTTATTGAGGGCAGAATAAATAATGCATAATGCATTTATTTCAGGAATTATTGTTTCAATGATTTCATGTGCCACTTAAAACCTCCTGAGTAAGCTAAATACAAATCATGCAAGAAATTGACTAGTTGAAATTTTCCACTAAGAGGTTTGGATTCCAGTTTGATGAAAATCATATTTAGTCTTTGAAGCTGCAGGAATACCCTCAGAGATTCACTCATGGGGATAAAAAATACTAATGTCTTGAACAACATAAAAAGCAATACAAAACATAGCACAAAACCACAGGTATATATATATATATATATATATATATATATATATATATATATATATTTTTTTTTTTAATTTTATTATTTTTTCCCAAGATAGCCTACTAAGAAATACAGAGTTTTTAAAAGTTATTTTAAATAATTTTATATGTATTTGTAAATTAAAGATTTTTCTCATATCTGTAAATCACATCATGCTTGCTAATAATGTATGCAAATAAATATAACTCAGAAAAATTTTTAAAAAGATCATTCCAAACTAATATTGATAAAAGGAAAAATTGATTTCAAAGAAAATAATTTTCTATATATTCATCCCTCCTACTATCTTAACAATCTTAATTGATTAATTAAAGTTTTTATCAATATTGATATCTCACATAGATCTGGAAATATATTTAAGAGTCAACTGTATATTTAAAGAATAAAGGCATTGATCATGTAATGCAGGGTGTTGAATCCCCCTGCAAAGATTGAATTCATTCCCAGTGTAGTGTGATTTCTGGTGTTTAGTTCATCAGCTTTAATTGCTTCTGGGAAGAGAGAGGTACCATTTCTTTCAGGAGACTATTTCAAATTTTGAGGAACCTCCATACATAATGGCTGCACCAATTTACAATATCACCAACAGTGGGTGAGAGATCCCATTTTTCCACATCCTTGGCAACACTTGAAATTTGTAGATTTTTAAATAATAACCACTCCCTCCTGTGAGGTGATATCTCATTATGGTTTTGATTTGCATTTTCCCGATTAGTGATTTTGAGCATTTTTCATATGTTTGTTGGCCATCTTATGTCTTCTTTGGGAAGTGTCTAGTCAAGTCCTCTGCCCATTTTAAATCAGACTTTTTTTTTTTTTTTTTTTATGTTGAGGTGTATGAGTTCTCTATATATTTTGGATATTACCGTTTATCGAATGTCATTTCCAACCCTGTTTATTACCTGTGTTTTTAAGTACAGCCATTTTAGTTGATGCGAAATGATATCTCATTGTATTTTTTTTTCCTTTTAATTAAGACTTTGTTTTAGAGCAGTTTTAGGTTCACAGTAGAATTGAGAGGAAGATACAGGGATTTCTCATATATCCCTTGCCCACATATGTATGGCTTTCCCCATTATCAACAACCCACAGTAGAGTGGTACATTTGTTACAATTGATGAATCTACATTGACACATGATAATCACCTTATTTTCATAGTTTAGTCTTACGTTTTATCCTTTATGTTGCACACTGTATGGGTTTGGACAAATGGATAATGACATGTATCCATCAGTACAATATCATTGAGTATTTTCACTGCCCTAAAATTTTTCTCTGTTCCACCTATTTCTTGCTCTCTCACCCTAACTCCTAGCAACTAGCTATCTTTTTACTGTCTCCACAGTTTTGTCATTTCCTGGATGCCATGTCATGGGAATCATATGTAACCTTTCCAGATTTGCTTGCTTGGTTGTGAATAAAGCTAATGTAAACATTTGTGTACAGGCTTTTGTGTGGATATAAGCTTTCAGCTTCTTTGGATAAATACCAAGGTGTGCAACAGCTGGACCATGTGGCATGAGTATGTTGAGTTTTGTAAGAAACCACCAAACCATCTTCCAAAGTGGCCGTACCATTTTGCATTTCCACCAGTAATGAAAGAGAGTTCTTGTTCATCTTATGCTTTTTTAACACTCAAAACTACTAGGAAGGATGGTGTCATTACTCTTTTGGCTTAAAATAAGGAGTTACCAAAGTCACTTGAGAGGTTAAATGAAAGTATCAGCTTGTCACAAAATACTTTTTAATTGGATTGGGACTGTCCTGGGCTTTATAAGATGTCAGGATCCCAATCCCTAGATTTGACTAAGGGAATAATATTTCCCTGTGTCAGATGAGTTGAGTAGTGCTCTGGAAGAGAGATATAAAAAACTGAGTAGAGGGAAGGCAGTGGAAAGAAAATATGCCATAAACATCCAGAATAACAAAATGCTCAGTTCTAGAGGAAGTGCCATTGTCAGACACAGGAAATACAAAAAAGGTATTTACGTGGAAAAATAGGGATACTGCTAAAATAAGCAAATATAATTTGAGCAAAGGACACAAATGGCAAAATTTCTTATTGTTCCAAAGACCAAGGAATGCAAGTATGGCAGATACTCAAAAGAAGTTTGTCACAAGCATGTAGGCTCAAAAGAGGAAGCCTTAAGACTGACAAGAAATAAAAACAATGAATGACAATTTAAAAAATATATACAACACAAAATTTGACATATTAAAAAAGTCTGTGTCTGTTAAACATACTGATATTGTAACATTTTTTTCCTGCAAAACCAAATGTTGTGGAAAATTTCAATGGATAGGTTTTTTTTTTAAGGATGTTCAGAAAAGAGATAGCTATAATTTAAAAACTATACCTTAGGTTTGCAAAAGAAGTGCAAAACTTATCCACTGAGAACTACAAAATATTGGTGAGAAAAAATTAAATATAAATAAATGTATATTCATGGATTGGAACACTTTATACATGCGAGCATATAGATGAGTGCCAAACATATTATATTATGTAGATGAAGCCTGACACAAAAGACCACATATTGTGTGATTTTATTCACCATGAAATATCCAGAAAAGACAAATCTACTCAGACAGTAAGGATGAGAATGGGGACTGACTGCAAATGAACACAAGACATCTTTTACTAGTGATGATAATGTTCTCATATTGAACTGTGGTATTAAATTGTACACTTACTGATATGAGTGAATTTTATGACATGTGAATAATACTTCAATAAAGCTGATAAATATGCACACACACACACATGCAACATATGTCAAATATACTTTCTTAAATTTTGTAGTTAGTAAAATTTTTCTAAGCTTGAACAGAAGACCAGAAAGTAGAAAAGAAATGATTGATAATTTTGACAGCCTAAAAGAACAATCAAAATAAAAATAAATTCTTTTGAATGAAAACATATGTAAGACCAAGTGGAAATAACAATTGGGAAGGGGATGCAGCACCTATGAGATAATAGCTAATATCCTCGATTTATCAATATAATCAATTAAGAAATAGACTAACAAAAACCAGTAGGAAAAAATGAGTCACAAAAATAGTATTTTTATGACAAGAAATGCAAATGGCCAATACGCATCTGAAAAGATGTTCCACCTCATAGTTATATCAATATAAATCAAAACAAAATCATAGTCTATTTTTCAGCAACCTAATTGGTAAATATAATTTTTAGAGGTTTGTTAGTACTCATTGTTGGAAAGACTGTGGGAAGTAGGTACTTTCATATTCCTTTGGTCATATTATAATATTTCTGGAATCCTTTTTGAAGAACAATTTGCAAATGGCTTTTAAAATTAAATGTACTTACCATTTTCTCAGTTGTTCTCCTAGGCATTCACTCTACATGTTTTCTCAAGGACACTCTTGCTTAATCCATCATCATAGAATTTATGGCTTTGACAAAAACAAAAACAAAAACAAAACAAAACAAAAAACTTTGTAATAATTTGTAGTGTGCCATTAAATGAAATACTCAACTGTCAATAGAATGTAAAAGGCATAATTATATGTACAAATTGTTGAAAATACTATTATGAGGAAAAATACATAAGAAAAAAGAATATTCTATGTTTCTTTTTTCTAGAAACATTCTTAAGAAACTCTTAACAGTGATTTAATTTGGAGTTGGTTGGGATAAGGAAAAGGAAGAAAACAGTTTTTTAGTATATTTATTTTGTATCATTTACCTTAAAATAAATTTTATTGTAATTAATTAAAATAGTGTAAATACAGCATTTTAAGTAATTCATTTGCAATGTTCTTTGTGGTACTTTTAGTATCAACTCTCATTTAACAACATTGAGCCTTTTGATAAATGTTTAACTATTACATTGTTTTGTGCACCTGAAACTAATAAAAAAAAATGTTAAAAAAACCCCCAAAACATTGAGTCTTTTGGACTAAAAGCCCATAAATGAAAATTTGAAAAGAAATTGTTTTGGGACTACAAACATGATTTATAGAACATAATTCAATGATATTAGCCATCTTTTATTCATCTTTTAAATATATCAACTACTTGCCAAATGAATGTAAATGTATGCTTTTCAAAACAATTGTAAACTACACACTTATGTACACAGGGATGTTTTAATAAGAAGACTGCTAATTTCTTTTGTCCCCAGTAAAAGTGTAATGACTGTCTTTGCAGTGAATCTGTCTTTGTGCTGAGAGAGTCTGGCCTGGTGGAGAGAGCCCTGGATGTGGGACCACAAGACTGAGGATGTCTTCTAGATGTGTAGGCAACTTGTTTAATCTCTCTGAACCTCTGTTTTAATAGCAGTAAAATGGAGATAATGATGCTGCCATGACTGCTATCATAAGGATTGACAACTGCTGTGAAAATGTAGCCATTGAATTATCTAACAGAAAAAGAATATTAGTGGAAAAATTGGTCAAATTCAAATAGTGTGTAGTGAATGGTATGATACTAGTGAGGATTTCTTTTCTTTCTTTCTTTTAGTTAAAGTTTATTGTGGTGACAATTGTTAGTGAAGTTACATAGAGTTCAGGTGTACAATTCTGTAATACATCATCTATATATCACGTTGTGTGTTCACCACCCAGAGTCAGTTCTCCTTCCATCACCATATATTTGATCCCCTTTTCTCTCATCTACCCGCTGACCCTCTGGTAACCACTAAACTATGGTCTGTGTCTATGAGTTTTTGTTTCTTCATTTGTTTGTCTTGTTCCTTTAAGGATTTCTTAGTTATGGTAACTATACTGCAGATGCATAAGATATCAATCTGAGGGAAATCTAGATGTAGGGCAAACTGGAAATTTTTGTATTATTTTTCAACTCTTCTATAACACTAAAACTATTTCCAATAAAATATTTTAAAACTACTATTGAGTAATGGGTTTGATATTTTTACATTCTGTTTGTATAAGACAGGAAGAACGTGCATGTACACCAAAATAGAAAAAGGAAGTAATCCATATTTCATACTCATGTCCCCTCTCCCCTTTACACACACTGCACAATGTCCCTGAAAAGAGAGACTGTACTTGTTTATAAATAGGTACTGATGACAAAGGTCCTGCTGCCGTCTTGAGGCTCAAGGGTTTTACCTTATGAATAATGAAAAACAAAAGTTGAGCCTCTCTGTGCCCAGACTAATGTAATAATAGCAGTCCTGTGAATCTCACGGGTTTGAACTGAATTCCAGAGAAAGCAAGCTCAGCAGACAACTGAGTTGCAAACGAAGTAGCAGCCTTACCGTCCAGCCCTGACCATGCTCCTGAGCCCATGGAAGGTCCCAGTGCCGGGCTGTTTGCAACTGGCATCTCATCGTCATTCCAGGTGATGGCTCTCTCCCAGTGAGAGTGTTCAGGCCAGGCCAAGGTGCAGTGTTCCGCTCATGTGTTCATTGTCTGCTTCCCTTTTTGCTTCTAATCAGAGCTATTTGGTAAGGTGCTTTATTATTTAAGAGCAAAGGGATAAATTAGTGAATAAAGAAATAACTTTAGTAAGTTATAACTTAAGCGGAGAAAGATTTTATTGCCCTAGAGATGTACAACAATTACGTGTGTGTATGTGTATGAAATTATATAAATATAAATTATATATAAATAGAATATATATGTATATATATATATAACATATATATGTAGAATATTTATATATATACACATATATATAAAAAACAGAAAATTGGCAGGCTTTGAAAATGTTTTTATTCATGTATAATTGAAAGAGACTTACTACAATGATTGCTTTAAGAAATCACAGATTTGTTTTTACCCCAAAAGATAAAAGATACTCCAAATAATAATTTCATGTAAGCTGAACATTTTACATCATTCAGAAAATAGAAACAAAAATAGCTAACATTTCTTTGATGTTTATTACATGTTAGGCTCTGTTTTAAAGACTTAACATGTTTTGTTTTGTTTTTTAATCTTCACAAGGACATTATGAGGTAGATACTATTATTTCCCCAGTTTACAGGAGGAAATGAAAATGCTGACAATAACTTGTCAAAGACTATTCAGCTGGGATGTGATGGAATAAGCATTAAGCTGAAGCGGTTGGACTCATGAACTGAACTGTTCTTCTAACCATTGTTCTGTATCATCTACTCCCTTTCAGGTCAATCAGAACTTCAGGACTGTCAAAGAAAGTTTGTTACAAAACAGAATTTTTTTTTTTTACTTTTGTTATTACAAAAACATGTGCGAATTTGTGTCTTCTTGGTCTTACATGAAAATAAACATGTTTGCCTTACCTATGTTTAGGACCATTTGTTTTATTACAGACCAATTCTAAATAACAATAGGACTGTTAAACACAAATTTTGAGAGAAATATGTACACATATGCAATTATGAAACACACCTACTAAACTTTTAAGAATGAAGAATATCTTTAAGATATATTAATTTATCTTTAAGTAACCAACTTGTAGTTATATGTAATGCTACATTTTTCTAAGAGAAAAAAAAATCAAAGCTTCTGCAATTAGAAAGAAATATGAAAGCGACTTTTAGAACTGCTTCATAATTACTCATTTAGAGAGACCTAGGGTCAAAGCTTCCATATTCCTCACTCTCCTGCAATTATTTTGAGACTTTAATTAGTAAAGAGAAATTGCAAAGATGACCAGATCAGAAAGTGAGTTGGGGGAAAAAAAGATACTAAGAGTTCCAAAAGGCAGTTTTTCCCCTCTATCTTTCTGCCTATCTTTTGTTCTATCAATTTACAGTCTGATGATGTCATGCAATTTGAACCCAGATGCACATGCCACCAAGGCCAAGAAATATTAACAGTTATTGGGGGACTTCCAGGTAGGGAAGCAGCAAAGCATACAGTGATATTTGGATGAAATGTAGCGAACTGCCACCATCTTGGGGCCATAGGAGGTTCTAGCTTAAGCTTATTTTTCTTCACTTGCGAAATTGAGCCTATAATAAATTCAATTTAAACTTTAGGATTTTTTTTTCTTTTTTGAGAATTAAAAAATTTTTATTATTTTTTTTTTATTTTTCTACCCTTCCATAAGTAGAACAATTATGATTTTATTGTTATTTTACAAGTTCTTTTCTGTATTTTCATTTCAATAGAACGAACAGATGAAAATTCAAAGCCTAAGTGGAAGATCAGGGCTGTATCACCTGCCAAATCCTGCAGGATGAACAGGGTTTTGTAATAGTCCTCACATCACAATGACTTTGCACTTTGTCCAGTCTTCTAAGCTGAGAATGACTTCTCTCATCTAATAGCCTATGTAATATAAATATATGGTATACTGAAAGGGAAGGCTGTGTTATGTGTCGCATCATGTGCTTGGCTCTTCCACAATAACTAGAACACAGCTCATCCTGACCCATTCATCATTATGGGAAGTAGGTGCTTCTGTCAAAAACAAAGGGAATGCATTTGATCTTAATTATAGCAGAAGCAACCCTGATTATAAACTGAAATGACTGACACAGAAAATATCCATTCAAAGATGGGCATAAAAATATGGTAACAAAAAAAGGTACAGAATATGGGATTTTGTTTAATCTCATTTTTTGGTGAATAACTAAGATAGTTTTTAGATCTTAAAAGTAAAGATTCTGAAACAACTACTGAACTGTGACAGATAAAGCATAAAACACCGATGATCAAAAACCATCTTGAGGATTCATTAGATGAATTCAATGAATTTACCCAGTCAGTGCAAACCTGTGGGCCTCTCTGTTCATTTAATGAAGCTACTGCTGCCTGAGCAATGAAGCTGCTGACCAATCAGGTAATTAGAATTCACATTAACAGGACCTGTTCTTTGCTTCCAGGTTATAAAGAAATCAGAGTTAGAGGTTACTTGACTTAAACTTTATAGAAGAAAAATGCCAGGTGGCTCCTGTATCTTTGAGAAGAAGCTGGGCCAAGATGTTAATTAAAGAGGGCATTTGCAAATTGGTTCCAAAGACACTCACAAAAGCCAATATAGCATTATCATTAAAACATAGTCCTAGCAGAAAGTAGCCTAGGCAGACATATCACAGGATGTTACATTTCAGGTAGAGAAGAAAATGCAACAGCATTGTGACAAGTAGATTATTATTATCACTATTTTATAGGTTGGACAACTGAAGTCCAGAGAGGAGAAGGGACTTTCAGTGAAATCTCCAAAGATCCAGTGAGGGTGAGGAATTCAGATTTTCTGTTCATTGATGTAATTTTTCCTCTATCTGATGTAAATTTCTGGTATCAAGAGCAATATTGTCTATATGACTTCCGTTCTTTAATTTAACTACAACAGTAATGCTATTTCATTTTTGTTTGATTCTGTAATCGTTTTCACTGTGGAGAGGGGGCGGGCTCCCAAAGTGGTCCACAAATGACTACAGAGACTAGAGCAAGCCGACCAGGGTGGCTTTTAGTGTGGTTAGAGGCTCACGTGCACCGGAATCAGGCCAGGCGTGGTTTGAACTTCCTAGCCGCACCAGAAGGGGGAGCTCCCACATTTTTCATAGCTTGTCCAGATGTAGCGCGAAAAGGGACCGGTGAAATCCGTTAGTAGAGCCAAAATCTTTATCACACTCCCTTACCTCAAATAGTACCAGATATACTGCCCTAGGGTTTAAAAATCTTCAGGTAATTGAACGAAGGATACTTCGTGTAATGAATAACTAAACCGTCTCTGTTTCCCCCTCCATTTTACATATGTCTGTTAAGAAAAAAGCCTGAAGCCAGAAACAGGGTCTTGTTCTGAATTCAGGTATTTGGCATTGTAGGATGTGCAAGCAAGAACAATTTTCTCTTAATGCCTTAGAGCTTCCATTTGGGGATACAAAAACAAATCTCTTGAGAGACAAAGCAAAGAAAGTCTCAATAAAACACACTTAATGTACACATACACACAATGAATTTTCACATTTTGAAAAATAAGCAATTATTTTTTGCCATTTGCAATACTTATTTCTACAATGTGTCATTAGCTAGGGAAAAAAAATTAAAAGAACCACATGTTTGAAAGCCAAAGAAATAGTTTGGAGATGTTGATTTAAGTTAAGAACAGTTCATTTGAATATTTCTCTGGGTCTCTTGAATTTTCCTAAATACAATGGGTGAAATTTTTGCAGTTTTTCTGTATTTGACGTGCTTTAGTCAAGAAGGCATTTAAACACTATACAGTTAAAAGAGTTGTGTCAACGACAGAATAACATGTATGCAAGATTACTAATCTACTGATGTCTTACTAAAGCATTTTAGTAATTCTAAAGCATTTGATGTAATTCTAAGAAGTGAAGATACTGAATGACCCGAGGGACTATGTACTAAATAGTTTGTGAGTTGAGTAATTTTCAGTAATTTGATTTCAATAAAATTGAAAGAGTGCAATAAAACTGACAGCTCATTAAAATAACCTTTGGTAATATCAAAATGTGAATTTTGTTCTATAACTCAAAAGAAGTTCCAATAATTGAATGATGTTGCTACAATAGATTTATCTCTATGCAGACCTATTTATTTATGTAGATTTATATGGAAAGATTAGTATCATTTTCATCCATGAAACTGAAAAATAATAATAAGAATAATGCCAAACTATGTTTTTTTCTAGCAGGAGTATCATATTCAGCCCTAATTTATGAATTTTTTAAATAAAACAAAATACATTTATTCAATTGAGATACATTTGCAATAAAATTTTACTTTTAGTTGTTATATTTAATAATGATTTTTTAAAGTTTTGCTCTTTCTGTACTAATACCAATTGTGGTTATATTTGAATCCTAAAAATTTGCTTTAAAAATTAGTTTTTTTTATAATCACAGAGAATAACTTATTTCATCAAAATTTAATGAGAATTAGATGCTAAATCAGGCAGTTGGCCCACCCCAGGTCTGCTGCACTTTGGTGGACATGCCCTGTGCACAGTGAGAGCTTCCTGCCTAACTGTGCACTAGAGCTTCCTCTTGACTACAGAAGCTTGCTTGACCCAAACTTGGGGAGGCAGGAAAGTGCCTTGGAATTCTTTTCTCCAGGAGAAACCCTCCACCAGTGGGGAAGTAGATGGATAAATAAGCCATATACCTTGCCTTTCAATGAGATAATTATGATATGTGTACTAATCAGTCTCTCCAAATGATTTCAGAAGAAGCTGAAACGTTTACGGCTACTGTCTCGCATAGCAGCGACCCACTCATGAAGATGCCCTTTTTGTTTCCTTCTGTGGCCTACCGCATTTGCCCAATCCCTCACCGGCTTCCTTGATTTCTCCAGAACAAAAAACTTAACATCACATAATTGTCTCAGGGTCTAATGAGGCCATTATGCAATTTAATAAAGAAATGTGGTAGTTTTCTATTTAACATATCGATTACAATATACATAAATTATAACCTTTTAAACTTTAAATTAACTACAGAAGTCAACCTAAATATATAAGCATATAAATTTTCAAAGTTATTTTTAAGTATCCTTTAAAGTATGTGATCATTGTCACATAAAAACATTTTGTCTGTTTTAGGAGGAAGGTAGCAAGAAAGGATTAGAGACATACAAAGTGAACGAAGGACAAAGGCATACAAAAGCAGTTTATGTAGTGGGGGGAAAAATTACACATCTTTAGTCTGGCCTTTCCATTCTCTACTCCTACATTTCATTTTGGGAAAGTTGACCTAGTAGCGAAGGAGTGAAGGAGAAAAAGAAAATGAAGGAGAAGGATACGGAGACAATGCCAACTGTACATTCAGTCACCATGTAACTGTATGTAACCATTAGCCAGTCATTTAACATTCTTAAAATCTAATCAGAACTTTTAATAATAAAGACTCTTAGCATGTTAGATATTTTTTCAAGTAAATTACTTTATTTAATGCTAAGAAGGAAAATTGCAAACAGGTAACTTTTCATATCTTGACCAGACAAAATATGGATAACTTCATAGACGTGTGGTGAAGATTAGATGAGTTAATTCATTTAAAGAGCTTGGCCAAGTGCCGGAAACTGGATAAGTGCTAAAAATGTTAGATACTCTCCTGAGTATCTTTTACTTATTGAGGTAAAATTAACTTCTTGAGGTAAATTAACCTTGCCTCGCACATGACAATGATACTATTAGAGATCCAGTATTAGAATGGGTTAACTTTAGTTCTAAAAATAATTTATTGAGTTCTTAATGACATTTTCAAAGTAAAGTTATAAATTGCATCCAATTCTAAACTTTAGAAATTTGGAAAGAGAAATATATGGTTAAGCGGAAGTTCATTTCTCTGTTGCATTTAGACATGATATACTAACAAATATTATGAATTTAATTTTCTTTCATCAAACACATTAGTACAATTTATAATTCTGTATTATTTCAAAATCCTTATCTTCTGTCATAATGTTTGATTCTCACTTTGTTTCTAATAGATGTTAATGTCGTTGAGGTGTGTTATGGTACAAATAATATATATTGCTTCATAACAGGATATACTCAAGGATATTTACTATATTGTTTAGAAATGGTATTATCTTATCAAAATATTTGATATAATGTGGTGCATATACCGTGTATCCCCAAAAATAAGACTTAGACAGACATTCAGCTCTAATGCGTCTTTTGGAGCAAAAATTAATAGAAGACCGGGTATTATATTATATTACATTATATTATATATAGCCAGTCTTATATTATAGTAAAATAAGACGGGGTCTTATATGAATTTTTGCTCCAAAAGACGCATTAGAACTGATTATCCAACTAGGTCTTATTTTCGTGGAAACACGGTAGTGAAATATATGTATACATATACATATACATATATACATATATATGTGTATATATACACATATAATCTTCATTGATCAAAAATATCCATAGATACAAAAATAATGAAGGATTCATCCTAATTGTTTCCAGGGATTTAAGATAACTCTGTGTTTATTTACATGTGATTGGACCTCTAGAATTGATTTTAGAGATGGGTAATATAAATATTGTTTATCAGTTTGATAACAATTACTGTCAATAAATGCCATAAGTCTATACTCATATTATTTCTACAAAGAAATGAGTTTTTTGAAACAATGAATAGACTCCTTTCTGAACTGCAAATTTCCATTTAACAACAAATGAATTTAAAAATCTATTGTAAGCATAATTCTAGGATCACCCTCAAAATTCTTACCACTTTTCATATACTCCCCATATTATTTATATCTATCTATCTACCTATCTACCTGCCTACCAACCTACATATATCTGTTAGGTTGGTGCAAAAGTAATTGCGGTTTAAAAGGTTAAAAATAGTTGCAAAAACTACAATTACATTTGCACCAACCTAATATATATCTATATCTACATATACTATATAGATATATAGTATATAATGATATGATATATATACATGTGATATATATATGTGTATATATATATGTATATATATATATATATATAAATGTGTATGTGTATATATATATGTATATACATATATATAGTTATACTTTTGTGGCATATATATATATATATATATATATATATATATATATATCTCCAACCATTTGCAATAACCTGGATGGATCTTGAGGGCATTATGCCAAGTTAAATAACTCAGACTTTATAAATAAAAATACTAAAAACAAATACTGCATGATCTCCCTTATATGTGGAATCTAAAATCATTGAACTCATAGAAACAGAGAGTAGAATTATGGTTGCTAGTGGCTGAGGGGTGGGGAAATGTGGAGATGTTGGTCAAAGGGCATAAATTCTTAGTTATGAACAAGTTTCAGTTCATATCTAATGTACAGTATGGCGACTATAGTTCACATTACTGTGTTGTATACTTGAAAGTTGCTATGAGAGTTGAGCTATGTGAGAAACAATAGGCCAATATTTACTGCAATAAATTCTCCAAACAGCACCTTTCTGTATTTGCCCCTTCTAAGCCATTACTCTACTAAAAAGACAAGACTGTTGATTGACATGTCTCATGTTGTTTCAAACCACCACTTAAATTTCTTAGAACTTTGTTGCTGTGTAAGTTAACCTGTGAAACACTTAGAAAGTACCTATAAAAATCAATTACCTCTCAAAAAAACAAATTTATTCTGCCTCTAGCTTACTTCTGGAGAGCAGATGGGATACTAAGTTTTCACTGGTGTAAAATGAGAAGAAAGCCTAAATCTACTTACTGCATAGACAGATTCTAGCAAAACAAGATTCTGCAAATAGTATTAACCATGCTTTCAGATATGGCTAACGCTATTTTTTTCCTACGTTAGTCAATAGTGCCATCATTCCCAACTGCACGAGGGAGAGACCATAGTGCGACCTGAGAGACATTAAAAAGCAGTTCCCTTTCCCTTTCTCCACAAACAGCACAAAAGTCAGCTAGCTATACTTACATCACAGGAATACATTACTTTACAGTAAGGTATACATCCTTAGGAAAATATTTGCCTGACCGCTTAAAACATCTATCCAAATTTAAATTATCAAGTTCTTACTAACATTATACTGCATTAAAAGCAAACAATTTGAGAGGAAAAAGAAACAAAACCTATTTATCTAAACTTTGCTAGGAAGGAAGTTGGGAGCCAGGCATTGAGCCGTCTGATGTAGGAACCTGAACTGGAAGACAAAGCATCCAGTGGAGATGTGAGAGGGCAGGGAAGAGACTTGCTGTTGAACTGGCTGGTAGATGCAAAAATGGCCCACTCTTTGATCCCTACCAAAGATGAGAGCTTGATTAATCACAATTTCTCAACTATCATTGTTATGGGCTTGACTGTTCATAGAGCCAAAACTATGTAACTAACTAACAAACAAAATGCTTCTTCTGAATACAATAACCAAGAAAAAACATAAATTTAGTAATTTACTATAAATCCTGTAAACAGTATATGCCAATAAACGATACTTGTGGCTGAGAGTGCTCAGTACATTAAAATACCATCTTATTTAATTCACATCAAAACCCATTAGCATTGTAACAATTCTCCTCATGTTTACAGATAAGCAAACTTCCTCAAACAAATTTACTTTATTCTCAGAGATCAATCAATGTGTTGGTTAGTGTCAGATATGAGGTCCAAATCTGTTTATTCAACTCCAGAGATTTTTCTTCTTCGCTCTATTTAATTTGGAAACAAAGCTTCATCATTAAGATATTTATCCTTCACATCATTTGAACAGCCAGGTGATTTAATAACTAGCTGATTAATTTTATTATGTTCAGAGAATTACAGTACAATGATATCTTATGGGATAGAAGTATTTCTGTTTGAGTAAACATTAGGTATATTATTATTTATTATTAACTTCAAGGACATGACTCATTTTCTTTGATGAGAAATCAAGGGGTTAATCTTAAGTGGGCTCCTGTTTATAAATTTGATTTATAACGATAACACACCCACAAAACAACCTTTTTTAGTCTTTTATTTTCTTACAAAATGTATCTTGCCAACTTTTGTAAGTGAGGTATGATTAGGTAAGTTTGGGCAAGGTCCACAATAGAGAAGCACATTTAAACATTGCCAGGTCGGAGCCGGTCTCGACTAAGAGGTGACCACGCTGCTCCTCAGCTCCGAGAACCTTCCACTCTGCTTCGGACTCAGACTGAACCTCTGCCGGACCACCCTGCCAGACCAGCAACCCCGAGCACCGGATTCTTGGACTGGTTCGTAATCAAAATACTTTACTAAATTGTTTGCTATGTTGATGGCCGTATTGCTGTGATTATACTGCGGTGTGATGTTGATGTGAAGGAGGCCATTCCTCCCAGGGTATTTTCTTTGTGAATAAATGAGAATACTGAAAGGCATTAGGAAAAAATAATAACAATAAATAAATAATAAAATAAACATTGCCAGGTCTAAACAAAGCCAGTCATTCCTCCTCTTGCCCTGTAAAAATCAAAACAAAACAAAACCACTATTTCACAGAGAGAAAAGCAGTCCAATCGGGAATGAATATGGGCTTTCAAGTATGTCAGATTTTGGATTCAAGGTCAACCTGGGTCACTTACAGGGCCTGTGTGGCCTTGGGTCTTCTTTTGAACCTCACTGGGCTTCAGTCTTTTTGTGTTGATCTGTAAAACAAAATGCCAGACCAGTTCCTCTTCCAACACAGCACACAAACACCGGGAGTTGTATAGCAGATGTGTTTGATAAATTGAGTAAGCTAGTATGACACCTGGCAGGTACTATGCCCTTAGTATTACTCATACTCATAATCCCTGCTATGGATTGGGTTGATGGGATGTGTAGGGTTTCCTTACACTCATTTTACTACCTTTCTATTTACTAAAATTCTACTTACACCAGGCATAATGACTGTGTGCTTGTGGATGTGTGATTGTGTATTTGTGTATGTGTACATGTGTGCAAGCCTGAAACAGAGAGAGAGAGGGAGGGGAGATAAAGGGAGGGGAGGAGACGAGAGGGGGAGGGGAGGAGGGGAGGAGAGGGCAGGAGAAGAGAGGGGAGGAGAAGAAAGGGGAGGAAAGGGAAAGGAACAGGGGAAAGGAGGAGCCTGGAGGTAGAGAAGGGAAACGGCTAAGAGTCAAAGTTAGAGGGAGGAAATCATACATATAAATAAGACTTTTTAAGCTTAAAGAACATGTTTGATTATTAAAGCAAAATATTTTGCAATAAGGACATTGGTTTATAATCATCTGGAGAAAATAAAGCTAAATCTAATGCAACTGTCAGCATTTTTTTTCCAGAACGGTGTTACTTACAGGTAAGAGATTGCTCAACTGAAATAGGAAATTAAGTCTAGATTTTTATTCTCTAATTTATAGGTTTTTGTAATTATAGCTAAGTGAAATATGTTTAAACTTAGGAGAATGTATACAGTATTCATATTAAATACTTGAAAATTAAGTGTTAATTTAGAAATACTGCATATCGACGTACTGACGGAAACTATTGATGTCTTAGGAAGGAATAACAAAAACAGAGCGTTTGCTTAAAGGACATCATATAAATTACCTTTGACCAAAAATGTTCGAGGGTTGTTTATCTTAAACTGTAAAATGCAATCCAATTATCTGTCCAAACATTTGCAGAACTTTCTGGTTAAATCAGGGAACTCCATATGACTGTGAGGCTATTGAGGGAGGGTAGGAGCGGTCCTGGCACAGGTGCACTGGCCTCCTTCCTGGTGGCCTTTTTGGAAAGACATGCCTTTTGCCTCCCGCACTTCGTTGTCCAATCAACCAGCAGGCATCTGGTACAGCAGATGGGCCCTGCGTATACCTGGAAGAGTGATGCAAGTACAACCAGTGTCTTCACTTTGGTGTGAATTTACTCACGCTTTACTAGTTACACAGCGTTTGTCCACCCTAAAAACATCTTCTGAGCATCAAATATGTGGCAAACTGTGGTGGTTAAAAAGTTCAATACAGATAGGAATCCTGACCGCAACAAGTTTTACTCTAAGATAAATGTTTGCCCGACTTTAGATTCAAATCTCGGTTGATGTTTTTCTGATCAGGTGTAATTTGGTCTGGTAATCCAGACACTTTATGCCTATTACTTTCATTTTCATGTGATGATTCTCTTTTATATTCTTTTATTTAATTTTTTTCTTTTATGCTTGCTCTGGAAATACCAGCTCTTGGAGTTTCTTAATCATTCTAAAACAATGGAAGAATTTCTTTTCAACATGCGTATGCTATAACTTCATCACAAGGTTTCTAACTGAGTAGGTCTAGGGGCGCCTTAGTCACATGTATTTGATTCAGTTCTTGCTATATTGCTGACACTAGTTAATTAATCACCAACTCGAAAATGATCTTAAGTCCATGACACTATACCATTTCCTTGAATTTTAGGATTCAAGTTTTCTGTGGTGGGAGCACCAGTAAAATGATCCCATGACTTTGACAATAACCTTGTATATTTTTACAGCATGGAGGAATGGGGGAGCATACTGTCTGCAAGGTTTTACTATAATATACCTAAAGCAGGATGGACAAAAAACTTGATTATGAACAACAGTTTATTATCCCTAAATATGTTCTTTCTCTGCTCTAGAGACTATAACTCCATACTGTCTAGAAACTTTGGGCTGAAAATATACAAATGAATTGCAATGTATTAAAATGTACCCATCATTCATTTAAAAAACAGTTTATTAGTTTTGCTTCTAGGAGGTACGTAAATAATCCACAAATAAGTAAATCTTGAGATCTATTTTTTCAGCTTTTAAATTTTTTACACTTTATTTATTTTGACATTCAGTATTCTTTTATATTAATTTCAGGTGTATGTAATATATATGATATCTATATACATGATAAATAAAATGGCAATAACTAAATATCTATCATTTACTATAAATGAAAATGGATTAAATGTTCCAATCAAAAGATGGGGGGCTGAATGGATAATAAAACAAGACCCTTACATATACTGCTTACAAGAGACTCACTTCTGACTGAAAGACATACACAGACTAAATATAAAGTGATGGGAAAAAGTTATTTCATGAAAATGGAGAAAGAACAAAACAAAAAACTGAGACATCAGTACTTATACCAGACAAAATACACTTTAAAACAAAGGCTACAACAAGAGACAAAGAAGGACCCAGTAATCCCACTTCTGGGTATTTATCTGAAGAAACTCCAAATGTTACTTTGAGGGAACATGTGCATCCATATGTTCATTGCAGTATTATTTTTAATGGCTAAGATGTGGAGGCAGCCTGGGTGTTCGTTGATGGAAGAATAGATAAAGAGTAGGTGATACATACCGTGTTTCCAGAAAATAAGACCTAGCCGGACAATCAGCTCTAATGCATCTTTTGGGACAAAAATTAATATAAGACCCAGTCTTATTTTACTATAATATAAGACCAGGTCTTACATAATAAAAGACTGAGTCTTATATTAATTTTTGCTCCAAAAGATGCATTAGGGCTCATTGTCCGGCTTGGTCTTATTTTCGGGGGTAAAACGGTATGTACAGTGGAATATTGTTCAGTCAGGGAAGGGAACGGGTTCTTGCCATCTGTGGCGGCATGGATGGACCTGGAGGGTATTGCGCTGAGTAGAGTATGTCAGACAGAGAAAGACAGGTGCAATGTGATTCTGCTTATATGTGAAATATAAAGAATAAAACAAACAAACATACAAAACAAAAAAACTCATAGATACAGATAACATTTTGACAGTTGCCAGATGGGAGGGGGTTTGGGGGTGCATGAAAAAGGAGAAGGGATTAAGAAGTATAAATTGGTTGTTGTTACAAAGTAGTCATGGGTACGCGTATGTAGGGTATAGCTTAAGATACATCGTAAATAATATTGTAATAACTATGTATGGTGTCAGAAGCGTAACAGATTTATTGGGGTGATAGATAGGAGGGGAGGTGGGGCAGGCTGAAAGAGGTGAAGGGATTCGGAAGTACAAACTGGTACTTACAAAATAGTCACGGGGATTTAAAGTAAATCATAAGGAATATAGTCATTAATATCGTAATAACTATGCATAGTGCCAGGTGGGTACTAACTAGACTAGTCAAAAGGATCACTTCTTAATTTATATAAATGTCTAAGCACTACAAGTTCTGACAACTAAGTTTGTGAACTTGTTGCAGCAATGTTGCTAACCTTTTTTGATATCAGAAAAATTATTCATTGAGAATTTGTACCGGCCAGCCCGGTGGCTCAGGCGGTTAGAGCTCCATGCTCCTAATTCCAAAGGCTGCCGGTTCGATTCCCACATGGGCCAGTGGGCTCTCAACCACAAGGTTGCCAGTTGAATTCCTCGACTCCCGCAAGGGATGGTGGGCAGCACCCCCTGCAACTAAGATTGAACACGACACCTTAAGCTGAGCTGCCACTGAGCTCCTGGATGGCTAAGTTTGTTGGAGTCGATCTTCTCAACCACATGGTTGCCGGTTCAACTCCCACAAGGGATGGTGGGCTGCGCCCCCTGCAACTAGCAACAGCAACTGGACCTGAAGCTGAGCTGCGCCTTCCACAACTAAGACTGAAAGGACAACAACTTGAAGCTGAACGGCACCCTCCACAACTAAGACTGAAAGGACAACAACTTCACTTGGAAAAAGTCCTGGAAGTACACACTGTTCCTCAATAAAGTCCTGTTCCCCTTCCCCAGTAAAATCTTTAAAAAAAAGAAAAAAGAATTTGTACCAACTGTTAACCAAGTTTATTATTTGGAAGTTCTGAAAAGGCTGTGTGAAAAAGTTAGACAACCTGAACTTTTCGCCAACAATTCATGGCTCTTGCATCATGACAATGCACCAGCTCACAAGGCACTGTCTGTGAGGGAGTTTTTAGCTAGTGAACAAATAACTGTATTAAACATGCTCTCTACTCACCTGATCTGGCCCCAAATGACTTATTAGCCAGAGGTATGGGACACACTGAAGCCAGATGCTGCTTGTTTGGGTTTTGTGAACCTTTGAGAGATTTTATAAAAATCTGCAGTATGAGTTAAGAAAGGTTGTTTCTGTGAAAAGCCACTGAAAGTGGCTTGGGTGTGCTGAAAAGTTGGGTTGGGCAGGGATTCAGGTAATCACTAGAGTGGGGCAGAGGAAAGGTGATAGACAGTTTGATGGACACTCAGATATGACGTCTGCCTTGTCTTCATGCAGGGAGGGGGAAGGCTCAACAAAGAAAAAATGGCCTCTGCCAGCTCCTCAGTCCTGGAGAAAGCTACTCCTCTAGCCTTTATCCTAAAGCTAGATAACTCATTTCCTCCCTGTATGTCCCTGGCCCCCCCTAAGATGCTGCCCCAGTGCTGGAGCTCAGAGAAAGAGAGTCCATCAGTGAGAAAGTTCATGCACAGAGCCTTTAAGAGGAGCTCCTGGGACTCCAGCCACCCTCTGGCTCACTTAGCTATAATCTCTGCTGGTTTTCACAGCTAGAAGTTATGGAGACTTTTCTCTCCAGCACTGCAACCCTGGGCTGAGAAGGGGCTGGGACCCCTTGCTCCTCAGAGGGGAACTCTGCAGCCGAGATATCCCTCCTGATTTTGAATAGTCACATACAGGCGTGGGACCAGCCTATTCCATGTCTCTGCTCCTCCGACTGGTCTCAAAGTGGCTTCTTCTGTATGTCTGTAGTTGTAGGACTTTGGTTCAGCTAGACTTTAGGTGATTCTCCATGGTGGTTGTTCTGTAGTTTAGTTTTAGTTGATGTGGTCCTGAGAGGAGATGAGCACAGTGTTTATCTATTCCACCATTTTGACTGGAATCCTTCTGAGATCCATGATATGTAAGAATCATTGCATATTTTAACTGACCACATAATAAAAATAAATAAAACAGAGCCAAAATTATCCAATATTTCAGATGTCTTTCATCTACAAAACCTATATCTATCAAAATGATCATCTCCCTTCCTACTCATCTCTGCTTCATTCCATAGGTTCTCATTTTAAATTGAAGAACACAAGAATTTGACTTATAAAGTTGCACACACTGTTCTTGCCAACTTTAGTTTAGATTCCTATGAAGATAAGCTAAATAAATTTGAAAAGAAACTATCACATTTTAAAAATTTTCATTTGTCACATAACTTTTATTTGATCTTCTGCTGTCTTCAGTCCCTGACTTTATTCTTCCTACAAAAAGGGAAGAGCATATGTCTTTTTTCATGAATTGTCTGGAAGCTATCACATAAATACTGTGACATGTCATCAGAAAAAGCCAGAAGGAAAAACTAGACTAGCATCAGAATTATCTCTGAAATACTTTTATGAATAAGATCTGTAGGTGATCATTTCATAATATATACAAAAATAAAATCATTGTGTTGTACACCTGAAATTAGTGTTATATGTCAATTATATATCAATAAAAATAAACACTGTTGATAATCTACACATTGCTAAACTAATATTTACTAGTATTATTTCAGACCATGCTTCAGAAAGAACTGACATGTTTAATACTTTCTTTTCACTTATTCATACAATTTTATTCCATTTCATTTCGTTTTATTATTAGTTTCAGGTATACAAAACAACACAGTGATAAGACATTTATATAGCTCATCAACTGATAACACCAATAAGTCCATTACCCATCTGACACTGTAGATAGTTATGATACTATTATTGACTATTTTCCCTATGCTATACTTTATATCCCATGACTATTTTTTTAAGTTACAGTTGACATTCACTATAATTTTATATTAGTGTCAGGTGTACATTGTAGTAGTTAGACAATTATATAATTTATGAAGTGATACCCCCAATAAGTCTAGTGCCATCTGACACTACACATAGTTTTTACAATATTATTGACTATATCCCCAAACTGTACTTTACGTCCCTGTGGTTATTTTGTAACAATAATTTGTACTTCTTAGTCCCTTCACCTTTCTTCCTCAGCCCCCAAGCATCCCTCCCATCCAGTAACTATCAGTTTATTCTATGTATCTATGAGTCTATTTTTGTTTTGTTTGCTCATTTACTTGTATTCTGTTGTTTAGATTCCACACATAAGTGAGATCATATGGTATTTGTCTTTCTCAGTCTGACTCATTTTGCTTAGCATAATACCCTTGAGGTTATCCATGCTGTTGCAAATGGTGAGACTTCACGCTTTTTTATGGCAGAGTAATACTCCATTGTATATATATGTACCACAATTTCTGTATTTGATTGTCTATTGATGGGCATTTCAGTTATTCCCATATTTTGGCTGTTGTAAATAAGCTGAAGTAAACATAGGGTGCATATAGCTTTCTGGGTTAGTATTTTGGATTTCTCTGGATAAATACCCAGGACTGGAATTGCTGGGTTATAAGGTAGTTCTATTTTTAGGTTTTGAGGGACCCACATATTGTTTCCCATAATGGCTGCACCAACTTGCATCACCACAGTGGTGTGCACACATGAATTTTACTAAACCAATGCAGTCTCAGATTTGGCCCTTTGGGGAAGTGTTCAACACAGGAAAGATGAAACCCACCTGTAGGCTGCATGTGAGGTGGGCTCCAGCCAGGGACAATGGCAGCTGTCCCTCCAGCCCTTGCCCCAAAGCCACACAACCCAGTCTTTCCCTGTATGTCTCTGGCACTTCTCCAGTTGCTGTGCCTCCACCTGAGTATTTCCAAGTGAGTAAGTCTATGCACAAACCCTGTAAGAGGACATCTGGGTTTCCAGCCACCTTTTATCTCACTGTGCCAGACAGACAGAGTCCTTGCTGATTCTCACTGCCAAATGTTGTAGGTAGTCCTCTTCCCAGCACAGGACCCCTGGGCTGGTGAGCCCAGCATGGAGCTGGACCCCTCCCACTTCAGGAGGAACCTCCACCACTGAGGTGTCCCTCCTGTTGCTCAACCACTACCTCTGGATTTGGGGTCAGCCTGTGTCATGTTTCCATCCCTTTCACCAGTCTCAGTGTGGCCTTTTCTTTATATCCTTAGTTATAGGGTTGTTGTTGTTTTTTCTGTTAGTTTTCAGGTGATTCTTGAGGTTGATTGTTCTATAATTTAGTTGTAATTTTAATGTGATCCTGGGAGACAGCTGACATAGTATTTACCTGCTCTGCCATTTTGGACATACAGTGTTATATTAAGTGTAGTGATACAGCATCCTAAAACCATCATATGTCTTTGCTGTGAATTTCAAATGATAGCCGTCCAGATGTTTGGATGTTCAGGTATAATGACAAACTGTCATTGTTAAAACAAAGCAAAATATGTACCAACTAAAAACATCAAAAAAAAATGATGGATGTCTCATCTCAAAATCAGCAAGGTTTATTGACTAATACATTTTAACCATTGATACATCTTACCAACCTTTCATACTCTCCAAGTTTTAATTACCAGAGTGAAGCATGCTTTACTAATAATGAAAGGCCCAGATCTGCTGTCTCTTATGTATCTCCTTTGTTTCCCTCCCTACTGGTCTCTATTGATAGTCTGGATATAACTCACATTGTTCTCAGTTGAAAGCAGATGATCTGATCTAGTCACAGTCCAATCCCATGCCTTTCCACTTTCTCTTTATCCTTAGGGCAAAGCACTTTAACTTGCTGCTTCTATCTCCATTCCTCTTATTGTTTTCAATGATTTATGTGTTTATCCTACATTAAAATATCATATAATAGTCCTAATACAGGCTATTATAATGTAATAGTCTATATCCTACAATAGTCGATTTCACTACTGAAACATTTTTAAAGCATATTATTTGAGAATATTGCCAACCTCATTATTTAGAGTGCCCTGTATAACAATTCATAGAAGAAAAAGGTTATAGATTGAGACATCAGGGAAGTCTTTCCTTTTGTCTAAGTATCTGTTCTTCTTTTTTCCTGAACAACAGAACTGAGATTTTCCCCCATTTTCCTTTGGATACCAGAAAAGTGCAGAGCTGAACTTGCAGCTCTGTGTTAGAATAGTTATGATCATGTCTGCATGCTTCCTTCATTCCTGATATTTTCTATCTTATGTATATTTCTCCCGTGTCAATTACATATTTGCATTTTTTCAATTTCATTGCCCATGTTTATATAATTTTGTAAATGATCTCTCCTCTTTGGTGCAATAGAGAGTTTATATATAACGAAACAACATAAGAATGCCTCTTGAGCCATTGCTATTCAACACTGTACTGGAAGTTCTAGGCAGAAAATATTAGAAAAGAAAAATAAATAAAAGATATCTAAACTGAAAAGTAAAATTATTTCTATTTGCAGATGACATATTACTATATATAGAAAATTCCAATGAATACATAAGAAAGCCCCTGGAGCTAATAAACAAATTCAGCAAAATAGCAGGGTCCATGATTAACATGCAAAGATAAATTATGTCTCTATAAACATATAAAGAATAATCTGAAAAGAAAATTAAGGAAGCCATTTATTCAATAATGGCATCTAAAGAAACAAAATACCTAGGGATAAATTTAACCAAGAAGTTGAATGAACTACACACTGAAAACTCTAAAACATAGATGAAAAAATTAAATTAAAAAAAAAAAAAACTAAATAAATGAAAAGACAATCAGTACATTGCTGTTGGGAATGCAAAATGGTTCAGCCATTCAGAAAGCAGTTTGGCATTTTCCTAAAAAATTAAATATGGAATTACATATGACCCGCAAATTCCATTGTGAGACATACATCCAAAAGAATTGAAAGAACATACTCAAGCAAATACAAGTATATACAAGCTCACAGCAACACTATTCACAATATCCAAAAGGGGGAAACAGCCGAAATGCCATCAACTGATAAATGATAAACACATTATTGTATATACTTGCAATGGAGTATTATGCATCAGTGAAAATGAATAAGGAATGGATACATTATACAACTAGGAGTTCTCAACTGGAAGGTAGGTGCAGGTATCAGGTTAAACTATAAAACGAGTGTTCAGACTAAGCCTTCATGAAGAATGTCACAAGTTAAGGCAGATTTGAAAGCTCTGGGAGAGATAACTTATTCACTTAAGCAGCTCACAGAACTCAGAGAAACACTTTACTTACCGGATTACTGGTGTATTATACAAGAATATAACTCAGAAACAGCTGGATAGAAGAGATGCATGGAGCAACATATGAGGAAAAGGTGCAGAGCTTCCGTAGCCTCTCTGAGCATCTCTGAGCATCTCTGAACTTAATTGTCAGACCTCATATACCCTAAGAAGGTTAAACATCACTTATTATTTTAATAGTGCTTCGCAATTAATTTAACATACCAAATAAACCAAATATCTCCCTTTTACATGGTGGGACACAAATCCTTTGAGATGTTCCTGGGAACGCTATAAAATCCAAAAATTACTTTGAGGTTAAAAAGACATTATTGAGGATTTGATTTGGGTGAAGTTTGTAAAAATATCCATATAAACACAGTGACTAAGACTTTGAGGGCAAATACAGAAAGTTACATAGTTGTGAATAAAACTTGGTTATTTTATACTGAGAAGACTGTGTTTTCATCAGTAATCAAACATCTAATAAAGATAATGTGAAACACTGTAAATTATTTTGTAAGATACAAATCTTTGCTGTTCAGGCAGATTTCTTAAAAGGTGAAAATATAAAACAAACAAAAACATCTTTTGTTTACAAATTTCTTATTTAGAATTTTTTTTTTTTTATTTAGGGCAGACCAATAATTTAAGAAACCTGTCTTCTTAATAGAGAAAAAAACATATTCTAATTTTTCACCTGTGCACTTTTGATACTAAACCTCATTTTTTAAAACTTACATAAATTCATTCCACTCTTAGCCAACGTGACCACACATAAAATTTACTTCCCAAGATTTCTTTTCCACAAACTTCTATGCCATTTTTATATTGATTCAGATTCTCTTATTTTTTATTCTGTTTTTGTGTTTTTGTTTTTGTTTTTTTATTCTGGAATAACCAGGCATTTTACTTTCCTTCCATACTTTTCATACACAATTCTATCTTTTCACCCTTATTATCAATAAGTTGATTTAATTACACTTCTTGATTAGAATTCTTAACACTTGGAATCCATTGTACGTAGTGAAAACTAAGAAGTAAGCAGGTGTGGATTGTCTTTAACACTAGCATTCTCTAACTTGGCAAGTTTATAAATACATTTCACAATGTTTGGAAGTACATTCTTTCTCATAGTAAATTTTCCAATACTGCACAAATTTACTAATAGACCAAAACATCTTTAGTTGCTCTGTAAAAGAAAGCCAAAACTGGATAACCCTATGTTCAATAACTTTATCTTATTTGGAAATCATCTATATATTTAATGAATATCCATTATTTAACTTTTCTTAACCTCGTAACTTTAATATTTGAAGTTACCAAAAAGATTTTGGGAACTATTTTTAAATATACATACAATCAAGAATAATCACTATTGAAAAGTTCAATATAAAATTTTAACTTTCTCATATCTATTTACTTGTCATTAACAATTATGTTTATATTACTCAGGAAAATTCCATGAGACATTAAACAACTAACCAACATCTTAAGTTATTTTTCTTGCTGACAAATTCTTGAGAGATAACAAAAGTTACTATGCTCCCAAGACCCAAATGACTCCTAAAGATAGCCAAAAAAGAAAGACTTAGACAATTCTCCCAAGAGGG
The DNA here is from genome assembly GCF_036562045.2 of Rhinolophus sinicus. Taxonomy (NCBI): domain Eukaryota; kingdom Metazoa; phylum Chordata; class Mammalia; order Chiroptera; family Rhinolophidae; genus Rhinolophus; species Rhinolophus sinicus. Next base: position 74,051,191 of record NC_133760.1, read on the forward strand.
GGCAAGATGGTAGGACCCAAGCCTCAAAGAAAGTGCAACCTGCATTTTCATCCAGCCATTTTTTTTAGTCCCTAAACATAATGTTTGAGTTGCCTGCATAAGCAAGAATCAACAACCTGCATGCCACAAGCAGGCAGAAAGCCATGCCAATTTCTCGGGACACAGAACAAGACAAACAAGAAAGCAATAGCTGTCCCTGGGGCAAAAAGGATTGGTAACAAATGAGCACCCAAAACCAAATTCACAAGAGTCAGGATTGGAAAGGACAACTTGTCATTTTACTTTCCTTTTTCAACCAGGCACTGCAGAGGTCCAAGAGAGCTGACCTTGGTGAGAACTATCACCGTTTGCAGCTTTCCCAGGATCCAATCTGCAGGCTCCCGAGTAAGTGGGGTTTAAAGTGGAGAATGTAGCCCCCGTATCTACCAGACTTTGCTAAGTTTTCCATTAATTTGAATGTTCTTATACATAAAATATGCAGATGTTCTGAAAGGTAGCATGCTCAATTCTTTGAAACTTGAGGATCCCATTTCTTTAGTTAAAACTTGGGTCGCTCAGAACCAAATGAATACCTAAGAGGGATATGTCGCTCGACGGCATTTTGTGATGTTTTACAGTATACCTCACGGCACTGAAATTTTCTTAAATTAGGTGGGCGACCTAGTGTCATATAACCCACTATATGACCAAATTATCCTAGCATGGGGTCTTTGGTGATGAGCACTCCAAAAGCTTTTAACTGCCCACCTGTGCCCATCAATTTTGCAGCTTTGCTTCTGAGATTCCTATTAGATACGTAACTCCTTTCACTAGGATATTTCTGTTTTTTCTTTTGAATTTTTTAAGAGTTTATTTGGGCCAAACTGACAACATATGCAGGAGAGCAAGATCTCAAATGCTACAGAGAATAATAGTTTTGTAGCTTCTTTTAGGCATTTGAGATTAAGGAGGGAAGATAAGGAAGATGATATGAAGGTGGGACAAAGCAAGGCGGGATTGGATTAGAGGATAGTTAACAGGATTATGTGCTCTCTTGAGGGCAGTTATTTTAAAGGTGTGTTACCCTAGATGCACAGAAACAATGGACAGGGCTTGCTTAAGGCAAAAATAAACCTTTTAGTAAAGAAACTGTATGCCTGGGGTGTGATTATTGACCATCACCTGCCTAGTTAGGAATTTATAATCAGATCATGTTCTGAGGTTCATTTCCACAGAACCCCTTTTTTCATCCAGAGTAATAAGTCAATCTGAAGGATGCACTGATGACCAACCTTTTGCTCAGATACTGTGGTCTCACGGCACTAGAAAGGTTCATTCCTAAAAATTCTCAGTATTGACATCATCTTGTTTACCACTGGGGATCGGGCAATACCGTAACCATGGGATCTGAGTTGAGGTAGAATGAATTTTCCCCCAAAATGGAAGTACAGGTAAATGAAAGGCAGTCAGGTCTTACAGATTTCATTGCAAAAAAAATACACTCTGGATCATTTATATCTTGTGAGCTATCATGATCCAAGTTTTGTCTTCTGTCTCATTTTTCTGTATTTGACATCTAGTACACCATTTACATAAGCCATAAAAAGAACATTAAACATTATCATATACATCTTTAGCTTGGCAAAAAATATAAAATGTTTCCTTTCAATGATGTCACTAATAAATTCCTTCATCTAATTTAAGTTCAGCTTAAATGCACTATGATGCATGAAGGCATATAAAAACCAAAAAGTTGGGTGTCAGGGAACCAGGAAGAATCAAGCAGACATCTTAGATTTCCCATAGACCTGACTAGTCACTTCATTTACAACCATTCTGTACCCATACAATATACTGTAGAAATTTTTCATCACTTATTTTACATTGCTTCCCATGCAATTTAACATAAAAGCAAGTTTTTGAGGTGTTCCAGGGGTCCTTCTCAAACACTGCATAGTTATTCCTACATATATTAGATTTTGACCCTTGAAATCTCAATGTCTAATGAAAACTAAAACACAATCAATTATCATTCTTCAGATTGGTAAATATATTTAAGACATTTTATAACCTCTAGAAATATATTTCATAGACATAAAAGCCAATTATCAACGTGGACTTATTTTTGTAAAACCCAGGCAAAATAAAGACATGTCTATTTTACTTAAACCAACGAACTTAAGCTAGTTTGTATTCTCTAAGGCTTAATCTTAGATCACGTGAACTGGAAAAGCATTTGAGTTAGTGTCTACATTTATGAGAATTTTAGAATAACCAATCCTTGGAAGCATTTGCTTAATTTTAACAATACCATCCAGATTAGTAATTATCTCACATTTATAACATCTATATCTGTATCTATATCTATATCTATATCTATATCTATATCTATATCTATATTACCTATACGTATACCTACCTATATACATATACATACAGACAGATACAAACAGAGACCTTTTAGTCCTGAGAAAAACTCACTCGTTTATAAAAGAACAACTGGATCCAAATTTTGCACTAGAGGCATTTACAATTCATATCTGTCCTTGACAAGTCAAGTTCCAAATGACTTTCCCCCTTTTAAAATAAGAACAGCCATTTTTAATATCTCAAAGAATTGGGTTGACACCCAAAGGATATCATACATAGGTCAGTATATTTATCTAAATCCTCTCTTTGAAGCTTCCAGAAACCAATTAAATATGTTTTCCATTCATTCTGCCTAATTTTATAGCAGGCTTTTCTAATTGTGCATGCAAAATATTAATTTAGAAGTCTCAAAGGATCCTCCTCTCAGGCAATTCATGGAAGGATGGCTGTGGTGGGCTTTGTTGGCCTGGGAGTCGTGATTTCCCATGCTAATTTTGCAATTTGTATAAGCTGAACACATTTCCAGGGAAAACCAGCCCTTATGTATGTATCTTCAGACAAGCCAAATGCCTGTGGATATTTCTGTAGGACCTCTTTATGTCCTAGAGGAAAATTTTTTCTCAGGCAACCCCACAAAGATTCTTAGTCACCTAAGAATACCTGAGCTAGGGCCAGCCAGTAAGGGCTTACTGGGCACTGCTGGAACTGCAACACTTTCCAAGACACAGGCCTCACTCTCTGGACCCTTTCTCTCAGAATGAACCCATTTCAGGGTGCCCTGCCCTTCTCCCCGGGGCTCCCACCGACTTCTCAGGGATTGGCTGCAGTTTCGCACTGGATGACTCCCGGTACCCATCTCCACCACTCCGGATTCAGGGGCCTGAACAACTATTGTCACCCCACTGGCTATTCAGGTTGGAAAAGCAAGTGTCCTTCCTCTTTGGGAGGTAAAGAGAGTTCAGTCTCTCATTTAACCAGCAAATATTTTGTTCAGACTCTCATAAGGAATCCAATTAAAAAGCTGAAATTAAAGCAGGGACTCACCTTTTTTTTTCCTTTTCCTGGGTTATCTCAATCCTTATCCACCTCAAACGTTTCCTAAAAGCAGCTCAAATAAAGTCATGGCCTGCTACTTAAAGGAAGGATGCCCAAAATTCCAAGAGAAACTCACCCAGTTCACTCAATGTGGATGGGTAGCTGGTGGGGCACAGTGGGCTCTGGCTTGTGACTGACACCAGATCCGGGTCCATGGGGTGGTCCTGGAGGGACTTCTTCAGAATCCTGCAGTCTATGCCAAGTAAATGTTGGTGAAAGAAACGTCCAAATCTGTGGAGAATTTTTATAAGAGTTTATTTGAGCCAAACTGACAACATGTGCTGCGGAGCCCGATCTCAAATGCCCCTAGAATATTTCTTTATATTGGCAGATGCCCTGAGGGTTTTTAATAGTCCGACTCGTGCCTCCTTACCTTTGGATTTTGATGATCAAAGTATTCTGAATTTCTCGTCTTTATTTTCCCAAGTCCCCAAGCTCTTTATGCTGTGGACTTCCCTTGAGGCTCTGTAAGGCCCCTAATGGCTGACACTGTTGTGGATTCCCCATATGATTACTTCAGAACCTTTCCAGGACACCAAAAGCTTCCTGGGAACTTTACCAAACCCAGAACCTCTCCAGGACCCCAGAGTCTTTTTGGGAACAATACATATGAATATATACATACACGTTTTTAAAATAAACTCTGTTTAAATGACAGAGTGCTGCAAGGGAGCGGCGCTCAGATCTGAGAGGGACTCGCCACCATCCTCGGGACGCCAGGAGGGACGATGAGTCAGAATGTTCCGAGGAAGCCTCCCTGTGCTTCTCCCTGTCCCAGGCGCCCTCAGCAGTCAGCTTCAGGCCTCATCCTTGTCTCCACATCTGTTTAAACAATTATTAAAGAAAACACTTTAGGGGATACAAACAAAATTCATGATGTAGATGGTCTCTTGACGGAGAATGGCAAAATGGGGCAGAAACCAGTAAGATTTATAGGATAAAGATATAGAACAAGGAAGAGAAAAATAGAGAATATCTGATAGTCTGGGACCACAGAGCAAACCTTGTTTGGAGTGAGAAGAAACAAGGCTATAAGAATAAAGCCCAGAGTTGGTTTGGTGTTTGGGGATTGGCTGACTGGATATGCAGTCATACAACAGGGATACACTCTGGGAAATGTGTCATTAGGGAATTCTGTCGTCCTGTGAAATCATAGAATCACTTACACAAACTGAAATGGCACAGCCTACGACACACCTAGGCTACATGGTATAATTGCCCCTAGATGGTATAAAAGCCTGTACCGCATGTTACTATACAAAACAACACGAGATTAAATCAAGCACAAGAGAAATTGTGCAATCAAGAGACTTGGTAAAAACAAGATGTATGAGGCTGCTGCCGGCGTAACGTGGCATGCTGTTCTGCAGCAAACTCGTTTTGTATAAGTAGACAGTACACTCTAAAATAACAAAAAAGAGCTTTTGTTTGTCTTGTTCATTTGTTGCTTTCAGTTTTATATCCCACATGAGTGAAATCATATGGTTCTCAACTTTTTCCATCTGACTTATTTTACTTAGCATAATAATCTCAATATCCATCCATGTTGTCACAAATGGCAGTATTTCATCTTTTCTTATGACTAAGTAATATTCCACTGTATATATGTACCACATCTTCTTTATCCAATCATCTATCGGAGGACACTTTGGTTGTTTCCATGTTTTGGTCACCATGAATAATACTGCAATGAACATAGGAGCACATATATCTTTACAGATAAATGTTTTCAGATTTTTGGGGTAGATACCCAGAAGAGGGATTGCTGGAACATATGGCAATTCTATTCTTAATTTTTTGAGGAGCTTCCATACTGTTTTCTATAGCAGCTGTGCCAATTTACACTCCCACTAGCAGTGTATGAGGGCTCCTTTTTTTCCACAGCCTCTCCAACACTTATTACTTGTCTTGTTGATGATGGCCATTCTGAGTGTGAGGTGGTATCTCATTATCATTTTGATTTGCATTTCCCTAATAGCTAATGAAGTTGAACATTTTTTCATATATCTGTTGGCCATCTGTATGTCTTCCTTGAAAGTGTCTATTCAGATACTATGCCCATTTTTCATTCGGGTTGTTTTGTGTTTTTGTTATCGAATTATATGAGCTATTTATATATTTTGGATATTAGCCCCTTATTGGAGGCATGATTTGCAAATACTGTCTCTCATTCAGTTATCAACCAAAATTTATACTTTTTAAGTGAAGACTTGTGTTTTGTATCATTGAAAATCTATTGGAAATTTCATAATGATTTGCAAATCAATGCTAAATACCCATTCTACCATTTCTTTCTTCACAGTTTGTATCTGAGTAAATTTGAATGACCCTTAGTTTTTTTCCAGTCCCTCTTGAAAGGGCTTTATCATTTGCTATGTTACCTCAATATCATTTCCATTTCTGCTTATATGCTAATATCAGCTTCTCCCTCAGGAAATGGGCTATGCACAAAGGCATGCCCTTCAAAGAACAAAGTTGTTCTTAAAATATCTCCACAGCTCCTATTCAATATCATTTGTGAACCCTGCAGAATACTAATGCTGACTCAGATAAATAACGAATAACTAAACATAATTGGAATTGTTTCAAACATTGTTCATGGCTTTAAATCTTTTTTTTTTTTTTTAAAGCAAAAACAATTCAGGATTTGAACAACTAATACCATGATTTCCACTTCTCATTTACAAAATAGGCCAGACAAAATTACTAGAAGTTCTGGGACAGCATTCATTTCTTTAAAGTTTTATACTGAATGTATATTTTAATTTTATCAAGCAATGGTTTTGTATATTAAATTGTTGCTTGTCATCACTATGTTCAGTCATAAAAGTGTACATACTATAAATTAATGTCAGTTATAACAATATTTCTTGGGCTTTTAAATTCAATCTCATTTTAAGCTTAAGAAATGCAATCCAATGTGGTAGTAATTTATTTGGCATTTAAGAGAAAATGCCTTTTAGAAACCTTTACTGGGGGTTTTGGAAAGTGATATAATTCTTAAGCTACAATCTAACAACATTAAAAATTGTGAGAATTAAGCAGAAGTTCATTTTTGTGAGCCATTGACAGTGTGATGATATTGCGTGTGTGTGTGTGTGTGTGTGTGTGAAAGAAAGAGAGAGAGAGAGAGAGAGAGAGAGAGAGAGAGAGAGAGAGGATTATTAATTGTGGTTCTGAATTTAAAATATTTTCTACCTCGGTCTTTCATATCTGATACATTTTATAATCCATTTTGAAGAATGTTCAAGGCCAAACTAACTTTCATCAATGTGAAGCACAAGGTCAATTATGCAATTTGTCTTTGTAAAGAGAATCAAGAATCATTTCCTGAATTATCAAATTAAATACCATTAAACTCTTGTTTATAAATATGGAATCCTTTCATAATTCATGCTGTTAAATTTTCCCATGTGATAATTTACTTTGAAATATTTCATATAAAGAGCATATGTGTGTATATTATTTTTTACTTGTAAAAGAAGTGTTAAAGATAAACTGAGGCTTATTAAAAAATTTGAAGAGTTTATTTGAGCAAATATCAATTTGAATTGGACAGCACCCAACTGAAAGTGGTTAGGAGGGTTTTGCCCACGGGAGCAGGGGAATGACTTCTATAGAGAAGGTGTGGAAGTGGAGAAAGGGAAAAACTATTTGATTGCTTAAAGCCTAGTGAGCTGGTTAAGATTGGTTGTCCTTAGTGTTTTGATTTCATAATCTTGAGGTATTTATAGTCTTAGTTAGATTTTGGGAGGTCACCACAGATTAGAGCTACCTCAGTCAAATGGCTTCCTTGTTTAATTAATTTAACATTAGTTAGTATTTTGAAATATACTAATCAGGAATCCGAATTTCAGAGATAGCTATTGCCAAATTATTAAAATATTAAGATAAATCTTCACATAATAGTTCTTAATTAACACACAATTTTAGAAATAATGTTATTAATGGAATGACAGCTATTCAAGATATGTGGTTATTTAGAAAGATTTTATGGGCTCCAGTGACCACACATAAATGAAGTTTATGAATCTGTTAATACCAACAGACTAATAGTTACAGTTCCATAGCACTGGCTGGTCATGGGACTCGTGTTTAAAAGAAATGTCCGTTCCTCTTCTGAATCTGGAGACACACATGTCTTCATATGGGATTCTGTTTTCATTTCACTTGGGTAGATCCCTAGGAGTGGAGATTACTAGGATTATAGTAATATTAATTTTTAACTTTTAATTTTAAAATTATGTACTTAGAACTTTAATTTGTATTGCCATTGTTTTGTAGCTTGCAGTGTACAATTCCTGCACTTTTTTTGTTAAATTTATTCCCAAATTGTTCTTTTTGGTGTTGTTGTGGAAGGAGTCGTTTCTTAACTTTATTTTTAAATGGTTCATTGCTAACATATAGAAATGCAATTGATTTTTTGTGTGTATATTAATCTTATATCGCAAGAAAACACTCATAGAAAACCATGTAATTTGTGAAGTTAAGCTAGTTTTACTTTTTTCTTTCCTATATGGATGTTGTTTTTTCCCATCATTGCACTAGCTAGGAGCTTTGTTACTGTCAAATAGAAATAGTGAGAGAGTGATCTCCTTGTTCTCTTCTGGAAAAGATGGAAAATACTCAGTTTTGAAAATATGGTGTTAGCTCTAGTTGTTTTTTTCTTCTTGTTTTCTTTTTTCTCTTTAGATGTTTTTCATCCTGATTCAGAAGTTCCTTTTTCTGTTCCTGGTTTGTTGAGAATTTTGTCTTGAATAAATTTTAAATTCTTCTTCATGATTTTTTATTATGTTCAGTACATCTATTTCTTCTTTTGTTAATGGAATATATTTGACATACAACACTGTGTAAATTTAAGGTGTACAACATGTTACTTTGATACATTTATATACTGCAATATGGTTGCAGTTATGGTAGTATTTATCCCATTACATAATTACAGTACAATATTGTTCTCCATTTTCATTATACTGTGCATTCTTCTTCATCTCTTGAGATGACCATGTGGCTTTTGTCATTCATTCAGTCAATATGATTCACAACAACGTTACTTTGTATGTTAACCCATCTTGGCCTTCTTGGGATAAATCTCACTTGGTGATGCTGTAAAATCTTTTTTATATATTGCTATATTCAGTTTGCTAGATTTTGTAAATTTTTAAATCTATATCTATCAGGGATAGTTGTCTGTATTATTTTACTTTCCTTGTAATGTCTTGGTTTGACATTTTATAAGGGTAATATTGATATAATAGAATAATATAGGAAATGTTCCTTCCTCCTCTGTTTTCTCTAAGGTTTTTTTTTTTGAAGGCTTGATATTATTTTTTCATTAAAAATTTTGTATATTTCAGCAATTAACTCATTCAGGCCTGATATTTTGTGGGAGACTTTTAATTAGTAATTCAATTTATTTACTTTTTATAGGTGTATTATAATTTTCTCCTTCTCTTGAAAAAAAAAAGAAGTTTCAGTAATTTGTATCTTTTTAAAAAAATATCCAATTCATCTAAGTTGTCTAGTTTGCTCACATACAGCTGTTCATAGTATCCTATTATAATGCTTTTACTTTCTTTAGGGTTCACTGTGATAGCTACTTTTCAAATTTTGATTTTGGTATTTTTGCTTCTCTCATTTTTAATTTTTCAGTCTAGCAAAAGGTTTTTCAAGTTTGTTGACCTTTACAAAATACTATCTCTTTTGCTTTGTTTATATCCTTTATTGTTTTTCTGCTTTCTATTTTTAATTTCCATTCTATTCTTTAATATTCCTCTTTTTGCTTATACTGGGTTTAGTTTGTTCTTCTTTTACTAATTTCTCAAGATTGCAACTGTGATTTGTGTCTCTTCATTTGTTTGTTTATTTGTATTTACTCTAGGCATTTGGAGCTTGTTATGAACTGAATTATATACCCCTCAAAAATTCACATGTTGCAGCCTTACTCCCCAATGTGACTGTATTTAGAGATAGGGCCTTTAAAGAGGTAATTAAGCTTACATGAGATTAAAAAGATGGACCCCTCAGCCAGTAGGATTGGTGTACCTTTAAAAAGAGGAAAAGATACCAGAGATGAGCATACACACAGGAAATGCCCTGGGAGGACACAGAGAGAAGGTAGCCATATGCAAGCTATTGAGAGAGGCATCAGGAGAAACCAAACCTGCCAACACTTGGATGTTCTGGATCTCCAGCCTCCAGAACAGTGAAAAAAATAAATTTCTGGTATTTATGTCACCTGTAGTATTTTGTACAGCAGCCCTAGCACACTAATTCAGAGCTAACATTTTTCCCGTAAGTGTGCCGTTAGCTGCATCCCATAAATTGTGATATCTTGTGATCTTGTTTTCATTTAGCTCATAACATTTTCTAAATTCCCTGTAATTTCCTCTGTAACCCATAACTTATTTTAAGTGTTTTGTTTACTTTCAATTTTTACATGTAGATTTCCCTAATTTACTTTTATTGTTTTTCCTAATTTAACTTCAGTTTGGTCAGAGAACATACTTTGAATGATTTCATTGATTTTACATTGATGGAGGCTTATTTTATGGGTTACCATATGGTCTATGTTGGGTTATAGTGTTCTTTATTGGCTTTAGAAGAATATGCCTTCTGCTATTCTTGGGTAGTGTTCTATAGATGTTATTTAGGCATTTTTGGTTGATAGTATTTTTAAGACTTTTCAAGTCTCCTATACACTTATTGATTTTTTTTGTCTACTTGTTTCTACTCATCTGTGGGAGGGGATTATTCATGTCTCTTAGTTATTGTTGAATTGTCCATATCTCCAATCTATTCCGTCAGATTTTACTTCATATATTTTGGGTCTCTTTAATTATTTACACATATATTTATAACTTTTATATCCTACTGATAAAAATTGACCCTTAACATTCTAAAATGTCTTTTATATCCAATGATTTCTTTTTGTGTGTGTTGAAGTTTACTTATTTTGTTTTAGATATTAATATTGTCACTTAAGGTGTTTGATAGTAACTAGTTACAAAATATATTTTTCTTATATTTTTACTCTCAAGATATTTCTGTCTTCAAATATAATGTGAATTGTGTGTTTCTTTTAAACAGCATAGAGTTGTATCTTTCTTTTTATTCAGTCAGATGATTATACCTCTAGTTTGGAGTTATTTCATTAATATTTAATGTTGTTATTGATATGATTGGATATGCCTGCTATTTTATTAATAAATATATAAAACTTTTATATTAAATATATAAATAGATGTTATAAATACATACAAAATATGTATTTACATATATTATATATGCAAAAATAATCTCATATCTTGTTTCTCTTTTTTTTTTTTACCAGCTTCTTTTGTATTAGTGGATATTTTTTATGTATCATTAAATTTTCCTTGTATTCATTTTTCTTTTACTCTACTTTTTGAGTTTTTTTTTGTGTGTTTTTTAGAAATATATAAAACATTTTATACAAATATAAAATATGTATGTATATGTGTTTATAATATCAATAGAGATAATATATTTGAAGTGATATATATAGTTATAGGAGAAGGGTCAATGTGTGTGTGTGTGTGTGTGTGTGTGTGTGTGTGTGTGTGTCTTTTCATGTCTTTTAAATGAGTTCAGAAAAGAAATTTCAGAAAGGAGAAAATATATTACAGTCATTTATAGTTCTGTACATAATTATCCTTTCCTAGTATTCTACATTTCTTTCTGTGGTTTTGAGTTACTTACTGCTGTCTGGTAGGATTTCTTTATAAGCCCAACAATACAATTTTATAATTATTGTTTTATGCAATTTCTTTTAAATGTTTTTAAAGAAAAAAAGAGAGAACAATAATTATACTGCCTTTTATAATTACCTGCATGAACATCTTTATAAGTGCTCTTTATTTTTTGAGTGGATTTGTTTTGCCAACTAATGTCATTTCTTTTATCTGGAATAATTTCCTGTATTTCTTCTAGACTAGTCTGTTATGAAAGAATCTCATGCTTGGTTTATCTGAGGATGTCTTTATTTCACCTTCCATTGTCCTTTTGAAGGATAATTACACTGGATATAGATGTTTGGTTGACAATTTTTCTTGCCCCCATCCCCACCCCCACTGAATATGCCATGTCATTGTTTTCTGGCCTCCACTGCTATTTTTTGTCAGCTATTACTCTTATGTTTCCCTTGCACGTAAGGATTTTTATTTTTCTTCTGCTTTCAAGGTTTTCTTTTATTCTTTGTCATGCAACATGACTATGATATATCTAATTGGTAATCTCTTCATATTACTTCAAGTTTGTGGAGCTTATTTGAAATATAGATACATTATTTTAATCAAACTTAGAAACTCTTTACTTCTATTTTGCTTTTCTTTTGAGCTTCCAAAATGTATATGCTGGTCAATTGCTGATGTCTTCCACATCAATGAGTCCCTATTACTTTCCTTTTCTTCATACAGGATAGTTTCTATTGATCGATCTTCAAGCTTGTTGATTCATTCTTCCACCTCAAATCTATTGACCTTTTTTTAGTGCATTTATATTTCACTTGTATATTTTAACTCTGGAATATTCATTCTGTTTTTTAAAATCTTTATCTCTATTGATGCTCTCTGTTTGATGGTTCACTATTGTCATGTATTCCTGTGATTATTCAATCATGGTTTCCTTTAATTCTTTAAAGATATTTAGTACTTCCTGCTAAGTTCAACATATGGATACCTTCAGGCAATTTTATTGAATTCTCCTTTGTTCTATGCATAGGTTACAATTTCTGGTTTCTTTTCTTTCTTTCTTTTTTTTTTTTTGCACATCTCATTTTTTGTTGTTGTTACTATTGAAAAATGCATATTTTAGATAATGTATTGTAACAATTATGGAATCTTATTTCTCATTCTGAGGTGATGTTTGCTGTTGCTCTTTCTGTAGTTGTTTGTTTGTTTAGTGACTTGCTTTACCCGATTACCCTCAGAGATGGTCTCTGCTTCTTTTTTTTTCTTCCGTCTTTTTTAGTTATGTTACATTCTAGCCAGTCTTTTTAGGGTAGCTCTTGGGTCAATATTGCTTAGTTGTCAACAAACAATTGGTCAGTCAGGAATTGTACTTAAACACCTTGAACCAGTAAGTCTTTCACCGTTGTCCAGGGGAGCTGTGTGTAGATTGGTGAATGCATTAAAAATTTAGAGTTTAGAAATGTTGCTTCCATTTTTCACAAGCTACATGTTTATCCATGGATGAGTAGCTTACTTAGGTGCTTTCTGGTCTCCCGTGAACAGATGTTTAGATTTATGCATGCACCAGCTGTCCATAAAAATAAGAATAACTAGAATCTTAAGAGAATATTTTGCTGCATGTTTTTCTTGAGTTCAATGATTTGTCCCAACTAATATAGAAATATCAGCACAGTTATCATGTTGATCTGCTCTGATTATTTTACATTAGATTGTTAAGGTTCTTGAACGTCTCTGGGATTGGAATTTTCCGTGCTCTGATCCCAGTAAACTCATCTCCTTACTCTACCAGTTCTCCCTGCCTGCCCCACTAGAGTAGAACATCTGTACTGATGAGCTAGGGAAGAAAGTGTCAGGAATAGGCCCAGACAAAAACACTATAGACTTCCATTTTTCTTATTGTGAATCAGTACATTTTCTTGAGTAAGTCATTTGTCATATGACTTTTTTCAATTTCTAGAGTCTTTAAATGGTTGTTTGGAGAATTCTGTCCAAATCTGTCATTGCCCTTTGGGGAGAGGATTTGCTAAACTCTCTATTCAGCCACTCTGACAGTCTTTATGTCTCTTTAATTTTTGTAATCTCAGTACCTCTCATGACATTGGTGATAATTTATCATCCCTCCCCAAATTTGGAACTAATAAGAGTCTTAGCCAGATACATGTATTTTTCTTGGTGTTCACTGATTCTCTTTGAGGCTATTGCAAGAAACCTGTGTTGTGATGATCAGTTCTTTGTATACAGACTTTCAATATCACTTTCAAAGAATTCTAATTCAATGTCTGCAGAATGCTCTGTAATTTTAATTGGTTTTAGAGCTACGTATAGTTATTCGGATTTGCACAGATCTATGAAATACTACATTTAAATAATTTTATTTTTAAACTTTTTTTTGCAAATGTCAAGAGCTGCATTTAACTAACAAGAATTGATACTACCATACAACATGTTCTCTAACTTTTATCTCTATCTTTTCTACATTGTCTCCCTGATTTGTGTTGGGATGGGTCAATGATTTTATTATCAGAGAAAAAGCTGCTTTGAGATTACCTGTAAACTAAAAGAGCCTTTTTCATTCAACAAATCTAAAAACCCAGCTTTGGTTTTAAAAATGTGTCTTTTACTGCTTTTAATAAATTACTCTCATTTCATTGTGATCAGCAAGTCTATGTTGGATGAATTTTTAATAACCAGTCTTTCATGGAAAGAGAAAAAAGATTGTGGACACTGTCACTAAATGACAAAATATACATACGCTCTGGGATACTCTAAGTTTCACATGTGGCCTTCTAATTTTGAGCTCTTCACTGTGATGACACTGTCTATTCTTTCCAAAAGGCTCTGCCTTCCAGTGGTGCCACTTCTGCCCATAGTTATTCTGCCCCAGTTCTCTGTCAGTTCCTACTTTGCCAAATTTAAAGCCGAATAATGAGGTCTCCCAGATGGCCTCCTTCTTCAAGAACTTTAGAAAGCTGAGACTTTTAAAATGTTCCAACTGCATCTTACATTTAATTCTTATGATAGCATTAAGACACTTTGAATAAAAATAAGAATGGCTAGTCTGGAATTCTATGTCAAATTTTAATAAGAAGTGTATCTCGTGGTATTTTGATTTTTGTTTCGAGTGAATTTTATTAAGCAGTATAGCAAACCTGATTTTTATTTGGGTAAACTTCTTTTTGAAAAGATCATTTGAATGGATTGGAAGTTTTTTTTTCTTGTTTTTTTTTTTTTTTTCTATTATGGTATGTGGGACTATACATTTCTTAGAGATAGACATTATTTCTTGGGGCTTTATTTGAAGTGTTGTCCTACTTTTGGAAAGTATTTCATCTTACATTAAAGAAAATCTGATTGTACTTTTTGGTAATGCCCTAATTTTATGCACATAATAAGAAGACAAATGGCTTTTTCAGAAGTGACATTGAGTCACATGAAAGAGATATGGGCTTTTCTCTTTAGGTTATATTGAAATCCAAGATCTATATACATAATACCTGACACCTCTGGTAGAGCGAACATGCAGCTATGTACAGTACAGGCCTGTGAGTTTAATGGATTCAACAATTGGTTCCATTTAATCGGCTATCCTAGGGAACCACTAATTGTGTTGCTTTTCAGAAATGCAAGAAGCTTAAGTTAATGGATTTCTGCTTTCAGCTTTGCCTCTAACTTCAAAATATATAGAAGCCTAACTATTATCAGGGTTTCGTGCATATGAAATATTGTAAGAAGTTGTATGAAACCCATTTAATTTAAATGAGACAAATGGAAATATGGCTTATCTCATTTCTAGTTTTTTTGGTCTCAACTCCCCTCTAACTGTGGTGCCTCAAATAGCAATACCCAGGTCTAGAATAAAACATACCAGGCTTCGTATGTGGTTAAAGTTAAGTGAATCATTCTTTGGTGTGTATCTAAGTGGATTCTTTATGCCCAACACACCTAGATCTAAAGGAGATAAATGAATGTGCTTGAGATTCCCTTGAGAGTATATTATTGTCTTCATGGGATTTAAATCTGTATTCATCTGTAATGATTAACTCCTCATTAGGGATGATGAAAACCAAAATGAATCTCTTTTTTGCATTTCTCTTTGAATATATGGTTATAGTTAATTGAACTCAACAATTATTTTGCATTGATTGAATAGTGGGTAGAATTATAGGTCACTATAATGGGAAGGAACCTCAGAGCTTACCACACAAGTTATATGCGATATGTATTTATATCTATAAATTGAGACAAGTAGTTTATTGACCGGACAAAGATCAAGGCTCAAGATCACCAAGTAGAAATCAGGCATCCTAATTTAAATTTAATATTCTTTCTAATGCATTTAATTACTTTTTTATCTCTAAGTACTAACAATATTATTGCATCTACATTTATTGAACAGTTAATGTGAGCTAGGCATTTCAACATACAGCATGATGTTGAGTAGTGATTTTTGCATTTTACCTAATAATAATTTGCTATGCACATTTACACAAGATTTGCTTAAAAGGTATAAAGGCTGGTTAATCAATCATCACTCAAATCTAGTCCATACGAGACAAGGCTAAAGAATTATAAGGAAGCCTTTTCATTGATTTATATGATAGAGAATACTAAGCATTTTGTGTTCTCTTTCCATTCCTGCACCCACCTCTGACTCCAAGACAAATGAGATGACATCAAGAGACTTCTTTGAGATTTTAGGAGTGGTAATTTCTAAGAGGGAAGATCTGCATATTACCTCCGGGTCAAGTTTAACCCTTGATAAATTTCTTCTTGAGTGATGCACATGATAATTATTCATATATATTGACATATGTCCTTATAATTTGGGAGGCTTAGAGACTCGTGTCTGACTCTCTTCTGGAGAATTCAGAATGGGTGGGTTGGCTGATCAGCTATCAATGGCATGGAATGAAATGAGTACATGAATGAGTATGGCTTGCTTTTCCAGGTTTTGAGTTTTTGGGTGAGCTATATGCACAGTGAAGAAAGTAGCCAGGCTCAAGCTTCTGGAAAGTACCCCATGTAAAAGGGCTGGCTAATGAAGTAAGAGGATCTAGGGATATAGAAACTGGTCAAGAGCAGAATGAGTATTGCAAGGGTTAACTAAAGGGTGTGACATGTGCATCAAGGAATAGTGTAGAGAAGAGCGTTTACCTGGTTGAGGGGTTGGACTTGGTGTGGGGCAGGGCTGCTGGAAGCACTCACAAGAAAGTGCTACAGGAATGAGACAGGTGGCACGTAGGTAGTACCATCACCAAGGTTATTAAAAGTCAGCTTGTACTTTCACCTGTCATGTAAGACACTGACTTTTCCATCTGATTCCCTTTCTCCATCCCTGTCCCTTGAAAGTGAAGGTGTTAGTGGCAGTAGAATGGTTAGAGGAGAATTTGGAATGAGGATATTAAAATAAAAGAGGGAATTTTTCTTCTCTACAAGAAGTCTCTGAAACCAAGAGTCAGTCTGGAATTGAGGCTAGAAGGAGATGCTTTGAAATGGATGACAGATAGATTTGAGTTAAATGATACTAAAATTTTAATACAGAAAAATAAATGTTATAATACCTCAAAAACCAATGGGAAAAAAGTCAGAGATCTGCCTGATAGAGTCCAATACTGGGAAAAAAAGATCCCGCATAAGTTTGAGGAAAATAGTGGGAGAAATAGGAAGAATAATTAATAATGCGTAAGTCCTCTATGCAGACATTTACAAAATATTAAGAAGAATTAAAATATCTGAAAAGATGAATGGAATATTCAGTATCATTAAGATGTCAATTCTCCGCAATTTACCATGGATTCAATGAAATCCTATCAGGAGTCATCCAGTTATTTTTCGATTTGTTTTTCCATTTCAAACAAAGATTTTAAAATGTGTATGTAAAGCCAAAGGACTAAGAACAGCCGAGATAATCCTGAAGAAAGACAAAGTCAGAGGATTTATACTGGCTGATTTTTTGTAAGGCCAGAGAGATTGTGCTAGTGTTCTATTGGCAAAGGGTAGAAAATAGATACATGGAACAGAATGAATTTATAGCAAAGCAGACATTGGTGTACAATGGAGAGAGAAAATCTTTTAAATAAAAATGTTCAATTAAATAGTCATTACAAATATATCTTGATTCCCTACTTCATATTCCATATATACGTATCTATTTTAAATGGATTTCCAGCTAGAAAATACTAGAAATAAACCTAGTATGAGTATAATAGTAATAGTATGTCTTGTCCATTTTGGAGAGACGTATATTTAGAAGAAAAGCTAAGTATATTCTCCATCTACCTTGGGGTATATAATATTATTTAAATAGGACACACACACACACACACACACACACACACACACACCAAAAAACCAAACCAAACCAAAACAAACAAACGAAAAAAAAACCTAAAGGAAAACATTGATAAACTGAACTAAATAAAAACTAAAAAATATATTTTTATTAAAACATATGAAAGAGTGAAAATAAATTAAAATAGAAAAATAAAATGATGCAATACACGGACACTATGAAAATGAATCTGCAAGCATACAGCTTTTGTTTTTTGTTTATCTGTTTATTTTTTCTGCTGAATTTACTGAATCAGCATTTAAGTCAGTGATCTTAATCCTCAATGTCATGCAATGGCAGAGGGAATTCAAGGGTCTTCATAAAAATGACTGCTACTTCTGCTTCTACTATTATGACTGTCTTTTTATTTCAAAACCCCCTTATACACTAGTTACTGCACAAGGCACTTTTTACAAACATGGAAACTTTAGCCAATGACCCTGTGCACTGGTTATTACCCTTCCTCCATTTTACAGATGAGAAGAATAAATGAGACAGAAACAAAGCAGAATCAGAATTTAAACTCAGGAAAGAGTTCTGCTCTCAGACCTTTTCTGAGCTTTTATATTTTAGTTTATTCTTCATTTAACTTTTAAAACACTACTATAATTGAATATCCACACAAAAATAATGGCAAGTAGTGAGAATATTATGATTATAGTCCTTCACTCATTCACTACTGCATATATAAATATCAGCGGAGTGTTAACCATTGGCCCCTATTAATTATGCTGGTCTGCCTCTCAGAGGATGGATATTAAGAAACAGAACAAAAAAAAATCATTTGTAGTGTAAGGCAGCTTATCTTTTTTTTTTTTTTTTTTTTTTTTTTTTAATGTGCCTGGTAGGATTTGTGATCAGCAGAAATTCTCCCTGTCTGTGTCTGTGCAGCTAATAATACATTGTCACAAAAGGTCACAATAGGAAAATGCCATTTGGGTGGAGTCCTTTATAGTTAAACAAGCTAGGTAAATAGCAATTAGAGCAAATGTTTCCTTAGGAAGAAGCTAATTCTAAGGATATATTAGGCGTTAAAGCAATTGGAAACCACGCTCTATGCAGGTAATGGTAGATGATACTCCTGACACATCATCTCCAAAATGTGTGTGTTTGTATATTCTAATAAAATGGTGCGTATATGCAGAAAGTTACTTTTTATATTTCCTTATATCCAGTGAATTTTCTATATTAACATATTAGTAGTAACAGTTCATTCTCTAGATCATTTTAATATTGTAAATTCATGACCAATGGTCTGTCAATTAATAACATTTGTACTTCTTCATGCCCAATCTTTATCCTTTTCTTCATTTACTATTGTACTCATTAGAACAACCAGAATATTATGAAGAGATGATTGTTGTCATTTACATTATGTCCAATTACAAGAGCAAATATACCAGTATCTCAAATTAAGAGTAAAGCTGCTATATTTTTTGTAGGTATTTTTTATCAGATTAGGGAAACTTTTATTACTTTTTTGTGGAATTATTATTATTGTTATTATTAGGTGTTGAATTTTATCCAAGATTATTCTGCATCAGATTAGATGCACATTTAATTTTTGAACTTTTTAATGTATTGAATTGTAACTATTGTTTACATATAATGAATCAGCTTGATCAACAAACTTGTGCTTTTGATTATTTTTCTCTGATGTACAATTACTTTATTTTTTATTTTCTTGATTTCTGCTTTTATCTTCTTTCTTTACTTCAAATTTATTTGAATTTATTTTCAGTGGTGATGCTAGTCTTACTACAAAAACTAATTCACAATTAGAAGCAGAAATAGTATTGATCTTTGTATTTAAAATTTGAGGCAATCAGTAAACTGTTTACCTTGGAATAACTTAAGTTTTGAGACTAAACTGTCTTAACAAGGACAAAAATGAGCAAAATCTTTTAGATATGTACATTTTATTAGTACTCATTCCAGAGATGTGAATATCATTGCATGCAATCCCACAAAGAAGAATATTGTTCTTCCCAGATTTTATATATAGTCATATTCATAGAATTATATTACAAATGAATATCAAAACAAAAATTTTGTAATTTGAGAGTTTCTCTGTCATTATTTTCTTAGGTATTTTGGTAAAAATGTAATTTTGCTTGTATAGACATTTTCTTGAGTTTAAAATACATTTTTGATGCAGAGACTATCATTTCCCAATATTTTATAACTTACAAATTCTGTAGGCAAGGTTTTAAAGCCAAGCCAAGCTGATTCTAATCACTTCTTTGATATTCTAATTTTCTCCTTTGTTGTGTGTGCTTTTTTTCCTTTTGTTTTTGGCATGGAGCCATTATCATCTAACATCTGTTCATGCATTATCCATCTTTTATTGAAAACTTTCGCAGGTCGGTGTCTCATAGTTAACATCTATACTTCTACCACCACCATCATCCAAGGCAACTTCAAGAGCCATGTTACTTATAAAGTAAAATACAAAAATTATGATTGTTTGCTTCTTTTGCCAATTTTACCTGCCAATGTTCTTCATTTCTATTCTAATTCTGGTGCTCAATTCTAATACCTCATTTTGGCCATAGGTGAAAGTACACTAACTTCAAAATTATAAACTTCAATACCCTAATATTTGCCCTGAACCACACATGCTTCTTGCTGTCAATTATTTTATTATTTTCATTTTAATAATAACCCCAAAATCTAAGTTTTAGCCTTTTGCTAGTATGTCATCACCTTTCCATGACTTTGTCCTATCTATCCAGAGTAGATCACATAACACATCTTTTCAACTACTCATTTAAAGGTGTGGGTAACATTATCATTCCATTGTCTTTTCCCTTCTCCTGTCCACATAAGCACTAATCATATGTTGTCTCTGCTCCAGCAATCATGTCTGCTAAGAGCTGTAGGAGAAATACATACAAATATGAGAATTGTTTATAAAGAACATCAAGATCCATATACACAACTGGGTCTCTAGATTCATCCAGGAAATAGTTTATATGGTCTTGGTCAACTCCCTTTCCAATTTTCCATGTGACTCTTTAAACTTTGACCACTGCTCTTAAGTATTTCATTTCACCCCATTATCCTTTTCCCCAGTAGAATAGATTGTGGTCACAGTACATTCAGTGGTCACATTAATTACATTCTCTGCAAAATTTCAAATCAGTGACTATAGGTTTCTTCAAAACTTCTTTAACTTTCATGATATTTTTCTTCTAGATTTTGATCTATCTTCTTTTATTTTCCTGAGCATTCTTTCTTACTTTCTTTTGAGCGATTGCATCCTTTGATCATAATGTAAATTTTGGTGTCCCTCATTGATTCTTTTTTTATTCTTATTTTATGTTATCTCAAATATATATAGAGTTTCAGTCAATTCAAATGCTACTTTATCATTCTGATGCCAAATTCTTATCTCCTCTCCTAAAGTCAACATCCATACATCAAAATTATTTACTGGCTATTTTGAGGTATCTCATATTTCCCTCAAACTCATTACCTTTTCTTGCACACTCATTCATCCCAAAGATTTATTACCTCAGTGAAAATCATCATTGCCCGAGTGCCCACCCAAAGAACTACATGTCACCCTCACCATTATGTCCTGGACTGTAGCAACACTATTCTAGTCTTCTAACAGCTATTGCTGTTGTTAGTGCAGACATTATAGACATATATCCATCTCTCACCTGCCATTACAAACATAGTTTTAAAAATTAGGATGTGATTATAACAGTGTCTCCTTAAAATTGTTCAATGGTTCACTAGGCAATATTGTAAACTTCTTAGTATGGTATACAAGTCCCCATTATCCGAACTTTGCTCATCTCTTGGTTCATCTCAGTAATAATTCTGCCCAGAATGCTTAACATTTTCTCTTATAAGAAGCCATTCAGTATGAATACACCGTTCATATTCACCAGTATACAGTTAAAGATCACCCTCTCTATTAAGTTTTATGAACTTCCCCTTCTACAGCCAGTTTTTCTGGGGTTATACATTCCCTCATTCATGCCCAACTATTGCACATTCACATTTATATAGTAACAACAGAAATGTGCTGTTATGCATACATTGGCCCATCTACTATTTCAATAGTTCCTTCAGTGTGGGGAGCAGATTGTGATTGTTTTTTATTATCAGTACCTGATACTTAGTAAATTTTCAAAATATATTTGAATCAATAAATTTTTGTGCAGTGCAGACAAGACTTTTATAACATTATTAGTATCATAGAGAGGTGTCTGGAATCCATGATTACAGAGGAAGCACAGAATCTCTTTTGAAAAATGTCTAGATATCCAAATCGTAGGTACCATTGTTTTTAAAATTATAAATGTAGGATAATATGCTTTGTCAATTGATAGGAAAAGAAAAAACCTAACAAAACCCCTCTCTTTTTAAAGTACTTAAATACTAATCAGGGGAGAGAAAATGAAATTCTATTCTCTAGAATACAAACACCTTGAATAGTACAATCAGTATGATTACTCAATAAATTTCTAGCTATAAGAATTATAGATAAAAGAGTTAAAAAATACACAGTCGACATAAGTAACTGAAATAAACAAATTAGCATGTTCTGGTTTTGGTATTTAGGAGAGGGCAGGGCATTTGGAGAATGGTTTCATTTTAAACTTTTGTGTCACTGTGTTGGTTGCACTTTCTCAACTAATCCCAATTTAATTTATCTGAAATTATTATAATGGAAATATTATAAGATTTCCTTTTCTATATTAAGCCAACTCTCAGAACTGAATTGTTGACCAGTAGAAGATGAGAAGTATACGAACTAAAAACATGAGTAAAAGTGGCTAGTTATGAGCACTAAATTCTCTCACATCTTCTAGAATGTATTATATGAACATTTTATTCTTAGTAATGGTTAACAACTGTATGATTTAAGGACTATTTTTACCTCACATTTGACCTTTTTTTGAAAGTGCAAGGTGTACATTTCAGTTTTATTTTTCACTTGAGTTCACAATCTTACTAGGTCTGAAACAAAAGACTCCATGATACATGAATACTTTGGTGTTTCTTTCAACTTCTACACTCAGATAAAAATACATGGTGACAAATCTGTGTGTCAATAACAATGGAGTTACAAGTCAATCCTTAAAGACTGGCATCTGAGCATTTGGCATCAGATTACCAGTCATTTTTTCATGTGTAACTGAAATCAGCAAGTCAGAGAAGAGTACCTTTCAAACTCAGTGAAACAAACTCTCTGGTGATATAACCCAGCTGTCGGCAGCAGAGAGGGTCACGAGTTTGTCAACTGAGCTGGAATATAGAAGTTGAGAGATGAGCAACTGAGTTGAAAATGAAAATGCTATGCTTTCTTAGAGGCAGAAAGCAAATATGACATGGTGATAAGTTCTGGAAGTTGGATCTGAGGAAGTACAGATTCTTACATTGTGTAACTATGGTTCCTTCCATTTTTGACATGAAGTTATTACTTTAAACGAATGCTTCATGCCACAAAAGAAGCCACAATTTTAAAGACACTTTGAAAAGCATCACTAGATGAAACCAGTGACCAAGGATCAAAATGAAAAAAGAAATAGGTGTCCTGGAAAGATAAAAGTTCTGGTGGCTTGACTATTTCCAAAAAGCCATCTACAATTTCTGTTGATGAATTGTGCAGACCATGATAAAAAGAAAAATAAAGAATACCAAATAAACATACCAACACATTACTGATACATTGCTGTGTTTCATTTTTACAATTTATTGTGGAAATGATGTTAATATTGTATCTCGCTGAGATCTTGTTATAATCTTTGAGACGTTTATTTTTAATATATCTATTATGCACAGCCACTTGTTGAAAATCTCAAATACATCTAAAATATTATTTCCTATTATGTATCAGGAAAAAAAAATCAGTTGATTAAATTCAGCTGTTAAAAAGATTCAAAAGCTTTTCATTGTATGTGTTTAATCCTGGAATAGCTATTATATCATGAATTATATTGGTAGATGACTATTTCCTAGAAGTTTAACAGTAGCTTATTTCAAAATCAGTTAAAGCTAGCTAAGATTAATTTTGAATAATAATGTTCTTATAATATTAACATTCAGAGTCAACTCAAATAATCACTCTCATCCTCTATTTTTGGATGCTTCCTAAAACAGCTATATACTAAATTATGATGTATTACCAGTAAAAGAATAAAATATCATATTCACATAATACTTGCATCTTAGCTCAAGATCAAAGTATTGAATAACTGAGTAGCAATTAAATATAAATGATGAAGTAAAATGAAGAATTTCATTAGGAACCTAACATCTTTATTTCTAAACTGAATATTTCTGAAATTGCACTAGAGAAGGGCAGTTGAATGGAGCTTAACCAAATGATGCTCTGAAACCCTCCTGAACTTGTCCAGATTCATACGCGTAGATTAGGAGGCCAATAAGAAGTCAGATCTCACAACTCCAAGATATTTCTGAAACCAAAGTCTCAAAGTATATATCGCGGGATTGGAGATTTGACATACTTATATAATCATACAAATTAAATATGAAGCTTTTAAAAATAAATAGAAGAAAGCATTTATTTATTCCTAAAAGTAAAAGTTCATATCTAGTATCATGTAACCTAAAAGACCATATCAGATTTTTTCCAAAAAAGGTTACCAAGTGAAATTTTACTTGCCAGATTTTTAGATTTTACACACATTAAAAAAAAAAAAAAAAAAGCCATTCCATTTTTTAAAAAAGATTAGTCTATGCATACTTATATTGGAAAACAAAATCCCTTAAAACCGCAAACTTTTGGCGGTTTAGAAATTAGGTTTTCGTTGTATTAATTGCAAGTGATTTAATTCCTGTGTTGATATCTGAAGTTCCACTTTTTATGGCGTGTATTCTACTAGTTAAATTGAAATATATTCATGAAGTAGAATTATATTTGTAGTCTTGTTTTTACAATTCGTAGTAAATTTTCTAGAGATAATACCTTTCTCATGCAAACTTACATGCTGTGCTATATTACTTTAGGCCCATTATCATGTAATATATCATTTTCATTTACAATTCAGACAGGTGGTTTTAGTACATGATTTTTCTCTCTTAGGCTATTAAATATTCATGTTCTATTGAAAAATAGGTTACCCTAGTAAACAGAATGTTTAAGTAGTACATGTACAATAATTGAAAATGACATGGTAGAACAATGAAGATAATCTGTTTCTAAATAATAAATATTTGGGAAAACTTGGAATTTTTAAAAAGAAGATCATAAAACATGGTTATATCAAAAGGATAGTTTATCTTCCATGGATTCTAGTTAATTTGTACACCAGTTGATGTCTAAGAAAGTTCACTTTGTTAAAAATATTACTTAGATTGATTTCATTCTGAAAGTATTAGTGGTAATCTCCATTGCTTTTAATGAAAAATAACCTAGATGCCTGTGAATATAAGTATGTTTTCATTATTTTCCTCATTTTTTCTAAATATCTACATTTGCATAAGTATAATTCAGACGAAGCAATATATATCCATTTTAAAACAGATACTATTATGTTAATAAATAATTTTCAGATTTCTAAAGTCTAACGAAAATGCTTTTCTTTGTTCTTCATCCTTTCTTCTTTTAGCTTCATGTGACATAATAATATGCCCTCACTATGTGTTCACATTTATAAGAATATCAACCGGAGGATTTGAGTTAAATGTGATTTTTACAAAGTCAATAGCTGGAGGTATGCATCTTTGGAAGATGACAGTAGATACCCTGTCTGTAGGTTATTGGCTAGCTCACTTTGAAGCTTGGCAATCCCCTTGAAGCTTTCATTTTACATGATCAAGTACTTAAGGAGCAGGCTTATTTGCATTTGACTGAGACTATCTGTAATGTGGCAAATGGCATGGAAAACTAGATTGATGCCTGTTCCAAACTGCAAAATTTTCACATCAGGCTAGAAATTTCATTATTTGTCTACAAAGATAGCAGTTTCAGGTAGGTAGATCCGACAATGTATTTTGTAGCAAGATTTAAAAAAATTGTATCACACTAAAATATAGGCTCCTAAGTGTTATGAGGAGCTCAGAGAGTGAACATCGAGACAGGTTATTTACAGACTTGCAATATATACTGTCCTATGGTATCTACGTTATATAGTCATCCTGTTTAAATTAATTCAAATACTAGATTTTTAATAATAATATTATTTCAGATTTAAGCATATTTTGTTCATCTGCCTGGATTGTGTGTGTGTAATAAATGTGTCAGCATACAATGGAGTATTCAGGTTTTATACACAGTATGAAGGTTTTACAACTCCTATCTGGGTGGAACCCTGCAGGAGTAAACAAAGCTGCTGAAACACACGGCTCTGAATCTGGAAGACTGCCATTGAAATAACTGAAATCGGTAGAGTGACATCATCAAAATGGCAGCGTGAGGTGAGCCTCTGGAAATCTCCGCGAGAATTTAGAACAAATTGAAAAACTATAACTCCGCAAAGGACTCCCTGCACAGCAGACAGGCAAGACAAAGAGGCTCACTACTGAATTCACCTAAAGGCAGGCAAATTGCACGATCAGGGGAGGAGGGAAGGGAGAAGTGCGGAGACTGGGCCGAGTAGGCACAGGACGCAGACCTAGCTCTGTGCTATGAGCTTGCTGCACCCCAGAACTACCACAGCTGCAGGAGAGGGAAGAATGTGGACTGCTAGGGCTCCGTTTGTGGCCCAAGGGGCTGAGGGAATATCATATAACACGGATGAACCCAACGCTCATGGCAGAGACCTCGGAGCAAAGACTGAGGGAAGGAGGCTGAAAACAGTGGTTTAAGCCCGCACTGCCACAGAGAACGGAAGCCTTAGGCACTGAGATTACCCGCCCTCTCCTTACCCTCCCAGAGCTCACCCACTGCCACCTGCCCAGTGCTAGTAGCGGAACAGTAACAGTGTCAGATCAAAACAACAGAATATTTGCAGTTCTGAGAGCTGTCGTTTGCAGAAACAGATTTGCAGCACAACTAGTTCGGGCAAAGGGGAGGGAGCTGTGGAAGCAGGACAGGCTGTGGTGGTGGTCGCAGCCATTGCTCTGGGCCACCTCTCACAACTCACTTCGCTGCTGTCCCCACCTATCTGGGAGGAACCCTGCTGGAGTAAACAGAACTGCTGAAACACACGGGCTCTGAATCTGATGCATGAAGAGTTTTGGAACTTCAAAAGCTCTCTGCATCCCCATAAGGATGCAGCACCCTATGACCCAGGAGAACTGTTAACAGAGGAGAAGCCTGCCTTCCAGGGAATCCCCCCATTGTGTGAGAAGCTGGAATAGAGCAGAGAAAATAGCACTACCATGTGAGAGAGAGAGAAAAAAAAAGGCTGCAGTTGGAGAGAAAATAAAACATTCTACCAACAAGTACTGGAAAACAAAAGAAAGACCTCTTCCTATTAACCTGTTGCAGAAGCCACTACTGTAGATGTCTAGGAAGAGAAATAATAAATCAGTGACAGCCATGCATAACCAAGGCAACAAGACAGCTCAGAAAGAAAGAGAAAAGTCTCCAGAAAAGGAACTTAAAGATATGGAAATATGTGACTTAAATGACAGAGAATTCAAGATTGCAGTTCTGAAAAAACTCAACGAGATGCAAGAAAACACAGAAAGGCAGTTTAATGAACTCAGAAACACAATCAAAGAACAACATGAGCATTTTACGAAAGAGATTGAAATTTTAAAAAAGAACCAAATAGAATTTCTGGAGATTAAGAACTCAATAGAAGAAATGAAGAATGAAATAGCAAGCTTAGGTAGTAGAGTTGACCAGATGGAGGAAAGAATCAGTGACATCAAAGATAGAAACCTGGAAATGACACAGATGGAAGAAGAAAAAGACTTGAGACTTAAAAAAAATGAAAGAAGTCTACAAGAATTTCTGACTCCATCAGAAAGAACAATATAAGAATAATGGGCATACCAGAAGGAGAAGAAAGGGAGAAGGGAACAGAGAGTATATTCAAACAAATAGTCAATGACAACCTCCTAAACTTGTGGAAAGAACTGGATCCTCGAACCCAAGAAGCAAATAGAAAACCGAATTACCTCAATCCCAACAGGCCTTCTCCAAGGCACATTGTATTGAAGCTGTTAAAAATCAACGACAAAGAGTTCCGGAAAAATGGCGGAGTGAGGTGAGCCTCTGTAAAGCTCCCCTGGAATTTACAAAGAATCGAACAACAAAAACTCCACAAAGGACTCCCTGCACAGCAGACAGGCAAGACGAAGAGGCCCACTACCGACTGAAATCACCTACAGGAGGCAAATGGAGGGAGGAGGGAAGTGAGAAGGCGGAGACTCAGCCGAGGGCACAGGACGCAGACCTAGCTCTGTGCTATGAGCTTGCTGCACCCCAGAACTACCACAGCTGCAGGAGATGTGGACTGCTAGGGCTCCGCTTGTGGCCCACAGGGCTGAGGGGACACCATATAACACGGCTGAACCCAACACTCATGGCAGAGACCTCGGAGAAAAGACTGAGGGAAAAAGGCTGAAAACGGTGGTTTAAGCCCGCACTGCCGAGCAGAGAACGGAGCCTTAGGCACTGAGACTAGCCGCCCCCTCCCTCCCCTCCCAGAGCTCGCCCCGCCCCCACCTGCCCGGTGCTAGAAGCGAAACAGTAGCAGTGTCAGATCAAAACAACAGAAAATTTGCTATATTTGAGAACTGTGGCCCACAAACACAAATCCACAGCCCAACTAGTTCCGGCAAAGGGAAGAGAGCTGTGGAAGCAGGACAGGCTGTGGTGGTGGTCGCTGCCATTGCTCTGGGCCACCTCTCACAGCTCACCCCGCCCCTGGCCCCACCTATCTGGGCGGTTCCCTGCAGGAGTAAACAGAACTGCTGAACAAAAGAAAGACCTCTTCCTATCAACTTGTTGCAGAAGTCACTCCTGTAGATGTCTAGGAAGAGAAATAGTAAACCAGTAATCGCCATGAGTAACCAAGGCAACAAGATAGCTCAGAAAGAAAGTGAAAAATCTCCAGAAAAGGCACTTAAAGATACAGAAATATGTGACTTAAATGACAGAGAATTCAAGATTGCAGTTCTGAAAAAACTCAACGAGATACAAGAAAACACAGATAGGCAGTTAAATGAACTCAGAAACTCAATCAAAGAACAGCATGAGCATTTTACGAAAGAGATTGAAATTTTAATAAAGAACCAAATAGAATTTCTGGAGATTAAGAACTCAATAGAAGAAATGAAGAATGAAATAGCCAGCTTAGGTAGTAGAGTTGACCAGATGGAGGAAAGAATCAGTGACATCAAAGATAGAAACCTGGAAATGACACAGATGGAAGAAGAAAGAGACTTGAGACTTAAAAGAAATGAAAGAACTCTACAAGAACTTTCTGACTCCATCAGAAAGAGCAATATAAGAATAATGGGCATACCAGAAGGAGAAGAAAGAGAGAAGGAACAGAGAATATATTCAAACAAATAGTCAATGACAACTTCCCAAACTTGTGGAAAGAACTGGATCCTCGAACCCAAGAAGCAAATAGAAAACCAAATTACCTCAATCCCAACAGGCCTTCTCCAAGGCACATTGTATTGAAGCTGTTAAAAATCAACGACAAAGAGTTCCGGAAAAATGGCGGAGTGAGGTGAGCCTCTGTAAAGCTCCCCTGGAATTTACAAAGAATCGAACAACAAAAACTCCACAAAGGACTCCCTGCACAGCAGACAGGCAAGACGAAGAGGCCCACTACCGACTGAAATCACCTACAGGTGGGAGATTGAGGGAGGAGGAAAGTGAGAAGGCGGAGACGCAGCTCGGCGCAGGACTCAGACCCAGCTCAGTGCGCCGAGCTCGCTGCTTCCCGGAACTACCGCAGCTGCGGGAGATCGGACTGCTAGGGCTCCGCCAGGGCTCCACAGGGCTGAGGGGACAGCATATAACACGGCTGAACCCAACGCTCACGGCAGAGACCTCGGAGAAAAGACTGAGGGAAAAAGGCTGAAAACGGTGGTTTAAGCCCGCACTGCCGAGCAGAGAACGGAGCCTTAGGCACTGAGACTAGCCGCCCCCTCCCTCCCCTCCCAGAGCTCGCCCCGCCCCCACCTGCCCGGTGCTAGAAGCGAAACAGTAGCAGTGTCAGATCAAAACAACAGAAAATTTGCTATATTTGAGAACTGTGGCCCACAAACACAAATCCACAGCCCAACTAGTTCCGGCAAAGGGAAGAGAGCTGTGGAAGCAGGACCGGCTGTGGAGGTGGTTGCAGCCATTGCTCTGGGCCACCTCTCACAGCTCACCCCGCCCCTGGCCCCACCTATCTGGGCGGATACCTGCAGGAGTAAACAGAACTGCTGAACAAAGAAAGACCTCTTCCTATCAACTTGTTGCAGAAGTCACTCCTGTAGATGTCTAGGAAGAGAAATAGTAAACCAGTAATCGCCATGAGTAACCAAGGCAACAAGATAGCTCAGAAAGAAAGTGAAAAATCTCCAGAAAAGGCACTTAAATATACAGAAATATGTGACTTAAATGACAGAGAATTCACGAGTGCAGTTCTGTAAAAACTCAACGAGATACAAGAAAACACAGATAGGCAGTTAAATGAACTCAGAAACTCAATTAAAGAACAGTATGAGCATTTTACGAAAGAGATTGAAATTTTAAAAAAGAACCAAATAGAATTTCTGGAGATTAAGAACTCAATAGAAGAAATTAAGAATGAAATAACCAGCTTAGGTAGTAGAGTTGACCAGATGGAGGAAAGAATCAGTGACATCGAAGATAGAAACCTGGAAATGACACAGATAGAAGAAGAAAGAGACTTGAGACTTAAAAGAAATGAAAGAACTCTACAAGAACTTTCTGACTCCATCAGAAAGAACAATATAAGAATAATGGGCATACCAGAAGGAGAAGAAAGAGAGAAGGAACAGAGAATATATTCAAACAAATTGTCGATGAGAACTTCCCAAATTTGTGGACAGAACTGGACCCTCGAATCCAAGAAGCAAATAGAACACCTAGTTACCTCAATCCCAACAGGCCTTCTCCAAGGCACATTGTATTGAAGCTGTCTACAATCAACGACAAAGAAGGAATCCTCAAGGCAGCCAGGGAAAAGAAGACGTTAACTTACTAAGGAAAGCCCATTAGATTATCATCAGATTTTTCAGCAGAAACTCTACAAGCCAGGAGGGAGTGGAACCAAATATTTATAAACTATTGAAAGAGAGAAATTATGAGCCAAGAATAATATATCCAGCAGAGATATCCTTTAGATATGAAGGAGGAATAGAGACCTTTCCAGACATACAGAAGCTGAGGGAATTTTCTAATACACGCCCTGCACTACAAGAAACACTAAGGGAGGTTATTCGACCACCATCAACAAGGACAATTTGTGGCAACCAAAACATAAAAGGGGAGAGAGTAAACACCTGAACCGCAATATGGGAATGGAGAATGTAAGCATGCTGAAGAAAATGGAATACTCTAAATATTAAATTTTCTTTCACATAAACATAAGAGTAAACACTCGAAAAAAATCCAAAATTGAAATTTATACTGTAATACAAGAAGAAACAAATGGAAACATCATAGAATACCACCACACAGAAATAATGGACAACAACAAAAAGCCAAAGAAACAATGGATACACCGTCTTACCAGAAAACTAAAAATAGAATGATAGTAAATACTCGCATATCAATAATCACCCTAAATGTAAATGGACTGAACTCACCAAAGTCACAGAGTAGCAGATCGGATCAAAAAACTAAACCAAACCATATGCTGTCTCCAGGAGACACATCTCAGCTACAAGGACAAGCATAGACTCAAAGTGAATGGGGGAAAATTGACACTCCAAGCAAATGGTATCCAGAGAAAATCAGGTGTAGCCATAATGATATCAGATGAAACAGACTTCAAGGTTAAAAAGATAACAAGAGACAAAGATGGACATTTCATAATGGTAAAGGGGGACTATACAACAAGAAGACATAAAAGTCATCAATATTTATGCCCCCAATCAGGGAGCACCGAAATACACCAAGCAACTACTAACAGAACTAAAGGGAGAAATTGACCAAAACACAATTATACTAGGGGACTTAAATACATCATTGACAGCTATGGATAGATCATCCAAACAGAAAATAAATAACGAAATAGTAGCCCTAAATGACACATTAGATGAAATGGACATAATTGACAGTTATAGGGCACTTCATCCTAACACATCAGACTATGCATTTTTTTCTAGTGTACATGGAACATTCTCAAAGATAGACCATATATTGGGACATAAAACTAGCCTCAGCAAATTTAAGAAGATTGAAATCATACCAAGCATATTCTCTGATCTCAAGTCTTTGAAATTGGATATCAACTAGAAAAAGAGAGCAGAAAAAACCACAATACTTGGAGATTAAACAACATACTCTTAAAGAACGACAAGGTCAAAGAGAAAATTAGAGGAGAGATCAAAAGACACATAGAAACAAATGACAATGAAAATACTTCCTACCAAAATTTTTAGGATGCAGCGAAAGCAGTTTTAAGAGGGAAATTCATATAATTACAGGCCTATCTCAAGAAACAAGAAAAATCCCAAATAAATAACCAAATAAATAACCTCACATTACACCTTAAAAAACAAGAAAAAGAAGAACGAATGAAATCCAAGGTCAGCAGAAGAAAGGAAATAATAAAAATCAGAGCAGAACTAAAGGAAATAGAGAACAAAAAGACAAGAGAAAAAATTAATGTGACAAAGAGCTGGTTCTTTGAAAAGATTAACAAAATTGACAAACCCTTGGCTAGACACACTAGGATAAAAAGAGAGAAGACACTAATTAACAAAATCAGAAATGAAAACGGGGAAGTTATCACGGACACCACAGAAATACAAAGGATCATCCAAGAATACTATGAAGGACTATATGCCTCCAAATTCAATAACCTAGAAGAAATGGACAAGTTCTTAGAAACAGATAGCCTTCCTAGGCTGAACCATGAAGAATTGGAAAGTCTAAACAGACTGATAACCAGTAATGAAATTGAATCAGTCATCCAAAACCTTCCCAAAAGCAAAGTCCGGGACCAGATGGCTTCACTAGTGAATTCTACCAAACCTTCAAAGAGGATCTAATACCAAAACTTCTGAAACTCTTCCAAAATATCGAAGAAGAGATAGTACTCCCTAACTAATTTTATGAGGCCAACATCACCCTGGTGCCAAAACCTGGTAAGGACAACAGAAAAAAAGAAAACTACAGACCAATATCTTTGATGAATACAGATGCAAAATCCTAAACAAAATTCTAGCAAATCGAATACAACAATGCATTAAAAAGATTATTCATCACGACCAAGTGGGGTTCATCCCAGGGGCACAACGATGGTTCAACATACGCAAATCCATCAATGTGATACATCACATAAACAAAATAAAGGACAAAAATCATATGATTCTATCAATTGATACAGAAAAAGCATTTGACAAGATACAACATCCATTTATGATTAAAACACTTAATAAAATAGGTATATAATGTAAATATCTTAACATAATAAAGGCCATATGTGACAAACCCTCAGCTAATCTCATCATTAACGGTGAAAACTGAAGCCTTTTGCTCTACGTTCAGGAACATGACAGGGCTGTCCCCTATCACCTCTGCTTTTCAACATAGTGTTAGAAGTCCACGCCAGAGCAATCAGGCAAGAGAAAGAAATATAAGGCATCCAAATTGGGAATGAAGAAGTGAAATTGTCACTCTTTGCAGATGACATGATGCTATACATAGAAAACCCTAAAGACTCCACCAAAAAGCTTTTAGAAGCAATCAACGAATATAGTAAAGTTGCCGGCTAAAAAAATCAATGTACAAAAGTCCATTGCATTCCTATATACTAACAATGAAATCTCAGAAAACTAAGTTAAAAGAAAAGAAAAACAAACAAACAAAAAACAAGAAAACAATTTCTTTTGCAATTGCAGCAAAAAAAACAAACAAACAAAAAAACACAACAAAAAAAAACCTACGAATAAACTTAACCAAGGATGTGAAAGACCTATATGATGAAAACTATAAGACATTTTTAAAAGAACACACAATGGGATTTATAGATGATGTAATACAGAATTGTACACCTGAAATCTATGTAATTTTACTAACAATTGTCACCCCAATAAATTTAATAAAATAAAATAAATAAAAAAAAAGAAATTGAAGAAGACACAAAGAAATGGAAAGACATACCGTGCTCATGGATTGCAAAAATCAACATAGTTAAAACGGCCATATTACCCAAAGCAATATACAGATTTAATGCAATCCCCATCAAAATCCCAATGGCATTTTTTAAAGAAATAGAACAAAAAATCATCAGATTTGTTTGGAACCAAAGAAGACCCCGAATAGCCAAAGTGATCTTAAGAAAAAAGAACATTGCTGGAGGTATCACACTTCTTGACTTTAGCTTGTACTACAGGGCAACAATAATCAAAATAGCATGGTATTGGCAGAAAAGCAGACACATAAACCAATGGAATAGAATTGAGAACCCAGAAATAAAACCACATAAATCTGGACAGATAATTTTTGACAAAGAAGCAAAAAACATACAATGGAGCAAAGACAGCCTCTTCAATAAATGGTGCTGGCAGAATTGGATAGCCACATGCAGAAGAATGAAACTGGATTGCTATCTGTCACCATGTACCAAAATTAATTCAAAATGGATCAAAGACTTAAGCATAAGACCTGACACAGTAAACTGCATAGAAGAAAACATAGGTACTAAACTTATGGACCTTGGGTTCAAAGAGCATTTTATGAATTTGACTCGAAAGGCAAGGAAGTAAAAGCTAAAATAAATGAATGGGACTATGTCAAACTTAAAAGCTTCAGCACAACAAAAGAAACCATCGAGAAAATAAAGACGCAACCAACTGAATGGGAAAAGATTTTTGCAAACAGTGCCTCCGATACGTGGCTCATATCCAAAATATACAAAGAACTCATGCAACGCAACAACAAAAAAACAAATAACCCAATTGAAAAATGGGCAAAGCACCTGAAGAGGCATTTCTCAAAAGATAACATACAAATGGCAAATAGACATATGAAAAAATGCTCAACATCACTAAGCGTCAGAGAAATGCAAATAAAAACCACAATGAGATATCACCTCACCCCAGTTAGAATGGCTATCATCAACAAGACAACCAGTAACACGTGTTGGAAAGGCTGTGGAGAAAAAGGAACCCTCATACACTGTTGGTGGGAATGCAGACTGGTGCAGCCACTATGGAAGGCAGTATGGAGGTTTCTCAAAAAATTACAAATAGAATTACCATATGACCCAGCAATCCCTCTCCTGGGTATCTACCCCAAAAATCTGAAAACATTTATACATAAAGACACATGTGCTCCATTGTTCATTGCAGCTGTATTTACGGTGCCCAAGACATGGAAACAACCAAAATGTCCTTCCATAGATGAATGGATAAAGAAGTTGTGGTATACATACACAATGGAATACTATTCGGCGGTAAGAAAAGGTGAAATAGTACCATTTGTGACAACATGAATGGATCTTGAGATTATAATGCTAAGCAAAATAAGTCAGACAGAAAAAAGCAGAGAACCATATGATTTCACCGATATGTGGTATTTGAACCCAAAACAACAAAAGAAGAAGTCAAACAAATGAGAAACAAAATCTCATAGACACAGGCAATAGTTTAGTGGTTACCAGAGGGTAAGGAGAGTGGGGGGTGGGAGATGAGGGTAAGGGGGATCATATATATGGTGATGGAAGAAGAACTGACTCTGGGTGGTGAACACGCAATGTGATTTATAGATGATGTAATACAGAATTGTACACCTGAAATCTATGTAATTTTACTGACAATTGTCACCCCAATAAATTTTAATTAAAAAAAATAACCATAATACACAATTCTTTTATGAATTATAATTTATAAACATTATCATTCTTAATTTCAACAACATACATTATATGTGTGTGTATATATATATATATATATATATATATATATATCAAGTAATTCTGCAAGAATTTTTTGTTCTTGGCTAATTTAGTGCATAGAATTTGATGGGTGTGAAATTTTATTTGGGGCTGTTTCATTTTCTCACATACTATTATAATCTTATGGATTTCTATAATTATTACTTAGCATAAATTTATCTAATGTCTAATTTATTTAAACACTGAAATCCAACTTATGCATACTGAGCACACTCTCTATATTCACTAAAGGAGGCATTCATAGAAGCACAAGTATGAGGACCCTGCCTCCAAGGAGTTTAAATAATAGAAAGTGATAAGAATACATTATTATAAAATGTATGCTTTATGCAACAGTAAATATGAAAAAGACAGAGAGGTGTCTGAACTCCATTTCTGAAAATGGAGGGTCTGGAATTGGGTAGCATTCTCTCCTGGCTCTGGACAATGGACAACCAGAAAATAAAATTGAAACCTTTGGCAGTTGTAAAAAAGAAAATATGGGAAAGCTAAGGCAAAAGTTCCTATCAGGTAAATACAGTATAAATAGGCTCTGAAACAAAGAAATAGAAACAGAGAACAGGGTAGAAAAATGTCAAGTATTTTGGAAAAGATATTCAGGAGGAAGGAGATGCAGAGATATTTTATGAAAATAGTATGAAAGAACATAAGACCTTTGGCTGCAATTCTAATAATTAAAATCAAAATTATTTTCTACAAATTTCTCAGTAGTTTGCTAAATGAGAGCTGTTAAGAAGAGTAACATGTTTAATAATTGCAAAAATTATTTAAGTCTATGAAAATGCAGTTCTTCATAGATTTCATTAATGTAATCACATTTAAGAAGTCAGTAATAAAAAATTAATTTTATACCATTAACAAATATGTACGTTTTGTTAACATGACTTGCACATGCATTTCTTTCTTATATCAATGTGTCATTCAAAATTGCATCATGTATGGTATGTCAATTTTTGTTTTAAAAATATATATATATTTGTAAAATTTTTATTAAATGTATTGGGGTGACATTGGTTAGTAAAATTACATAGATTACAAGTGTACAATCCTATAATGCATTATCTATATATCACATTCTGTGTTCACCACCCAGAGGCAGTTCTTCCATCACCATAAATTTGACCCTTTTTTCCCTCTTCTACCACCCACTCCCCTCTTACCTTATTATATTCTCTGTGAAAGCTAGTCCTTGCTAACCTTAAAGGTGTATCTCAAAAATGATCTCTATTAAATGGGCCTCCGATTTTCCTATAGTTCACTTCTTTAAGTTCAGTTTAATCATACTTATATATATATTCATACAAATATTTTTGAATAACATTTTAAAACCAAGATTTGTAAATAAATGTTTTAGCATTCTCCCGGAGTTTAACCACACGCCTTAGACACGGTAGACCTATGTTGCAGTATCAATGAGGGCATCAATCATCTGGATGTATAAGCAAAGACAATACTGTGTGAACTTGGCCTAAATCAACGACAGTGATGAGGGGCAGTATAGATTTTCAAGAATAAAAGTAAAGTTCAACAATATCTTGGTACTGGGTGACGAATCTTACTGGACAATTTCATTTTATTTCAGAGCAAAGAGTGTTTCTGAATAGCAAATATGAACTGGAAACTAGAAATAGGTCTTCTTAAAGATAGGGACCTCCAGAGAGATTTGAATGCGTAAAGCCCTCTCCTTTCTTCATCGGAGTCATTTGATTACTTTCGAAGTTAATAAACCAAGAGATACGTTCCCTCTCTCTCCCTTGGAATAGATTTACTTAATAAATAATCTCTCTCTTCTCTCTCTCCCCCCCACCCCCCGTTTCACAGGGAGGGCAGATGTGCCTGATATATATCTATATCTATATCTATATCTATATCTATATCTATATCTATATCTATATCTATATCTATATCTATATCTCCTAAATTGTGTGGTTCCACCCGTGTGTGTGTGTGTGTGTGTGTGTGTGTGTGTGTCTTTTCTTACCGAGGTCTGCTTTTTTTAATCAAAATTTATAGGGGAGAAAATGTTCAACAAAAACACATAGGTTTCAAGTGTACAGTTCTATCACGCATCATCTATGTGTTCACCACCTGTAAGAAAAGATAAAGTACTGCCATTTATGACAACATGGATGGATTTTGAGATTATTATGCTAAGTGAAATAAGTCAGAGAGAAAAAGTTGAGAACCATATGACTTCACTCATATGTGGGATATAAAACTGAAGGAAACACAGGAACAAGACAAACAAAGGAATAAAAACTTATACAGACAACAGTTTAGTGGTTACCAGAAGGTAAGGGGGGAGGGGGGTGGTAGATGAGGGCAAATGGGGTCAAATATACGGTGATGGAAGGAGAAATGTGGTTCCACGCTTATGATACAACTCCCCTGCATGTGCAGGAAACATCTAATCCGTATTTGGGTTATTCTGTGGGAATTTGGGTACTAAGATGATGCTGTAGAGGCTGTTTTTTCTATGAGTAATAACACAGTATGTGTCCCTGTGTGTCAATATACATATATAAAATGATGTCAGGATACTTTGTGAGCTTCCATGCAGGTTAATCTCAAAGTATTCACAGTTGCTAACTTTTCAGTCTGGTAGCAAGGATTAGATACTGTCAGCGATATACCCACTGGAAGAGGTACACAGTGGATCTGTGGGTCCACTGACTCAGGGAGGCCCATGGGATTCAGTGAAATGTAGACTAATATGGTGCATTGGACAATATGTAGTCTTCAGCTTTTTGCCTGCTAATGACAATGATTTGGAGAGTGGTTTCAAATTGAATACTGGGAAGTAGAATTGAAACAAGTGTCAAACAAAAATGGCATTGTAAGTTAAACAGGCAAGGGAGACTTTATTAGACTATTGTAATGGAGGATCCAAATTAAACAACTCTACTGAAAATACAGGACGGTATTTAAGCTCTGGGGTGAGCAGGTGGAGAAATACTGGAGGTTGTTAGGATGGAGGTTGGTCCTTGTGATTGGGCCATTTGTGTTTGCTAATTGGCACTGATTGGAGTTAGGCACCTACCCTCCCATAAAGACTGGGAGAGAGGGCATTATGCTCCTTAATAATTATATCTGGAACAGTTGGTTCCCAGGTCTTTGAGGAAAACATTCCTGGGTTGTAAAAGTGATAAGACGCCAGGAGAAGATTTTCTGTATTTCAAAAGGGCAGAGATAGTGTTTGTAGTTGTCAGGCGGGACGGCCTGCGGGGTCTCTGCTCCCACTCCCCATACAAAAACACAGGATATGGTGAGGCCAAAAAGGAACACACAAGGAGCCATAGACAGGGGAGTCATACCACTATATTCTCTCTGGCGGCACTATACTCTCACTGGAGGCTGGATTCACACAGTCCGCAAACCGCCATCCACGTTTGCCAGCCCAGCCGCCATCTTCTTGCTAGCCCCCATTCTTCTCCCTCTTTTCGTAGCCACAGCAGTTATATTGTGGCCAATGGCTCACTGGTTACAGCTGACGGCCAACTAGCCACAGCTGATGGCCATGCAATCACAGTTGGCCATTTACTACCTGAGCCAGCACCTGTCTATGTGAGGCCGAGAGCCTGGAAACTACTCTCTGGGGCTCCGCCCCCACACTCCACCCCTACAGGCTCTCGCCTCACAATCTACGCGACAAGCGTCTTCCGCGAGGGGACCTATGCGAGGAGCCTGGGGGTGAATGCAATATACACAGCCAGGCTCTCTGGGCACAGCCAGGGTTTCTCAGGGCACCACCAGTGCTTCTGGGCACGGCCAGACTTCCTGGACTTCTTAGGGTACCACCTGTCTTCCCGGACACAGCCAGGGTTTCTCAGGGCACCACCAGTACTCCTGGGCACTGCCAGACTTCCTGGACTTCTTAGGGTACCACCTGTCTTCCCGGACACAGCCAGGGTTTCTCAGGGCACCACCAGTACTCCTGGGCACAGCCAGACTTCCTGGACTTCTTAGGGTACCACTAGTTTCCCCGGGCACAGCTAGGATTTCTTAGGGCACTGCCACTTTCTCTGGGAACAGCCACACTTCCTGGACACAGCCAGGGCTCTCAGGGCACTGCCACTCTCTCTGGGAATAGCCCGACTTCCTGGGCACAGCCAGGGTACCTTCAGGGCTCAGCCAGACTTCCTGGACTCAGCCAGGGCTCTCAGGACACTGCCACTCTCTCTGGGAACAGCCCGACTTCCTGGGCACAGCCAGGGTATCTTCAGGGCTCAGCCAGACTTCCTGGACTCAGCCAGGGCTCTCAAGGCACTGCCACTCTCTCTGTGCCTCTCAGGGTACCCTGCTGGAACAACAGCGACTCACAATCAAGGTGCTTACATATTCTCAATGGCGGCCAGTCAAGAGACAAAAGCAAATATCCCCCAGTTCCACTAACAACAGTTCCCAAACAAACAGTCAAGCGGTCCATTAAATTAGGGATGGAAGGCAATTCCCCATAGTCCATAGTCATTCACCAGGGCTGTCCTGGGGTGAGGGATGACCTTGACCTCACCCTCATCTCCCACGGAGGACTCAGCAAGCGTTACCTCCTGGGACTACAAGTCCTGCATCCGGGCTGCCTGAGCAGGAACTTCCCCGGCCCACAGGGCTGCAACGACCTTCGCTTTCTCCGGCCTGTGCTGGTTGGGGAACCGTCCACATCTTTCCACCTCTCCACGGGGCTCCATCTCTCCGGCAGCTGCATGGCTTTTCCTGTGCTGGTGGGAGAACCGTCCACGTCCTCCCACCCCTCCACGGGGTCCAGCTCTCCGGCAGCTGCTCCTCCTGGTCTTCCTCAGACTGGGTGTTCATACACACAAACTGCTCCACCGTCCTTTGGAGAGCTTTGGCCGGCACCGTACCCTGCTCGCTGCGCCATTTGTCAGGCGGGACGGCCTGCGGGGTCTCTGCTCCCACTCCCCATACAAAAACACAGGATATGGTGAGGCCAAAAAGGAACACACAAGGAGCCATAGATAGGGGAGTCATACCACTATATTCTCTCTGGCGGCACTATACTCTCACTGGAGGCTGGATTCACACAGTCCGCAAACCGCCATCCACGTTTGCCAGCCCAGCCGCCATCTTCTTGCTAGCCCCCATTCTTCTCCCTCTTTTCGTAGCCACAGCAGTTATATTGTGGCCAATGGCTCACTGGTTACAGCTGACGGCCAACTAGCCACAGCTGATGGCCATGCAATCACACAGTTGGCCATTTACTACCTGAGCCAGCACCTGTCTATGTGAGGCCGAGAGCCTGGAAACTACTCTCTGGGGCTCCGCCCCCACAGTAGTTTAGAGGTTTCTAAAGCAAATGCTCTAATAAAAGGGAGTTCAGGGGCCTATAGTCAAGAAGAAACAGGGAATGTTTAGTCAAGCAGAGGGGAATAATAAAGTTGTCTTGGTCACAAGCAGTCCACATGGTTTCCTTTTTTTTTTTTTTTCCTCTCTCCTCAAGGAAGGAAAAGAAAAAAATCCCGGGGTTCCTAAAGTTAATATAAGGCTTTGGGCTTCTGAAGTTTTATAGGCGTTCCTAAAGTTCATATAAGAGACCTCAGTGGATGACCTTCGTTCCTGAAAATCCTAAGTATAGCACTTCTAGATACTTCTGCATATTGACATCATGAAAACGAAGAATGCCACCTCACCAATACTATAGACAAACAAGACCAATGGGACGGATTCCCCCGGGTAGCTCCTGACAAAACGAGGATTAGACTCAATTACTCGGACTGAACTAGGAACCTTAAGGCTTACCAACCCACTGAGATGCCGTATTGGAAGCACCGCCAAATTATACCCTTTTTTGACAATCATGCCACATAAGGGTCCTAACATTGTAAACAATAATTGTTGCCAGAGACAACATGTGTGCCCACTAGCTTATAATTCTTGTTTACAGGCCTGGTATTATCTTGGCTTCCTCTAAAAAAAATGTCATGACTTGCAGCTTAGGGGTAGTTATAGACTGTTTACGGAATCACCATTGGTAATTCATATATCACTCAGATGACTGCAGAGTTCGCTCCAAAATGAGGTTTCCTTCAGTTACTAAGATGACCTTCTTAGACAGATAACTAACTCATTATGTAGGCATACTGCGTGGGCAGTTTTACTACTTTGGTAGTTGGTGAGATACGTAAGATGGTATAAAGTATGTCTGTAACTTTACCCAAAATGATTGACGACACTTTCTTGATGCTGGAAGACATTCGAGTTAGCTTCAGCTCGCTGGCCAGGGTTCCTTCCCATGGATGGCAGAATTCCCACAGACTTCCTTCTTGAAGGTTAAGGCAGAAACTACTAATATATGATGTTGAATCTGGACTAATGCATTAAAACAGGTGGAAGACTCAGCACGAAAAATTAAGAAGACACCTGACTTTTCAATAGTTTATGTGATTCCTTTGGCTGGTTAGGTCCAGGGCCCTGGGGATCACGGCTGAGGTCATCACTGGAAGTTGTCATTCTGATGCCCTGATTCCTGCTGACAGTGCTGTAAGCCCTACGCAAACATACTGAATGGATTCCACACTAGCCAGTGTAGATGAATCAGAGGCTGGTGGAGTGGTAGATGCATGGGAAATTCACCAAGGATTTGAACCAGGTGGAAAGCAGGAGTAAAGCTGTTGAGAATCAAATCACCTTGAGTACTTTCACTTTTCTGCCTGGTCCAGTTCTTTGAAGCAAAGGCACGTGTCGGAACAGCAAACACACAAGATAGCATTTCTGTCAAGTTAGAAACCTCTGAAAATATTGGAAACATAAGCATGTCTCCTGCTCCTTCCTGGACTTGAGTGTACATCCTAAGGTAG
Source organism: Rhinolophus sinicus (assembly GCF_036562045.2). Lineage (NCBI taxonomy): Eukaryota > Metazoa > Chordata > Mammalia > Chiroptera > Rhinolophidae > Rhinolophus > Rhinolophus sinicus. Next base: position 74,093,525 of record NC_133760.1, read on the forward strand.
TAAACCAAGAAATGTCTTTCTCCTCATCCCCAGAGGACCGTGGCTTAGTGAGTCATCTCTCTTACTTTCTAGAAGGTGAAACGATCACATGTGTCAGCAGTCTACGAAGCTCAGAGTCTTCCAAGATTTGGTTAGGCGACATACTGTCTTTATTTGGGGTGCCCTGTGGGAACTGGGCCATGCAGAAGGTGCACTAAGTTACTACTCTGGCTGCTCTTTGTGCTGTGAGTAAGAAATGGCCTGTGGTGTCTTGATTACGTGAGAGTGTAAAACATGGGCTAGCAAACTCATTAGCTTGCAAGTTGGGCAAAATCAGTCACTTCACAGTTTCTGATTCAGTTCTTGGAAATGTAGATGCACTGCCATTTTGAGACTTGACTGAAGTCCATTTTATTTTGTGGACGATTGTGGAAAGGAACACTGAATGCCAAGCTCTACAGTGCTGTTATCCAAGGATATAAACAAATTGTAGAGAAACAGTAACATGTATTTTCCTATATTGTTAGTGAAAGATGGCATAGAGACACAATAAACTATTAATACTGATATTCACATGTATATTTTCATTCAGATGTGGGATCTGCCTATAGAGGAAATTCTGTTTCAAATTATGTTCATTTATTAGTGTGTCAAGTCCTGCACAAGAGCTGTGGGAAACGAGAAGGGCGGCACAGGGTAAGAAAGACAGTAGTCAGGAATAGAGTACAAGCAGGGCCAAGGAACTCAAGCCTCAAGGACTGCGCCCTGAATCGGGTCAACACATAGCTTTTATTGGTTAACAAATGAGGAAGTAAAGCTTATTAATCTCAATATGTGTGAATTATGTGCCTGCTGGCTGTCTTTCTGAAAGTCCCCCCAGCATGTACTGTGCCTTCACACATGCATAACTCCAGGGGATCCATTAAAGGAGGGACTGATATTATTCCATCGGGTCTCAGTTTGCTGAGAAATCCCCTCAAGGGAGCTTTATCGATATCTTTCCATCGGGCCTCAGTTTGCTGTATGACTCCCTTGTGAAATCCTGGGAAGAGCACGGGGGAACAAATGGTTTGACAGCTGTAAGGCAACACTAGTGTTTGTTCTAGGCTAATTTATATATATATATAATTATGCTGTGTTTCTGTGAAGCTGATTTTCATCATATTTATAAGTTCCCAAAATGTGTTCACAGGTATGCTACCATTCTCATTCTCACTTTTTATCAGGTATGGCAGGGAGTGAAGAAACAAATATATAAGAGAGGGCATTTTTGACTGAAGTTGCTTAGAGACTACCCACTGAGTAGTCTTTCTTAATTCTGATATAATTCACAAAATAAATTAGAAAATAACAATAGATTAACTGGAAGTAGGTGTTATTTCAAAAACAAATCAGTTATTATAACTGTCAAGATGCATTTAACCAGTGATTTGATTCAAAAGGACCACTGGTGTTAAAAGCAACTGTTGCTTTCACAAAATCCAATATTCTATTATGAAATATCCTCTGATTATATGTAGCACCATGCCCTCCCAAATAAAATCTCATATCTGTGTATGTGTAAAATGTAGTTTTTATTCTTTTTTTCTCCAGGTTCGTATGCCTCCTCCCCTCTTTAGATGGTCACAAATCACTTGTTCCTCTAATTACTCATAGCTTTTCTATCTTACTTCCTTCATTGTCCTCATCTCTGTTTTGTGCAACATACCACAATGTAAATGCTTTCATGTTGTTATTCATTGTAATAACACACCTTTTCATGGACAAGTTTTAAGGATCTATACACTAGACATTAGTCACTAATGGGAAGTCTCAGGTGACCAGACAGGCTGATCTCAAATTAAAATGACAATTCAGAATGTCTTCACTTGACTGACACTAGAAATACAATCAGTGGGATTTAATTTTTCATGGCTGGAAAGAAGGCATACACACTTATAACTGACATACAGTAAGAATCAAAGTTAGTTACTTTATTGCCATACTATATGGAATGCACACCTTATTAACTAGCAGAAATCAAATTACAAAGATGACATTACATATTAGAAATTTCTCTTAGAGAGTATGTTTATGTAAATAAAACATAGTAGAGACATAATTCCTCCATATAGTGGAGAAATGGCTGATTTAGAACAGCATTTTAATTTTTTATACTCTTTATGCTTGGCAAAAGCAAATTCTCTCATTATCCAGATGGTTCTCCACATTTCACATAAGATGAATATTGAATAAAAAGGCAAAATGTCTGTCAGACTGTAGTCCCGGATCTTTGGACTCATGAGATAATTCTGAAGCATCTGAACTGTGTAAGCAAACTTAAACATGGTTTGATTGCTAGGATGATATTTCTCATTACACGTTTGCTTTACCCTTCACGTCAATTATTGTGATTTTTATTTTTTAGCAAACTTTCATTACTGACATAATGTCAGATGGTTACAGGAGGCAAGAGGGGGAAGAAAAGAGATACATATTATTTACATTTGAATTACCCAAGGCTATACAAATCTATGTTGCTCCAAACTGAGAATCTGTTACACCAAGTTGTAATTATTTACAGAGATTAAAATGCAACTATAAAGAAGAATTGACAAATTTTATTCCATGTTATCATGTAGGAACAAATTGCATATTCTAAATTAAGCTATTATATTAAAACATTAGTGAACATAATGCTTCTCAATTCTTAATTTAAATATTCTCTAATTATATTAAAAGTCCAATTCTCTTTCATGGAAAAATAAGATGTGTAATTGGTATGCACTTAATGGAATTTCTATTAAGTTTCATTTTCAAAGCTGATATGAAATGTTCAACTTATTACTGAAACTTAAGCTCAGCTAAGACTGAGTAGAAATGATAGCATGCTGTATGCTTTGGAGTACTTATGCTCTATTATTTCCTGAGGCATGTACTTGCATACATATGCATAGAAACAGCATGGAGGAAGAGATATTGACAGTATGGTTAGTTTAAGTTTAGGATTTCTTGTCATGTTTTCTGTGTTTCTGCATGCAGTGGATTTTGGAAATGATTTATGAGTCATGTGCAAGATTGCTTAGTGTTGAAATTACCTCTGCAAAAATTCACAGTCTGGCTTGTTTGCTGTTACTGACAGAATTTGTGGGTTCAGGTTTGTTATATAAAGGTAATTAAATATCACTCACTGAAGTTTTTGTAATACTTTTAACATTTAAAAAGGATCTTATCATTGTTTAGTTTCTATGTTAGATTAATTCTTTGTAAGTACGAAAAATATCCCTATTCTTATAAGTAAAACAATGTGTGGTAGTTGGAGGTTGATGATATCTTTAAACATCTTTTCAAATCAGGACATAATTTTGAGGTTTCTGGTTAATTGAGGAATCACAGGGAGAGACCTAATATTTCCTGGTAGATAGCATATTTTCTGAATTTCCCTCTGGGAAAGAAAGATATCTTTCACTGACTTCCGTTCATTTTCTCAATGGCTTATTTTTCTATATGGATGGTATTCAATTACATAAATACTATAATTTTATTCTGTATTAAGATATCACTTTACTATTGAATCTGCAAGAAGTAAGCCAACAAATAATTTTAAAATATTAATGTTTTTGTTTGCAATTCACCTGAGAAGAAGTTGCGTTCTCGAAGTCAAGAACTATATCTAAGAGGAAACGTCTAAATGCAATGCTCACAGAAAATCATTCTCCTTTGGTCTAAAGTGTCCAGCTGTCTAGAAGATAATGTAATAGAGGCTAGATGTTAGAATGGCAATTTACATCAAGAAAAAGGCCAATATATAGGAAAAAAATGCACATGAAATATATTTGCATGGTTGTGCTATCACACTAGGGAACTGGCTGAAGATAACTCAGGTAATGAATGGGAGAGACAGACATTACAATCCCAGGAAATAATTGGATATGTTAAAACAACATACATATCTGCATTTTAAAGACTTTTTATTTTAGAGTTCCATTTCCTCTGCATTTATTCATTCAATTATTAAACAAATATTCATTCAGTCCTCTTACATAAAAGACTCTATTCTAGAAACTGTAAATGCATCAAGAAACAAAATAGACAAAACTCCTTGCTTTTATGCATAGTTTCTGATTATAACTACATTCTAAACTTTTGCAAACTCTTCCAGTTGTGCTAGTTGAATTAGAAGAGTTTATTTTTCTTCTTTTTTTCCTCTCCATATTTGGAAGGGAGAGTGGAATGATAATCACAGATGTAAACAAAGGAAGAGAAGGGATATATGGGAAAAAATTGGCCAGCTACTTTTTTCTTGCTTAGCAAAATTTTTTTTCCCAGTTAAAAACCTTAGAAATTCTGGATATTGATTAATAATGCAGATTTTTTATTTTGTTCCTGGAGATTACGTTTGGTTACTAATTCATGTATTGCTCCATTAGGAATCTCCTCCTTTTCTCCAAGCATTAACTGACTAGGGCTTTCATACAATATCAACGTACATAACAAAGAATGTGTAAAGAAAATATCTAGTGGTTTTCCAATACATAGTTTTTGTTGTTGAGCTTGAATCATCTCCAGTTTGGCCTGATTTTCTGATACAGTAGTTGTTTTGTGAAAATTATATCATGTGTTTGGCTGGTGTATCTGCTATATCACATAGAGTCCATGGCAGAGCTCTAGGTACATAGTCATCTGTAAATATTTATATGGTCTTACTACTCCCAATTACCCACTGATACTTACAATGATTATTCCATGATTATTCTGAATGATATGATGGTGTATTAGACATCTATTACCACAAACTTAGTTGCCTAAACAACATCCAGGTATTAGCTCACAGTTCTGTCACTCAAAAGAAGTCCAGGCACAGCATCACTGGATTCTCTCTTCTCAAGGTCTCACAAGGCTAAAATCAAGGCATAACGCAGGCTGCTCACTCAGCTGCACACTCCTTTAGAGCTCAGGGGCTTCCAAGTTTATTGATTTTGACCAAATTTATTTTCTTGTGGTTGTTGGACTTGGGTTCCCATTTCCTTGCCTGCTGTCAGCCAGGGGCAGCTCTTAGCAATGAAAGGCCACCTACATTCCTTCTCACATGACTTTTTCATCCTTAAAGGCAGCAATGGAGAATTTTCATGCCAAGTTCCTCTATAATGTAGAATGTCTTTCATTAGAAATATCTCCACCATTTTTAAGGGTTCAATCGGTCAGGTCCACATAGGGTAATCTCCCTTTTTAAAAAGTCAACTACACCATATAATGTAATCTGGTCATGGAGTGGCTATCCTATCATAGTCACAATTATTAAGTACCATAAGTGTGTGTATATTGGTGGCAGGAATCGTGGGCCCATCTTAGAATTCTGCCTTAGAATTCAACATCTCTAATTAAGCTTTAAAGTTAAACTCATCTGTGCTCCCATAGAGTGCTTATGGATCAAGACATGTAATTTGTTTTTTATGTTTTATGTGTAATACTTTTGTAAACATATGGAAAAAGGGGGATACATTTTTTGCTTTTGAGGAGCTATCATTGTAATGTAACTTTATTTCATTTGAGTGCGATTTAGAATCCCACCCTTTCTCTTGCATCCACTGTGAAAGTGTAAGTCATAATGTGCGCCTTTCATTGGCCATCCCAAGGAAACACCTAACAAACTGAGATAAAGAGTTGTTTAAAAAAAATGACTTTCCTGGTGTCATCAATTTGACTAGTGGATATAAAAAGAGTTGAACCAAAGGGTCCCGAACCACAGTTTCATGTTTTCCAATACTAGATGCCAAATTACTTTTTAAAATTAAAAACAAAATAAAAAAAACCAATAATTAGAAATGCTTGACATTACTTCTAACTTATTAAAAATCAATATAATAATGTTCAAATTCTACTTAGAGATAAAAAATACAAGCAGGTCCATAAATCTAAATATAATTTAGGATTGCATGTTTGCTAAGATTTGGACAGCATTTTGAAAGTTATTTTAAGTACACATTTGGATAATCTGATCAATAATCCACAAAAAGGATTTATTAAATTTTGCATATGTATATCTAAATCACAATCCATGTTATTGGGGTTTATATTCAAATTAGGGGTTTAGGTATAATTTAGGATCATAAACAAACTCATTGATTTTTTTTCAACAAATGTATCTTTAGAGCTTGGTATCTGCTAAAAATGTACTTCGTTATGTGGAGGGGGCTAGAAGGAGGGAACGAAGAGAGGAAAGTAAAAAATACTGTGAAAAAGTGGAGGGGTCATAGAAGGAAAAGAAAGAAAAAAGCACAGAGAAATTAATTGAGGAATTAAGATGACCAATGAAAACACCAGCATTGGAAAAATGGGAAGAGGAGGAGAGACTGGACTAAAAGACTAGTAGGATTCAAATAAGTAAACTCCTTTTTGGCTCAGCCATTCTTTAGCATGAGCATATTGCCTTGAGGTGACAAGATGTCTGGGCCTTTGGCATCACATGTGTATATCACAGAGATGAAAGAAGACCCAAAGGGCCTATGAGTGGATGTTGATATTTGGGTAACCATGCAATAACTTTATCTTGCATCTCACTGGCAAAAAACAGTGATACATTACCACTCGTAACTGTGAGGTAAAGTGGTAACTGTTAGCTGGTACACTGTCATATCTTCCTCCATATCTCTAAAACCAGGGCTCTGTCAGTAAGAAATAAATAGTAAGAAAAGAAGACAGTGAGTAGGGAAACACTGATATCTGACCCAGAAAAGTGAAGATGCAAATATTTGGGAAATGTTGGTATAAGGAAGGGAAATTCCTATTTGAAGGCCTCCATTTATTCAATTTTAAAGGAAGATCCAATGCTGAGACTCAGAGGAGAGCTGGTAGGTAGAAGTTGAAGACACTGGAGAAGGTTTGTTTATGAGGATAGTGAAAAGGCTTGTCCGACAGTTACAAGGAAGTAGGTACATTTGAAGATCATGAATCTTTAGTGACATTAACAAGAATTAAGTAATTTTTCTAGTGCTTAGTAACTTAGGTGTTAACAAAGAAAGACGTCCATTTGGATTAACTCAGGGTTGGTATTAAGGCGTTAAAACTACCGAGGAAATAATAGTTTAATTGATGTACCATGGAAAGTAAATAAGGTAACAGGGGAGCAATACCCAATAGGGCTACGAAAGGAAGAGAGGAGATATGGTAATGCTGTAGTTTTCAAATAATGAAAAAAAATAATTATGTTGTGAAATATTGAGTTGTGAAAACTGTAAGGGCAGATAGGTAAGGTCAGATTTTGAAATACATTTCTGATTTCAGCAGTGTACCGTGTTTCCCCGAAAATAAGACCTTGCCAGACCATCAGCTCTAATGCATCTTTTGGAACAAAAAATAATATAATACCAAGTATTATAGTATACTATATTAGGATGGGTATGATATTATATTATTATATTATATTGTTATATTATATTGTTATATTATATTATATTATATTATATTATATTATATTATATTATATTATAGACCTGGTCTTATATTATAGTAAAATAAGACTGGGTCTTACATTAATTTTTGTTCCAAAAGATGCATTAGAGCTGATGGTCCAGCTAGGTCTTACTTTCGGGGAAAAACAGTAGTAATGATAGTGTTAATATGAGATAGAGAGACATAATGTTGATAAACAACTCAAGATTTGAGGTCTTAGAGACTGAATAGGTGAACAATCTAAGAGACTGGGTTATTGGATGAATCACAGATATGGACTATGAATGTATGAAAGACAATTACATTAACCTACTTGGAAGAGAAGAGGAAAACTGTAAGTCAGTTCCCAAACCATCAATAAATGAAAGAGAATAGACAGAAGTGGCCTGAAAACTGAAAGTCTTAGCGTACAGAATAGGACTTGCCTTCAGACAATGAGATGATACCCTAGAAAACGTAGATAGCAGCACAATAATAGTCCCAGTAAAAAGGAAGTGTATATGGTGATAGAAGGAGAACTGACTGTGTGGTGAGCACACAATGCAATATATAGATGATATATTAGAGAATGTACACTTGAAACCTATATAATTTTACTAACCAATGTCACCCCAATAAACTTAATGAAAAATCAAAAGAAAGAAAGAAAGAAAGAAAGAAAGAAAGAAAGAAAGAAAGAAAGAAAGAAAGAAAGAAAGAAAGAAAAGAAAGCAGAGGCACCAAGAATGTAAGACACCAACATCACTGTAAGCTGACAGGACATTTCTGACTCATACGATTTTCTGCATATAAGAGAACTTCAATAAAGATGCTGGAAATATGAGTGCAGAATCAAGAGCACATTTGTTAGTGTGAAAAGGACAAAATCTGTTGATAATTTCTGAAGCTGGGCTATGGAAACAAGGCTAACTCTAGGAGAGAATGAGGTGTGTATAGAGCACTGTAATCCAGATTCTTTCCATGTCTATGTGAATTCTACACATTTAGTGTTTGTTACAAGGATGTTATAATAATATGTATTAAAATTTTATATCATTTGACTTCTAATAATGATGGTGTCACTTGTTTGCACTAACTACTCACATAAAATCATGAAATATTGTAAAACATATTACACTGAAACTTAAAAAGGAGAAATCTACTCTTAAACTAGAACTGCAACACTTTATGCCTCTGGGCACCTCCCAATGTGCACACTATTCTGAAGGCAAAAAACTTTACCCTTCCAAAACTAAATTAAAAATTAATCAGAGGCATCAAAGTCAATCTAAAATGATAAATTTAGGAATAATTTAAAAAGCATCATCACAAATGAGGGATAGGTAAGATTTCTTTAGTAGAATGTATAAAAATATTTACAAAAAAAAAAAAGAAAAAGAAAATTAGATTTCAATCAAATTTGAGAAGTCTGTCCATCAAAAGACACCATTAACAAAGTTAGTAGGATTGGCACATACTGGGAGAAAGTACCCTCCCAAACATATAGTTTAAGGAGGAATTATATCTCTTAAACTCAATAACATGATACATTAAGTAATTAAAAATGAGAAAACTACTTTAAAAGGGAAAATATACCAATGGTCAATAAGCCCATAAAAAATGCTGACAATCATTAATCATCAGGAAATATAAAGTATATTGACAACATGCACGGGAATGGCTAATATACAAATGCAAAAAAGTTAATAACAAATGTTTGTGAGGATGTTGGAACAAATGGAACTTTCATACAACCCTGTTGAGACTAAAATTACATAGTCCTTTTGATAAAATAAAAAAATATATATATGGCACTTTCTTATAAAGTTAAATATGCACCTACTCTTTGATCCAGCAAATTCATTTTTAATTCTATATGCAAAAGAAAATTAAAAATGTATGTTTAAGGAAGATATCTACAATAATGTTCATATCTGTTTTATTCATAATATTCTGAAACAGAAAATTTAATGTCTATTATCAGGAGAATGGATAAACAAATCGTGACATATTTGTATAATAGAATATGGTAGCAAAAAAACATAATAAACTATTGATACACAAAACATGAATAAATCCCATGGACATTTTGCTGAAAAAAGAAAAAACTAACCATTATATAATACATAATTTGATTCAATTTATGTGAAGTTTTGGAACAGCAAAAGTAATGCAACATTAAAAAGAAAACCAGGACAGTGGATTTTCACTGTATGCTGGATTGAGTAAGAATTGACGTGAGAAATTTTGAGGAGATGTAAATACTCCATATCATGACAAGGGTATGTTGTCTAGAATTATGAGCATTTGTCAAATACGTATAGATAAGAGTCACATATTTCAGATACGTATATTAACAAAGTAATTATACTAATATAGTAATAATAACAATTGACTGGAGGTGTGCAGGTATAGATTGCAAAAAATGGAAAATTGTTGATAATTGTTGGACCTGTAATTATGGATATAAGAAGATTACTACATTATCCTCTTAAATTTGAATGTTTAAATTTTTCATAAAAAAGTAAAACATCTATTGATATCAGTAAGTAGATTTGTATTGCTTTTCATATTCGGAGAAAAATAAAGCCAAAAATATAGAACTGTACATTGAATTTAATTGTATTAAAGAGTTTAAAATTAGGTATGGTTTGGTGGGAATCCTTATCCTAATTTGGGGTGCCAATGGATCAAGTAATTGTAAATATCCAGGGACTCATTTTAAGTGAAGACTTGGATTGGAAAAATAAGTCAGTGTCATAGTTTGAAATATAAATGTTCATATTAGTAATACGACTTCCAGACATGAGGTGACGCAAAAATAAGAATTGCACAAGAATAGAAGGCTAGAGAGCTGCACGCACGATGTTGAAGAAGGTTTTATTTTGCGATCTGGAATAACTGAAATCAGAGAGAATTTACTGGTGAAGAATTGGAAAAGGAAAGCACAGTGACTAACAGGGAAGAAAAGTCTTCAAAAGAGATAAACGGGATCAAATATATGGTTGAAGGAAAGTAAATACTCATAGGAGGACACTGGATTTTCCTACTGTGAAGTGATTATCATTTTAAAATCCAATTTCAGTAAAATTTAGGTGGCAGAAGCCAGTTTCCAAAGAGTTTAAGCAAGTAGAAGGTTTAACCCTCTAAGAGATTGGCTGACCACAGAAAAGCATAAAATATGTTATATGTAATAGAATAGAGCACATAATATATTGTGAAATTCATTTTGTGAAAATAAATAGTAATAAGATGTTATTTATTGATTTTGTTGTCCATTATAACAAAACAACATTGAAATAATTACTAGTATTTTAAGTTACCATCAATCACCTCAAAGACTCAGCTTAATGAGTATGAGCTGATGTGTATTTAAGTTTTTCCTTTTTCATTTTTTTTTAGCTTTGAAAGATTCTCACTAGCTCAAAAATAGGAGTAGCATTGACCTTTCCAATGAGTAGATTTTTAGTAAATGAGATAAATTCTCTTAAAAGAGAATTAAAAGATTAAAGAACAACACCAAAAAAACCTTTAAAAAGCAGTTGTAGAAATGTTTTTACTTTATTTTAGTATGAAAAATAGGCCATTATTTAAAAATAAATGAAAAATATGAGGTAAAATTCGCTTTTATTTAAAAACAAACAATGAACATCTATCACACAACCTAATTGGCAATGTATTTATCTGGGTAATTTTTAAAAAACTATTTAAAACATTAAAATATTTATTTGTTTTTACATGACACTTATCTTATTAGGGAGACCACTTCAGTGCAGGTGCCTGACCACTGCGCTGTACGCCTGAAGCTGAAGCTGAATAATAATGTATGTCAACTATAATTTAATATATATATACCGTATTTCCTGGAAAATAAGACCTAGCTGGAGGATCAACTCTAATACGTCTTTTGGAACAAAAATTAATGTAAGACCCGGTATTAAATTATATTAAAATAAAACCTTGGTCTTATATTAATTTTTGCTCCAAAAGACACATTAGAGCTGAAGGTCCGGCTAGGTCTTATTTTCAGGGAAACACAGATGTGCAATACAGCATAAGGAATAGAGTCAGTGGAACTATAACAACTGTATACGATGTCAGGGGGTAGTAGATTGGGGGAGGGGGTTATCACTTTGTGAGGGATATAATGTTAAACTATTACAGTGTTTTGTACCCCTGAAACTAAAAAAAAAAGAGACAATAAATAAATACAAATGTAATGATCCTCATTCTGATAAGAACAATACATTTATATGATCAATTGATTTTTGAGGGAGACACTGACACATTTTAGTTAAGAAAGGAAAATCTCTTCAGTAAATTGTGCTGAAAGTACTGAGTACATTATTAAAAAAAAATGAACCTCAGTACTTATATCGCCATCATACTTCACACAAAACTGACTCAAATTGGATAATAGACACAAGTATAAAATGTCAGACTAATAATTCTAGAAGAAAATATAAGATAATTGTACCAACTTAGCATAGGCAAGTTTTTCTTAGGCTAAAAAAGCAATGGCAGAAAAGAAAACAATAAGTTTAATAAAATGGGCTACATAGAAATATTTGTTCAGTAAAAGACAATATTCAGAAAACGAACATGCAAACTATTTGCTTGGAGAAATTACTTACATCTATCTGCAAAGGAAGCATATGTAGATTATGCAAAATGAAAATGAAAATTAGAAAGACAAAATTTATTGAAATACGCACAATACTTGAACAGACACTGACAAAGGTAGATATACAAATGGTCAACAAGTTCATGAAAATATGTTCAATATTAAGTTTCAGATTCAGCTTCAAAATGTAAAGAGTGTGAAGGCTGTCATTCCCATCCTGACACGGAATCTGGAGAGATCGGTGACTATGGAGGTCTCGGCTGAGATCTGCTTACCTGGAGCAAAAGCCACTAGAGCCATCAAGTAAATGGTAACCCTGATGAATTGCTGGAGGCATAGTCTACTGTTTGATAGTTAGAAATTCTTAGGGGGCCTATTTTTAGGGAAGTACAACTTCATGAACTACAACAGGATCTCATGTTGAAAAGCAAAAACAACAACAACAACAACAACAATAACAAATAAAACAAAAAACAAACAAAAAACTCTTTTGTTTCTGTCAGGATGGGTGAAAACTAACCATTTAAAAATATGCCCAGAGTATACGCCAGAGTAAAGGCTTCTTTGGCAGGGCAAAAGACTTTGCCACACGTTATCCAACCTAACAGTAAATAGCTAGGTACAACTCTAATAACATATATACAGGAACTATTTGCAGGAAGTTAGAAACGACGTTAAAATAAATTTTGTTAAAAATCAGATTAATTCGAGATATATTCTATGTTCGTTGATTGGAAGACTCAATGTTAATGTTAAACTTTAATTCTTCTCCACTTGATCTATAGATTCAACACAACCCACATGAAAATACCACCAAGTTACCCTTTTGGATTTTGACGAACTGATTCTAAATCTGTATGGGAAGGCGAAAGACTCAGAATATCCTATGCAATACTAAAGAAGAAGCACCAAAGTGGAGGACTGACTACCCATTTTAAGATTTATTATAAATCTAAGATGATCAGGGTAGTATGGTATTGGAACAACACAGACACATAGCTCAATGCAACAGTATACTGAGCCCAGAAAGAGACCCATGCAAACATATTCAACTGATCTTTCACAAAGGAACAAGGGCCATTAAATGAAGAAATTGTCTTTTTTTTTAATATGCTAGAATAATTGTCTAAAAAAGGGTGAAAAAATAAAGTCTATATACATACTTACGTCTTTCATAAAAAGGAACTCAAAATGAGCCACTGACCTAAATATAAATTTAGTGCTATAAAACATCTAGTAAAAAACAAAGGAGAAAAATCTATGTGACTTTGGGTTTGGTGATAAGTTTTAGATACAATAGCTATAATATAATCCATGAAAGAAAAACTGATACATTAGATTTTAGTAAAAAGTTAGCAATCTAGTGAAAGACACATTTGAGTCTAAAAAGACAAGCGAAAAAGTGGGAGAAAATATTTGTAAAATACATATCTGATGAAGAAATTATATACAAAGTATAGAATGAATTATTAAACTCAAGAATAAGAAAATAAATAACCCAATTAAAAAATGGGCAAAAGATCTGAACATACACCTCACAAAAGAAAATATAAAAATGACAATCACATAAAATGATGATCAACATTTGGATGGCCAACATTTAATTGGAAATTAAAATAATATGTCACTACACATTCCTGTTAGAATAGTTGGGAAAAAAAAAGAAACCCTGAAAATTCAAAACACTGGCAAGGATACTGAGCAACAAGACTCTCATTCTTTGCTGATGAAAATGCAAATGGATACAGCAGTCAAACTAGAATTATTTGGCAGTTTCTTATAAAGCTAAACATAGGCTTAGCATACAATCCAAACGATCATACTCCTAGGTATTTTCTAATTCATTTGAAAACTTATGTTTACACACACAAAATCTGCATATGAATATACAAAGAAGATTTATTCACAATTGCCCAAAACTAGAAATAACAAATATGTTTTTTTCAATAAGTGAATTGTTAAGTTGTATTATACCATACAAAGGAATATCACTCAGTGATAAAAAGATACAAGCTATCGAGCCACGAAAAGTCATGTATAAATATGAAATACATATTCTAAAGTGAAATAAGCAAGCTTGAAAATGTGTGATTCTAATACTATACAATTTCGGAAAAATAAAAACTAGAGAGACAATAAAATAATCAGTGGTTGCCAAGAGTGAGGGGCAGGATAAACAGATGAAGCAAAATATTTTTATAGAGTAGTAAAATTACTCTCTCTTATATTATAATGGTGGGCACATGGCGTCACACATTTGCCAAAAGGCACATAGAACACTACAGCACAGAGACTGAACATAAATGCATGCAAAATTAAGGACAGGTTAGGAGATTCCAGGACTGAATTCAGACTGTGAGGAGAAGGTTGGGATCCTGGAACAGAAGAGGGGTGCTAGGCAAAAACTAAGAAATTACGAATAATGCATGCACTTGAATAATAATGTGGCAGTATTTATTTGTTAATTGTAACAAATACCACATGGATGTACAATGTAGGAGAAATTGGGTGCAGCGTGTAGGGGAACTCTATGCTGTCTTCACAATTTTTCTGTAAATATAAAATTGTTCTAAAATAAAGCATTTATTAAAAAATACATTCAACATCATTAGTCTTTTAGGAAATGAAAACCAAAACCAGTAGAATGGCTAAAATTGAAAAGCCTCACAATGTCAAGTGATAGCACGTATGGAGGGCAAACTGAGCTTACATATATTGTTGACTGCAGGATCAAACTTGAAATGACTTTGGAAAACAGTTCGACAAACTTATAAAGTTAAAAATTCACTTAGCATGTGTGACCTAGCAAATTGACTCCTAAGCATTTATCCCAAAGAGATGGTATTGTCATGAATAGTCTTACATATGTGTTTTAAGCTTCTTTAAAATTCCTAATAGCCCTAAACTAGGAACGATGGACATGCCTACTAACCAGAAGGACGAACAAATCAAATTGTGTAATATTCATAAAAGGAACACTACTCAAAAACAAAAAGGAACAAACTGTTGGTAACAACACAAATCAATGTTACAAACTTTAGCAGAGACAAATAACAAAACAGGGCCAGAATAATATATTCTGCATGCCTCTATTTACTTGAAATTGTAAAAATGGCAAAACTATTCTATCATGATAGAAATGAGGTTATTTGTTGCCTGGGGCTAACTGTGGGTAGGGAAAGGGTATTGACTTACTAAGGGCCCAAGAGAGCTGTCTGAGGAGAGAGAGATATTCTTACACTGATTGGGGTGGTAGTTATACGGGTGTATGTGAAAGTCATGGACTTATCCACTTAAAACATGTGCATTAAAGGAATCATTTTACAATAAAATTTATTTTAAAATTTGAAGGGAAAAGTGTAAAAAAAATACTATCACCTGAGTTTTTTGTATTTTGACATCTTCATTACTTTCATCCTACAACTTTTATGGAATATTTGTTTCAGATTACAATGGTATATTGATTTTATTTCAAATTTATTCAAGGGATCATTTGTTTCTTTTGCATACCAACTATTGTATAGCTAATATATGTATTCGGGTACATTATTCAGAAGAATGAAAACAAATACTAAAACCTCTGATGTCTTACACATATGATGTCATACATACATAGGATGAAAGGCTGTATAATTATTAAATGACCTTTTTTTCAGTAAGAATAATGTATTTTGTTCTATAAACAGCTGCAGAATGGATTGAAATCAAATCTCCTCTAATCTTCTTTCTGCAATTCTGACTGGAGTTCCTATGTTTGCTGTGTTTGACTACTGCAGAAAATGTGTTTGGAGACTAAAATAAGTCTCATCTCTAAAAAAATAATTTTATATCTATTGAAAGTCTCTATTTGATCACTCCAGTTTGTTTTCCCTGAAATCTAAACCCTAAGGGTATTCAGAGCCTAGAAAATTGGAGTTTGAAGTTTAATCTGTGAGCATTAACTTGCAAGTTTATTTTGTATTTTAAATAGGTGATTTAAAATTGCATCAAATTGACATATTTTAACACCAAAGTTCCTTACATTACATAGTATTTATTCCGTAAATATTTTGTAATTACATTATGTGTTACAAAAATGTGGGAGAAGGAAGAATTAAGAATGACACCTAAGCCTTTGTTTTTATTCTTCCCTTGAATAGCTGAAAAATGATGCAATTCGGTAAGACAGGTTTTTGAAGATGAAGGGAAAGTGTTAGAAGAAGGTTGAAGCAACTTATGTATATCAAATTGATATCTTTATTTTACAGTTGTGGTCCTAAGAGATTGAGAATATTCCTGAGGCTATACAATTATTCACTGAGAGTTTTAAGAGGTAAAAAAATGTTACATCTGTTGCTCTTTCACCTTTATTCTCAGTGGACACTTGCAACCACAATTGTTACTGCATCCAATCCACAGAGATTCTGATCCAGCACTTTGGGGATAAAGTTCAAATATGTGTTTTCAAATAGAATAGAAAAAAAAATGTTGGCAATTTTGGTGTGCTCACCACGTTTAGAATGACTGCACTGTACTATGTAAAATTATCCAACATATGGGTCTTTAAGTATTTCTTAAAATAAATGTATTTAATATTAAATTGACTTTCATTCTGTAAGAAAACTTGGATCTTTCATCATATTTGGCTCTTTTTCCATTTAAATAACATCCTCAAATGATTTAAAGATTACTGTAAAATCAGAAACATAACTCTTCTATGTTATCAAACCATATCCAATTTTCTCAGTCCTACTATCATTTACACATAGAAAAATATGCATTTCTTACGGTAGAATGAAATACGAAATGTGGTCTCTAATATTCCCTTTATATTGCCCTGAAAATGAAGGTGAAAGATATTAGCAAAAACAGAATTCATTTTGTAGAATAAAGGAGAAATTGGAAATACAACATTTGACTTTAATAATGAATAATTCTGGTGATAAAAATAAATCCATTTGAGAATCTGTTCTTTTTTTTTTTTAAGTCAGAGATACTTTGGTTGCAGGAAAAGTACTTCAATTAATCTGGCTCATATAAAAAGAGGAAGAAGAGGTCTCAGGAATAATAAAGTAAAGGTAATAAAATGAATGTAGCCAGGTCCTGTGTTATGCAAACAGCAGTGGGAACAGATGGGTTAAAATTCCTGGCTGCCTAGGCAATTGTAATCAATCAAAATTTCTCTCTTGTTTCTTTCCACACCAGCCTGCTCTCCACTTTTTTATTGCCTGTCTGTACCAGTTTTCTCAGTTTCCTCATCTTGCGAACAGTTTCCTGTGACCTCCCAGCCCCAATTCAACATTACATACGGTGCTTCATGGGTGTTACTATCTAAAGCCTACTTAAGTTTTTGGGTGATGTACAATTAGTGGAGCACTGTGTGTAGAAGAAGAGATGCAGTTAGTATTTCCTCACAGAAAAAGGACGCATCCTATGTTACTCAGCTTGGGCGGTCATTACAAAATACCATAGACTGGGTGGCTGAAAGATTGAAATGACTATCTCTGCCCAATTCTGGATGTTAGAAGACTAAAGTCAAGGTCCAACTGAATCAGTTGCTTATGGCTTTCTGCCTTCAGGCTCTGTCCTCACATGGCCTTTCCTCAGCGAGAGAGAGAGAGAGAGAGAGAGAGAGAGAGAGAGAGAGAGCATGAGCGCGCCAGTGAGCTCTGATGTCCCTTCTTATAAAGACACGAATCCTCACAGCTCCATTTAACCTGAATTACTTCCTTCCAGGACCTAGCTCCAAATACTTAGGTCAAAATGCTACTGGCAGAGAAAGGGCTGGTTAAATCAATCTGATCTGTAGATGAATTCAGTTTTAGTTCTGTTGTCAGTTTAGATTAGCTTCATTAAGGGCTTCAGGTACTTTGAGTATCGGATTGGGATTTTCCCTTCAGTACAACTTGGGATCTTAGCCCTGTAAAAGCTCTAGCATTGTCTTGTGACTTACAGTCCAGGGAGCAGCTTTTCAAAATTGCTTTACAGCAAATCTGCTTACAGACCACACACCAGACTGTTGGGAGACTGAACCAAAAGTCTGTGCAAACCAGTCCCGCCCCTGCATCTCAGAAGATGAGAGGAGGGCATCCTCATTGGGCTGGTTGAATGCTGAGGTGCCTTAGAGACATTTTCCGCAGCCATCCCTCATTGACCCCAGCCTTAATCATCTGCTCTGTGCTTCTGAAGGCTTGCGGTATCTTACAGGAATTTTTCATAGGTCTTTTGCCCACTGTCTGCTTTTGGAGGACCATTGACTTGTTCTTAGTGAAGGCCTGGAGGACTCTGGAAAGGTTTATCTCATCTCTCTTGCCCTGCTCCAGTCTCTAGAATACTAACCCAGGCATTTAGCCAAGGCCTGGAGAAAAATTTGCTGGCTGGATATTGACTATCACGTGGCTTGGGCTGTCGACTTGGGGTCTCATCCATAATGCAGCTCACATGAAGTCATCATGTGCTCATTGAAAGATTGAAAGTTGCCACCCTTTCTAAAAGAGCCCTCCTTTCTTTACCACTCCATCAGGGGAGAAAATAACCATGGTCTCTTTCCTCCTATGAAGAGATGGGTTTTAAAATTATACCCTGAGTTAATCAAGTTGTTCTCTTGGTTATGGTGGCAGCAATTGTCTCCAACGTCTTTCTGTATCCTACCCAGAAGCAGAAGTGGTTTGACTGACTTTGGCAGAATTAACAAACTATTTCTTCAATGACTGTATTTCAGACAAGCTTGAAATATAAATTAAAGAAAACTTTAAAAGAAACACTAAACCTATGATCTATGAACTTCTCTCTGTGTATGTGTATTTAGTCAAATTTAGCTTAAATGTTTTAAATAAAACGAAGAGAAAAATAAGTTCTTGAAATTTTCTTATAACTCTGTAAGAACTTAATTTTTAATTCCAAGTTATAAAGGAAAATGCATTTTTAAATTCAATTTTGCCTAATGTATACCAAAACATTTGGATCAAAGATGGGTAGGTGGGGGCAGAATTGGGAATATCAGAAATATAATAGAACATAAAATATGAGAGTTCTTTAAAAAAAAACACTACACAATATTGTAAAACATATGCCATCATATTATACCCTACTCTGCCCTTTATTCTTTCTTATAGTCTTAGTTTTGTTGGGTTCTCCCAGGTCTGATAATTCACCCTGAATCTGTGATCGGCTACTATGTACACATACCAAAACAAACAGGTGGAGAACAAATTACTAGAAAATATTAACCAGCATGTCCTGCATATTAGTAACAACATTCATTTTCCTACTTTCTAAATAATCCTTATACAGTAAGTGATCAATAATAAATATAACTGGGATTTAGCATGTGAGGAAATGGTAAAAAAATAAATGTCTAATTTAACTTTTAAATAGTGAGCATTGTAAAACCTTTAGAGGTCATTAGTGGCATAATTAAACTATACATTACAGAAAGTGACACCAATTACTTGTCACTATTGACCAGGCCTAGACAAACTTAGGAAATCTGATCATTATAATTATATGAAATATCACGGGATTACGAAAATGAAATTCATGCTTCTAAGTAAACTCTTTTGATAGAATATATTTGAGCCGAAGGTGAGAAGCATCTAAGTGAGGTAATATTTTATGTTAAAATGACATGTACAAGTGAACAAAAATAATGGTTAATATAGACTATATTTCTTATCAGAATATAGGGACTATGAGTATTTATAATATTTTTAAGGCAAATTAAATATTGTAAACAAGCTCACCTGTTTTACAGGTGGGTATATGAAATTACAAGATGCCATTAAAATGTGTATCAAATGAATCACTTTTCCTGAGGGGTTAGAGTAAATCTTCCTGAGAAAGTGACTTTCATTATAATTTACAAAACATTGGAGTTTGCCAAGTAGAAATGATAGATAGATAGACAGATAGATAGATAGATAACAAGAACACTAAGAGATCTGGAATCCTGGAAGGGATTTAATACTAAAAGATTCATAGAACACCAGTACAATGAGGAGGAATAGGGGGAAATGAGTCTAGAAGTTGGAAAAGTAGACAGCTAGAGGTCAATTCGGGTTTTTAATTTTATTTTAAAACAAAATAAATTTGTTTCAAGGAATGTGTTTAACATGCTTCAATCACAACTGCATTAAAATATTAATCTGTTTGTTCACTGAAGATGGCATTAGAATGGGGCACGAGTACTAATATGGAGACCAATCAGGAAGCTATGGAATTGGTCCGTAT
The DNA here is from genome assembly GCF_036562045.2 of Rhinolophus sinicus. Taxonomy (NCBI): domain Eukaryota; kingdom Metazoa; phylum Chordata; class Mammalia; order Chiroptera; family Rhinolophidae; genus Rhinolophus; species Rhinolophus sinicus. Next base: position 74,113,746 of record NC_133760.1, read on the forward strand.
TTAACCATAATTCGCATCAGCCCCTCTCTCAAACTTCAGCTATGATTGATTTGGACCTTTAACTGTCTCTTTAACATGTTCATTTCCACCACATTAATCCAAGATACCTTTGTATCTCACCTGAATTATTACAATAGTCCTTAACTTATTTCCCAACATCCAATCTTGCCATTCACTAATGCATTTCTTGTACTTGCAGCTGGAGGATTTTTTATTTTTTGAAACAAATACAGTTATATCAAGCCCCTATTTTTATCTTTTAGTGATTATCTTCCAATCCTTAACATGGCTTACCAGAACATGTAAGATCTGGCACCTGTCCCTTTCACTGGTTTCATCTCATGCTGCTCTATACCTTCTCTAAGCACCTCCTACCTTTTCATTTATCAACAATACACCATGCTCTTTTCTAGTTTGGAGTCACTGTAAATGTACATTTTTCTGCCTGAAATGCTTTTCATATCTCTCCTATGCCCATGATAGTTCATTCTTACTTATTCTTCAAATAGATTTGATAGTTGAGAAGTAATAGTTAATGAGTGTTTCCATTTTTGAAAATAAAATCCCCTGCTTCAATATTCAACTGAATATTATTGTGGTTTCTTGTTTCAGCCTAAAAATCAAGATGACATAGATCATGTCGTTCTTTTTTCACTTCAGTCTTACTAGAATAAAGGTAAGTGTTCAATAAGTATTGATTGAGTGGATGGATTAGGGCATGAATAAACAGATAAATGAATGAGTGAACACATTTTATCCAGTTAAATTCAGTTGCTTGGAACCGCAAGCCAAGAATGTCAGTGTTTGGTTTCATTCATTGTTTTTGTTTTGCTAGTTCCTCTAACAGATAGTCATACGGTAGTTCATATGGTATATCTACAAGTCCAACTCTAGACATGTAATCACCACATGAATTCATAAATTGCCAAAATATCTCTTTCATTCTAGTTGTATGTGCAGTTACACTAAGAATAATAAAATAATAATATTTTATTGAATGCCACTTTGCCAAATGCTAAATGCTTTATATTGGTCAAGAAAAATCTTCTCAACATAATTTTCAGACATACACATCTTTAAACACTTGGATAATTCACAATTTGTGAAGGAGAAATCCCCACTACCTTCCTTTGTTGTTTTTTAAGTTTAGGTGAATATTATAGTTTTTGTATAGATATATCTTTTCCATAGCAAGGTGAATTCTTCCTGCCAGACTCAGGGTCATGCAATCACTATCCTACCTTGTATTGAAACCTGCAAAATATCATGGGAGGTTTTCTGAAGGGGAGAGGAAAACTGGCTTTGTTTTGTTTTGTTTTAATGAGTATGACATAGCTGGCTTTTCTAAACCTAGAACTTTCCAAGTTAATCATGACCACTACAAGAGTGGAATAAACTTTGAGAAGTGGGGAATAAACTTGGAGAGGTTGTTGAATGGGGTCTGAAAACACTGCTTGGGAATATGGCAGCAGGAGGAACTAAGTGACTGAAATCAGGCACATGGAATAAGAAACTATGGATCTGAAAATGAAAGTTGAATATTGCATTAAAGTCAAGTAACAGGCAAGAAAAAGTCAGAAATAGAGTGAATTGTAAATTAGATGACTAGCAACAAAATGACTGGGGAATTTAGTTGCAAGGAGGAACTAATTCTGACGCTGCAGCCCATCCATCTTCTCTGCCATCTCTCTTTGGTATTGATCATTGTGAGCTAAGGAGCAAGGGAGAAATGTCCATTAGGGGCCTATATGTCTGGAAGTGATACAAAATGCCTGTCCTGATTGAGGGAAATTGAGAATCAGTTCCCACATTTATCACTGAGCTAGAGTTAGTTTCTACATTTTTAATAACTTAGAATATTTTAATCATTAAAATCTTTGTTCTTGTTTAAAAATAATGATGATTTTTGTTATATATTATGTGTCCCAGTTATTTCTTCTCCAATTAAACAAAAATCTCAATGTAGAAAAATAAATTTGGGGTTAAAAATTGTATTCAGGAAGATGATTTAAATCAAGATCAAATGGCATTGATAATTAATCATTTTAGCAAATTACTTTAGATGAATTGATATAATTTGGATTAGTAATGATGAAGTGATTACACATAAGCGTAATAGCCTCAGTTCTTCCTTGTATGTTGCCCTTTCCTCTATGTTCACATTTATAGTTAAATTAAATAATTTTCTGGTGTGAATAATTTAATGTTGGTTATCTGCTCTTGTATGCAGCAGTGTACATAAGAGTAAAGTAGAAATAAATAAATTAAATAATTGAAATATTTCAAAGTTCAAAAAGTGTCAAAAGGGAAAATTATCATTACCTCAGTTCTGAATTGTTTTTCTTATTTGATTAAGACAATACAACACAAGAATATAGAAAGGAATTATTATTAATTTGTAATTATTATCAGTAAAATATATTCATGCCTTTTAAAATTTGTTAATGCAATAGAAATGTGGCTCTCTTAAGAAAATACCATGTGTCCTCTATCTTGAGAAGCTACGGGCATTTTCCTGTTAAACATGTCGAGATCCTCAATTTGTATGACCCAAGTGCCAGATATATATACCCCTATAGGACACAGTGTTTGTCTCACATTTGCAACTTGGCACTCACTCCTCTATAGATTATTTCTTCATCATACTCCCTATGATGGTTTTATGAGTCAACTTGACTGAGCAATGTGGATGCCCAGATGTTTGCTTATTCTGGGTATGTCTGTAAGGATGTTTCTGGATTACAATAACATTTAAATCAGTAGACTGAGTAAAGCAGATTGTTCTCTCTAATGTGTGTGGCCCTCATCCAACCAGCTGAAGGCCTGAGTTGAAAAAAACCTGGCCTTTCTGTGAGTAGGAGGGATCTCTTCCTGCCTGACTGCCTAGAGCTGTGATACCAGTGTTTTCCTGTATTCTGACTCAACTGAATCATCTCTTCCTGGGTCTCAAGCCTGCCAGCCTTCAGACTGGGACTACACCATAGGTTCTACTGGATATATACAGTTGAATGCAGATCTCGGGCCTAGTCAGCCTCCATAATCATGTGAGCCAATTCCTTACAATATTCTCTCTCTCTCTCTCTCTCTCTCTCTCTCTCTCTCTCTCTCTCTCTCTCTCTCGGTAGTTTCTTGCTTTAAAACAACAAAGTACAAACCATTTTTATCTCTTCAGAATAACAATTGCCTTCCCACTGGATTTCGTCTGATCCTGTAATTTATCCCTCAGACTAACAAATGATCCGTGTGATGTATTATTCCTCCAGTCTTGAATTATTAAGTCTAGACTGACACAACAGGGAAACTTTTTCAGGGAAGTTTGAGGTGAACAATGGAATAAGGATGACAGTCCCTTCTGAGATCTCCCCAGTGATGTGAGAGCCAGAATGATCTTGCCTTCTGGTAACCCAGTGCATAAATAGTAAATGAGACCACTTCCCAAAAGGGGAGGACATTCATTTTGAGAGAAAATTAAACCTAGATATTTTATTATTAAAGGCAAAAAATGAGCATAATTTGATAGTAGGCTGCCCACAACAGTTCTGGATTTACAGTATTATGTAGAGCAGGGTCAATTCAGAAGCTGCTCCTGCCACATTGCCTAAATACGCCTTTAATTGTAGCAATGGTTCTCACGCTTGCCTGCCCATTAGAATGAATAAGAAAATGTAAAAAAGAGAAAGGATTGAGATAGAGAGGCACTCCAAGACATATGGGGTATGCTTACTATACAACAGGAATGTCTAGGGTGAGATCTGAACATCGGAAATCTCTTCCAGCTCCCCCATGTGCATTTTCATATATCAATAAAATTAAGAACTCTTGGTCAAATTTAGCTTCCAGGAGCTAAAAAGAATCTTTCAAATAAAAATGACGCAAAACCCAAGAGGAACATTGACATCACATTGCGAAAACATTATAAGTACAACTTATTAACACACAAGGAGGAGAAGAAAGGGCAGGAGAACACCTTAAATACCAAATGCTACCCTTCCTATCATTCCAATATGTGAGCATATGTTCTGGAGTGAGTGTGAGAGGGGAGGAATGGTTAGTGTTCCTTCAGCAGGACTGAGTTCCCACAAGCCTCTCCTAAGTGGGCTTATCAGAACACGGAGAGGGAATATTTCAATTAATATGTAAATGTCTTGTCTTAAGACATGGTTTCTAAACTTAAGCCAACTGCCTTTCTGGTGTTCAGCCAGTGAAGTAAAAATCTGTCCCAATGATGGAGAAAAAACTTCCACGGGATGGATTATTTTTCGTTGTGATACATTTCTGAAGGATGCTGATTACATGCAGTGGGATGCCACTGGTACCTAAACTAATCTAACGTGTGCAGAAGGTAAGACTCTACTGTTTTTCTCTAGGTCAGGCCAAGTCATATTCTTAGGTGGGGATTTTTATCACTTCTTATTTAGGTTGAAGGAAGGTAACATATCTTTAATATGCTGTACAAGCAAAACTCAGGGAAGTGAAGTTAAACTCATAATTCATTAGCTTTCTCTTTTCTTTATACTACAAATACCTACAAATTTAAAGCAGAAAATTACAGAATTATTATTGCATTTGTTAGTAAGCTGTTACAAATGATGTTTTGGCCTAAACTCAAATGTTCGCACAGTTTTTCAGTCATATTACAAAGCACAAATGGATGTGATAATTTTGATATCACCAGTGGGTCAAGTTTTTGTTTTAGGAAATCTTCTGTGGTATACAACTTGTACATTATCTCAGCAGTGATATCCAAGGTTGCCCCAGACCAATAAACTGCTAAAGAATTCACTGATATGGCAAGCCCCTAAACATTCACGGAATTTAATGTTCCATATTCTGGTATACAAGTGTCTTCTTAAGTCATTGAGGTATATGCAACCCTTCCTTGTTCCTACTTCCAATTAATATGAGCTCATCAATACAGTGAATCAACTTGATGTTCCACAAAATGTCACAGCAACCAGGATTCCCACAGACTATATTGTTTTAGAAGTTAAAAAAAATAACAGTCTGGAGATAAGAGAGTGACTGAGAACTTGTGCATTTCTCATGTAAATGTAGATTGCTTTAAATCTTCCTCATTCATGGGGATTGGGAATAATTATTTTGCCAGTTCAACAATCTTATACCAAATATTAGAAATATATAAAGATAAAATTAGTACCACATAAGCTGAAATTAGGACAACCTCATGGTAAATTGACAATATGTTGATAGCTCATATTCACACTCCATATCCCATCCTCCTCTTCCTCCCAGAGGTCAATGGCTACAGATTACATCAGTGCAGTAGAATAATAATAATAATCTATATAATATATTACATATATTAATATATTATACATAGTACAACTTTATAATACTAATACAGTATAGCAGATACCATATATAGTTAATATTCTATAATAATATTCTACATAGTTAATATTCTATACTATACTATACTATAGTTTCATAATGTTGCTAGTCTTACCATGTCCTTGATAAGATTCAAGTGTTAAAGTTGTCACACCCAATTTTATTTATCTAATAATGAAAGTGTAATCTCTTTCTAGGCCAGAATTTCTGTCTCAGCAGAACTTGCTAGATAATTCTTTGTTGTGACGAGCTGTCCTGTACAGGATAGAAGGTAGAGAGCAGTCCTGAACTCCACTCACTAGATCTCTGAAGCTCCATTACACACCCACTCCCTCGCCATACACACAGACAGAATCTTAATGATATTTACAAGTCTCCAAATTTTGCCCTGCCTTACACCAGTCCCTTCCCAGTATTTTGAGTTTTGTTAGACAACCAGTCTCTCTATTTTGGCTGATGCTACTTTCATTTGTGTTTTTGTCATTTCACATAAAAAAGCTCCACTTCTACAGTGATTTTCCATGCACTATCAGAACTGTATCATCTAAGGATAGTATTTAAGACAAGGATGCCAGAAAAAAAAAATGTCTATGAAGAGCACAGGAACAAAGCACTTTACACAACACATCAAACCTAAATGTCAAGGGGGAAAATCTCAATTATAAGGGGAAGAGGCCCAAGATCTCAAGCCAAAGAATCCATGAGAATGAGGTGAGTAAGGATAATGGTCACTTAGCTATTTTTGTTAAGACCCACACACATAAATAAATGAACCCTTCCCTCAGTTGAGACCACAATCCCATCCAACATCTTGGTTACAGCCTGTGGTAGACCAAACTACAGGCATAGTCAGGCTCCTGACTCACAGAAACTGTAAAATAACAAATGCGTGTTGTTCTGATCTGCTAATTTTGTGGCAACATTATTACGTGGTAATAGATAACTTACACATATTTGTTATAGTGCAGACATGGCATCCTATGGCTTAGGGAGATTGGATATTATCTTATAAGACTGGCTCACACACTGGCCAGTGGCCAGAGGACACACCTTTCACCACAGCTGTGATGGAGCCCAAGTGTTCTTGAAGGGCTCTTTCTATAGTGCCTCTTCAGTGTGGGTGAGATATCATAGGGGAAATTCTACCACTGAACTGAAGTATCTAAATATGAAGGGGAGGATGGGACCATGCAGTGATGGGATAAGTGAAGGAATTTAAATCACCAAAGACAAAACAAGATTACCATCAGCACCGGTTATGTGATGAAAAGCAGAATCATAACCATGGTCTAATCTGTACAAACAGAAAAATTCTAGGTCCAATGGACAGCAGTCTGACATGAACCTCCCAAACCAGGAGTCACAGCCCCTCAACCAATCCACAGGCTTGAGTCAGTTTACATACCCAGACACTGAAGAATAAAATGTAAGCATAGTCCCCTTGGGGAAGGCCTCTGTTATAATGCCAACAATTATACTACTTTTAATCTTTCTTGTAGCCTTCCTAAGACACACCTATGGACATTTAATAGGATCACTGTGCATCATATTTTTGCGTAATGCTCAAAAATCATGATCATGCTCAAGACTCTGGCTTCCAATTGACAGAAATTATTGGCAAACAAACACAGTGCTGTGGTCCAATAATGCAGAGTAGGAATGTATGGAGGTCAGGAAATCCAATCCACTTTTAGTGCAAGTCCATCTTCTAGAGGGCTCAATGAGTCCCCAGACCCACCTTGTGCTTACTTTTCCTGTTCTGGAACACATTATCAGAATAAACATACTGAGCATGCAGCAGAATCAACACATGTCTGTATTTCAGCAATAATATTACCACAAATTTATGGCTTAAAACTATTTTGAGTTCAGTATCTCACAAATTTCTGTGAGTCTGGTGTGTAGGCATCACTTAGCAGAGTTCTCTGCAAGATAGCAATCTAAGACTCATCAGGGCTGGGTTCTCCTCAGAAGCTCTACTGAGAAGAATCCCTTCCAAACTCACAATGGTTGACAGCGTTCATTTCCAGGTGTCCAGACTGAAGGCCTTGTTTTCTTGTTGGATATCAACTGAAGGCTGCCCTCAGTTCCTTGCCCTGTGGCCCTCTCTATGCAGCAGCATATAACATGACAACTTGCTTTATCAAGGGATTAGCAGGTGAGAATAAAACATTAAGAGTTTAAGCCTTGGCCTCAAGATCTTGGATCCACTCCTTTTGATTCTCAAAAGGGTTGAGGTTTTTTGGTTTTTTTCAACTAACTCCAAAGGTGATCCTAATATATAGATGAATGATAGGTAGGATTTATGTTGAAGAAGGGATACAGAACATTTTAAGCAGCCTATAGTGGGTGGCAGTTTGGGGAGACTAAACAACGTGGGAATTGATATCACTGGCTTGTCCAGAAACAAATCAATGTGGAACACAGGTATCTTACTACGCGCTAACTAGACAAGGACAAGATTGGTTATATATGTTAGTGCTTAGCTCTGGAAGATCTTATATGCCTGTATAAGCCGTTTGTGAATTTTGTCCCACAATTATTATGGAGCCAGTATATTTGAGCAAATAATAATATGAAATAATGACTGGATATGAATATCATAAATAGTTAATAAATCATAGGTACATATAGTAATAATACTATTACAGAAAATATGCTCAAGTTTCTTCCTGAATGATTTTGAGTTAGCTATAGACTCAAATCATCCTGGTAAATTGTTTTTTTTACCGTTTTCAATGTTAATATGTTCCCCAAAATACAACTTCAATGCAAATAGATTAAAAGTATACAGGTTCTATTTGTGACTAGGTTTGTAATTCTTCTTTTTAATGGGCCCTTTCTATTGTTGAATTGAGATAATGATTCCATTAACCTATCGAATATGTAATTCAGTGGAAAATAGCTCTTATCAATTGATTGTGAAAAGTGTACTGAGAAGCTGTTCAACAGTCACAGATTAAATAGAATGAGATCCATTTCTTTTGGCATGACTTCAAACAATTGTACCTGACATGTCTGCCAACTAATGTCAACATGGTGTGTTTAAAAATGAAGAACAGATTTTTGTGCATAAAACATAGTTTTTGGTACTTAGTATATAAAGAAAATAAATCAAGCATCCCTCTTCAATATTTAACATTTGTCATTCTGGAGATGCCTTAAGTTTTTGTCAGATTCATCCGTATTTAAGATTTATCATCGATGCTATCTTCTTGTATTTCACTATGAAAGCATCTAGTAAAGGAATTCATTTGTCAGCACTGAGGTACCAATGTGGAAAAATGAACTAAAAGATAACATATGGCTCTTACCATGACTAATATAAGCAATAAAGTTGAACTAAAACTCGGAAATATTTCTATGGTCCTGAAAATGTTTATGGCACATGATGACTCCCTCAGAAATAGTTTAAAAAGATAAATATTGAAAGAAGTTACTTCTCATTTGTTAATAACAGAATAAAACTTTAGTCAAATTATCCAAATCATGAAAATCAAGAAAGTGAAAATAGACAACGAAATATTTTGTTTTGAAGGTGATCTTTACTCAGTCTACTGATTCAAATGATAATCTCTTCGAGAAACACTCTCAAGACATACCCAGAAATAACATTTTACCAGCTATCTGGGCATCCTTTAGCTCAGTCAAGTTGCCACATAAAATCAACCATCACAAATATTATGATTTTTTATTAGGATTTGACGTTAAAGCGATAGCTATTTATTGCAAATACATTAATTTACCCTGTTTCCACTAGGCTCGTTATTGCACTATTGGGGCACTTAACTTTGGTTCTCTCTATTGTGGCTCCAGGAAATGTAATCATTATTATCCTCACATCCAGTACAGTATCACTAACATTTATTGGTCACGTATAATGTGCACCAGAGTAGTTGCCTTCTCAACTTAATTTTAATGTTTTTAACCCTCTATTCTATATTGTAAGCCAGTCCAGAGTTAGCAAAATGTGCTACTTATCTTTGTATCATCAGTTTAAATGTGTAGAGAGTAGAAAACTGGGTTATGATTTCTGGGTGATGATTATGATTGTTGTTTATATCCAACATATTTGCACAAAACCAGAAGGCTGCTTTCTATATTTGATCCTTTTAAAAGAACAATAAGACCACTGGCAAAAAGACTAGTGCTATACCCTGGCACAGATTCTACATTTTTTTTAAATTTAATAAACTTTGTATTTAGATAGTTTGAGGTTCACAACAAAATGGAGCAGGAGGTATAGAGAGTCGTCACAGTCCTGTCTGCACAAACTCACCACCTCTTCCACCATCAACAGTCCTCATCACAGTGGTAAATTTGTACAGTCAATGGACCTACACTGACATCATTATCACCTAAAGCTCACAGTTTACATTAGAAGTTCACTCTAATTCTATGGATTGTATATTCTATGGGTTTTGACAAATATGCAGCCAGCATTTGTAGTAGCATACAGAGTAGTTTCACTACCCTAAAAACCCTCTGTTCTGTTTATTTATCCTTTCCTCCCCACATCCCCGGCAACCACTGATCTTTTTACTGTGTCCATAGTTTTGACTATTCCAGAATGTCATGTAGTTGGAATTATAATAGGATGCAGCCCTTTCACTTAGTGATATGCATTTAAGTTTCATTTATTTTTATGGCTTGATAGCTCATTTCTTTTTACATCTGAGTAATATTCATTGGATGTACCACAGTTTATTTATCCATTCACCTACTGAAGGACACTCCAATCACTTCCAAGTTTGGCAATTATGATTAAAGCTGCTATAAACATCTGTATGCAGATTGTGTGTGTGTGTGTGTGTGTGTGTGTGTGTGTGTGTGTGTATAGTATAAGTTTTCATTTCATTTTGGTAAATACCAAGGAGGGCGATTGCTGATCATCTGGTAAGAGCCTGTTTAAGTTCATAAGAAACTGTCAAGCTGTGTTCCAAAGTGGCCGTACATTTTGCATTTCCACCAGCAGTGGTTCCTCTTGCTCCACATTCTTCCTGCCAGCACTTGATGTTGGCAGTGTTTTGGATCGGCCGTTCTAACAGGTGTGTAGTAGTACCTTATTGTTATTTAAAATTGTAATTCCTTAGTGGAAGATGATGTTGAACATTTTTTCATGCATTTATTTGCCATCTGTATATCTTCTTTAGTGAGGCATACATATTTTATTCACAATTAATCCAATCATCAACTTAGAGATAATTACAAGTAAACTACAGTATCGTACAAATGTAGCCTCCAAATTCTCTACTCTAGTTTATGATTAAGATAAACGTACATTCAAGTTCAGTCATTTGAAAAGTTCAGTTTTTTAATGTTCCCCTCAATATTTATAGACACTAAAATTTGAATTTCATATAATTTTCATGAGTTTTGAAAGATTATTCTTTTGATTTTTCCCCCAAAACCACTTAAATATGTTAAAACCAGTTTTAACTCATGGTCCATACAAAACCTGGCAGTAGGCCAGGTTTTGCCCAAAGATGGCAGCCTGCAGACCATGTTCCACTACCTCTAATGGTATGAGTACGTTCATGAGAAAAAATCATTGGTGCCCCTTTATTACAGAGAAACAGGCAACAGAAAGAATATTTTAAAAATATGTAACTCTGAGAACTATGTTTCACTTCTGTTTTGTCCTATAAATTCTATTGTCATTCTCATTTAGATTGTTTTAATTTTAATTATTGTCATGAATCACCAAAAAACTAAATGTAAATGGTACATTCCAGCACATGGAAGATCCCTTAACTTTTATTTTTTCTTCAAAGGCTATTATTTTCTTCAAAGGCTATAAGATTATTGTTTTATCATGCCTTAATATAGGAGTAAATCTTTGGTATTTAAATTTTCACTTTTTTTTTTAGCCTGATTGAGGTACAATTGACAAAACTATAAGGTATTTAAAATTTACATTGTGACAAATTGATATATGTGTTCACTGTGAAAGGATTCCTGACAAAAAAAAGTCATTTTTAAAATTGTTAAAATTTATTTATTTTCAGTGATCAAGCACAATACTTAAGAATGTACACGTATATCTAATTTGATTGCCATTTCTGCGTATAAGATTTCCAAACAATTGCTGGGTGGGGAAAGAGAAACAGAATACTTTTACCTTTAGATATTAAAGGAAATAGATGACATAGTGTTATATGTTTGTCAGCCAAATCCTCATATTTAAATGTGAATAACTCTGCAATGTTGATGGCATCTTCTCTATAGAAGAGAGAATGGGCAGAGGACCTGAACAGACATTTCTCCCAAGAAGACATACAGATGGCCAGCAGATATATGAAAAAATGCTCAACTTCACTAGCTTTTGGGGAAATGCAAATCAAAACCACAATGACCTCACATCTGTTAGAATGGCTATTATCACACCTGTTAGAATGGCTATTATCAACAAGACAAGTAATAACTAGTTTTGGAGAGGCTGTGGGGAAAAAAGAACCATTGTACACAACTGGTGGGAATGTAAATTGGTACAGCCACTATGGAAATTACTATGGAGGTTCCTCAAAAAATTAAGACTAGAATTACCATATGACTCAGCAATCCCTCTTCTGGGTATCTACTCCCCAAAATCTGAAAACTTTTATTTGTAAAGATATTTGTACCCCTATGTTCACTGCAACATTATTCACAGTGGCCAAGACATGAAAACAGCAAAAGTGTTCTTCAATAGATGATTGGATAAAGAAGGTGTGGTACAGCTATATATTCATACAATGGAACATTACTCTGTCATAAGAAAAGATGAAATACTGGCATTTATGACAACATGGATTTTGAGATTATCATACTAAGTGAAATAAGTCAGACAGAAAAAGTCGAGAACCATAAAACTTCACTCATAGTGGGATATGAAACTGAAAGTAAAAAAACAAATAAGACAAGCTCTATCCTCTCAAGGTTAAGAGTAGGAAAAAACAGAGAAAACAAAACAATGATATTTCTGGGGCAAGCACTGATATATTATTTACTTTTAGTCCAAGAACTACAATTACTTCTAGGTTGTTTTTATAAACACAAATAGATAAGTATTCTTTGACGACACACAGAGAAACAGCCCAAACTGAACTATTCTAGAAATGAAGCCATGGAAAATGAAAGGACGGAAAGTTGATAGGAAGAAAAAGTTTCTGCACGGAGGACAAATAAAAGCATCCACTATTGCAAAATAATTGTTCAGAAACATCTATGCGTGGCATAGGTTAATGTACTAATTTATAAGACAAGTAAATATTGGGGAAAAATACATTCCATTGTATTAAAAAGAAAAATTTCTAGGACGAGAAATTTGAGCAAGTTAGTAGTTCAGGGGAAAGATTTTCTTCATTTTCCAACAAAATTAATAATTGAAATGGATGTCACAAGACATACAACAAAGTTATTCTCCAGGTATACTATCAATGACAAGTGAACCAGTTAAGTCTTGAAGAAAATTAGTGGGCACATTTTATTTGAAGACTAATTCTCTAAAAAGAAACAAGAACAACCTTTGAGACTTTTTGCATCCTGAAACTCTGTTAAAGTTCTGATAAAGACAAGGAGAAATAAAGTGCTCTGCATTCTGTTCTTTCAAAGGAAAAAATGTAGTGACTTTCATCATCCTAAACCTGAAAGGATTTAATTGTCTTTGCCAGCACAGTCCGAAATAAAATCCAGCAAACATGGAAGTATCTGCTACACAGCATAGAGTGTGCTGCTCTTGCAAACTTTCCGTTCTCCTACAGCAACACTCAAAATACGAATAAATTTAAGGACAAACAAAGCTATACATGTCTAAAAGAACAATTTCTAAAAGCCTTGATATAAACTGGGAAAATTAATTTCATCATGAAAAAAAATGATGCTATATTTTTTATCTAGAATTAAACATTTTTGTAATTCTTAAATTTTGTAATTCTTAAATTGTAATTCTTAAAAACAAAAGTAAGAACAAATTTGAATATACTATCAGATGTAAAAATGTACAGATCTTGGGTAGGTTAGAGATTATACGGGTAAGGGGAAAGATTTCCCATACTGAATTCAGTTTAACCCTGATGGTACTACTTCAAGCAATGTTAAACTGAAAAATTTAATTAATTTCTGATTATTGATGAATTTTGTTGAACTTAATGCCTGGCTAGTGCATTTTAAAATCTGACTGAGATAAATTAAGTTTACTAACATATTTGCTCAGTGGAAAATTTAAAACGAGTATTCTTTCATGCTGTGTTAGTGTTTTACTTGGGTATGTTATTTAAGTATTTACTTGAATATCATTTTCACAATACAATAATTTATATCCTTGCAATTCATTTCTGTCACATCATTTTTATATAAATTGAATATTTAACATCATTGTGTAATGTTGCTCCAAACCTCCTCACGCCCCTCTTTCCATATGTGAGGGCATGGGGTGCAATGCCCAAGATCATCTTCGTCTTTTGTGTCCAGTTAACATCAGACAGCCCCTCCCTACATGGCTACCATCTTTCTACAGTCCCTGTAGTCCACAGGAGACAGTGGTATTTCACAGCTGCCAATCTCTGGGTTGCCTCATATTTCCAATTTTTTTTTTTTTTTTTTTAGATCTTTCAATAATTAGAGATCGCCCAGAATAAATTCTTTGTACCTTATAACAAACATAACAGAGACATTGCTTCCAAGACTGTACCCACAGTCATATTTCCTGAGGACTATGTACTGCAGAGTACAATAACTCATGTCTATAACAGCAACTCTCTTTCAGAAGGCATATTATACGGTGGGGTGCTGCTAGTTTAATTAACGTAAGATATGGGTAATAAAAGATGCTCCACCTCAATGACTCTCTAACCCATCTTTGAGTTTGTGGTGTTTCAGGCATCTCTCTGACCTTGAACCTTATTCTCCTGGAGACTGTATCTTAGTTTTTAATTAATGGCCTTTAAGTATCTGGCCCCAGATATCCAATTTCCTGAGTTTTATTTCCTTGTAAGAATGTTATCATAATTCTCGATGCCAATAACAGGTCTGCTGCCTGCTATTTAAATTCTGAAGACTCACATACTTTCCTCCCATGTAGTTTGATAAATTAGATATTATCATACACTGCTATGCTATTTATCGTAATCACATTATAGCTATCATTCCTTCCTGGCTTGATCTCCAGAAATTATAGGTTTCCATTACCTCTTCCTAGGTCAATAGAGGTAACCTGGCCTCTATTTCCATAGCCCAACCTATGCCTAAATCCAGATACATACCTCTATATCCATTCCCAGCCTCGAGTCATAATCATTTGGTTGTTTCACAGTTCCTCTTATGACAGAAAGCTGGAACTGCTTTATATTTCTACCTAACTATACATAAACAATCAAATACAATAAAATAATTTTGCTAGGTTCATTCTATTAACTTTGTTTATAGAGAAATAACTCAGATTCTGCCTGAAAGTTTATTCCAAATTACCTACAGAAAGGAAACAGTGCCATTTGCGACAACATGGATGGATCTTGAGATTATGCTAAGCAAAATAAATCAGACAGAAAAAGTCGAGAACCATATGACTTCACTGATATGTGGTATATAAAACGGAAAGCAACAAAGGAACAAGACAAACAAAGACACAAAAACTCATAGACATAGACAATAGTTTAGTGGTTACCAGAGGGTAAGGGGGGAGAGGGGTGGTAGATGAGGGTAAATGGGATCAAATATATGGTGATGGAAGCAGAACTGACTCTGGGTGGTGAACACACAATATGATAATATAGATGATGTATTACAGAATTGTATACTTCAAACCTATGCAACGTCACTAACCATTGTCACCCCAATAAACTTTAATTAAAATTAAAAAAAAGAAAGTCCTAGGAATGGAGAGCTTAATGAAGTCAGTTTAATATTTATGAAAAATGTTCTTAATATTATTGCTGTAATTCTAGATAAGTGATAAAACATTTTTTATATTGTAAAAACTAAATAGTTTTAGGTGGCATTGCTAATTTCTTTTAATTTTAGTTTTCTTACATGACTCAAGCTTTGTATTGGGTTGTTTATACACTGCAGAGCAAATGGCATATCAGTTCATTAATTAAACATTTATTAAGTATTTACAGGTGACAGATACTGCTCTGACTAAATATAACATGATATCTCATTTTCATGTAACGTAAAAATAAGTAGTTGTAACATAATAAAGTGAGATGATTGGAATATACACAGAATGTTGTAGGAAAAATGTCTTTCTCTGACCATTATCCTGCACTGATTGTCCCTTTGGTTACAATGACTTTTGTGTTTTTAATCTAGTATTAAGGTGACCACCATCTAACACTCTCGTATAACTTCCTGTTATTTATTTACACAATTCCTTTGGCATAGACAAATTGATTGTTCTCTACTCCATGAACATGGCTTAATTTACTATCTTTTTTGTAGATTACATTTCTTTTTATTGGAAAAAACATTCACCTCCTATTCAAATTCTATCCAGTATTGAAGGTCCAATCCCTGTTTTTCTTCCATGAAAATATCCTGAATTACTCTTTCCTATGACTATTGCTCATCCACTGTCCTGCTCAGGTCCTCATTACACTTTCTATATCCCTCTATTACAATATATAAAATATTATTTTATGATTTTCTATAATAAACCCTGAGCCCCTTCTACAGCTTCTATAATAACCTATAAACTACAATAACTGTGAGGTTCTCCAGGACAAGACATGTCGAGGACTATATAGTTCTTAGCACATAGTGGAAATACGTGCATGTTTGTTTCACAGAACGGCACTGCTCACTGGATACCATATTGTATGGTCAATTCCTTCACATTTGTGTCTTGCCCCTTCCATTTCAAGCAGAATGTAAATTCCAGACAAAAGGAGTTACAGCAAATAGCAAGTTTATGTAAACTAAACATCTTTCAATAGTGCATAAGAGTGACTGTCTATATAGGAGAGATTCCTGAAAGAATAAAAACCTGTACAGGAACTTTGAGGGAAATGAAATAGAATGTGTGGTGAATGTGTGGTGAAAAGGAATAGATCCCCACAGTTAACAGATGTTTAAGTGAAAATGTAATAGTTAGGAGTGATATTCAACTTGCAATGTAGCAGGGAATCAAATAGTAACACACAATGCTCTTAAAGTTGGTCGTTTAGTATAAAAATGTCTTGTTATTATCACAATAATTTGAGGCACAATTAAAGAAGTAATCACACAGGCAAGTGCATAGACACACAATTTTCTAAAACTCTCTGTCCTTTTCTCATGTTGTCCCAACATTTATTGACTAAAACAAACCAAGACAAAACAAAACAATCAGTATTCAGTGGCAAAGATACTCTTCCACCTGGTTACCCCATTTCGTCACCATTAGTTGGGACTCTGAAAGAATCTCCTACATCTACTTTCATCCACACTCACATCTGAAATAGTCATACATATTACAGAATATGGCCAAATGGTATGCACATATGCTTCAATTTTGTGTTTTCTTAAGTTTGCCTTTGGTTTTTTACCAATTATAAGTTTCTGCATGCCAGGCTTGTGATTTCTTTAACAATAATTTTTTTATAGCTGTCCAATCAAATACAGGATAAGTATTAAATAGAATTCCATCACAAGTATTCAGTAATGTGAGTGTGCAAAAGGTAATATTGACTAGCAGTTTTTAATGCTGAAAATTCTGTCTTTAATTATAAGATGGATTGTTTTTACAACTCATCAAAATAAATGGAAATTCTCTTGACTCCATAGGCTTGCCCGGAAAGATAAAAACTCAAATTATCTTTGCTGAGGGGCTGGCTTCCATTGTCATGGAAAGAAACTTTCCATGACAATGGAAATGGCAGTTCTTCAGGAATTTTGTGGCCACTATTGATTCTTTCTAAGGCTGCCTTTTCAAACAACTTCGAATCACTGCTTCAGTTGGGGTAAAAAAAAAAAAAAAAAAAAAAATCAAACACCAGAAAACATCACGTTGTAGAATGGCTTCCAAAGTATCTCGGAGAAAAGTTTTACTAACTCTTTTCTATGGAATAACAAGGATCACAAACGTTCTTATATGCAATATTTGTGAAGTTGGTTTTTAACACTCAATGGGTAAGCCAATGTATTTTAGGTTTGGTTATATTACAAAGCCAGTTTTCACAAGAAATTTTATATTACTTACAATATAAAGATTCAGCTGCCATACTAGAGATAGCAAAAGTGCCTACCAAGAGGAAAAATGACAGAAAGCTCCAAATTCTCATACCTCCATAGGAACATCAAATAACAAGCAGAAAATGTTAGAATTATGTCAGAACTCTGGAAACCTGTCAAAGACTGACAACAAATAAACAAAAATAGAATCAACTAAAAAACAATTTCAAAACATTATGACAGTGATGTGGCATTTATACTTGCCCAGTGGTGTGGGGCAACCTTGAAGCAGTGGTGGGGTACATTCCCAACATGGGACTTTGATCTCGCGTCCCAAAGGAAGCAATGAAAACTTCATTCACTAATTATTGTGTATGGCTGATTTACTGTGACAAAGGGCTACCTAAAGAACTGATGCAAAAATACTCATGTTTTTTCCCCCTAACTTGAAACTTCTTTCCAAACATTTTCTTTAGTCTACTATTTCTTGTAGTATATTTCTGAATCTTGACACATGCGCATATTTCAGATTATATTCACATACCTGCAGCAATACCTTATCTACCTCATTAAAGAGAGTATATTTGAGTATAACTGACACTATTACATGTATAATACTGTACCTGGTACAAGTTATTAAATGATTCATCCTTATATTTGTGTCACCATATATTATAAATAACTTATACCTGCAACACACCTTATAGTTGATCTTTAAAGATATGTCTTCCTACAGATAACAATGAGGTTTAATCTCAAAAGACAGTTCCAATCAACTGGTAATTACTGTTTTCATATCAGTATGGATGAGGAATGAGAGATGGGATATTAGTTCGTTCAGGATGGGTACTCTAATTGATTACCAATATCCGCGATGCCAGATTATTTGCCATTCCTAGATTATTTTACTTTGTAACATTTTATTGAAGTAAGACAGTCTATCATATTGATGAGTATTTAGAATTTGTGAAAATACTAGGTGCTTTGGAGTACAGATCCATATGAAATAAATTTCACTTCCTAACGTGCAATAATCTCCATAAATTTTAATTTTCTAAACTAAGTAATCTAATATTTACTCCAATGTGCCATATTTCATTTTAAATAGAAGGAACCTAAGAAGCAAGCTTTTCATTCAAATGCACATAAGCAAAACTTTGCCTTGATAATAAACACAATAGGGTTATTACTTTGCAGTGCTCTGTAGAATATAAAGAATTTGATTACTGCATTCATAAATGATATTGAGAGAACCTATATTGTCTACATATGGGTATTAATAAAATAGTATTAATTTGAAGAAAACAATATAATTGAGGCTATCTTAAGAAATATTTTTTTTTAAGTTTGAAATAGTGCCATTCATTTATTTTAGCTTTTACTTCCCTTGCCTTTGGAGTCAAATTCATAAAATGCTCTTTGAACCCAAGGTCCATAAGTTTAGTACCTATGTTTTCTTCTATGCAGTTTATTGTTTCAGGTCTTATGCTTAGGTCTTTGATCCATTTTGAATTAATTTTGGTACATGGTGACAGATTGCAGTCCAGTTTCATTCTTTTGCACATGGCTTTCCAATTCTCCCAGCACTATTTATTGAAGAGGCTGTCTTTTCTCCATTGTATGTTTTTTGCTTCTTTGTCAAAAATTATCTGTCCATATTTATGTGGGTTTATTTCTGGGTTCTCAGTTCTATTCCACTGGTCTATGTGTCTGTTTTTCTGCCAATACCATTCTGTTTTGATTACTGTTGCCCTGTATATACACAATTGAATACTATTCGGCGGTAAGAAAAGATGAAATAGGACCATTTGTGACAACATGGATGGATCTTGAAAATATAATGCTAAGCGAAATAAGTCAGACACAAAAAGCAGAAAACCATACGATTTTACTGATATGTGGTATAAAAACCAAAAACAACAAAAGAACTAGACAAACAAATGAGAAACAAAAACTCATAGACACAGACAATAGTTTAGTGGTTACCAGAGGGTAAGGGGGAGAGGAGTGGTAGATGAGGGTAAAGGGGATCAAATATATGGTTATGGAAGGAGAACTGACTCTGGGTGGTGAACACAGAATGGGACTTACAGATGAGTTAATACAGAATTGTACAACTGAAAGCTATGTAACTTTACTAACAATTGTCACCCCAATAAACTTTAATTAAAAAAAAGAAATAAATGAAATTAAAAAAAATTAATTGTTCTCCCAATGATTAAAAATGAAATTTCACCTAAATGACCTCCCTTGCTTAACTTTGAAGAAAGAATGAGCCTATATTTGAATAGTTTAATGCACCTACTCTTCATTAGCTTGGATTTCACATAATGAAGTCTATTGTTTTCTAACAAATACATAATGTGTGAAGAACAACTTATGAAACAAATACTTTTTTAATTCAATGAAGCATCAAAAGATAATTAATGCTTCATAGTTATTTGAAACATTAAAGGAGGCATTATATTATATAATTAAATATTTCAATATAAATTACAATAGCTCTTAAAATGATTAGCAATAATTAATGCTTTCAGTAACTTAGTATTAAACAGTAACTTGGTAAAAAGTATCTTATTCATAATAAGGCTTTTTTATAGCAAATACCAGATTAAATCAAAACTCAAAGTCCCAACATAGGTGTTTTCCTTCATTGCAACAATTGAAGTATGAATAATCCTGCATGGTTTCAAATTGTACCACGTGATATATTTCTTTTTTTATTCATGAAGTTCAATGCAATCTAAATCATAATATTTAGTATATTTCACATGTGAATATACAATTTTCTGACCACCATTTTTTGGAGAGACTGTCTTTTCTCCATTGAGTATTCTTGGTTCCCCTGTAAAATATTAGTTGACTGTATATACATGGGTTTATTTTGGGGCTCTTGCTTCTGTTCCAATCTATGCATCTATTTTTATGCCACTGCCATACTGTTTTAATTACCATATTTTTGTGGTATAGTTTAATGTCAGGAAGTGTGATGCCTCTGCCTTTGTTCTTCTGTCTCAGGATTGCTTTGGCCATTTGGCTTCTGTGCTTCCAAACAAATTTTAGGATTTATTCTATTTCTGTGAAAAATGCCTTAGCAATTTTGATAAGAATTGCATTGGCTCTATAGTTAGCTTTGGAATCTAATTTATGACTATTTTAACAATATTAATTCTTCCAAGTCATGAATATAGAATATTTTTCTATTTGTTTGTGTTTTCTTCAGTTTTTTCGTCAAAGTATTACAGTTTTTATTGTACAGATCTTTCACTTCCTTGGGTAAATTTATTCATATTTTATTGTTTTTGATGGTATTTTGAATGGGATAATTTTCTTTATGTCTTTTTCACTTGTTCTCTTTGTTAGTTTATAGAAATACAACCGGTTTCTGTATGTTGATTTTATATCCTGCAACTTTATTGAATTTGTTGATTAGTTTCGACAGTTTTTTGGTTGAGTCTTTAGGATTTTCTACCTACAATATCATATCATCTGTAAATAATGACAATTTCACTTTCTGATTTGGAAGCTTTTCAATTCTTTTATTTTATTTATTTCCTTTCTGATTTGGATGGCTTTTATTTCATTATCTTGCTTGAATGTTCCAGTGGGGACTTCCAGGACTATGTTGAATAAGTGTAGTGAGTGGGCATCCTTATCTTGTTACTTTTTTAGAGGAAAAGCTTTCATCCTTTCACCATTGAGTATGTTATTAGTTGTGGGCTTTTCATATACATATGGACTTCATTATTTTGAGGTATGTTCCTTCTATACCAAATTTCTTGAGGGTTTTTGTCATGAAAGGATGTTGTGTTTTGTCAAATGCTTTTTCTGTATCTATTGAGATGATCGTAGGTTTTTTATCTTTCATGCTATCATTGTGGTTGGTGCGCCACATTTATTGATTTGCATGGGATGAACAATCCTTGTTCCTAGGGAAAAGAATGGTAATATTTAAATAGTGGAAATGACAAGAGCAAGGTTCCATGGTGGGATAGTATGGGATTTGCGGAGGATATCAAAATAATTCAATTTTGGGAGCCATTTAAGGTGCTCAAGAACCATTGCACATATATCTTCCAAGACCTTACTCAGGAATGTCAACTTGGTATCTTAAATTTGAAAATGACAGGAATATTGAAACCACAGACATCCTCAAACATTACAAGTCAGTGTTTCCCTCTCCACCCACCAAAACGGAGAGCTGGTTTATGTGTACTTGACTGAGTCAGACAGCTTGGTTTAAATCCTGTCTTCCACTACCTCCCCAAAGCAGTTTGATCTTGGATGTTTTTAACCTCTCTGACTTTAAGTTTTCTATAAATGGGGATAACAGTAAAAAAAAAAAAAAAAAAAAAAAATGGTTGTCTTCAGTTTTGTTGTGATTATTATATGACATAAGCAACATAAAGCATTAAGAACACTGCCTATTAGCTTGTGTGTGCTTGATAAATGTGTGCTAATACTTATTATTAGTTTGCTTGAAGATTTTCAGAAACTGGCATGCTATACTGTAAGAAAAGGAGAGCAACATGCTTTAAGAAAGTTAACGTGGCTCAGGTGTAGAAGGTTCATTAGCGCCTGGAGGGATCCAGGGCTGTGAAGTTCAGCAATCCACGCATGACCCAGCCAAGCACCTAGGAGGTCTGAGCAGCACTGAGAGTCAGCTGTGTTCTGACCCTCATTCATCGCCCAAACACCAAAAGTTCCATCATTCATCCCCCAAACGGCAAATGGCTGATTTGGGGGAATGTGTATTTAATGACACACAGACTTAGTCACGATCATAAAGAGTAAAAACCGAGGGATCAAAAGACTTGTTTTCTGGAATTCTGTGTAGCTCTGACTAGTCTGTCAATTACATTATAAGCTGAGCTTTTCTAAAACATAACTTGAATAATAAAAACGGTAATTCCAAGCATCATTGAAAATTAAAATTCCAACAAATTATATTTGTATGAGTCTGAATAATTACCTCAGTGTCATAAATATCTTCAGGTACTTATTAAAAGTTTCAGGTGACTTCAACATGACTACCTTGCAGTCTCTAATCTTAATGATGTTCAATGTATTTATGGCATGTGAATACACACACATAAATTTAAAATGAAACATGTATGCTTAAGCCATGCCAAAGAAATCTAAAGATTGAAAATCAGAAATTCAGCTTGGGTAATAGAGAAGTCTTCTTAGGATAGACAAAATATGATAAAAATGTGACAGGTAGAGAAGAGAAACAAAGCAGAGATAATGCATTATGTGTTATGTCTCTGAATCATGAAAAGCTAAGGTTTAGTGGAGAAAAGCTTAGTAAAATATAGACAAAATAAGACTGGCAGGCCAGATAAGCAAAGGTGAAAATATTAGGAGTTCATATTTAATTTAATTTTGTAGATTATCTTTCTTCATGCTTAAGTAAAAATGTATTGTTGGAATTCAGGTCTCTATATAAAGTCCCTTGTAAAAACAAACAGAATGAAAACAAACTGAAAACAAAGGGCAGGGAAAATTAAAACAAAAGGACGGAAAAGAAAAAGAAGACTTACTGTGTCTCCTCACTTTCACCTGGTCTCCTCATGTTTGGATTCCCTGCTCTCCTCCACGGAAAGAGCTTCTAGCTTTTCAGCCACTTTCTCAGCATTACCATTTTTGCCCTCTCCTGCCTCGTGCCAACCTGGGACATATGCCCACAGGACAGGCCACTGTTCTACCAGCCTCCAGAGTCACCCAAATAATCACATGGTCACGTCTGGAAACCTCATCAGTCTAATCAGTTACTTCTGGTCACTTGCTGTGGCTGCCATCATTGGGCCCTGCAAAAGCTTGTAACCGTGAAGACCTACCTCTCTATGCCATTCAGTTTCTGTAGGACTCTGGTCAGACACTGTGACATGAGCACCTGCCCAAGTGCCACAAGGCCAAGCCAGTGAGCATGACTCAGGCTTGGATGGCCTGCTCACTCCCCAGAAAAAAACAGGGTGTCCCCGGGCTGTTGCATCACCCCTGCCAGGCCAAGGTGAGCACGGCACCCTGGAATGGTTCTGCAGCAGAGAGTAACAGCACTCATGTGGGACCGCAGCTGGGTGCAGGGTGAATCCTGATTAAGTCAAATCCTGTAAGGGAAAATGTTTCCATAAAAGTCCTCTTATGAGTATTTCTCTACTTGGCAACGTAGGAACATTTGATTATAGTTACTATCATCATCGTTATTATTATTACTACATTAATTGCATGGCAAGGGAGAAAGGCTGCTTTCAGGTGGGTATGACGTGAGTTACGGCATGTCCTTTTGGTTTTCCTCCCTCTGAGTACACGTCAGGGTCAAAAGTAGATTTATACAGGTGTTTCCTTATGAGCAATTGACATTTTATGGAGCTCCTTCTTTTATACCTAATTTGTCTACCACGTAACTTCATTATGGGTTTTTTTTCCTTGAGCAGATGATTTTCAAAAAATATGGACTCTTCAAAGGTCGACAGATGCAAGTTTCATTGATGAGAGAAACAAACGCTGAAGCAGATTGTCTCACAATCTTCAGCAAAGCTAATAAGGGAATCTGGTAAAAGTGAAAAAGCAGGGTTATCTTAATTAAAAAAAAAAGATGGAAGTGGCAGGTTCATTAGCCTTGCTCCTTTTGATTTAAACTACAAAATTAAATAAATTACAATGCAAATTCCATTATATAAGCTCCATTTAGTTTAGCAAAAATCAGTGCAGTTGGTTAAAAGAGCAGATGGTGACACCGTGATTGTGGACAGCACTCTCCAAAACCTAATTGAGAATGCTTCAGGAGGAAAAAAAGAGGGAGTACCCAAATTTACATTTCACCCTAGACAGCCATCGTGCACATCTGCTCTCAGATATCAAGAAAAAACATGATTTCTTTAGCTTTTTTGTTAGCAGGCTCATCAACTGCTTTGGAGATTGAGGTGGGATATTGTGAGAAACATGTGTTTGACTTTGATGGTTTTTTAACTTACAGGTACTTCAACCAAGAAGAAATGCCTAATATAACTAAAATTTTAATATCATTTCAGAGGGAGTCTCCACTGCCAGAAATTTGAGGGAATATAAGAACATAATACTATGTATTTGATTCTGGAGAATAGAGGAAAAAATTCAAATTTGCATCATAAATTGCTTAAGTGGTTCACAAAAAGCCTCCACTATGCATACTCGGATTTTTTATAACTAAATTTTATCATTATGTCCACAGGAAAATTTTCATGATTTTGTGTTGGAATAGGTCAGTCAAATAATTTTATAGTTGAGTAAATCAACTCAAATGGAAGTATTTTCAAAGGCCATGAAGCTTATGAGACAAAAATTGAGTACTTAAAATTTGTCAGTATCAGTTAGGAAGATTTTGTAATTATCATAATTACTGACTCTATTTGGCTTAAAAAGTAGGGAAATTTTTTATCCCACATAACAAAGTCTTTAGAGAGTTGGGCAGAGAATCCAGGGGTGGTTGATTCAGCATTTCAACAGGGTCATCAAAGATCAAGATACTTTCCATATCTTCACTATGTCATCTGAGATGTGACAGCTTGGTTCTCAGGCTAATTCCACTCATGATTACAAGATATCTGAGCTTCAGGAAGCCTCTGGGGAAACTCGATTCTTTGTTCCATCCAGTGGAATAAAGAGACTCTCTTTGCCAAGTACTGAAGCCATTAAGTTTTAACCCAGCATGACAAATTAAGTCACTCTATCCATCTTTGGACAAATGAGTCAACAAAATGCCAAGTGGAATCATGCTACTACTCGTAATACTAATACTAATACTACTAATAATACTAATACTAGTAATAT
This sequence comes from Rhinolophus sinicus, assembly GCF_036562045.2. Lineage (NCBI taxonomy): Eukaryota > Metazoa > Chordata > Mammalia > Chiroptera > Rhinolophidae > Rhinolophus > Rhinolophus sinicus. Next base: position 74,139,039 of record NC_133760.1, read on the forward strand.
AGATGATAATGGTAAAACTAACATTCATTGGATATATATTATGTTCCAAATTCAAATATATTGTGTATTTCACATGCATTTAATATACATGAATGCCTGTGTACTCATGTGGAATGGAAACTATTTCGGCAACAAACAGCATTAAGTACAGTCTCTTAAATCCCAGTTATTCTACACGATCTGGTGATGTGTGTAAATTAAACTCTTAATGGAAAGTCCCTTGGTAATTATTTTGTTACTGTTGTGTTTTAATAAGAATTAATAAAAATATAGAAAATCAGTGGTGATCTTAAAGATCATTTAGTCAAAACAACTATTTAATTCTTTGTTTAAAAATATATCACATTCTTGAAAACCTAACGTGACAAAAACTTGCTATCTGGTAAGCCAATCCGTTATTTCAATAAAGGACTGTGAAGATTTTGATGTCTATTATGCAACCACCAGCAGGGGTGTTTCCCCTTCATTCTCTGGCAGTAAAATATTTAACTGTTCCTATATTACTGTTCTATTTCTAAAAGACGTGAAGATAAGAAAATGTGAAGCTGCATCCTACTTTTAGTCTTCATAAATAACTTACACTATTTTTGCTTTAGATTTGAGAATGATTCCCACAGGTATTATCCCCGCCCCCCCAAATCCTAATTTAATTAGAATAATGGATTTTCAAAAATTTAACACAATTACATAGCAGCATCCAGTTCAGAAAACAGGAACATTAATGGCAGCCCAATTATCAAAAATTACATTAGTTTGGAATTGAAGAAATATTGCTCACAGTGCCATTAGGGGAATTTCAACCCTAAATACGTTTTGTTTTTTAGGTAATTTGTGTTAAAATTCATCAAGTAACTTTATACAAACAAACAAAAATGTTGGAGTCCAAAAAGAATTACATTATGCAGCTGGTGAACATTTACTTTAGCAAGCCCTCTATTCTTTAGCTGACAACTTTAGTTAACATGTCTCCAGAATGTTTAAAAGAGGATAATGATGAACAATGTATCCCGTATTCTCTCAATTTAGAATGTTCATTCTTTATGTCAAATTATTTAATATGCAGAGATTGGATTGGCAGCCTCATATCACGCTGATGACTATATTGGCAAAACCACTGTACAACTCTTGTAAAGCATCAGTGTTTTTTCCTGGGGCCCTCTCAGAAAACATAGTGAGTTATTAATTCAATTGACAATGGCTAGCTAAGATTTATTCTAAGTATTAAATAAGTTTTTATTCTTTGTTTCACAACTATTGTTCTTCCACAGTTGGAAAGATCAATATAGTAAAGAAAGTAGATTTAATTGTATTAATTTTCAAAGTTTAAGTACTCAGGAATTCAGTGACTTTTGGTGGTGTTCATGTTTTTTATCTCTTCATGTGCCAGATTCTCCACAGAAGAATGCCAAGAAATTATATTTTGTTTCCAAACCATAGCAATGAAAAAAGTTTCAAATAATCAGCCAATGGGTTTACTAAAATAAACAAAAGAAAACCAACTTTTGATTGATCTTTTTCTTCACTAAATTTAGCAATAATCCAGTTAAAAAGTCATTCTATTGTACGTAAATAAAAGTACAGGTTATGGATTTTTAAATCAAAGATGTTATTCTATAGCTCCGTGAAGATGAGCTTAAGGTAAGCATTATTGGTAATTCTTGGTTGGCATAAACATATTGATTTGAAATATCAGAATGTTCAGGAATCTCTACAAGTCATAGCAATCAATAATTGTTATTAACTAAATTAGAAATCTAATTTTAATAGCTTTTAGATGAAAAGTTAAAAATGTTAAATTACTGTTTGAATGATCTCTCCAAATATGCTTGCTTAAAATTCCTTAGCTATGAACTGTTATATGATGTAATGTTTAAATGTTTATGTAAATGTTGCAGTAAAATTATCTAAATATTAACTATATACTTCCTATATTTTGACACTGTTCTAAGAGTTTTGCATGTTTTATTTCTTTTCACCCATAAACAAATAGAGTGATTGCTGCTACTGGGAATACAATGTGTGTATGTATATATGGATGTATACATATATATAAAAAACTATAAGCTATATTAGACTAGCATCGGAAGTGTGACTTAGGAGAAATTATGAAAGTCTATATCCAAACAACATATTTAACCTGAAGGATTTTACAAAAATAAATATGCAATAGGTACAAGCTTTTTAAAAGATCTTCCATATTTAAATTTAAAGATCAGCAAAAACAATGACTTCATTTACTTGAATTCCATTGTGTTTTATATATCCCCCTAATCAGAGAAGCATATCACTTTGGGTCAAGGTAAGCTGGGAAATCTACAAACGAAGACCCTCAATAAAAAACAATCTCCAGTTATCTTTGTATAGAGTTTGATAATGGTCAGCAAGAGTACTCTAAATATTGTTTGTTTGTTTTTGAAGTTGTGGTAGGAACGTTTAATATGAGTTCTAGCCTCTTAGCAAATTTCTAAGTGTACAATACAGGGTTGTTCACTATAGGCACAAAGTTGTACAACAGATGAGTGTGTTATCACAGAGCCCAGGATGTTAGATCACTTCAAATTGAAGGATCATGACAAATAGAATAAAGTCTACCATTTAAATCACACACACACACGCACACACACAAGTCACAACTGTACAAATTTCCATTTTATATGTCTTTGTACAGAAAAATCTGTATAAGTTTCCATTTTACATTGACTCATCATTCAAGTTTGACAATAACAAAGTCCTTAAAACCACTTCCCAAGCATTGGGTTTATAGAGCAGTTTACATTTTTACTTCACTTATATTTTTCTAGTCCTCAGCAATTCAGACACCAGTGTTCAAGGGGATAAGCAAAATGTCTTTTAAGGTTTCAGACAACAATTTCAGATTTTACAGAATGTTTCGATCGTTTAAATGTTTTAAACTGATTAAAATGTTTCAGATTAAAAAGTCATCTTCAATGTTCAAGTTTGACAATATGACCTTTCTCACGCAGGCCAATTAAGTTTTAGACTCTAAAGTCATCATTAAATTACTAACAAAATATTGTAAATCCTTATCATCAAAAAGGATATACATTTTTATCATGTTATATAATTTTCAGATCTACTACTAAGATATCAAATCTGTTTTACATCACAACTGTATCTATGCATTCTAAATTACATTAAAATTAACACCATAATCTTGATAGTTCAGTCATATTTATTGTCCTACCCATCTATATTGCAAGTAAATGTTGGAATTTGACTGGAATTATTCAAAAGGTTTAGATAAATTACCACTTAAATTACACCTACCAATGTACATTGAAATCCATACATCTAATTTAGAAATAATTTCAGAACTATTTGCCTATCATTATTGCTTATTTATGTATTTCATCACTAAGGTCAGAGAGGACATGGTCTTCGTGCAAAAATAAAAAGATAGCAGATGTGATTACTATGGTGGACAATTTCTTTCTGCTCAATGAACCTCTCAGAACTCCCAAATTTCCCGTCTTTCTTTATCTAGATACTACTTTCATTTTGGAAAGGAAAAAAAGGAGAGAAAAGGAAAGTAAGTGAACGTAAGAGGTGAAATCGAAAACATGTCCAGCATTATTCATGCTCACTCAGAACTGGGGATGAGATATAAAGCTGACCTAAACATATTAAACTTTAATTTATTTTAATTTCTTTACTAAGAACTGGTTCAATCAGAAATCAATATTAGATATGGGCCTAAGGAGTCATTCTACATCTATGAATTCTTCAATGATTCAGATTGAATTTTTATACAAAATTCCCTTGATAACATTTCTTCTTTTCTGATTCCCCATCACCTTTCTACCTATAAATGTATGTTCTTCCCAGGACATTATCCATTTCCCAGCACATTCTCAATTTACCCCTAGGTAAAATATCACTATTATGCTGATGGCTCCCAAATGTGTATTTCTTGTCCCTAACTCCCCTTGAACTCCGTTGCTTTCTATCTAACTATATTAGACATCTATTCCTGATTCTCTTTCCCCAAATGTATTCCTTCACTCTAACCAGTTGCAATAAATGGAAATCCATTTTTATATCATTAGAACAGAAACTTTAGAAAATTATTGACTTCTCTCATTTTCTCATCCAAATTGATCTGCAAATGTTCTTGAACCAAACTTCACCATCTGTCTAGAATTGGCTACTTTCCAGAACCAACACTGCTCATGTTCAAGTCACTATTGTTTCTCTCCTGCGTTATTTCAATAGCTTGCTAACTTGTCTTTACACTCGCATAATTGTTATTTGACAGTCTGCTCTCCACAAAGCAGCCAAAATGATGCTGCTAAACCGTAAACGAGACCACATAACTCTTCTGCTTACCGATTTTTACTTCTGGCATCCCGATTTTTTATCTACTTGAAATCTGAAAGCTAATAGGCTAACATAAGATATTTGTGTACTATTTATCATCTCTACTCTCCTGAAAAGGAATCAACATAATCATCAAGACTAATTAAACACATTTTCACAAAAATATGTTCAAATCTCCTTAATGAATTGCCTGGAAAGAAGTGACTTTCAAAGTTCTTAAATATCTAACGGAAAAATAAAAGTGTGTTTTTACAGATTTTTGTTAGTCGTCTGAGTATGTGTTGCATTCATGACACTGAGCAAAGAAGCATAATATTTTACCTCAAAATAATAAGTTTTAATAGTCTGAATTTTATTAATTTACTTGATACCTGTTCTTCATTTTTAAGAATTTTTCTCATCAATTTTCTAACTATACCACTTAGCCACATTGTCCTTCTTAAAATTCATATATGTTTAAAATGCATTCTCAAAGATGCCTAACTTTGCTCATAAAATGAGATCTCAATTAAGATGTGAATGTTATAATATGTCTGTGGTCATGAGGAAGTGTTGCATTATTCAAATCCATATCCGTAGCCAGGGGAAGTGAAAGTTTTAATATAGACAGAGATGATGAGCAGTTTAATTTCATATGCCATAGCCTGAATTAGAATGTACACTTAAAGAAACATATGTTTTTTACCACATGACCCAGCAATCACTCTCCTGGGTATCTACCCAAAAAATCTGAAAACATTTATACATAAAGACACGTGTGCTCCAATGTTCATTGCAGCTTTGTTTACGGTGGCCAAGACATGGAAACAACCAAAATGTCCTTCGATAGATGAATGGATAAAGAAGTTGTGGTATATATACACAATGGAATACTATTCGGCGGTAAGAAAAGATGATATAGGAACATTTGTGACAACATGGATGGATCTTGAGAGTATAATGCTAAGCGAAAACATGAATGTACACAACAGAATTGTACACCTGAAATTTATGTAATTTTACTAACAATTGTCAGCCCAATAAATTTAAAAAAGGGAAGAAAAAGGAAAAGATTTCTAAATGATATCAATTATAAAGATAAAAAGCATAAACCAAAAAAAAAGTTTTGCACACTTTTAAAGATGTGGATTTCTCAAACGTCTGTTTATAATCATTTCAAATTTCATACTAAATAAATTCATACCCTAATATAAATGTCTCCACCCTCATTTTTTCCAATGCATTTATTGTTATAAAACTCTTTATGGGATAAATCCTTATAATGACCAAATGCCCTGTGGAGTCACAACTGACACTTCATTTGATAGCCTAAGCATATCATCATTTTGTCTGTTCTTTGAAGTTGTTTAAGGTACAACTCTTTTAAAGTTCAAATGTGATGCTGTCACTGGAAAATTTATTTCAAGTATTAATATGGATTTGCCTAATATCAGGACAGTGAGCCTTTTACCTACTAAATATATATTAAGTTGGTGCAAAAGTAATTGTGGTTTAAAAGATTAAAAATAATTGTTTTCATTGGAAAGTTTTGGGCTCATCTTAATCCAGGGTCTCCTTCCATGTGGGTAAATGTGAGGATTTGGTAAAGCTCAAACCACTACGTGTTAGTATTAGACCGGAAATCCTGCCACACCCACTTTGAGGTCAGTGCCTGCTCCCTTGACCTTTACACACAACACCCTCCTACAGTCACCGAGGAATTAGTGCAGTTGGACATGCAGAAGTGTGATTTAAGCAGAGAGAAGACAATATTCAAAGGCTTTATCCTATTCAAAGTGATGCAAGTGGATCTATTTGGCCAACGCAGATAGAGCCAGACGAGGATGAATTATGTTATGAAGCTGATATGTTGAAGTCTAGATGTCAGATCCCAAAGGGTCTTCCAAAGAATGCAACATGAAAACAATGAAGCATTGCTGAAGGGGTTTAAGCAGGAGGCAGATATGACGAGACATGTTTCTTAGCAGATACAGCTCCACAGGGTTTCTCATGGGGATTTAGTAGCCTTTCACTCATTTCAAATAGTCTCATCCATTCTTGAGTTGAATATTTAATGTTTTCTAGATGTTATTACAAACATGATACAAACACAGCTTCACACCGTGTCCTCTTGTTATAAAAATTCTCAGAAATATAAGCCAATCTTATATAGCCATAGTCTTCGAACCACCACTGTTCCTTAGAATAACTTATTGCTATTGTGAAAATGCAATAGACAGAGACAAAATTGAAGGCTGAGAGCTTAATCAAGAAGTTTTCACAACAGGAGGATCTGGCCCCAGGTGGTAACAGTAGGAAAGGAGACAAGCTGCTTTAGAAAAATAATCGGAAAATATAGGATAGAAATTTTAGCTGATTCAAAGTTAGATCTGAGAAAGATGGAGGAATCAAGGATGAGAATTGTATTTTTGGCTTCAGCAACAGGATTCCAAATAATCTCATTCATTTAAATCAGAAATACATTAGGAAGAATAGATTTCAGGGGGTGGGGGGAACTGCGATAGATTAAACCTAAAACATGCTGGGATGAGTTATATATATCACAGGTAGATGCAAATGTTTAGCAGCTTTGTGTTTTTGTTGTTACTGTTATTGGTGCTTTTCATGTCCAGAGGCACTCTCTTTTTAGAATTAAATGATCTTTTCCAGAGACTGTATTAAATTCTATTTCTTTACAATGAATTGAAAATACTGTGATGACAGAGTTCAAACTGAAGAACATACATCATTTTGATATCTTATTAAATACAAGCTCATGTGTCTTAAAATGTGTTAATTACCATGTAATCTTGAAATAACTAATCAGATGTATCTCTGTACCTAGTACAAGGTAAAACACTGAATGACTCAACAAATGCCATTCTCTTCAACGTATTAACAATGTGGTTATAGACATGCCTGTTAAGCCATCCAGATATGATACAAGTCAAGTTTTAGCCACCATTGTTTTATAATAATATCGATTTACATTTGCATGTAAATTTTAAATCTTTAGTTTTTCCAAATAGTTGGACTAATTTTTTTTCCTGTAAGTCAAAAACAGGAAAACAGAAATGATCTACACAAATAAAGTCCTGCACAAATAAGCTAATGGAAGCGTTATAGATTAAGATTTGAAGAATATGGATATGAGATGGAACTCAAGATGTAAGCATTTTTTTTTTGGTTTATGCATTTATCTTTATAATTGATATCATTTAGAAATCTTTTCCTTTTTTTCCCTTTTTTTAAAATTTATTGGGGTGACAATTGTTAGTAAAATTACATAGATTTCAGGTGTACAATTCTGTATTACATCATCTATAAATCCCATTATGTGTTCACCACCTCAGAGTCTGTTCTCCTTCCATCACCATATATTTGATCCCCCTTACTCTCATCTCCCACCTCCCACCCCCCTTAGCCTCTGGTAACCACTAAACTATTGTCTGTGTGTATAAGTTTTTGTTTCTCTTTTGTTTGTCTTGTTCTTTTGTTGTTTTGGGTTTATATACCACATATCAGTGAAATCATATGGTTCTCTGCTTTTTCTGTCTGATTTATTTCGCTTAGCATTATAGTCTCAAGATCCATCTATGTTGTCACAGATGTTCCTATATCATTTTTTCTTACTGCCGAATAGTATTCCATTGTGTATATATACCACAACTTCTTTATCCATTCATCTATCAAAGGACATTTTTGTTGTTTCCATCTCTTGGCCACTGTAAAAAAAGGTGCAATGAACACTGGAGCACACGTGTCTTTATGTACAAATGTTTTCAGATTTTTTGGGTGGATACCCAGGAGAGAGATTGCTGGGTCACACAGCCTCTCCAACACTTGTTGCTATTTGACTTGTTGATGATAGCCATTCTGATTGGGGTGAGGTGATATCTCATTGTGGTTTTGATTTGCATTTCTCTGATGATTAGTGATGTTGAGCATTTTTTCATATGTCTATTTGCCATTTGTATGTCCTCATTGGAGAAATGTCTCTTCAGGTCCTCTGCCCATTTTTCAATTGGGTTGTTTGTTTTTTTGTTGTTGAGTTTCATGAGTTCCTTGTATATTTTGGATATTAGCCCCGTTTCGGAGGCACTGTTTGCAAAACGCTTCTCCCATTCAGTTGGTTGCCTCTTTATTTTGTCGATGGTTTCTTTTGCTGTGCAGAAGCTTTTAAGTTTCATATAGTCCCATTCATTTATTTTAGCTTTTACTTCCCTTGCCTTTGGAGTCAAATTCATAAAATGCTCTTTGAACCCAAGGTCCATAAGTTTAGTACCTATGTTTTCTTCTATGCAGTTTATTGTGTCAGGTCTTATGCTTAAATCTTTGATCCATTTTGAATTAATTTTGGTACATGGTGACAGATAGCAGTCCAGTTTCATTCTTTTGCACATGGCTAACCAATTCTCCCAGCACCATTTATTGAAGACGTTGTCTTTCCTCCATTGTATGTTTTTAGCTTCTTTGTCAAAAATTGTCTGTCCAGTTTTATGTGGTTTTATTTCTGGGTTCTCAATTCTATTCCATTGGTCTGTGTGTCTGTTTTTCTGCCAATACAATGCTGTTTTGATTATTGTAGCCCTGTAGTACAAGCTAAAGTCAGGGAGTGTGAAACCTCCAGTATTGTTCTTTTTTTGTTAAGATTGCTTTGGCTATTAAGGGTCTTTTGTGGTTCCAAACAAATCTGATGATTTTTTGTTCTATTACTTTAAAATATGCCCTTGGGATTTTGATGGGGATTGCATTAAATCGGTATATTGCTTTGGGTAATATGGCCATTTTAACTATGTTGATTCTTCCAATCCATGAGCATGCAATGTCTTTCCATTTCTTTGTGTCTTCTTCAATTTCTTTCAAAAATGTCTTATAGTTTTAAGCATATAGGTCCTTCACATCCTTGGTTAACTTTATTCCTAGGTATTTTATTCTTTTTGCTGCAATTGCAAAAGGAATTGTTTTTTGTATTTCTTTTTCTGAGATTTCATTGTTAGTATATAGGAATGCAATGGACTTTTGTACGTTGATTTTGTAGCCAAGAACTTTACTGTATTAGTTGATTGTTTCTAATACTTCTTTTGGTGGAGTCTTTAGGGTTTTCTATATATAGCATCATGTCATCTGCAAAGAGTGATAATTTAACTTCTTCATTCCCAATGTGGATGCTTTTTATTTCTTTCTCTTGCCTGATTGCTCTGGCAAGGACTTCCAACACTATGTTGAAAAGCAGAGATGATAGGGGACAGCCCTGTCGTGTTCCTGAACATAGAACAAAGGGCTTCAGTTTTCAACAATAATTATGAGATTAGCTGAGGGCTTGTCATATATGGCCTGTGTCATGTTAAGGTATTTTCCTTTGATACCTATTTTATTAAGTGTTTTAATCATAAATGATGTTGTATCTTGTCAAATGCTTTTTTTGCATCAATTGATAAAATCTATGATTTTTGTCCCTTGTTTTGTTTATGTGATGTATCAAATTGATTTGTGGATGATGAACCATTCTTGTGTCCCGGGGATGAACCCCACTTGTTTCGTTTTGAATAATCTTTTCAATGCATTGTTGTATTCGATTTGCTAGAATTTTGTTTAGAATTTTTGCATCTGTATTCATCACAGATATTGGTCTGTAGTTTTGTTTTTTTGTATTGTCCTTACCAGGTTTTGGTATCAGGGTAATGCTGGCCTCATAAAATGAGTTAGGGAGTACTGTCTCTTCTTCAATTTTTTGGAAGAGTTTGTGCAGGATTAGCATTAGATCCTCTTTGAAGGTTTGGTAGAATTCACTAGTGAAGCCATCTGGTCCCGGACTTTTGCTTTTGGGAAGGTTTTGGATGACTGATTCAATTTCATTACTGGTGATCGGTCTGTTTAGATTTTCCAGTTCTTCATGGTTCAGCCTTGGAAGGCTATATGTTTCTAAGAACTTGTCCATTTCTTCTAGGTTATTGAATTTGGTGGCATATAGTCCTTCATAGTATTCTTGGATGATCCTTTGTATTTCTGTGGTGTCCGTGATAACTTCCCCTTTTTCATTTCTGATTTTGTTAATTAGTGTCTTCTCTCTTTTTATCTTAGTGAGTCTAGCCAAGGGTTTGTCAATTTTGTTAATCTTTTCAAAGAACCAGCTCTTTGTCACATTATTTTTTTCTGTTGTCTTTTTGTTCTCTATTTCATTTAGTTGTGCTCTGATTTTGTTACTTCCTTTCTTCTGCTGACCTTGGGTTTCACTTGTTCTTCTTTTTCTAATTCTTTAAGATTTAACATGAGGTTATTTATTTGGGATTTTTGTTGTTTCTTGAGATAGGACTGTAATGGTATAAATTTCCCTCTTAAAACTGCTTTCAAGGCATCCTAAAAAATTTGATAGTATGTATTTTCCTTGTCATTTGTTTCTATGTATCTTTGTATCTCTCCTCTAATTTCTTCTTTGACCCAGTCGTTCTTTAAAAGTATGTTGTTTAATCTCCATGTATTTGTGGTTTTTCCTGCTTTCTTTTTGCAGTTAATATCAATTTCAAAACCTTGTGATCAGAGAATATGCTTGGTATGATTTCAATCTTCCTAAATTTGCTGAGGCTGATTTTATGTCCCAATATATGGTCTATCCTTGAGAATGTTCCATGTACACTAGAAAAGAATGTATAGTCTGATGTTTTAGGATGAAGTGCTCTATATATGTCAATTATGTCCATTTCATCTAATGTGTCATTTAGGGCTGCTATTTCGTTATTTATTTTCTGTTTGATGATCTATCCATGGCTGTCAATTATGTATTTAAGTCCCCTAGTATAATTGTGTTTTGGTTAATTTCTCCCTTTAGTTCTGTTAGTAGTTGCTTGGTATATTCCGGTGGTCCCTGATTGGGGGCTTAAATAGCAATGACTGTTATGTCTTCTTGTTGTATAGTCCCCTTTACCATTATGAAATGTCCATCTTTGTCTCTTGTTATCTTTTTTACCTTGAAGTCTGTTTCATCTGATATCATTATGGCTACACCTGATTTTCTCTGGGTACCATTTGCTTGGAGTGTCAATTTCCACCCTTTCACTTTGAGTCTATGCTTGCCCTTGTAGCTGAGATGTGTCTCTTGGAGACAGCATATGGTTGGGTTTAGTTTTTGATCCAATCTGCTACTCTGTGCCTTTTTATTGGTGAGTTCAGTCCATTTACATTTAGGGTGATTATTGATATGGGAGGATTTCCTGTCATTCTATCTTTAGTTTTCTGGTAAGGCTGTGTCTCCATTGTTTCTTTGCCTTTTTGTTGTTGTCTATTATTTCTGTGTGGTGATATTCTATGATATTTCTCTTTGTTTCTTCTTTTATTACAGCATATATTTCAGTTCTCGATTTTTTTTGAGTGGTTACCCTTAAGCTTATGTAAAAGAAAGTTTGATATTTAGAGTATTCCATTTTCTTCAGCACAATTACTTTCTCCATTCCCATATTCCGGTTCAGGCCTTTACTCTCCCCCTTTTATGTTTTGGTTGCCACGAATTGTTCCTGTTGATGGTGGTCGAATAGCCTCCTTTAGTATTTCTTGCAGTGCAGGTCGTGTATTAGAAAATTCCCACAGCTTCTGAAAATCTGGAAAGGTCTTTATTTCTCCTTCATAGCTAAAGGATATCTTTGCTGGGTATATTATTCTTGGCTCATAATTTCTCTCTTTCAATAGTTTGAATATTTGGTTCCACTCCTTCCTGGCTTGTAGAGTTTCTGCTGAAAAATCTGATGATAATCTAATGGGCTTTCCTTTGTAGGTTACCATCTTCTTTTCCCTGGCTGCCTTGAGGATTCTTTCTTTGTCGTTGATTTTAGACAGCTTCAATACAATGTGCCTTGGAGAAGGCCTGTTGGGATTGAGGTAACTAGGTGTTCTATTTGCTTCTTGGATTCGAGGGTCCAGTTTTGTCCACAAATTTGGGAAGTTCTCATCGACAATTTGTTTGAATATATTCTCTGTTCCCTTCTCTCTTTCTTCTCCTTCTGGTATGCCCATTATTCTTATATTGCTCTTTCTGATGGAGTCAGAAAGTTCCTGTAGAGTTCTTTCATTTCTTTTAAATCTCTTTCTTCTTCCATCTGTGTAATTTCCAGGTTGCTATCTTTGATGTCACTGATTCTTTCCTCCATCTGGTCAACTCTGCTACCTAAGCTGGTTATTTCATTCTTAATTTCTTCTATTGAATTCTTAATCTCCAGAAATTCTATTTGGTTCTTTATTTAAAATTTCAATATCTTTCGTAAAATGCTCATGTTGTTCTTTGATTGTGTTTCTGAGTTCATTAAACTGCCTTTCTGTGTTTTCTTGCATCTTGTTGAGTTTTTTCAGAACTGCAATCTTGAATTCTCTGTCATTTAAGTCACATATTTCCATATCTTTAAGTTACTTTTCTGGAGAGTTTTCTCCTTCTTTTTGAGCTGTCTTGTTGCCTTGGTTATTCATGGCAATTACTGATTTATTATTTCTCCCTAGACATCTATAGGAGTGGCTTCTGCAACAGGTTGATAGGAAGAGGTCTTTCTTTTGTTTTCCAGTACTTGTTGGTAGAATGTTTTATTTTCTCTCCGACTGCAGCCTTGTTTTCTCTCTCTCACATGGTAGTGCTGTTTTCTCTGCACTATTCCAGCTTCTCACACAATGGGGGGATTCCCTGGGAGATGGGCTTCTCCTCTGTTAGTAGTTCGCCTGGGTCACAGGGCACAGTGTCCTGGTGGGTACGTGGAGAGGTTTTGAAGTTCCAATGCTCTTCCTGCACCAGATTCAGACCCTGTATGTTTCAGCAGTTCTGTTTCCTCCTGCAGGGATCCATCCAGATAGGTGGGGTCAGGGGCGGGGTGAGTTGTGAGAGGTGGCCCAGAGCAATGGCAGTGACCACCACCACAGCTGGTCCTGCTTCCACAGCTCCTTCCCCTTTGCCGGAACTAGTTGGGCTATGAATCTGTGTCTGTGGTCCAAAGTTCTCAGAATAGCAAATATTCTGTTCTTTTCATCTGACACTGCTACTGTCCCGTTTCTAGCACCAGGCAGGTGGGGGTGGGGCGAGCTCTGGGAGCGTAGGGAGGGGGCAGCTAGTCTCAGTGCCTAAGGCTTCTATTCTCTGCTCGGCAGTGCGGGCTTAAACCACCGTTTTCAGCCTTTTTCCCTCAGTCTTTTCTCCGAGGTCTCTGCCATTAGCATTGGGTTCATCCATGTTATATGCTGTCCCCTCAGCCCTGTGGAGCCCTGGCGGAGCCCTAGCAGTCCGAGTTCTTCCCTCTCCCGCAGCTGTGGTAGTTCCGGGGAGCAGCGAGCTCACAGCACTGAGCTGGGTCTGCGTCCTGCGCCCGAGCGGCTACGTCTCCGCGCACTTCTCCCTTCCCTCGTCCCCCGCTCACGCGAATCTCCCACCTGTAGATGATTTCGGTAGTGAGCCTCTTCGTCTTGCCTGTCTGCTGTGCAGGGAGTCCTTTGTGAAGTTATTGTTGTTGGATTCCTTGTAAACTCCAGGGGAGCTTTACAGAGGCTCACCTCACGCCGCCATTTTGATGTCATCGATATAAGCTTTTAATTTGTAAAATAATTAGTGAACAGTTTCAAGTAGCTAGTTATTTTGTATTTTACCAAGTTATTTGAAAATGAAACAAAGAAGATAGCGAAGTTAATTTAAAGACAGGGAAGACGAAAAACAAAAGCAGTGAAAGGGGTTCAAAAACTCCTTAAGAACAAAGCTTTGCGTTACAAAACCTGTAAGATAATCTACCTCAGCAGATTGCACTTTTGTAGTGGTATTATCTGAATTATTGAAGAAGGTAATTCAGGTGAAGCATTATCTACAAGAGATTTAAGACTGATGAATTTGTTTTATTTTGAAACACAGTCCTCTTAGAACTAAAAATAGGTGCGCGCATGTGTGAGTGTGTGTGTGTGTGTGTGTGTGTGTGTGTGCGCTCTATATGGGTGTGTGTTTCAGCCTAGTGTGTATAGAATGATATTATGGATTTTTCACAGATTTATTTTCCCTTTCGCACACTTATCTTAGACCCTTGTTCCATGAGAAGCAAAAAGATAAAATATAGATGAACAGATTCTCATTTATTTCAAGTTTTTAGGATGCCGTATGAATATATACGCTGTGTGTGTGTGTGTGTGTGTGTGTGTGTGTGTGTGTGTGTGCGCATTGTATCAGAGAGTGATTATTACAGATACCTAAATTTCACTGGATAATAATGACTGCACAAGGAGAGGTAGAAGAGAAGGATTAAAGATCAGGGGAGGGGGTGGAATGCCGAATTCCATCACTGAGAGCAAGACTGCATCTGGAATAAAAGTACTATCTCAAGGGTCCCAATGGCTTAAGAATATAAAATACAAAGAGGTTTTAAGCAGGATTTCTACTTTCAAACTGCTGTTCTTTCACATTGAAAAAGGACTGAAAAGAGCTAAATTCTCATTTATTCACTAACAGTGTAAAGGCTACATGACCCAGGTCTACAATGCAGGAGATTCTGACTTCACAAATGGTACACCTATTTTCTTATTTCCCAACCTAAAGTTTCCTGTATGCTGCTAGTCTTGACCGCCACAGCTTTAACAACCTGTTTTCTTTTAAGGAACTTCAAAAGATCTTTGTAGATAAAGTTCTTGGTATTTGAGCCTCAACACTGGATTTGCTGTATAAAACTAGGATAGGTGCTGCCCAATAATAAAACTTGGGTGAAGTGACTTTATTTTTCTGATACCTCTTTTGTCACCTGTATATGAGATATTGTAATGCTTGGTTTGTAGGATTATGGTTAGATCAAATAAATGATAAGTACATTTATAAATTTAAAGCATTGAACAAAAGCATTTAGTACATTATTATTAATAATATAATCAATTTACTTTCATAGCCAGTTTTTAAATTTAATACTATTGTTTTTTATTTAAAAAATCCACTAATAACTATTAGAATTATTATTCTACATTTAAAATGAATTCAGTATTATTGTATTTTAAAGATCTAAAGTAAAAATTGATTGGCAGGAATTTTACTTCCATTCATAACAATTATATCTAATCAATCATCAAATTATAATAATAAAACATAAATTATTGAGGTATATATTATTGTATATATAAGCAAAACATATAAAAATTCTTTAAAGACATTGATGAGAAATCCAAAGCAAGCAGAAAAACAGAAGGAAACAAACTAAAGAACTGAAAACATATTTATTAAGCAACATAACAGAAAATTTTCCAATTTATACAAGCCACCTAACTGGATTATGGAAACAGAATTTGAATTTGGGTTTGCGAGGTGGCTGCACACTGAGGAGAGTCTTAGCATGAAGAGAGAAACAGAAGGGTGACCCACCAATTATAACAAATCCATCTTAAAACTATGGCTGGCTCCTTGTAGTGCAAAAGAAGGCTGAGACTGCACACTGTAGGAACACAACAGGAAACCACATTAGGAAGGCTAAAATTGCTGAACTGGGGGGAAAGTAGCTACCCAGAGCTGTATAGACTAGATTAGGAATACTATAAAACCTGCTGAGTTAAAGGATTTTGGCAAAAACCTCATACTGTCAGAAAAAGGTCCAAAAATCATGCCTTAAGGATAAAGATTACATAATAGGATTAAGGGATACAGTTTAAGACTAAAGACAAACTGAAATAAACTTGCCAAAATAAAACCTAAAATCAACCCTTCACAAGATCTAGAAAATTCACCATTAATTGCCAGCCTGAAGAATAAAACTCATAATTTTTGGAGGCCAATAGAAATTATATAAACTGAACCATATTGAGAAAAATATTATAATAAGAAAGTAAAACACACCTAGACAAATCACACTGAAACTGCTAAAAGCTAAAAAGAAGATGCAATCTTGAAAGCAGCTAGAGAAAATGGTTACCATTAAATAAACACAATATATGAATGATGGCTGGTTTCTTATGAATAATAATTAAAAAAGACAATGGAAGAAACACTTCCAATTGTTTTAAAAAATATGTTAACCTAGAATTCTATATCTCAGAAAAATACTTTCAAAGTTATAGCAAATGAAATCATTTTAATTTAAAAGGCAGCTGAGGAAATTTGTTGGCAGTAGCGTCACACTTTTAGAAATATCAAGGGAAATTCTTCTGCATGAAACAAAATTCTACAAGATGAAAACAAAGATCTCTAGGAAAGAAGGTACAATGGATCACAACACAGGTGTCGTAGATCAAAATAACTTAGCAAATGGTGGCCTTCAACACAATTGTATACATAATTATACTAATCATAAAAATGACTATTTACTGATAATAAAAGTAAACATTATTAGGATGGATTAAAATAAATAGATAACATCAATTTACTGTATAGGCACTTTAAATCTAAATACACTGGTAAAGGAGATATCAGATAAACTCTAAGCATAATAACATGGGCATATTAATATGAAACAAAATATACTTCAAGGTAGGGAATATTTTCAGAGATTAAGAGGATTTCATTTTCTTTGCCTTTTTGTTGCTGTCTATTATTTCAGTATGGTGGTATTCTATAATTTTTTCCTCTATATCTTCTTTTTTATGTTTATATTTCAGTTCTGGATTGTCTTTTTTTAGCGGTGAACACACAATGTGATATATAGATGACATATTACAGAATTGTACATCTGAAATCTTTGTAACTTTACTAATAATTGTCACCTGCAATAAACTTTAATTTAAAAAAAAAGAGAATTTTAGGATGCTAACTGTGTGAATTCATCAAGAAGATAAAATGATTCTAAAAGTATGTGCACCTCGTAAATTAACTTAAAAATGAATGAAGCAAAAATGATAAGCCTAAATGGAGAAATAAAACAGTGCTAAAGAATTTAAAATGCATATGTCAGTAACTGAAAGAAAACAATAAAGAACAGATTATTTAAATATAGAAAATTAGAACAGCACTATCATCCAAGTAATCTAATTGACACTTATAGAACACTGTAACAAAAAACTGCAGAATATCCATATTTTGTATATATGGAATGTTCATGAGATGAACAATTTTCTGGACCATGCAACAAGACTCAAAAAAGTTCAGAGATGAAAATATACAGAATATATTCTCTAACAGAAATTGCATGAAATTGTAAGTCAATAACAGTAAGACCTCCTAAGATACTCCAAATATTTTGGCATTAGGCAACTTACTACAGGAGTAAAGAATCCTTCAATCATAGATAAAATTGGGAAATATTTTGGATTAAATGATAATTAAAGCAAATCATATCCAATTTGCAGGATGAAGCTAATTCAGTGAACAATAGGAAATGTATAGCATTCAATAATTAAGTAGGAAAAGAAACATTTACAATAAGTGATTAACATTTCTATTATAAGAACTGTACCAGAAAAAGACAAATTAAACATAAAATAGAAGAGAGATTAAGGTGGAAATCTATGAAAGAGAATACAGATAGACAAAAGAGAAAAACTTCAGAGGCAAAAACTGTATCTATGAAACGATAAATTAAACCAATAAACCCTTACTTATTGTGCCTGAGAAATAAGGAATACACAAATTCCCAATACCAGGGGGGAAAAAAAGGGAGAATCCCGTAGATCTTGCACGTATTAAAAGTATAAAACTATACTGTGAATAACTCTAAATAGGTATAATCAATGGACTGGAAACTATCTTTGATAACACAATATATCAAAACAGATAGAAGAAGAAATAAAAAATATAAAAAGTAATATATTTGTTAAAGCAATTATATTTGTACTTAAACCAATTACATTTGTGCCTAAAAAGAAATATTAGTGCCCAGATTATTTCATATGGGATTTTAATAAAATATTCAAAGTGGAATTTATAATAGTCTTACACAAACTTTTTCAGAAACTGGATTAAACTATAGTTGACATATTAGTTTCAAGAGTACACTATAGTGATTTAACATTTATATACCTTACAAAGTGATCACCACAATAAGTCTTGTAACCATCCGTCACCTTACAATGTTACTATGATATTATTACTATATTCCCTATGCTGCATATTATATCCTCAAGACTAACTTATTTAATAACTGGAAGCTTGTACATCTAATTCTCTTCACCTTTTTCACCCATCCAATCACCACCATCCGCTCTGGAAACCATCAGTTTGTTCCTTCCTGAATTGCTAGGTCAGCAAAATGGAGAAATACTGTTTGGAGAATAACATACCTTTCAAGATTTGGAATATTGTTTATAAAACTCCCAGACACCTCCCATTTACTGGTGATCTTCATCCAAATATCAAAGTGGCATTTCCTCCTCCAATCACCACCTCTTTGATCCAACCAGCTTTGAAGGCCTACTATTTGAGGGTAACCTTTGCCTAGACTATTGCTTCAAGTGAGGAAGAAGCAATTCTGGAAGGATTATAACGTCTGTAACTGCATCAAGAATCTTACTTGGGCTTGGGATGATGTCACCAAGGAGTGTATAAATGGCATCTGGAAGAAGACACTCAAGAGGCTCATCAATGACTTCAAAGGATTTGCCAAAGATGAGGAGGTTGCAAAACTCAGCAACTCTGTGCTGAGATGTCAAACAAGCCTAACTTGAATGTGAACGAGAATAACACGGAGGGGCTCCTCGAGTTGGTTCCTGAGGAATTGACTAATGAGAAGATGATGGAACTGGAACAGGAAAGCACTAAGAAGCAAGAGAAAAGAAAGTGCAGGAGAAGGAAAATTCACAGTCAAAGTGTTAGCAGAAACTTTTGCAGACCTTAACAAGTTCCTTAAAAAGTTTGAAAACATGGACCCCAACACACAAAGGTTTTCATTAATAGAGAAGAATGTTCATGGTTCATTATTAGCTCACAAAAAAATATGTGATGAAAACAGAAACCAAGCAAACCACCATGGACATATTTCTGAAAAAAATAAATAAAAACAAAAATAAATGACATCTCCTTAAAGAGGAGCCCCAGGCAGGTCCTTAAGGAGGTTTTCCTAAAGGAGACATTGTGATCATAGGAGATGACAGCTCTGCATGTTATCGCCCCTGAAGACCTTCTATTCAGATAAGATGTAGAAGTGGAAGACTGATACTAATGATCCCTCCCCGTATAGGCCTAGGATAATGGCTATTTGTGTCTTAGTTTTTAACAAAAATAATTTTTAAGATGAAAAAAATAAATAAATAGAAAAAACAACTTATGAAATGAGGATACAAAGAAAGAAAACACTTTGTACAGCTGTACAATGTGTTTGTGTTTTAAGATAAGTGTTATTACAAAAGATTCAAAAAGTTAAAAAATTAAACCATTTAAAAAGTAAAGTTACAGTAAGCGAAGGTTAATTTATTATTAAATAAAAATATTTTTACACATTTAGTGTAGCCTAAGTGTAGTGTTTATAAAGTTTATAGTTGTGTACAGTGATGTCCTAGGCCTTCACATCCACTCCCCACTCACTCACTGACTCACCCAGAGCAAGTTCGGGTCCTGCCAGTTCCATTCATGGTAAGTGCCCTATAAAGGGGTACAATTTTTTTTATCTTTCATACTGTATTTTTAGTGCATGTTTTCTGTGTTTAGATATACAATACTTATCATTGTGTTACAGTACTATAGTATTAAGTACAGTAACATGCTGTACAGGTTTGTCGCCTAGAAGCAATAGGTTGCACCATATAACCAGGTGTATTGTAGGCTGTGCCATCTAGGTGTGTGTAAGTGCACTCCATGATGTTTGCATGACGAAATTGCCTAATGACATATTTCTCAGAACGTATCCTGGTCATTAAGTGACACATGCCTGTATAGTTGGAATTCAGGGAGCATCACATCCAACTCATTTCATGAGATCAGCATAACTCAGTGATCAAACATGATAAGAATGTTATAAGAAAAAAAATTACAAACTAATTTCATTCACAAATATAGGGGAAAAAAACTTCAAAAATAATTGGAAGTCAAATTGATCAACATAAAAAGGAAGGGAAATCAAAGATGACCCAGTTTGTTTTAAATATTCAAAAACTAATTAAGGTAACTTACCACATTAAGAAACCCAAGAAAAAAATATATGATCATCTTTATAGATACAGAAATAGCATTTGAAAACATTTAAGTGATTAAAATCAAGAACTATTAACCACCTAGAAGTAAAAGAGAATGTCCTTGGAATTTCGAAGGGAATTTACTAAAATCCTAGAGCAGATGTAATGCTTAATTGTAAAATTTTGGATACTCTCAGCTAAGCTCAGAAAAAAAAGTAAAAGAAATAAAACAGTTTGCCCTCAGCGCTTCTACTCAACATTAAAACAGAGGTACTATCTAGGGAAATCTGGCAAGAAATAGAAAGAAAATGGCATAACAATTGGTAAGAAAAAATATATAAATATCTTATTCACATACACCCTGTTTAAAACAGACAAATTCTAAGAAATTTACCAAAAAAGGTACTATTAACTGATTCTACTTAATTAAAGACTATTATCCTCCCACTTTGGGCTCCCCATGACTCTGAACTAACAGGCAAAGAAAGGATTCACTGTGCTGGCTGGGTGATTGATGCTCATTCCTAAGGGGAAATTGTGCTACTATTGTCCAACGGAGGTAGAAAGGATACGTCAGGGATACAGAAGATTCCTCGGATGTGTCTGAGAACACCATATTGTGAGTAAAGTCAACAGAAAATTATAACTACCCAAACTAGGCAGGAGTGCCCATGGTCTAGACCCTTTAGAAATGAGCGTTTGGGTTAGCCTACTAACCTGTTACCCTGAAAATAAGATCTAGCTGGACAATCAACTCTAATGTGTCTTTTGGAGCAAAAATTAATATAATACCCAGTCTTATTTTACTATAAGACCGAGTCATAATATAATATAATATAATATAATATAATATAATATAATATAATATAATATAATATATACAATAATACCGGGTCTTATGTAAGTATTAATTATATAATGTATTAATTTTTGCTCCAAAAGATGCATGAGAGCTGATTGTCCCACTAGGTCTTATTTTCAAGGAAACACAGTAGGCAAAGAACCACAACCAGCTAGGTGCTTGTGAGATGAAAGGGAATATGAAATGGGTAGTCAATTGTATCCCAAATAGAAATTGAATTTCAAGTTCTGTGAATCAAGGACAATCATATTTATGTATTTTCAAGGTATTTTAGCCCAATATTTTATACAAAACTAGAATGTGATGTTTAATACACCCCGCCCTCACCCCCCGACCCCATCCTTGACCTTAGCTCTCTGACCTGCTCTCACTTTAGGGCCATCAATCCTGCTGCTCCATTTGCCTGCAAAGCTCCATCTTAGCTCCCTCAGCACTAACAACTTTTCCTCAAGTTTCACTTAACCATCAGATTTGTATGCTGTAATTGGACCGCATCCTCCTGTTCCAGTGAGTCCTCTTATCCAACTCTAGTTTTTTTTATAGCTCTAAGCAGTCTCTAACAATACATTTATCTATGTATGTATCTATCTACGTATCTATCTATGTATCTATGTATCTATGTATCTATCTATGTATCTATGTATCTATCTATGTATCTATGTATCTATGTATCTATGTATCTATGTATCTATGTATCTATGTATCTATCTATCTATCTATCTATCTATCTATCTATCTATCTATCTATCTATCTATCTATCTAGCATCTATCCATCCATTCATCTGAAAGTAATTGATTAAATGGGTTGTTAATGAAGACTTTCTCATATAGTGTTTTTGCTTTGCATTTTGGGTTTAAAGATGTCAAATTAAATATATGTCAGTGAAAACATTTCTGTGAAACTATAACAAATTCTAACTTTAGCTCCCTGATAATATAATGGGACACTTTTTTTCTGTAATACCATTTTTCATACTTTTGGATGTATAATTTACATACAATAAACTTAATTCATTTTAAGTATTAAGTTCAATGAGTTTTGACTAATGTAAATCTTGTGTCTGCCTTCTTTAACTCAGCATAATTTTTAAAGATTAATTCAAGTTGTTCTTGTTAAATTAATTTCATACCTATGCAGTATTCTAAAGTATGTGTATCACAAAAATCATGTTAATAGAGATCTGTATTATTAATCATTTTGCATATTATTAACAAATTAACCATTAATATTTGTGAAACAATATTTTCATAGTCATCTATTTTTTGCTGAAACATAAATGACTATGCCAACTGTTGGGTCATATGGCAGGTGTATGTTTAACAATATAAGAATGTGTGTTATATGTTTGTTTCACTTAACATTCCCACCATAACAGTAGTAATTTAATTTCTATGTAGGTTGTGAAATAATAGCTGAGGCCTATTTTTCCCTATGGATATCCCATTGTTCCAGTATTATAGAAGGGTTCAAATATATAGTGATAGAAGGAGAACTCTCTATGGGTGGTGAACACACAATGTGATATATAGATGATGTATTAAAGAAGGATTGTACATCTGAAACTTATGTAACTTTACTAACAATTGTCATCCCAATAAACTTTAATTTAAAAAATGCCTTCTTTTATTCTCTAATTACCTTGGAATCAATTAAAAAATAAATTGGCCATATAGGTATGGTTCTATTACTTTTTTTTCAGCTTTGTTTTGGTGTAAGTGACAAATAATGGGTCTATTTCTTGATTATTCTGTACCACTGATAAACACATGTCAATGTATCGGTATAACACTATCATCTTGATTACAGTAGTATTTTAGTAAGTCTTATAATCAAATAGGGGTGTTTTCCAACATTTTTCTTTTGGCCATTTCTAGATCCTTCAATTATATAGATGTATCTAACATGTGCATTATATGTGTATATTATATGTATGTATGGTATATATTCTGCCTTTATCTCTCTCTGTAGCTCTCTCTATATAGAGCCTTCAGTTTATACAGTGTTCGTGAATAGAGATGTGTTTGTTTGAGAGTGTGTTCAGTCTACATAGATCAATTTGGGTGGGTAACTTGTCAATAGTAGGTATTCCAAACCATGAACATGGTATATTTTGCACTTTCTTAGGTGTTTCTAATCTCTCTCTACACTGTTTTCATTGTTCCAGTATTGTATCTGTTTTGTTCAGTTTGAAGCTATTATACATGTTTTCAAATATTTTCAGTTGCTTATTACAAGCATATATGAACACAACTGATTTTTTATATTAATCATTTAGCTGCAACCTTGTTAAATTTACTTATTCTAGTAGCAATTTGTGGACACTTAAGGATCATCCTTTGCCTAAACTTCGAGAGTTTCACTCTTTTGATGTGAGGCTTATTTTTCAGCTACAGAATCGATAGGACCCTTATATATACCTCAGCAGCTCATTCTCTCCTCTCCATCTCTCTGTTCCTTGGATTCCAGACACTTTAACTTCTTCTACTCTGACTAGTGTCTTCTCAACTCAATGACACCATTGCGTTCTGCTAACCATATAATTCCTTAAACTTCTGTCCACAAAATAATTCTGCGAAGAAATCTATTGTGATCATAGAATACACCACATTTATTTCCCTTGGGTAGGGAGACAGCCCTATACTGCTTTTAATTCAGTATCTACAAACAGTTGTTAAATATTTTTCAGTGTTTTAGTTGTTTACAGTGAAAGAGGGAATGCAGTACTAATTTGTTCCTTTAATATTTGTTTCTTTAATATTCTATTGCACTAGAAAATAAAGAGCATATCAACTAAACTGCTTGTTTTCAACTTTGCATGTTTTACAATTCTTTGTTGAGTCCTTAACATTTTATATACCATGATGCAGCATTCTGGAAATCAGATCCCCAACCCTCTCCAGAGCCTGTTGTTATTCTCTGCTTGTTTAACACCTTTTTGAGATATTTTAATTTTGTAAAGTCCATATTTTTTGCCAAGTGTAGCCACTGAAGTCTCTGCTCAGTTACTTTAGTTTTAACTACTGATTGCACAGAGATTTCCTTCAATGTCTAGAATCTGTATGTCTCATAATCTCTTATGAAGGGCCATGTGCGTGTGTGTGTGTGTGTGTGTGTGTGTGTGTGTGTGTGTGTGTGTGTGTAGGGAGGCATGCCTTCAACATGCAGCCAGTCAGGTGACAATTCTGTCTTTATCTTTATTTCCTGCTTGAACAGAGTCTCAACATGAGGCCCAGGTGAGAAGTTGATGTCGGAAGTCCGTCTTGTGGATAAGCACAGACCTAGCCATGTGTGTGACCTTGCAGCTTCCCAGGAATATGCTAGAGCTTTGCAAAGACTCTACGGACATCATATTTCTCAACTTTTCCTTTTCAGCTTTGTGGTTTGCCTATTTTTTACCCAACCCCTAGTTTTCACCGCAGGCAAACCAAAGTTAATTGGGGCCCTGTAACTGTTTTTGACAATCACCCCAAGAGAAAAGGTGATTCCCCTAGAAGAGTTCCCAGTCAGGTCACATATAGACAGATTTGCAAGTGGGGTCTTACAAAGGACCACCCGGTAGCTCCCATGAGCATAGTCTTTTGGAATGGGGTTTTATTTCCGCTGGTGCCTGCCAGCCTATTGGTTTCAGCCTGATTGTGGTCTGTTGGCTTTAAATCTACTATAGGGCTGGACAGACTGATATAACGATAGGGAAATTATATCATGAAGATCTTTATACTTACCCAAAGTCAACCTCTTTTTAAAAAAATAAATACTCCCTGAACTGCTGTATGCAAACCTTTGGCTAATTTCCAGATTTCTAAAAAGAAGTTCGTTACGACATTTTATTTATCTCATCTTATCATTGCTTTTATGAAGAAAACCTTTTAGAGGCCCTTTACCATTTATTCTAAAGTTTTGTGGGAGTTATATTTTCAATGGTTTCATTTCATCCCTTTTATGTATGTGATAGACCTATTCATCATCTTTTTTAATGGAAAGAATAGTTTTGTTTTGTTCTTTTATTGATTTCCTAGTGGCAAGGCTCTAGATTGACAAATAACTCCAGCCAATAATGTATTATAATGAAAATAAACATAAACTAGGAACAAGAGAATCACAATTTCACAGCTCCATGACAATCACTCTTATAAGAGAGTATAGTATATGTTTGGGAGGTCTACTTGACATTTATTCAAATGTAATGAAAGCATGTGTTACCATTTAATTTTTATCTATTTCTGTTTTGATGAAACGATCAAGCTGGATAATTACAGATATAAATAATGTATTAGCAGGTTTGTGAACATGTGTATGTCAGAAGTAGAAACAAAGGGAAAAGCAACATTGATAAATATGCCATTTTAACAGTTTATGAATAAAAACTACATTAAATTGTTCAGTCTTAATAGAAAACAATCAACTTTCTGGAAAAATAACAAAGTAATGAAATTACCAATGAGTTAATATTCTTTTCATTATAATTTCTCAGCTAATATTTCTTTCCTAACTCCCTAACAAATCTCTTACCCCCTCCGCGCCCCAAAACTGTACATCTCAGTTGAATTAAGGCTAAGGGCATTGTAAAAATAATAATCATGACAGCACTGACAATAACAATATTATGTCACACGGCTTATGAATTGCTTTGCCCAAACAGTCCTTCTTTAAATTCGATGTCTTTAATTATTGTTAACAATATCTTCCTTGACAGTCAAAACACAACCGTACTTTTTTTTTTTCATGTGAGGAGAACTGTATTACATAGTTTCACACTGCAGATGGAGAGATAGGTAGCGATAGAGATGATAGAGATAGAGGGAGAGAGAAGAGAGAGCGTGAGAGCAAGAGCGAGAGCTGCACCTCTTTGGAATATGGAATGTGCTCACTTGAGCAGCGTCACGCATATCACTCTCTCTAAACTCACTTCACTCGACATTGTGAATCTCCTTGAGAACGTTCTCTGATACCAGCTTTTTCTTCTGCCTGAGTACTGGCTAGTGCTTACTCATCTCAGATTCTCTTTGAAACATTACTTCCTGTCACTGCCCAATTGTCACCTCGACTAATTCATTAGGCAGCTTTTAAATGTTCCCATTTTTCCTGCACTTCCCATTCGACAATTCATTTTCTTTTTAATCTTTATAGTCAATAAGCTTGGCAAGTCTAACTTTCCTGCAACAGTCAAGCCTTTAATGCATTCCATTCTTATTCTACTTAAGACAACTATGGTAAACAGAAATGATTTTTTTTCTTAAATGCAGGAAGGCCTGTAATATTTATTTTTAAATGTTAGTATAAAAATGTCAACTCTTATATCTTTCCATATTTCTATCAATGTATTAATCATATGTATACTTATCATATATATGTAATTGTTTTATCTCTTTCTCTAGCCCCAAAACTAGCAGTTTATCTAGTAAGCTAGTGATTAATAGTATTTTGTATATTTTAAATATAATATTAATAATCACATTTACTATATGAAGTCTTTTTTATTTGCTAAAAAGAAACATTTATGTAGATGTTATCTGTGAACAATCACCTGTAAACATGAGCTGGAGTTCTGGAACTATATAGAAAAAAACAATAATAATGGTGGCACTTAAATCCCCTGCTGAACAACTGGGCTTGTAATATAAAATTTCTGGAAAGTATAAAATCATACCTTTTCACACAAAAGCCACTCCTTCACTCCCTTTTTTTCCTCAAGAAGATTGCTTTAATGTATAAGAGTGCCCACTGCCCTGCACTCTAATACATATCAAGTATTAACAATTAAAATTATTTATAGAAGACATTATTTATAGAGGTCAGTACAGGCCATCAGAATAACACAGCTCCCAGCACAGTGTTATTTTGGCTAGTCTGTCTTCATTGCAGGAGAAGACAGTAGGGACGCTCTTCGGTCTAAATATAAATGGGCTCTACTCGCAATGTCCATAACCAAATTTAATTTCAGAGCAAAAAATTCCTAGCCTTTAGAAAATTGAGATACAGAAAGAAACAGAGTGTGAATTTCAATCATATTTAAAAGAAAATACCTTGAAACAGGCACTTGAACAAAAAAATGTAAAAAGTATGCACAATCTCCAGTACGAAGCATCTATGCTCAGGAAACGAACTGTGCAGATTAATTCTATGTGTATTCACGAATAATCAGTTCATGTTATTATGCTTTAATGTTGGTGAAAACAGAAAAAAATTCTTGCTTGATTTGGATGGTCTGATTATGTCTTTTTTAATTTTAGATTTTTATTAAAATAGAGTTAATATGCAATATTATATTAGTTTCAGGGGTACACCATAGTTGTTCAACATATATATACCTAAAGATACGATGACCATGGTAAGTCCAGCCACCAGCTGATGCCATACCAGCTATCACAGTATTATTGACTATATTCCCCATGCTGTACATTACATCCCCATGACTTATGCTTTATACTTGGAAATTTGAACCTGATTCCTCTTCACCTCTTTTCACCTTTTCCCACTTTTTAAATTTTTCAGTTACAGTTGGCATTCACTATTATTTTGTATTTCAGGTGTACATCATAGTTGTTAGACATTTATATAACTTAAGAAGTGACCCCCATGCCCTTCTTAAGTACCTGTTTTCCATAATCTGTATTCAATTACACTTGTTCAATCAAAGAAAAACAAGTAACTTAAAAATAATGAATCATGGTCTTAGAGCTATTACAAAAGGAGAAATGTTACTTGGAATGTCTTAGTGGTTACCAGAGGGTAAGGAGGGTGGGGAGTGGGAGATGAGGGTAAGGGGGATCGAATATATGGTGATGGAAGGAGAACCGACTCTGGGTGATAAACACACAATGGGATTTATAGATGACGTAATACAGAATTGTACACCTGAAATCTATGTAATTTTACTAACAATTGTCACCCCAATAAACTTAATATATATATAAAAAGAAATGTCATAGATATACTAAAGCCTATTACAATCAATAGAAATATATAATTCATTTTCAAAATTAAATTAGGTTCTAATGAAATCATTGCTTACATTAATGTAAAGCAGAGGTTTTCAAGTTGTGGTGAGGGGACCCTAAGAATATTTCGGTCTTGTGAATTTCATATTCTCATGAGTGAACAGTAGAGTTTTCCAGAAGTTAAACAACAATGTGATTAGGTCACTTCTCTGACAACTATTAGAATGCATGCATGAATATTATTTTACTTTAAAAGTGCTCTGTTTTAATTTCTAATGGTAAATATTCATAGATATAAGATACAGAAACCAAAGCTTTTTGTGGGCCACAATAACTTTTTCAGAAGGTAAAGAGATTTGGAAACCAAAAAGTTTGAGAAACACTGATTTAAGAAAGTCATATTTTTAAATTCATATTTATAATAAGTAAAAGAGGTATGTAATGCTCTTTCTTTAAAATTGACTTGATGTTTAAATTACTCCACCTTTTTTGGGAAGACAATATTTCAGTTATATTTAATGATGAAGAAAGTTACTAAATGATATTCTCAGTCTGTCTCATAAGGGGAAAAAAGTCATTAAAATTCAGAAATATGAAATATAATTTTTAATTTTGAGAAACGCATTTTCTAACATCTAATATGCAAATTACATATTAAATCTAGAAAGATACTATTTAGGTATATATTTAGAATATTAACCAGACTAAAAAAAATAACAATTTGTAATATTTTTAACAATTACATGTTAAATGGTTCAGATATAATCTTGTACATCATTCATTAAGGCTTCAGTATTTTTGCAAAAGCTATTTTAAATTAAAATGGAATGCCCAGTGGATATAATTACAAAACAACTACAAGTTTTATTCTACACTGTAGTAATTGATCCTACAGTGAGATTTATTCTGTAATCATGGTAGTCAATGGCATTTACAACTAGAATAAATTAAGGTAAATGAAGAGGAAAATTGTATTCTGTGTAACATTTAGTTCATTATAGGCTTAAACTACTATGTCAATCCATATTCATCAATAGAAATTATGGTGCTTGCAGATATAATTGAATCAAAATACTATCTCCAAGAAACAGACTATATTACACAAGCACAGGACTTACTGTTTCTTTTTAACTAGTTTGCTTTTCAAGTCCTTATTAAAATGGATTTTTAAAAGTGTATAATTTACAACACAATTATATATTATCTCTTTTATATTTTAATATAAAAAGAAAATTTGAAATTGCACTCTGTAGCTTCAGGGGAACTTGTTCCTTTAGAATTCTTTTTAGAAATTATATTGTGCTTATCTCTACTAGTCAGTTTAATTAGAATCCCCATGATTAATTCAAAAGATTAAATATAGATTTTTGAGGAATCTATCCCAGTGAGATTTATAGATTCTAATTCTGAATGAAGATCATTACTTACTAATAGGTGAACATTCTGTTTACAGGAAGTAATAATATTAATTATAGTAGTGGTAGTAGTCATAGTAGTAATATTGTCAACACTGAAAAATCTCCTACAAAGCAGCTGAGAGAATCTCTTCTTCTTCAAGAAAAGGCAGAATGGTATAATAAGTCAGCACCTAACTGGGCATTACTCCAGTGTTAAACTATAGTATTATCACTGATAAGAATGATTATTTAATATTAAATACATGTAGTCCTTTGTTAGGTGACTGTTGCATAATGGTAAGTTAGACAATCTTCTAAAAAACAGCGGGGATTTTCTTGCCTATGCTCCCACATTCCCATTTTAGTTTAAGAGCACATTCCATTTATTATTGTTATATTTTTTAATTTTTAGAAGGTACATTTGATTCTTTATAAAGCATGTTTGATCATTCTATAGAACCTACAATTCCCTATAGAAATAGTGAAGCACACCATTGGAAAACTCTCCCTTTCCCCATAAAATAAGTTTCACTTATGAGGCTCAACATGCTTTGCCCTCACAATGTCCCATCAGAGCCTTGTAGTTTCCAGGAAGTAGGATTACAACCAGCATTCCTGCTTAGTACAAATCTTCATTAAATATTGCAACAAGAATATGGGGAGCTATGGCATAAAGAATATAAATTTGAAGTATTAACCCTGACATGGGAGTAAAGAGTGTAGGAGTTATACCAATATTTGACAAAACTCAGGTGAAATTTAGAAATTAAATTGGGGAAGCTGCTTCATCTTACAAAAGTCTAGGTTACATGGCTGCATTTTTCAAGGCTGCATTGCAGACCTCTTCTTTAATCAGAATGGGATTCTGGGATTGAGGTGTGTGGCACGACTCAAATCCGGGAATTTAGGAATCTGGACTTAAGGAGAAACCAAGCTGATTCTCCAGGATGAGAAAGCTGAAGAATGGTGGATTCCTTTTTGAGGGCCACACACACATTCCTTTGACTTCCATAAAGGAAAGGCTTGGAAAATGAAAACAGCCCATGCAGAAGGGAGAGAAATTTGTTTGTAGTGATAAGAAAGTGAAAAGTCCTTCCTCAAGTGACAAACTGTCAGTGTTTTTTTCCTAGTGAACTGATACTATTTGACAAAATTCGGTACCTAAATTCGGTAGTCCATTCCACAGTGCTCTACAAGTCCATGGTCTCTTTCCTCTGTCAAGTACGAGTGTCTTGTAGCCTTTTACTGGAGACAGTGATGAATTATTGTTCTAGTCTATTATTTGAAATATCTATGCTATGCAAAGGCCAACAAAATACAAGGTTGGGAATTAAGCATACTTTATAATGCTTTATTATAATCAAACACTGTTCTGAAACATTAGAGTTCTTGCAAGCCTATACTCTGAATTTCCTGAATACAGCACTGAGTCAGTTTCACGTGCAGACAGTTCTAATCTCTTGTCTAATGCCTCTCACTAAAGCCATGACTTAGGTGTAACCACAGGTACGAAGAGGTCAATGCTAACTCATTTCCATCCAAATTCATCTATACCAAGTTGATTTAAGTTTCTGTATGGGCACAATTTACTATTTCTTTTTCATGATTGCCAACATCCTGTAACGATGTGCACCAGGTTATGTTATCCTCTGCTCAGAATTCCACAGTGGCATCCAATCTTCTCAACGTGAACATGTTCTTACAATGACATATAAGGCACTGCAGGACCTGCCCCACTACTGCTCCAACATCATTTCCTACAACTTCACTCTGCTTTAGACATCTAGATCTCCACGCTGTTCCTCAAATATTCTTGCCACACTTCTGCAAAAGGCCTTAGCATGTGCTGTTTCTCCTGCCCGCAATGCCCTTTCTTCTTATACTTGACTACTGTATATTGCATATAAATAATTCATTTAGTTTACAAGAAAACATTAGAATCCCAAATGATAATTGGGGAAGTTAAATGAAAAATTTACTTCATATAAAAAATGGTAAACAAACATGGAAAAATGTTCATCTCTCATGGTAATGAAAGAAGTGTAAAGTAAAAGAATATCACTTTACCTGATATATAACCTGACAACTCAGATTAATAACTATTAAGTCTTAAAGGAAGTATAGGGATAATTATAAATTGATATATAGTATCCCATTTGGAAAACAACATAGCACTACAAACCAAGAGCCATAAAAATGCTCAAAAGCTTTGTCTTCGTAATCCAACTTTTACAGGTTTATCTTGAAATAAATAATCCTACACACATTTAAAATATTAGAATGTATATATTCTTATCTATTTATAATGGTTTAGATTAACTTAGTAAAGATTAGACATTATCAACATATTCAGTGTAATGAACAGACCTAACCAGTGGGTCACTGTGTGAATGTCATGCTTATTTTGATGCTTATCAACTGTCATTTCAGTGTTATGTGTAGGGCGAACAGGGTCTGTAAGTTCCCACTACTATGTCCTTACTTTTTGGTGAGTATATCACGATGAAAGAAAATTCAAGAGAATCAATCCCCTCAAGGAAACGAAAAATCAAACCAACGAAACCAAACAGACACTTATAAGCAAACAGACAAACTCATTCAACTTATTGAACATTCCTGTACTTACAGGACAACTTCCCTTCCTGCCGTCAGACATAGTGATGGCGAAGTTGCTATTTCTGCCTTCTGATTCACTGATGAGAACTTTGCAGAAAAGTCTTCCACTGAATCCCACGGACGGATACACAGGTCACAGGGATTATGTGGTGGATTC
Organism: Rhinolophus sinicus; assembly: GCF_036562045.2. NCBI lineage: Eukaryota > Metazoa > Chordata > Mammalia > Chiroptera > Rhinolophidae > Rhinolophus > Rhinolophus sinicus. The sequence continues at coordinate 74,171,348 of NC_133760.1, forward strand.
CCTGTGAAATGGAAGACTCAACAACAGACGTTAGTCTTGAGATTTGACCTCTAGCATGAACTGTAGGCTTACTGAGTTCTTAGACATCACCATATAAGGACAATTGGTTTTATCACGCTGCTGCCAATCAAGTATTGTATGAAAACACCAAAAAATTCCCAATCAAAAATTGTTTTAAAATGCAGTAAGCTAATTTGTCAGTGATATGGCATTATAACAGAAAATGATACTTATAATATTAATTAGCTATCCTTAAATTTACAAACTTAGATTAAGATTTTGTATACACACATTGCGTTAATCATGTTAACAAAAATTTAAAGTAAATAGTACAAATTAATAACTAAAGAAATTATTTCAAATATCAAATATTTGACATAATATATGTATATATAATGTTAATTATAATGAGTCTTAATTTTCCCTACAGAAAACCAACTATGATTATAACAACAAAATATATTTTAAGGGGGTCATTAAAGTGAAAACATAGTTTTGATAGTGCAGCAGTATTTTCTGACTGATAATTTCTATTTAAAATACCTTCTTCAATGTTGTAGTTATGCTGAAGAGATGATGAAAAGTTACAAGGAAACACCCTAATGCACAGAGTTACGGAAATATGGTTATAAACATCCTGGTATAGAGATATGACGAATAGGGTAATATTTTTGAAGAAAGGTACAGATCAACAATGATTTTAGTACTGTATGTTTCAGCATTTAACCTGAGTCTGCGGAATTGAATCTTTCATATTCTGGGTTTAGTTAATCAGTTATTTGGTTGTGTCTGTAGACATATGACCAGTGGGGACTTTAAAACAGCAGTCAAACATTCATGCACCAAATAGGGACGTGTATGTACCACCGTAGTCTCATGAATGAGAACATTTTCAAAGAACATATTTGATAGTTTCTCATTTCCCCTTATTTTTTATCATTGAAACATAACATTTTCCAAGGTTATGTTAACTGAAATCACTTATTAGAGATGTAGTGAACGATGGGTTTAAATTCAGTCAAAACTACACGCAGTTTACAATTTCACTATCAATCTCTAAAGACAAGGGGTGATTTATAAACTCTTCTCTGTCTAAAATACTATTTCTTCTCCTTGACTTATATTCTTGTTGATTTTTCCACCAAATCTGAGCAGTAACAAGATTTATTTGACATTCCCTAGTAGATCATTACTTTGTACACTAATAAACACTTGTACAGTGAAAGGTTGGTGATTACTTTAGGAAGTATTCCATTTGGTTTTAGTAATTTCTGAATATACAGAATAGATAGGAGAAAATTAAATGTCATTATTTATAAAACTTCTGTTAAGAAGAAAAATTAAATTAAAACAACACAGAGAAATAAACCGATACTTAACTCACATGGCTACCTATTAACAAACTGTGCCATGTTACTATATGTGTGAAAATCAGTGAAGAAATAATGTCAATTATTAATGACCATATAACAGAAACATCCAAACACTAATGTTCAATATATTCCTAATAAAAGAAAATAGATGAAAATCAGATTAGTGCACTGACCATATACAGCTTACTATTTTACTAAACTATCTTGAATGTAGATTTTTTACTTGTTTAAATATAATACTTTAGAGTAAGTGAAGTGCCCTAGTATCCCAATTTTACCTATTCTCAGCTCTATAATTCAATATGTGCTTCACATAATTAAATTTTTCTTATGTTGGAAATTAAGTTGTTAAGTTACCAACAGAAAGATTGTATTATAAACAGTTCCTCACGCTTTATCTCGAAAATATCAAGAACTACTTTTAAATATTCTCTGAAGAGAAAGACACTCAAATAAAGGCTGCAGGATTTTTATTTATATTCACATTTTTAGTGATCTTGATCATCTATAGACTAAATTAGATTTCTTAATTATTTTGAAAAAACATAGGCCTCCTCAAATTCTGTTAGTAAGATTTTTTTTATGAATAAAAAAGTGTAACAAATGTTCCAAATGTATTGTTTTCCCCCTTCAGATGTGATTTAATAACATTTTTAGTGCAAAGGGGTATTTATAAAATAGTGTATGTATATACACTCCATTTAACCATCAGAGTTCTACTGTAGTGAATTCAGAATTCATCCCAACACCATAAGTTGTTGCTTACTAAGAGAATTCATAAATAATTAATAAATTTTTAGATAGCAGCAGAAAAATATTTGAAGAGAGTACCAGAAAAATATATCCTAACTTGTTAGGAAGAAGAAAAGTGGATACCAGAAAAAGCTCTACATTTTATTTTTGATAAAAAGAAAAAAAAAGAAAGAAAAATGAAATAAAAGTATGTGAAAAAGGATTGAAGTAGAAAATAGAAAGCAGGTTCTTAGAGTTGCCTGTTTTCTTATAGGACAAGGAGAGGTGTTACTGAACAAAACAAAACAAAACAAGAAAATAATGTCTTCTGTCTTCTATTGTGATTGGATGGAGGGGAGAACCATCTCAAGAAGCATCACCTCAGGCAGACAGTGGGCTCTGCAAAGCATTTGTCTGAGAATCACCAGAGGGTTTATTAAAAATGCGGAGATCCAGGTGTCACCTCAAGCCTACTGAATCTGAAGTTCTAGGATTTTTTGGCCTAAAATCTGCATTTCAACAAGACGCGGTATGTTTTATATACACACTACATTTGAGGAGCAGTACTTTAGGCAGAAATTTGTCAGAGAAACCATTTCACAAGGGAAAACTGTGCTCCTTTCAAGAGATTTTTTTGGTAGGGACCTGGCTATTACTTCAATTGGGATGAACCCTAGGGACATATTTGAAGTTAAATCCTGCAAAGTAAGGAGTTTGATGTGTGCTGCACATCAGCACATGCGTTTAATTTATTTTAGATACTATCAAGAGAAAAAGGAACAGAACTAATGGGAAAATTTGGGTCTTTTTTTTTCAAGCTGGCTAAGCCAAAGTAACATTTTTCATCTTCAGAATAAGATAGAAGAATTTCTATGCTGAAGAATTTGCTACAATAAACTTGTAATATCCATAAAAAGAGTGCATTGGCCTGCGGGTTGGACTAAGCAATAACAATGATAACTTTTACTGAGGCAAGGAGGGTGTAATGAGATATGAAATGTGGGCTAAGATAATCACTTTCCAAATTTGGAAACTTCTGTTCACAGCCCCAGTGACTCTCATCAGCCTAAACCCCCTTTTCAGTTATTTTTTCATCCACCCGCCCAAGGATGATTTAATCCCGCAGATGGGAGTGCTGACAAGTTTCCCACCAGATTTCTTTGTAGCACAGTGTGGTGTGGAAAGATCCACTATACTCCCAATCCCATACTTTCCTGCTGAGTCCGAACAAATTCGGAGTCTCTAGTTCTAAATACTAGTGACTACAAGGGACCTGGAAAAGGTTAACAAAAATTCCAAATAATGATAATTTAGAGAACTATGAGAAATAATACTACTAGATTAGTTCTCCTGAGATGACACCCAAATTAAAATGGAATTAAGATTTTTTTTGTATCTAATTTCATTCTCATTGATTTCACAAATATTCACTGAGGATGCAGCAGGATGATTTATAAAGGTGTTACTAGTAATTTTCCCCGTACATTTTTCTCTTACACTTTCCCAACATACTCCACTTCAATCAGGTACCAGCTTTTGTATTGGCTCAATGAAAGGGAGATTAGGAGAAAAGAAGAAGACAAAGTTTCCAAAATGATAACCTCCTTCTAGGATACCTGTTATGCTTAGTTTGCAGACGCTAGAGTGGGGTTATTCTAAAGAAATAGGGGTGATGAAAATAAAAAGCAAGAAGCAGAGAGAGGGTAGATATTGCCATATTGGGAAGGGAAGAAAGCTCCATGATTGTCAGCCCTACGTGCCTCTTTTTATAGCACACCTTAGGTAAGTAGAAGTAGATAAAGTGGTAAGGGGAGATGTATGGGTCGATGATGGTCCTGTTACTAGGCTGGACCTTGGACATCATGCATCCCACCTCAGCCTCCAAGCATAGCATAGGAACCTCATGCCTAAGCAATGTAAAGGTTTATGTGTGCTAGTATCATAGGATGCCCATAGACAGTAATATGGACCATATGTGGAGTCATCAATCTTTGGTTTGCTGTGCAGCTCTTTGAAAAATATTGAGTGGATGTAAGTAGAGAGGAAGTTCTATTAAATATTTCCTAAATATGTTCTAGTTGATCAATACTAGGAGAGCTCAGAGTAAAATTACTTTTACTTAATGGGAAATATTGTTACGTTTTTGCACACCCCAAATAGTGGTTACAATTCTATACCTTTGAACAACATTTAAAGTGCTATCTAAGGTAACACACACGGTCAAGCCTACTCCTCTTTATCAAATAATTAATATACAAACAAGGGAATAAGTTTATTATGTCATGATAAGAATTCTTTTTAAAATATGAGCAAAATGTTATGGAAGCACAGTTAGGGAGGGTTTTCCATCACACCATCTGCCTCAACCACCACCACCAACACTAATATTCTCACCGCCGTTAACACCGCCAGCGATGTTATCATTCTTATCATCACCACTATTACCACCACCACCACCCAAAATCACACCAACACCCTGACCACAGGCTATTCTGCACTCCTGTAATTAAAAGAACATAGAAGTTTCAGATGCTACCATGGCTTTCATTTCTATTCTATTGGAAACTTTCATGATTAATCTGAAAAATTTCCTTCACTGTTGCCTCAGTATTAGTGCTATTAATCTCAGTTAGCTCACCTAAATGATTCCATAACTTAACACACCTAGAAGACAATTATCTCCTTTGCTCAGTCTTACTGTAGCATAGTCACTATTTTGTTGCTCATATCTGGTTATTTATGTAGTTGATATAATGTTCTGAATTTTATTAGCCCACAAATTCAGATGTGCACCAAGAAATTTATGCAACTTTTATATTTCACTATGATAAACTATCACAATATTAGAATATGCCCTGTAGAAAAACAACTATAGAATTGGAACATAATACAAAAGCAACTACTCGAGAGTACTGTAAAGTAAGTAAAAGCAAACTGGCTATTGGGGAATGAGTACATGAATGAGAGGAAAGAGGGAGCTACACACAGAAGTCACCCTCTCCACAGTATTAGCCTGTAGCTATTACAGCAAGTCATGAGGCAGCACAAATGTGGTGGAGATACATGTGGAAAAATTCACAATGTTCTTACACAGGGAAAGGAAAGTTTTAACACCAACAGCACTGAACAGAGTACAGGAATTGTGAAAAGGAAAGGACTAAAGAAGAGTTTATGAAACTCAGACAAGAAAATTATGTTCTGAAACAAAGAAAACAGCACTATTGAAGAAATGCAACAATCCAGAGGCTCCCCAATCTAATATTCATAATGTTTGGGATATAATCCAAAAATACATTCTCAAAAGAAAATCTATAAAGTGTGACTGTGTTATGAACCAGATGTTTCAACTAATAGACAAGGATTTAAAATTAATCTATTACAACTGTCCTCCAACATAGGAAAATAAAATATGTTTAATAAATGTTAACCTCAACAGAGAGTGGACCTCAGATGATAATTAGAAACACTAAAAATGGAAATATTCCAAATGACAAATTTAAAAAAAAGGAGGTGAAAGGAATTGTTTTCCATTTCTTTTTCTGAAATTTAATTGTTAATATATAGGAACACAATGGATTTTTGTACATTGCTTTTTGTATCCTGCAACGTGACTGTATTCTTTTATTACTTCTAATAGATATTTTTGTGGAGTCTTTAGGGTTTTCTATATAAAGAATCATGTCATCTGCAAAAAGTGACAATTTAACTACTTCATTCCCAATTTGGATGCCTTTTATTTCCTTCTCTTGCCTGATTGCTCTGGCTAGGATTTCCAATACTATGTTGAATAACAGTGGTGGTCCTGATTTTAGAGGAAACGTTTTCAGTCTTTCACCATTCAGTATGATATTAGTTGAGGGTTGGTAGTATGTGGCCTTTATTATGTTGAGGTACTTCTATACCCATTTTATTAAGTGTTTTAATCATAAATGGATGTTGTATCTTGTCAAATGCCTGTTCTGCAGCTACTGATAAAAGCATTGATTTTTACCTTTTATTTTGTTTCTGTGGTGTATCATATTGATCAATTTGCATATGTTAAACCATCCCCGTGGCCTGGAATAAACCCTATTAATCACGAGGTATAATCTTTTTAATTGTTGTATTCAATTTGCTAGTATTTTCTTTAGGATTTTTGTGTCTATATTCTCAGAAATATTGGTCTATAGTTTTCTCGTTTTATGTTATCCTTACCAGGTTTTGGTATCAGGGTAATGTTGGCTGCACAAAATGAGTTAGGAAGTATTGATGATTCTTCAGTTTTTTTTAAAGAGTTTGAGTAGGACAAGTATTAAACTGTCTTTAAATGTTTGGTAGAATTCATTAGTGAAGCCATCTGGCTCTGGACTTTTGCTTTGGGGTAGGTTTTGGATGACTGTTGGAATTTCCTTACTGATGATCGGTCTATTTAGATTTTCCAGTTCTTCATGATTCAGCCTAGGAAGGCTATATGTTTCTAAGAACTTGTCCATTTCTTCTAGGTTATTGAATTTGGTGGCATATAGTCCTTCATAGTAGTCTTGTATGATCCTTTGTATTTCTGTGGTATCCATCATAACTTCTCTTTCATTTCTGATTTTGTTCGTGTCTTATCTCTTTTTTCCTTCGTCAGTCTAGCTAAGGGTTAGTCCGTTTATTAAATCTTTTCAAAGAACCAGCTTTTTGTTGCATTAATTCTTTCTATTGTCTTTGTGTTCTCTACTTCATTTAGTTCTGCTCTGATTTTTATTATGTCCTTCCTTCTGCTGACTTTGAATTTCATTTTGTTTTTCTTTTTCTAGTTCTTTAAGATGTAATGTTAGGTTGTTTATTTGGCATTTTTCTTGTTTCTTGAGATAGGTCTGTAATGATATTAATTTCCCTCTTAATACTGTTTTTGCTTCATCCCAATAATTTTGATATGATTTATTTTCATTCTCATTTGTTTCTATGCATCCTTTGAGCTCTCATTTTATTTCTTCTTTGACCAAGTCATTCTTTAATAGCATGTTGTTTAATTTCTATGAATTTGTGGTTTTTCCACATTCTTTTTTCTTACAACAAAAATAATAAAATTACTAGGAATAAACTTAACAGAAGATGTGAAGGACCTATATGCTGAAAACTATAAGACACTATTAAAAGAAATTGAAGAAGACACAAAGAAGTGGAAAGATATTCCATGTTCATGGATTGGAAGAATCAACATAGTTAAAATGACCATATTACCCAAAGCAATACACAAATTTAATCCAATGCCAATCAAAATTCCAATGGCATTTTTTCAAGAAATAATACAAAAAATCATCAGAAATGTATGGAATCACAAAAGACTCCAAGTAGCCAAAGCAATCCTAAGATAAAAGAACAAGGCTGAAGGTATCATACCCTCTGATCTCAATTTATACTGCAAAGTGCAAGAATCAAAACTGCAATGGTATTGGCAGAAAAACAGACACACAGACCAATGGAATAGCATCAAAATCCCAGAAATAAGCCCACATATATATGGGCAAATAATTTTCGACACAGGAGTCAAAAACATACAATGGAGAAAAAAAAAGCCTCTTCAATAAGTGGTGCTGAAAAAATTGGAAAGTCATATGCAAACAAATTAAAGTAGACTGCTATCTGTCACTATATACCAAAATTAACTGAAAATGGATCAAAGACCCAGACATAAGACCTGAAACATTAAGTTGCATAGAAGAAAGCACTGGTACTAAACTTATGGACACTATGCTCACAGAGGATTTTATGAATTTGACCTCAAGGTAAGGGAAGTAAAAATGAAAATAAATGAATGGGATTATGTCAAACTAGAAAGCTTCTGCACAGCGAAAGAAACGATCAACAAAACAAAGAGGCAACCATCAGAATTGGAGAAAATATTTGCAAACAGCACTTCTGATAAGGGGCTAATATCTAAAATATACAACTCAAAAACATAAACCAAGCAATCCAATTAAAAAATGGTCAGGGGACCTAAACAGACATTTCACCCAAGAAGGCATACAAACAGCCAACAGATACATGAAAAAATGTTCAACTTCATCAGCTATTAGGGAAATACAACTCAAAACCACAATGAGATACCACCTCATACCTGTTAGAATAGCTATCATTAATAAGACAAGTAGTAACACGTGTTGAGAGGCTGTGGAGAAAAAGAAACCCCTGTACACTGCTGTGGGGAATGTAAACTGATACAGTCACTATGGAAAACAGTAAGGAGGTTCACTTGACTCATATGTGTGATATAAAAGTTAAGGCAACAAAGGAACAAGACAAACAAAGAAACAAAAACTCGTAGACACAAACAATAGTTTAGTTGTTACCAGAGGGTAAGGGTGGGGAGGGGTGGTAGATGAGGGTAAATGGGATCAAACATATGGTGATAGAAGGAGAACTGACTCTGGGTGATGAGCACACAATGCAATATACAGATGATGTATTGAAACCTATATAGTTTTAATAACCAATGTCACCCAATAAATTTAATACAGAGGGTGCCAAAAATGTATATACATTTTAAAAAAGGAACAAAAATATTAAAGTTGTACTACTCAATATATGCTGAGAGCAAAAGATGAATACAAGTCACGTTTGACTTCTATGATTATAACCTTATTTCCCCGAAAATAAGACCTAGTGGGACAATCAACTCTAATGTGTCTTTTGGAGCAAAAATTAATATAAGATCCGGTCTTATTTTACTGTAAGACTGGGTATAATATAATATAATACTGGGTATAATATAATGTAATATAATATAATACCATGTCTTATATTAATTTTTGCTCCAAAAGACGCAAGAGAGCTGATTGTTCGTCTAGGTCTTATTTTCAGGGAAACACGGAAGTAGTGCTCAAAGTGGTTACAATCAGCATCCAGACATTTCTGATTACGACGAACTACTACTTGAGTAGCGTTGATCAAAGTGTCCATTTGTATACATTTTTTGACACCCTGGTAAATAAAAAAGTAGGTGATTTTATAGCCAAATTGAAATGACAGAGTAAAGAGAAAGTGCACTTGAAGATTGATTAATAGAAAGAATCAGCAAATTCCAGCCAGAAGAAAATGAACAAAATGAGGAACAGAACCTTGGGGCTCACTAGATGATAGCAAATGATCGTTGAACATTCTATATACATATGGTTATTACACATACATGTAACTGGACAGAGAAAATAGACAAAATGGGGAAAATCAATTGGAAGATATTATTTTCCAAACTTTCCCAAATTTGACAAGAAATGTCCATACTCAAGATACTAAACCAACAATGACATTAAACAAACCATCAATGATATAAAGCAAAAGGAAATGCAGGCTTGGCAATATTTCAGTTAAACTGTTGAAAGCTAGACATAAAGAGCAAATATTGAAAGAGGCAAACTAAAAATGATATCTTACATACAGGGGACAATTTGATCAATTGCTAACTTTTCATCAAAATCCATGAAGAATATGAGAGAGTGGAATAACACCAATGTGTTAAAAAGAAATATCAAAGCAGAATTCTACAATCAGTTAAATATCATTCAAGAATAAAGGTTTATTATAGATAATTTTTAGGTAAAGAAAACTAGAAAATTAATTTTCAGCAGACCTGAACTACACAAACAATGCAGGAAGGTTTACATGGAAAGAGGGGAAAAAAACGATGCCAGGCACAAACTCTAGTCTTCAGAAAATAAAGATATTTTTGTAATGGTAAATATCTGACTAAATGCAAAAGCACATTTCTTTCTTTTGGCTTTTTTCTTGTTATTTCTTAGTCAATTCTTAATAACCATATAAATGCTAAAAAGTGTGTAATTATCTTTTGATGTTTATAATGTATGTAGAAGTAATACATATAAAAATATGTCACAGTGTCAAAGTAATTGAATCAGAAAAAAATTATTTTCCATAAATTGTGTGGGGAAACTAGATGGGAAAATAATGAACCTTGACTGTCTTCACACATAGCACAAAACTTAACTCATAATTTGTCACTGACCTAAATGAAAGAGCTAAAACTATTAGACTTCCAGGAGAATATGGGAATAAATACTTGTGCTATTCAATGAGGGAACTTTAAAAAAATTAAAACCAGGAAACATAAATACTACCTATAAAGGAAAAAGAACATAATAAAATGTATTAATTTTAAAAATGTCTCCCATCTCTTTTTTATCCTCTCCCATCCAATAGGGCTCATTTATATTTCAGAGCAAGGAGTAAGGCAGGTTTGTCACTTGTTGCCTTTGTGGAAGGTTTGTCACTTGTTGTCTTATGTAGGAAGCCATTTCTTTAAATTATTAATGTAAAATAGGCAGTCCTTGTTCACAGAAATTATATAATTTGTCAAATGATAGGTTTCCCTTCATCTGCCAGATTTTGAAAAACACAAGAGTACCAGGGCAGTCGAATTATATTTCATTTACAGTTAACATAATTCAAAATATCATAAGCCTTATTATCTTAAAGCATATATCATATGCCTGGGTGTGTTACACCTTTAATTCTATCTAATCATCACAAAGATCATATATTATAAATGTCATTACCCATTTGGGGCTGAAATATATTCCTCTACAATTCAGATGTTAAAGCTCTAAAGTCCAGTAAACTCAGAATGTGACTACATTTGGAAATTGCTTTTTTAAAGTAATTAATTTAAAATAAGATCATTAGTGTGGGCCCTAATCCAATATGACTGGTGTCCTTATAAAAAAAAGGAGGGAGGCCTCAGAAGAAACCAAAGCTTCTGACACCTTCATCTTGGATTTCCCGCCTCCAGAATTGTGAAAAAATAAATGTCTGTTCTTTAAGCCACTTAGTCTGTGGCTATTTTGTTATGGCCATAGCCCTAGCACACTAATACATCCTCATTTACAGAAGAGTAAGTATGAATGTCAACTGCATGTGTTCAGAAAATGTCTAATTTGGACTTCCAATCCACATCTGAGATTTCAAAGACAGTATTTATTTTACTATACTGCGCTGCTATCCTTCTTCATCGCCTTCTTTCGTAATAAATATCAATATTAAAATTTTACTTATGTGTGCAATTATTTGTTCAGTGAGAATGTTGTAATATATAATATGCCCCATTCAGCCTACACTGCCTTCTTCTTCCTCCATTCCAGACTACAGGGCTAAGTGATATGGGGTGGAATAGTTACTGAGAAATCAATTTATGATTTGCTCACATTGCTCTAAGTGGCTGGAAGAGATAAGATGTAATATTTAATCTCCATTCCTCAGGGTCCTGTTAATGCCCTTAAACTCCAGAAGAAACAGTCTAACCTAAAACATTAATGTCATAAAAGGTAAATGTAGGCTTGAATTTGCAGAAACAGGGAGAGGGATGTCTAGACAGTGTCCAAGAGGAACTGGGAAGGGATTCTGATTTTGTATGCCACACTCCCTCGTGAGTCTCAGGTGGTTATGTGGTGCTGCCTGCTGGGTTGCTGCACTTGGGGGACTCCAGCTGTCAGCCCTGAAAACATCACTGGGTTTAAGCCAGGGAACCTGGCTGGGATCACCGAGCACATCCCTGGGGATCTCTGTGGCCGACGACAGGCAAATCTCTCCTCTGGGTCGGATTCTCAGGACAAGAATGTACTCCCCACTTTATCCAGTGACATGACTGAAAGTGAATTTCATCCCAGCCTGGAGAACGGAGAAGCTTAAATACGTTTTCAAGAAGTAAATAATTATGGTATTTATGTTTTTCACCGTGGTATATTTATTGACTTTATACATATTAAATTATGAAATTTCCATTCCTCTGACTTACAATATCCTTCTGTCTGATTTAACCACATGGCATGGTGTAGCAATGCTGTGGAGAAAAAAAGCAGAGGTCAGTAGAATAAAGTGTTATTTGTCTATATTACCTACATTACCTTTGCCTTTGTTTTGCATAGAAAGTGAGATCGATGCTTCTGAGTAGTGACCAGGTGCCAGCTGGGCCATGGGTCACGACAGAGGAGGATACGAGCTAGGATACTAGATGCTGACGTATCACTTCCGATCAAACAGGAGTGATATCAAAGACAATTTTTATTTTCTGTGTTTATTGTAGAAGAGAGAACATTAGCTCATCAAAGTGTGTATGCGGAGGTTAGGTGGCAGAAAGGCCAATATTTTCTTGAGATATATTGATGACTCTTATTACTATTAAAATACGTAATTTTAACCAGTGTGTCTTATTGGCTAGCCATGATGAATAATGGTTTACTCTGTATGTTTATGCTTAGATGCTCTATGAAATAAGCAATGCAATTTTCTGTCTTTCATTGGACAATAAAATCATGCAGTAGCTTTGTGTACCAGAAGTGTTAGGGTAGAGGTTTTTAGGACCAAATTCAAAGCTTCTTCTCCTTCTTCTCCTTGTTGTTGTTGTTCTTCTTCTTCTTCTTTTTCTTTTCTTTTTCTGTTTTAGCGCTTTAGAAAATGTATACTTTTCCATTTAAATATTAAGGCTGGGTATTTAATTATACAATATAGTTCATGGTGTTATTCTATTAGCCCATCACTTACTGAATTAGAGCCATGTAACTTTTGGCTACTTAAGAAAAAAAGACTAAATTAAAATTCTTGATGTGAATAGATGTGGCTTAATTAGAGCATTCAAAAATCATTCAGGTATTTCTACAAATCTACTTTATTTTTACTTCCATAATGTCAAAAATGCACTGACTCACATTATATACATCTGGAAAAGTCCATATTGATCATTTAGTCAAACTCTCACATTTTATAGTTGCAGAAATTGAAACATAATAAATAATGAGGCTATATTCAACCAACATTTTCCTTATGATAAATTCTCCATATTTCACCTATTTTAATAAAAATACATACATGTTGAACATTATCGGAAAGAGCTTAAATACTATGTGTAAGTTAGATATTATGAATTCAAGGGATGTTTAATTAAACCTTAGCAAAGGATCTGATACTTCATATTACATGTGATCCAAATTTTGTTCCCGGAGCAGATTTCTGAGCCACATTCACTAAAACTCTTTATTACTGGAAGAGAATTGCAGCAAAGGTAAAGAGACTGGACATGAGAAGTGTCAGGACCCTACTTGCATTCTAAAAGGAAAATAAAAACATAATACCTATATAGCTACTTAGGCCTAGATATCTATACAATTCTGATTAATAATTTCCTATAACCTTATTTAGCTTGCATTTTCAGTCTTTGAACCTCTTGTGCCACTCTGTCTTCTAAAATAAATTATCTTCTCTATTTCTCCATATTATTTTTAACACCTGAAAGTTTCACACTGTTTAAATTTAAACAGAGCTTTATAATCAAAAGATCTCAATTCTTTTAAACATTTATTTTTATTTTTATAAACATCTGTGTTCTTTCATCTTTTAAATCTTTCTTATAGTATTAACCATCTGATATTAAGAAGATAAATGGCTTGCCCTCCTCAAGGAAGCCATTCCCTTTCTTGCTTCTGTGTTTAACATTCCAGGTTTCTGGCTTTAGAAGGAGAAAGTGGTAAAGTTAAGGAAGATAAATGCTGCAGGTGTTGAATCAACAGCACAGTCCCCTTTGTAATCTGTGATTTGGCTCTTGTTTTCATCATGTATCATCATAAAATGTGGATTTAGCTGGAAACTTTCCGTTGACAATCTCCTATCATTACTGAAGAGGACAGCCCTCCGCTCCGGTGTGCGCTTTCCCTTCCACTTCATCAGCCCCACCCGTCTCAAGTTCTTGACCTTTAAGGCTCTATGCCAGCTCCATCTGTTTACTCAAGCATTTCAGATATTGTGAGTAAAATGTGCATAAGTTTATCTTTTAAGAGATTATCTTTCAGTTGCTGATGATCATTACTAGCACACAGTGTTCCACTGTATCAGTGTTTTGAATGTGTGTATTCAGTTATTTAAAGAATAGAAAATGGAGTATATGTGTTTTTAAAACGTACTATAATTTACACTAATGAATTTGACATATGGTCTCAGAGTCCAGCCAAAGCCAAGCTTTCACTGAACAGTACAAGTTCTACCTAATGCCAAGGAAGGAAATGAGAAAATCTGTCATTGAATAGCACACCAACATAAAAAAAAAAAAAAAAAAAAAGATAAGTAAAGTATTATTATTTCTCAGTAAGAAGTAAGTTTCATGTTTCATAACTTTATAGCTTTTAAAAATATAATCACGATACCTTCATACAGTACAGGTATTTTGTCTTTAAAAAATAAGTCTGCGATATGAAATAATCTACCCTCATGTTGATATGAGCATCTACATCAGAGATCACTGACTGTCCTAATTCCTGAAATAATGTTCAATGCATGCCATGCACACACACATACAAATACACACATCCCTCCAGTCTCTTTTATGAAATTAAAATAAGGTTTTAAAATTATGTTAAATACATTAGTAAGGAAAAAAAGACAAAATTAAATTAGAAAATGCTAAGTGAAAGGCTTTAATAACAACAGCCCCACAACTGAATTGCTCCCTAAGATAAACTGACAGTCAGATGCAAACTTTCTGTGTTGGTTGGTGTTAGCGTTATGTAGCTGTTGCCACGACACCAACAGGAACAGGTTCACTATGAACACTGTAGTGCTGTTATAATAAGCGAGAGATACCAAAATAGTAAAGAAAATCATCATAATTAGATGATTAAATGTCAGATGTAATTATTTTCTACAGTTTTCAAAATACGTTAGGGTCTAAAAAAAGGAAACAGGTCAACCAGGCTGGTTCATAGCAATTCTTGCAATCATACAATCTAATATGATCTGATTACAGTAGCCCTCTCTTTTCTGCCAGGGATAGGTTTCAAGACCCCCAGTGGATGCGTGAAACCACAGATAGTATTGAACCCTAGATATACTATGTTTTCACAAATACACACACACACACGCACATGCAGTTGGACAATTAAATTCATGAACTTACCACCGTGTGTGTGTGTGTGTGTGTGTGTGAGTGTGTATGTACTGATGATAAGTTTAATTTATAAATTAGCCACAGAGTGAGATTAACAATAACTAATAAACTATAACAATATCCTGTAATTGAGTTATGTAAATGTGGTCTCTCTTCTCAAAATATCTTATATACTATACTCACCATTTTACTTTAAAAAAGCAGTTTTATGGCTTCTCTTTCACATGTCTGAATTGCCAGCATCAGTACCCTTGTGCTTTAGGGGGCCATTATTAAATAAGGATTACTTGAACACAAGCACTGTGATACTGCCACAGTCCATCTGATAACCAAGATGGCTACCTTGTAACTAACATTATTAATGGGTTGGAGTACACTGTGTGGAGATATGGACAAATGGATGATTCACACCTGGGCAGGACAGTGGGATATTTCATCACACTACTTAGAACAATGTGGAATTTAAAACTTATGAATTATTTGTGGATTTTCCTAATTTTGGGGGGCAGCAGTTAACCTGCGGGTAACTGAACCAAGCAAAACCACAGATAAGGGGTTGGGAGGAACTGAATCTTATAATCATATTTTCTGTTGTTAACTATTGTACTTCTAAACAAAATTATGCAATGGATTTGTTTGTTTTGATCCTTTATGGAGCTTGAACAACTCTAAAATGTCAAACCAATGAAATTCTCACCAAAAATATTAAAAATGTAGACTTATATACTGGTACAAACTGAATTTTACAAATCAAAAATAGTTTACTAACTCTGAAGTATTGTTATTTTAGTTAAATGTCATTTATGATATAAATAAAATATTCTTATTGTAAACTTAATTACTATATTTATATATCTACATCTATATCCATCTAAGTACATAAAAGGTAGGGTGTCATGGTCTCATTGATTCTTCATCTTAGCTATCTCTAAATACTTATATCAGCTAAGGTAAGTAATTTAATATTCTCATGGATGCTCACCTGCAAAATAGAGGAGGATTAAAAAAATTTATTTTATGACCCTTTAAGTCTAAACTAGAATGATGTTAGGTAATAAAATGTGTTAGATGTCTATTTATTTAATTTGGATGTTGGAATGACAACGCTATACTCATTCAGCCAACATCAAACTCAAGCTTTCTTTAAGCTTTCTTCAGCTTCAAGATGACTGATAGGACCAAATGCTTTACTTAAATTAATGTGATGTAGCATTTCAGAAGCACATTATTGGTCATTCACTCTTTTGTTGACGTTTTTACTTTGCAGCCTTACTTAAAAACTCCAGTTTACTTCTTTTATTCTCTCCTTAGAAAGTGGAGAAAAGTTAAAATAAACATTATTATAAAAGTCATTTTAAATTTGGCCTTCCTCCAAAGTTGAGAAAAACAATCAACACTCTTCCATCGGAAGAAAAACTTTTCATTCCAACAAAATAAAAACCTCCACACAGATTAAGAATTTTTCCCAGTATTTAAAAATTCAACATAAGTCTGAGTGACAAGCAGAGTAACAGTTCATATTCTAAAATATGTCACACTTATATTTGAATCTAGTTTACTTTTCCCAATATCAGCAGGACATCATGAAACAGATGCTTTTAAGAATGTCATACATATCTACTCTGTTTACTTCATATCACTTTGCTTCCTTTTTCTTTTTTTTTTTCTTATTGATTCTGTCAACCTAGCAGAAGTCTTATAATTCCTGACTGGTTCAGTAACTCGATGACTCATCATATAAATTACTTTGAAAAATTGCTTGTAGAGTCAATCTATACCCTATCTAGATATTTCACATATTAGGGCTGAAAAATGAACACCATCACAGAAAAAAGTTTATGATTCTAAACCAGAGTTAAAATTCGCTAAAAAAACTGTATTTCAAAAAGTGAGGCTAGGTGAGCTAAGACAATTAATTTAGAATTTAGGTTCACTGTTACCTGAAAACTAGGATGTTTAAATCAAATGTTGAAGTCCTTTGAACCAGAAACTTGAATCAATGGATCATTTCATTTAAATACTAGAATTAGAGGACTAGACCCATTTACAAACAAATTCAAAATTATTAGTTAATTTTCTAAAAGTTATTTTTCTAGTATGTTCTTTATTATTTGTTTTTTTGTATTTACAAAATTTTAATATGTGAATATTAAAGAGAATTCGGTAGCATCAAGATAGAAGACAAGATAATTGGATAGCATCACCCATAGATCACACTTCTAAAAGAAGTCAGACATAATCAACTTCACTAATCATCTGAGAAATGCAAATTAAAACCACAATGAGATACCATCTCACTCCTGTCAGGGTGGTTCTCCCTCAATAAATCAACAAACAAGTGTCGGTGAAAATGTAGAGGGAAAAAGGAACCCTTGTGGACTGTTGTTGGGATTGCAGATTGGTACAGCCGCTATGGAAAATTGTACGGAGGTTCCTCAGAAAATTAAAACTAAAACTACCATATGACCCAGCAATTCCATGTATGGGTATTTATCTGAAGAAATCCAAAGCACAAATCCAAAATGTATACTCACCCCTATGTTCATGCAATATTATTTACAATAGCCAAGATATGGAAGCAACCTAAGTGCCTATGAATAGATGACTGGATAAAGAAGTGGTACATATATACAATGGACTTACTCAGCTATTAAAATAAAATAAAATCTTACCATTTGCAACAACATGGATAGACCTAGAGGGTATTACGTTAAGCAAAATAAGTCAGACAAAGACAAATACCATATTATTTTACCTATACGTGGAGGGTAAAGAACAAAACAAACACAAAACAGAAACAGACTCATACAGAGAATAAACTGATGGTTGCCATGTGAGAGGGGAATTGGGGGCTGAGTGGAAAAGGTTAAGGGACTAAGAAGTACAAATTGGTAGTTACAAAATAGTCACGGGGATGTGAAGTACAGCACAGGGATTATAGTCAATAATATTGTAATAACTATATATGGTGCCAGTTGGGTACTGAAACAAGCGAGAGGGATCCCTTCATAAGCTATATAAAGTTCTAACCACTATGCTGCACACCTTAAAGTAATATAAAATAACACTGCAAGTCAACTGTATTTGAAAAAAGAAAATTAAAAGACAGATCATACCAAGTAGGCAAGGATGTGGAGCAACTAGAAGTGTCACACACCGTTGTTAAAAATGCAAAATGGCATCGGAAAATAACTCGCAGCTTCTTAAAAAGTTATACATATAGCTACCATATGAGCCACCCATTCTTCTCCTAGCTATTCGCCCAAGAGAAAAGGGAATATATGGCTGTACAAAGACTTATACATTAAAACCCGTAGCAGCTTTATTTATAATAGACAGAAATGGGAATAAGTAAACAGTCCATCAACAGGTAAAAGGAAAAGCACATTCTGGTGTATTCAAACAATGGAACACTAGTCAGAAGTTGTTTGAGAGAAAACTATAAAGTCACCCCAACCTTGATGGAGATCAAAGTGCGGTCACTTGACTAGCCGCACCAGCAGCGTCTGGGAATTTGTTAGAAATGCAAAATCTCAGATCCAGCTCTAGACCTACTGAATCAGAAACTCTGGAGGTGGGAGCTCTCTGAACCACTGCTTTAGACTCATTTGCTAAAAGTATCAGTGAGGGTTCTTGACATGTCAGTAACTTTACAGTCAGTAACCAATTGGCTAACTTAACTTGTAGATACATTTATTGGAAAGTGTCAAGTAACACAGAATTGATGCAAAATGATAAGAAACATTCTCAATTAAGACGCTGGAACAAAAGGAGTCAGGGTAGCAGAAGCAATCTGGCTTAGATGCCACTGCCACCACCAACGTGTGCCATCTCTTCTATTTGACATAGTACTCACCATAGGCAGCCATTGTTCCTGATAACACAGCCTCAGATGCCAGACTGTCCATATACCAGGGTGACCACAGATCCAGTGCCATCCATTATCCCTTCATCTTGGTATCCCTTGCTCAAAATTCAAGGTACATGGTGGCCAAATTTGGGTCACAAGGCAGTCACAGAGTAAGTAGAGGTTGAAACTCACCCCTTAGGCTTTGAAGTTAGAGTTACAAGCCTACTTCTCAACAATATGTAGATAATGGGAAATTTCCCAAATCTAGCAAGTAGGTCCAGATACTGAGTAGTCAAAAACAATTACAGATGCTCACTACTGTAAATATCCCGAATAAAGTAAATTAGGTGTATTCTTAGTAGGACCACATCCTGGCAGAATTAATTAAATGTATTTTTTGTATTATTAATTATGGACTTAAAAACTGTCCATAAAATTTGCTCTTTGCTCTTGAAAAAAAAAAAAAAAAAAGTGAAAAGTAAAAGAAGAAGCCAGACAAAAGGATTAACTCAGATAAACATTTTGTCTGTGCAAGGGCCAATGGGCCAATATTTCATTGCATAATCTCTGAAACTTCTGGGAAAGTTTTTATTCTTTAGCTAACCATCCAGCAAAAAAAAAAAAAAAAAAGTATATATTAAAACTGATTATAAGAACATTCATTCCAACTTTCAAAAAAATCCTAAGGCCTTAACATAGTGGACATTCATACAAGTTCCATCTATGTAAAAATATAAACAGTCCAAATCAAACCAGGGTGAAATATGAACCACTTGACCCACAGTCTTAATTACACCTAGTTATAATTCTTTATTAAAATCATATTTCAAATGCAATCTGAGGTAGAAATATACTAGTAAACTTGCATTAGTGATTTTGAGAAAGTGGTTTCATTTTTATCAGTTTAGTTTATTAAGTGCTTCTTTAAAATATCATAGAGCTTGAATATTCTTAAAAGATAGAATCTTGTATAGTCTTTAAACAATAATTACGGGCAATTTTGAGCAAATCCAGAGTATTTGGGAGTTTTGTTTACAATTTGTCTGGAGGAAAAGCTCATACTTTTACAAGCATTAAATCTTCTAATAGCCTTTAATTGAGGTACACTCTACCTCGGGAATTGCAGAAGTAACAAAAAGCAGATATTTCCTCCCATGAGGACATTAGGTGTCTGTAAGCTTCAGCACTGGAGAAGTCACATGGAAATGCACATTTTCATCATAATGCAACGTGCATGTCCTATCATGTATGTCTTAGGTAAAATATGTGTTCCATAATTACCATTTCACTGACTTTTTATATGACATTTGAAATAAATGACAGAGAAAATGCTATATATCAATTACATACTAATTGAGTAATATATAAAATGCAATGTTCACAACAATTTGTTTCTAATTCAGGTAATTAAACTGAGAAAGCGAGGTAACCAGTGATAGGAATCAATGATGGTTTCCAAGAGAATTGAGTTGATTTTTTTAAAGAATATTTTGTCAAATTAACAGTAAATATGAAACAAATCTTTCTTATAGAAGAATTCCAAATAATAGATGTAGAAATAACCCCCACACCAGGAGGGGGAATTTAATTCTCACTTCCCTTCTTCCCACGTCTGAGGGTGGGCTAGACTTAGTGACTAACTCCCAAAGAATACAATAGAAAAGGACACATTGTAACAACAGGAAAAATATCTGGTCAACACTACCTTAGCCAGGTGATGAAACTTAGCATCACCAGGGCTGTCATGTGGATGCCATGATATAAAGTGTCATATAGATGTCATGATATGATGTAGTACTATCACCTATGTGGTATTCTGTCCAAAAACTTATAATGCCAGTCTAATCATGAAAAACAATTAAACAAACCCAGACTGTGGACATTCTATAGAATACCTGGCCAGGGTACCTCAAGGTCATCACATAAAAAAATAAAGCACTGAGACATTGTGACAGACCAGAGGACACTGGAACACATGCCGACTAAACACGTGTTAACATGTGTTAGCAGGGGTTAAATTCTAGAACAAAAAATAAGACATCAATGGAAAGTTGTTAAAATCCAAATAAACCCAGGAATACTTAGTAATAGTGTAGCAAAATCAGTTTCTTAGTTTTGTTAACTGCCATAGTAATTGTAAGTTAATAATAGAGGAAAATACGTGAGGGGTATACATGAAGTCTGTACTATCTTTGCAAAGTGTTCTATAAATCTCGATATATTCCAAAATAAAAAAGTTAATTTATAAACAAAATGAAACAAAAATAGTATTTTGGGACATTAGATTGTATAACTCATACATTCAGTGGAAGTTCTTTTAACCACAACATACTCATTGAGTCCTATATGTAAATACACATAATTACTACATCATTTCTGAGCTTAAATTGTTCTGCAAACTGAGTGAATATTTTGTAAAGACACAAGCAATGTAAACTGCCTAAATTTTGCTCTCATATTAATATAACACTGTAACTTTATCCACTGGAGACAATTTTTTTTTAAAATTTAAGTATATCAACCCATATTACTTCACAGTTTCTTTAAGTTCCTGTTACCCTTTAAAGAAAACGAAAAGTATAGAGGTCATATATCAGTTGAGATGCAGCAAATGTAATCTCTAAGTAGAGAATTTGAATTTCGTCTAAGTAAGGTCAAATTTTGTGTTTGCCACTTTCTAGCTATGTAATCATAAAGTAGTTACTAACCTTTTCTATGCCTCAGTATCCTCACCAATTAAATTATGGAAGCTGGAGTTCTTGTGAAAATTAAATCTGTTAATATATGCACACTTAGTAATACATAAAAAGGATGTCCATTGATTTACTCTAGAAAGGCAAAGTTAATTTAGCACTCAATAGTCAACGTACACATTGAATTAAGTCAAAATAGAGAAAAAATATATGACTGTCCCAATAGATGCAGAATAAGTATTTGATAAAATTCAATGTCGTTTCTGACTTTAGAAAAAGTCTTTGTAATCTATAGTATTCACAAAACATGGAGTATTTGACCTATCAAACATTATAACTGAAAGAAAGAAAGAAAGAAAGAAAGAAAGAAAGAAAGAAAGAAAGAAAGAAAGAAAGAAAGAAAGAAAGAAAGAAAGAAAGAAAGAAAGAAAGAAAGAAAGAAAGAAAGAAAGAAAGAAAGAAAGAAAGAAAGAAAGAAAGAAAGAAAGAAAGAAAGAAAGAGATAAAACAAATATATTCTCCTGAGATTGGGAATGACATAAAGGTGCTTGCTATTATTACTTCCGTTCAAAATTATACTGGGGATCTTTACTTGATTTGGAATAAAGCTATAAATAAATTTCAAAAACAAGCAAATAAAATAAAGCAAACATGTAATAATAAACAAAACTGTCGTTGTGCAGACTAAATAACTGCAAATATAGACAATCTAAACACTACAAGCAAATCTATAAATGAACTTATAAATGAATTTAGAAAGAACACTGGATACAAGGTAAATACACACAAAAATCAATTGTGTTCCTTTATACTAGCCACAAACAAATATATAATAACATTTTAAGCTGTTTAACATATCACAAAATATCTAGACTTCTATCTTTAGAGAAACATGTGCAAGACCTCTACCACCACATAATTTTAAAGAAAAATTAAAAAGACAACTAAATGGAGAAATACACAATGGTTATGGTTTGAAGAATTCAACATTGTAAAGACACCAGATTAAACATAATAATGATCAAAATCTCAGTGGGACAAAATCAGTTAAGCTTATTTTGAAGAGAAAAGGATTTGCACCATCAGACACTAAGACAGTGTCGGTTTAAGGACAGTCAAGTGACGAGTGACTTAGAGAAACAGATGCACATACTTGTAGTCAGCTGACTTATAAGAAAGATGACACTACACTGCAGTCGGGAAAAGATGGAACGTTAAAGATATGTTATTGGCTCTGGTGTGTGCTATTGTACGTTCACATGAAAAAGAATGTTTTATCTGCATCCCTATTTTACTCCTTGGCATGCGTGCGCACGTGTACACACACACACACACACACACACACACACACACACACACACACACATTTTAGGTGGATTGCTGATCTAAATATGAAAACAATAAGTAAAACCATGGGAGAATATGTTTGTGAAATTAGAGTGGACAAGCTTTCTTAAATGGACCTAAAATATACTAATGAGAAAAGAAAAAATGATAATTTGTACTATATTAAACTATATTAAGATAAAAATGTCTATAACTATTAACAGAATGAAAAGACATCCAACAGAGTGAGAGAAGATATTTTGTTTCCAACAAAAGACTTACTTTAAAAAAAGACAACCCAATAAAAATGGAAAGAATTTCAACTCCATTGATGAGGGTATGCAAAAATATCAATAAATATGTAAAAGATCCTAAAATTAATTAATTTAAAAGAAATGCAAATCCACAATGCAATACAACTTCTCATCCACCAGAATGGTTGAAATGAAAAACATAAAAAATACCAAATTTTGATTCTGTGGAAAGACTAGAGCTCTCATGCACTGTTTTTGGGGGTGTAAACTGTTGCAAATACTTTGAAAAATTATTTGGCAGTATCTAACCACAGCAAGCAAATCCATTGTCCCAGCAATTCCACTCTTAGGATTTCACCAACAGAACTGTATGCATATAATCACCTATAGATATATGCTATGCTACAAAAATAAAGTTATTTTCAAAGGTACATACTATAATGTTTAAAGCAGCACAATTTGTAATGTCCTCTAACTAGAAATCACCCAAATGTCCATCAGTTGAAGAATTATAAATATATGGACCTATATTCACATAAAGGAATACTATACAGCAATTGATATGTAATTACACAACATGGTATCAATGAATTTTGTGATTCAATGTTGAGTAAAAATTAAACCCAAGGAGCACATTATGTGATTATTAATATCAAGCACAAAAAAAGGCAAAAATAATTGATGAACTAGGAAGTTAGGATAGTGTTTACTTTTGGGGTGGCAGTAACTGGAAGGTAACAAAAGGGAGCTTTTATGTGTTCCTACATTGATATTCCTTGATCCAATTACTGATTACATGAATGCATTCCAGTTCTGAAAATTCACTGAGCAGTATGCAAGGCAATATGTGATATTATTGATGTATTTGACACTTCTGTAAACATTTACTTATAAGGAAATAAAATAAATTACAGGGATTTAACCTACCAGTGGTGCAGGAGCCTTTCACCTTCGTTGCATGCTTTACAAAGGGAAGACTGCCAGGTCTGTGAGAACACCCTACCATGGAATATGGGGTAAAAATGAGCGGGTGGGAATTTTTGAAGCCACTTCTTTATTCACAATACGCTTGCAAATATAACTTTTGTTCTATCATTGTTTGTGGTACAGTCTTCAAGAATTCAAATAAGCAGTCTGACCATTAAGTCATCCTAGAAAATATATTGCAGCGAGTAGTCATAGGACAAATATGGTACCTATTGAGAGGGGAGAAAAGAATCTTGGGCATCCTAATCCTGATGAAACCTGTAAGAGTAGTCAGAAGATGACCTGGAGAGGGCTTTTCCCCTCCCTCTCAAGAAGAGTTCTATCAAGGAAAAGAAGAACAACTAAATCTTATTATAATCATATAAGCTCCTATTTTATAGATGTCCAAATGGATTGCTGCTATGATGAGCATCAGAAAAAAGAAATAATGGTGAACATTCTTTGATTTGATGTTCTTGTTTATATGTCCTCCTTTGTTTCCATATTACCATGCATCAAATATCTTAGAACTCTTTAGATATATTCTAAGTAACCCAACTTCAGCTCCAACACACCAAAACACACACACACACACACACACACACACACACACATTTTTTATTATAGTTTTCATTTTCTCTGTTATTAATTTGTTTTATTATCTTTTTATTATCATCATCTAAAAGGCATGTTTTATACATTTAAAGGTGAAACATGTGAGATGATGAATGGCGACAGATGGAAAGAAAGGAAACCAGAGGAACTAGTCAGTGTGACTAAAAATAGGGTCATTTGAATAACGATAAGGCAGAAAGAAAACCTAAGTAGTACTTCATGCCTGGCCAGGTAGTTCTGGCTTTCTAGATTAGGGAGTAGAGTGTGAACAAGGAAGGCAATTAATTACCTCTGGGTATCGGAGTTTAGACAATTACTTATTACTCATTATAAGTTTGCACAAATAGATACAACTCTCAGGGACTAGGACATCTGTCCAATAATATACCCAGCAGTTGCTCAGTCAACTAGGGAGTCCATTAGTAATGTTTTTCAATTAATACATTCTTAAATATATTCTTAAAGCTAAGGCAGGACCTTTTAAAAAATTACTTGACTTTTTAAAGTTCTCATTTAATATATTTGAGAAATAATTATGTCAGATTGTTGTGATCTGGAAACTCTAGTATTTTTGCACAGAATTCTAATATCATTTCATTCATTGCAAAAAAAAAAAGAAAAAGAATTAAAATTTAGAGATATCTGCTTAAAAAAAAAAAAAAAGTGACAAACATTTCCAGTGAATCAAACATGATTTTTTTAGTAATAGATTTCCTCTATGCTTCATTTAAATATCTGATAATTATGATATTATATTAAAAATATATCCTCAAATAGTTTCCTGAATATTTTATTTACAATTTATTAGTTGTAATAACCTATTTTTCAGGATGTATGTATATGACCCTTAAGATTATTCTGTTAAGAGAAGCTAATTAATTAATTGTTCGTTAAATATTGTATGTAGGCAGCAGAAAGCTGAGTCAAGAATATCAAATCACTTTTTTTCTTTTTCTTTTTTAATTTTAATTTTATTAAATTTATTGGGGTGACAATTGTTAGTAAAATTACATAGATTTCAGGTGTACAATTCTGTATTACATCATCTATAAATCCCATTGTGTGTTCATCACCCAGAGTCAGTTCTCCTTCCAACACCATATATTCGATCCCCCTTACCCTCATCTCCCACCCCCCACCCCCCGGAGCCATATACATGATAGACTAAATAATTTTCTTTTAAAAATATACATAAAGGTTATGAATTGAATATAAACATATACTAAAATATATAGGTGTGCATATGTGTACATACACATGTATGCAATCATATATGTATATGTATGTGTGTAGGTTTGTTTCATTTCTGGCTCTTCTTGCATTTTCAAAGATCTCCTGATACTTTCTTATATATTCACGCTTGTCAAATTCTTTCTCCCTACCTGTTACTGACATGGATCAGAGTCCTTATTTCTGAATTTAGGATTCTCTCAATACCTGTATGTCATACTTAAAATTTGCTTTGAAGCAAGAAGTTTCTTACCCATAGTATTCTTAAAGAAATTTATGTCATGCTTTATAAATGACAACTGCTAATTATCTATCACTTTTGGAACAGCAGCTCTCTCTAGTTTCTTTAAACTCTAAATCTCTAGCACTTTCTGTCTTTGCGAATGGAAGATTTATCAAGAAAGAGATGTAGTGTTGTGTACTCAAAAAATAACATTTGCTGAAGGCTTTCAATGTGCCAAGTACTATTCTTTATTTTCCTTTAAATGTTTTTTTTTTTTTTTTTTTTTTTTTAACATTTCAGTTACAGGTGACATTCAATATTATATATTATATTAGTTTCAGCTGTACAAAATAGTAGTTAATACATTTATATAACTTACAAAATGATCACCCAATAAGTCTAGTATCCATCTGGCACCATACTTAGTTATTGCAGTATTATTGACTATATGCTTTATGCTACTTTACATGCCCATGCTATTTTGTAACTGCCAATTTGCACTTCTTAATACTTCAGCTTTTTCACCCACTCTCCCCAACTGCCTCCTAACTATTATAGCAGACATCAGATTGTTGTCTGTATCTGAGTCCATTTTGGTTTTGTTTGTTTATTTTGTTCTATTTATCTTTCTCAGTCTGACTTATTTCATTTACCATAATACCCTCTAGGTCCATCCGTGTTGTTACAAATGGTAAGATCTTATTCTTTTTTATGGCAGAGAAATACTCCATTGTATAAATGTGCCACCCCTTCTCTATCCAATAGTCTATTGATGGACATCTCGGTTGTTTCCATATCTTGGCTTTTGTGAATAGCTTTGCAGCAAACCTAAGGGTGCATATGTCTTTCTGAATTGGTGTTTTGGATTTCTTTGGATAAATACCCAGAAAAGGAGTTGCTGGGTTTAAGGGAGTCATATGTTTAATTTTTTGAGAAACCTCCATACTGTTTTCTATAGTGACTGCACCAATTTGCAATCCTGCCAACCATGCATGAGGGTTCCCTTTTCTCTGCATCCTCACCAACACTTGTTTGTTGATTTATTGATGATAGCCATTCTGACAGGTGAGAGGTGCTATCTCATTAAGGTTTTAATTTGTATTCCTCTGATTATTAGTGATTTTGAGCATCTTTTTATAGGTATGTCTATTGGCCATCTTTGTCCTCTTTGGAAATGTTTATTCAGGTTTTCTGCCATTTTTAAATCAGAATTTGTTTGTTTTTGGTGTTATGTTGTATGAGTTCTTTATATAGCTTGAATATAACCCCTTATCAGATGTATCATTGGCAAATATCTTCTCCCATTTAGGAGGATGCATTTTCGTTGTGTTAATGGTTTCCTATTGTGTGTAAAACTTTTTAGTTTGATATAGTCCCATCTGTTTACTTTTTTGTTGTTGTTTCCTTTGACCAAGGACATATATAAAATATATATTCGTTATATGTATGTATGTAATATATAATATGTATGTAATATACATATATGTATGTATGTAATTATATATGATATATATATGTGTATATATATATATGTATATATAAAATACATGAGAGCAATGTCAAAGAGATTACCACCTATGTTTTTTTCTAGGAGTATTATGGTTTGAGGTCTTACATTTAAATCTTTAATCCATTTTTAGTTTATTCTTGTCTATGGCTTAAGAAAGTGGTCTAGTTTCATTTCTTCACATGTATTTGTCCAGTTTTCCCAACACCATTGAACAAACTGTCTTTATCCTGTTGTATATTCTTACAACACTTGTCTTAGATTAATTGATCAAATAGGCACGGATTAATTTCTGAACTCTATTCTGTTCCATTGGGCTGTGTCTATTTTCATGCCAGTACCATTCTGTTTTGATTATTATAGCTTTGTAGTATAGTTTGATATCAGGTAGCGCGACAACTCTAACTTGTTTCTTCTTTCTCAAGATTGTTGTGGCTTTTTTTTGTGTGTGGTTCCATATAAATTTTAGGATGATTTCTTCAAGTTCTGTGAAAAATGCCATTGGTATTTTGATAAGGACTACATTGAATCTATAGATTTCTTTGGGAAGTATTTTAATAATCTTAATTCTTTCTATCCATGAGCACGGTATAGGCTTCCATTTATTCCTCTTCAATTTCTCTCTTCAGTGTAATATCATTTTTTCAGTATAATCTTGCACCACTTTGGTTAAATTTATTCCTAGGCATTTTTTATGCAATTATTAATGATCATTTTCTTAATTTCTCTTTCTGATAGTTTGTTATTGGTGTTAAAACGCAACTGATTTCTGAATATTAATTTTGTTTCTTGCTACTTTACTGAATTCATTTATCAGTTCTAATTATTTTTTTGGTGGAATCTTTAGGGGTCTCCATGTATATTATCATGTCATTTGCAAATAATGTTTTATTTTTTCATTTCCAATTTGGATGCCTTTTATTTCTTTTCTTCTCTGATTGCTGTGGATAGGACTGCCAGTACTATCTTGAATGAAAGTGTTGAAAGTGGTCATTCTTGTCTTGTTCCTGATGTTAGCAGTGTGACTGTCATATATGGCCTTTATTACGTTGAGGTATGCTCCTTGTATTCCCACTTTGTTGAGAGTTTTTATCATAAATGGATGATAGATTTTGTTGAATGTTTTGTTCTGCATCTATTGATAGATCCTATGATTTTTATCCTTAATTTTGTTAATGTGGTGTATCATGTTAATTTACAAGCAGATATTGAACCAACTTTGCATCCCAGGAATAAATCCACTTGATCATGGTGTATGATCTTTTTAAAGTACTGCTGAATTTGGATTATTAATATTTTGTTGAGGATTTTTGCAACTATGTTCATCAGGGACACTGGCTTAATATGTCATTTTTTGTAATGCCTTTGTCTTGTTTTGGAATCAGGGTAATGTTGACCTTGTAAAATGACCTTTATATCTTTCCATCCCTGATCAATTTTTCAGAATACTTTGAGCAGGATAGGTGTTAATTCTTCTTTAAATATTTAGTAAAATACATCTGTGATGCCATCTGGCCCATGACTTTTGTTCGTTGGGAATTTTTGATTAATTATTCAATTTTGTTAGTTGTTATTGGTCTGTTCAGAACTTCTTTTCCTCTTTTTTACTTTGTCTTGATGGTTGTATCCTTCTAGGAATGTATCTATTTCTTCTAGGTTGTTGGATGGAATCCCTGCTGATTTTCAAAGCCAGATATTGTGGGGATTCCTCTTCTTGCTACTGATGCTCTGGGCTGGGGAGCCCCGTATGGAACTAGGATGCCTCACTCCTTAAGGGGAACTTCCACAGCCAAGATATCCCTCCCAATTCTCAACTACCACACATGGGTGTGGGACCAGCCATTTCGCATCTCTACCCCGCCTACCAGTCTCGACATAGTTTCTTCTTTATATACTTATTTATAGGAGTTCCATTCAGCTGGACTTCAGATGGTTCTCTGGAGAGATTGTTCTATAATTTAGATGTAATTGTGATGTGGTTGTGGGAGGAAGTAAGCACAGCATTTACCTACTCCATTGTACTGTTCTAAGTGCTTAATAAATATTTTCTTATTAAATCTTCAAGACAACCAAATGATTAGTTATCATCATTATTTCAATTTTACCATTAAGAAATTGAGGTAAAACAATATGTCTGAGGCTGGCTGAGAATGCAGCAGCCTACCTCAGGAGTCTAGGCTCTAGTGCTAGAAGTGCTATGCAGCTTTAGATTGCTCCCTAATTGGGATTCCTAACCAATTACCTAGACCCACTCATTATGAAGTATCTTCATTTTCCCCCCTCCTGGAATTTTTCCACTGAAAAACTCCTTGTGAATTTTGGGCATAAAATCAAACAAAAGCCCTGTCTCTACTGCATGTTCCACCACCTCATAAGAGGTTTATGAGTTTACTGTATGGTCTTGTATCATTATTTATGCTTCCCATTTACTCTACAAACTTTAAATCAGACTCTTGAATACTCAGTCCATGCCACACTATTTTTTTTTTTAATGCACGTTTTCATATTACCCTTAGGATAAATCCAAACTTTTCAGAAAGAATAATTATCAGGTCCTCCCAACACAAGAATAGTGGAAAAAACTAAATTTAGGTAAATTGCTTTTTGTGATAACACTTCTTCACCTAAAGATATCTTAAGTAAAAATAAAATTTGTCTACAGCCTTACTGTTTGTTTTCTTATAAAATAAAGTTATAAAACTCAATGAGCCTTTGTAAATATTTGGATAGCATCCACTCTGGTTCAGTTCCATTTTGCTTCTTGGTAAAAAATGCATCATTTATTATAAAACACAAAAGAAAGGGACAAAAAAAGTAATAAACAGTTTATTCACTCACATATTTCTCTATTTGTTGGGGGGGATCTGAATAATTCTGTGTCAGTGAAAGCTTTTTAAATGTCTGTGCTCCAAGTGATTATGTAATGATGAAGAATTCTAAACTAAATAATTTCTTGATTAAATTTCTTTCTAAAAGCTACTGCATTTTCTACACTGTTAAAAATAAATAATTTGAGAACTCTTATTAATAATCATGTTCACTTTTATGTTTAACTTTTACTATGTTGCATAGCTTGTATTCCTGGTAAAAGAGACACATAGTGCTCGTACTGACTTGAAGTTTCATTTTCGTTTGAAATATTCTTGAATAAAACTATGAAAATAAATATATTTGGCTCATGTTGTGTTACAGAGGCTACATCCGGTATGGATGTTTTAACAGAAGGAAGGATTTGCTATTTTGCACATATATGGGTATATATTTCAAGTGAAACAAACCTACCATTGTTCAATTGACTCCCACCAACAATAATTTCTTTATAAAGCACATATGATGTAAAATTACAACAAAAATATATCTTAATACATGACTATAAAGGTTTATGAAGTGGCCTACATATTAGACTCTCAAAGATAGTGCTTCATAAGTTTCCCTCTGAGAGCCTAATACATTGCCCACTTCATGAATGTTTATAGCCATGAATTTTTCTCACTCTAGTGCCACTATAATATCTTTTACTTCCCCATATATAAGAGTTAAAACACATATATACACAGATACATAAATATATAGATCTCTCATGTACTTATAACAAGTGCAAGTTATATATTTTTTTATCTCTTGTTCATGGTAAAATGGCAGAAGCTGTATGATTTATCATATTTTATTTCTTCACAGCTAGTAATAGTATATTGGTATTTTCTACTTATAGAAAAGAATATATTTTTATATTGATGATATATTTTTATATTGTATATCATGTTATATGATATATTTTATTACACAAGTTATTTCTTTATCATGCAAATTATTTGCTTTGGTTTATAAAAAATAATATATAATTTTTAAAAGTTTATATATTATTTTTATTAGTGAACTTAAATCTGGCTGAAAACAAAACCAAAATACCACCATAAGTGAAATAGACAAGCTCCAGATGATTAAATCATCAATGGAGATTTTAAGATGAACAAGCAAAAACTCAAGACATATGGGTAAAAAACTCATAATTACAACCCTTCTCAAGGATCTATATGAAGTTAGTTACATAACTCCTACGCTTAATCTAGGAAAGGGAACTTGTTCATCTAAAAATAGTGTAATAAGTATTCCTAACCAAATCTTTTCCACCAGCAGAAAAGTAATAAAAAGAAACAAACTTAATTATGGAACTAATACCATGTTTCCCCAAAAATAAGATCTGGCCGGACAATGAGCTCTAATGCATCTTTTGGAGCAAAAATTAATATAAGACCTGGTATTATATTATATTTTATATTATGTTATGTATTATATTATATGTTATTATATTATTATTATATAAGACTGGGCTTTATATTATAGTAAAATAAGACTGGGTCTTATATTAATTTTTGCTCCAAAAGACGCATTAGAGCTGATTGTCTGGCTAGGTTTTATTTTCAGGGAGACACAGTAACAAAGACCAACCGTTAAATTATTATAGTTTTTTTTTTTTTTTTAATATTGGGGTTTGTGTGCACAGGTGTGTAATAGTTGTGTTACTACATTATCAAAATAAATTCTCACAGAAACTCTATAAGTTAGATGTCATTATTATTATTATTATCATTATTATTTTACAAATGAGGAAATAGAAGCTCTTTACACTAGGTGATTTCCCAAAGACAGAAACAATAAGACCCATGTTCTTTCAACCATACCATGATGCTTTAACTTCTACCATTTAATTCTAGTCTTCCTTATATTTCTCTTGTGACTCACACACATTAGAAATGGTGAGCATAGCTTAAGAGAGTCCCAGATCACTTAATATAGCAACATTAATTAATACAGTCCATGATAATTGTTAAGGGGAGTCTGTACATGTAAATAGTACATCCTCCCTAGTAGTTTAAATTCTATCAATAAAGTTCAAATCAGTTAATAAGTTGTGTGAATTTAGTTCATACCACTCTTCCTCAAAATGGGTCAAAAGTGAGTACAAGTACTGGGTCTAAGATCACAACTTTCCTAGGTCTTCCAAATCTATCATACGGGGTAAAGAGAATAGGGTTTATATTCCCCAGGCCCTTCTGCTCTATCATCAGGGGTTAAATAGAATCCCTCAAACTCATCACTCCTTATCCTGCATAAATATCCCCCCCCCACCATAATCTGACTGGCAATAATAAAAATATTCTTGTACCCTTCATTGTCATTATAATAATTGTAATCCTTCTTCCATAATCTCAATTTTACATATTCCACTCTCTTTATCACCATCTTTCCATATAAGTCCTTCTGCTGTATTACCTCTTTTCCAATAATTACCCAACCCAGTGGTACCAACAATACACTTCACTCCTTCCAAACTATAATTTCATGGTCAACTCTTACAATTACCCACCTAAACATAAGTTTAACTCATTTATTCCTTCTAGCATCACAATTTCATTTAGCCAAATCACAACCATGGTGGGAAAAGAAAACAAACACACACACACACACAAAACAGAAAGCAAGAACCTTCTCTGCTTCTCCCTTCCTTCTCAGTACAATTAAATCAGACCGAAGAAAAATTTAGCACCCCTTGGATACAGTTTACATTTATAACCATGAAACTTGAGAGGAAGTTTAGTGTGGTTGATCAATTATATTCTTCTATTTTGACTATTCCAGTCTTCTAGAAAATACCTCGTTCTTCAAACACTCCCTCTACCACATTAATACTCAACAATACTTAACTCCTACCCCCTGAGAGAACTGAGCAGTCAAAGAGGATTCTCTAATGTCCACCTCACACCTACCAACTTAGCCCTTATAGTCTACCTTCGTCTTTGCTTTAATAAATAAAATAGTCATGATCTTATCCATAGTCAAGAGAATCCTTCTGGAAACTCTTTTTCCTCTCCATCAGTATTTTCACTCCCTACTGCTCATATCTGTCAATCAAGCAAGCTATCATTTTTCACATCTTAAATTTAAAAAGAAAAACAATCACTAATGCCATTTCTGGCAATGAATGTTCAATTTCTTTGTCCCCTCCCCACCCCATTCCATTTTCAGCAAAATTCCTCAAAAAAGTTTTCTAAATTCAGTGGCTATAATTCTTCTCCTTTCTTAATCTGCCCGCCAATCAGGATCTTTATCACTCACCATACTAATTTTTTATTAGATCACCAGTGAACTCCAGATTATATAACGTGGTAAGCTGAGTAAAGGTCCAAAGATGTCCATTTATTGATCCTTGAACTAAAAATATTTTACCTAACGTGGTAAAAGGGCCTTTGCAGATGTGATCATGTCTTCAGATAGGGAAATTGTCCTGAAATATCCTTGTGGGTCCAATGTAATCACAAACGTCCTTATATAAGGACAGAAAGCAGGAGTATCTGAGTCAGAAAGAGGAAATATAAGGGTGTAAGCAGTGCCCAGACAGGAGAGAAGACGCTACATTGTAGGTTTTGAAGACAGAAGAAGATAAGCCAAGGAATAAAAGTGGTCTCCGGAAAAGGCAAAGGAAGAGATTTCTCCCTGGTCTCCAGAAGTGGTCTGCAGACACTGTGAGTTTAGTCTTGTGAAATTGCTTTCAGACTGTTGACCTCAGAACTGTAAAGGAAAAAGTTAATGTTGTGTTTTTTTTTAATTAATTTTTTAAATTTATTGGGGTGACAATTGTTAGTAAAATTACACAGATTTCAGGTGTACAATTCTGTATTACATCATCTATAAATCCCATTGTGTGTTCACCACCCAGTGTCAGTTCTCCTTCCATCCCATATATTTGATCCCCCTTACCCTCATCTCCCACCCCCGCCCCCCCTTACCTTCTGGTAACCACTAAACTATTGTCTGTGTCTATGAGTTTCTGTTTCTCATTTGTTTGTCTTGTTCTTTTGTTGTTTTGGGTTTATATACCACATATCAGTGAAATCACATTTGTGACAACATGGATGGATCTTGAGAGTGTAATGCTGAGCAAAATAAGTCAGACAGAAAAAGCAAAGTTAATGTTGTTTTAAGCCAGTAAGTTTGTGGTAATTTGTTACAACCACAATAAGAAATATATAAATATAGGTGATCAGTGCTCACCTGTCAAATGATAGGATAGATGATGATAGTGATAGGAAGATAGATAATCAGCAACACTTAACACTCTGAAAATGCCTTCATCTATCCTATAGTTTCTTTGCTTGCTTTCTGGGGTAACACAGCCCCTATGTCTTTAATCACTGTACTTTGTTTTCAACTAACAGTTCTTTCTCTGGCTTCTTCAATTGGCATAAATTTTAAAAAGAAATATGAGGCAGAATTACAAGTAAAATATCCAAGAGAAAAAACAACTTAGAGACAAATATATCCTAGCCGGATCGTAACCTAATATTTCACAAATAATAACTTTTAAAATGGAATGGAAAATTAAATTAAAATGCATTATTGGGTCACAGCTAGTAAGTGAAATATTAATCTTATTATTTAATTCAAATATTAATATGATAATTGAGAAGTAAGTAACAAAAAATAATGACTTTTTACTTAAATGTATAAATTTTATTTTTCCCTAAATCAATTCCACATGTTTGAAATGTAAAGGATTTAGCCAATCATCCAACATCATATATCAAATTAATTACATTTGTTTGAGATGGCTTTGTTGGTAGATAATACTTTCTTTTCAATTGTTATTATATACAAAGTTAATCAGTTGTTTTGTTGTTGATGGTGTTTAGACACAAATTAAATATGATTACACTGTTCAGAGGCTTTTTCTGAAGAAAATTTGAAAGATTCAGACAACCAAGCTATGAGATTGCTAATGGTAAGTTTAAAGTGAAAAACAAATTTGCTTCTTTCTTTTTAAATTAATACAATTCATGAATTAATAACAGGATTTCAACTGAGATACTTTAGCCTCTGTCTCCAGAGACCTTTGCAATGCAAAATCCATTTTTATAAGAGAATCTGATGAACTCAAATTGGTGAGCTTTTTAAAATCTCATTATTAATCTTTACTAATGAAATTAATAAAGTTAAAATGTACCGTTTGATTCTATTTAAAAGCAAAGATTTTTGAATTAATATTGTAGAGTGAGTAAAATCAATTTTAAAATACTACCGCATTATTTTATAAAACCAAAGTAATAAGTTCATGGTACTGGTGCAGGTCAAAAAGACATGTCTACTAGAATACAGAACACAGAGATAACCTGTCTATTAAGACCTGAATGCAAGGAGTAGAACAACAAAGTTAATGGAGAAAAAAAATAAGAGAAAATCTTCATAATGTAGAGACAGAAAGGACCTCAAAACTTCAACAGTATATATTACAAAGTAAATAAAATGGATTTGATCACTTCAAATTAAATTTTACTTGATGAAGGATACAGAAAAATTAAATGAGATAACATATTTGCAGTACCTAAATTAGTTTCTAGAATATTTTAGGATGTCCAACAAAACTATAAGGAAAAGTACCATGGATGGTCATAGGACATGGTGACGCAAGTTAAAGAAATGGAAACTCAAAAGCATAACAACCACAGGGAGAGAAGTTAAAAATCATTAGCAATCAGAGAAATTAAAATCAAAATGATTCTTTTTTTTACATCTATCAAACAGAATTATTAAGCAGTTGCTTACTATTAAGCATGTATAAAATATGAGGATATAGGAATCTTTGTGCATTGCTACAGAAGTTTCTATTTGTGCAAACCTTCTGAAGAGCAACCTAGCCTTACAAAGTAAAAATGAAATTCATAATCTTATTCCTTATGGATCAGAAATTCTATTTTCAGGTACATTGCAAATAAACTAATTTCCCCGGGGGTGCGGGGTGGAGACAACCTGAGTTTTTAGCATCTACTGGATAGCTAAATGTCACTGATGCAAACTACCATAGAGAGCTACACAGAATTTAAAAGCAAAGGCTAAGCATTAGATATAGTAACATGGATATGAGCTGAAAACAATGCTGTTCCAAAAATACGAAATAAGCATATAAAGGGGGTTCCAGCACCATATATTCTATGTAAAGATAAACTGTACATACACAAAATAAGAGTACAGAAATTTCAAGAACACATACAAATAAAGAGATAAATGCATTAAAATAGATACCCATGGGGTAGAGGGAAATAGGACATGGGTTGAGGAACACAAAGAGAATGAATGACTTAATGAACAAATGAATGAATCAATTTAAAACATTCTTAGCAAAACTGGTAATGCATCACACACACACTACAAATATAAAATAAGACATTAGACACTTGTCACTACAACACATGAATTTCTAAGACTAGGACCTTATAATTCCGGGAACTCTAATCACTATAATATTCTATATGCATCAGCGGTTCAGTGTAAAATGCCTTTTACCTTCATTTTACCGTTTTATTAAATTCTCCCAATTTAGTCAGTCACAAGAGAAATACCTTGTTAAACGGAAAACATAAAAAGGACTGAGAATACTGATGGAGAATTTGCATTTTTCAAAGATTTGCTGTTACAGGTTTGTTGTTGTTGTTGTTTTTATCCTTTTCCCCTGTAGGACTCAACATGATTTTACTGCTTTTTTTAATATTATCTTCCAAAATGGTTTCCACGCACAGTTACTCAGCACACAAAGGAATACTCTGCAGGCACTCTCCTTTCTGTGAGCTAACAATTAATTTTGCTGAAACTCGGTCTAAATATGCAACAGCCATCTAGGTAACATTTAGCAACCAGTTGTAAATTCTCCAAGTGGAAATTAATCCTTGGGAGTCTGGTAAACGCTGGCACACTTGGCAAGGACACCAAGCCCCAAATTATCATTTCCCCAAAAATAGTTCAGTGTTCCGTTTATAAATAAAAAGACAAACATGCTTTTATGGTTTAATATATATTGGTATCCTACAGCAACTCCAAGACACTGAGAGACAAAACCTGCATCGAAATTATGACTCTTTTCTGTTCACGTTAAACAATATAATGAAAGAAAAGTAATTCAGCTTTTGGTCCCTTACCTCATCTACTACCCCTCTGCTTGAAAATAGAGGCTTCACAGCTATCAAACTCTGGCCTCAAGAAATGATCAGCGTCAGTCATTTCTGTTCCAGCTTGAGCATGTCACTGTGTTTAATCTCCCAAGAATACTGTCATTTTAAATCTTATTTTCATTTATTAAATGATTTTCCCTAATCAAAATTGTACAAAATATTAAGTTAATATAAAAAAGGACTATAGAGATTTTTTTTTGTATTTTAATTGTTTATTTACCAGCAGACATTAAGGAAACTATACAATTATTAGAAGAGTATCCTCATTTCTAGCTTAAAACAGTCAGATTCAAATAGATTTCAGTTCATGTATCTTATTAAAGTAAATATCCTTTTTCTAAAATTTATTAATTTTTTATAGTATACATTAAATTACATTGATCACTATTTACTGTCTAAACATTTTGATTGTTGAAGTATAATGTATTTGCCGAGGAATAAGAAAGTTGTTTTTACATTTTTAGTACTAAAAATGATACTAGTTCACAGTAGAATATTGATAAATAATGACTTGAGTATCTTTTGATATGCTCCAACAGTTAAATAACTTCCCTTCTATGATATCCTAAAAATAATTGAATTCTATGCTAAAAAAATATAAAGACATTTAACAAGACACACTATAGTTTGATGACTGTATACTTTCAACACATAACTGTGAAATTGCCCTTTAGCTATGTCTGCAAAAAGACTACATTTTTGGAAAAAAATAAATAAAAAACTCTGAATACTATCGGTCTGAAAACCAAGAAAAAAATATTCCTCTGGCATTTGCAAATATCACATTAATAAAAAGTTTAATCAAGACTATAGAAAGGAAAGCAGCCCAGTAACACTGTGTTAGCAAGCCATTCTAGTCTCTATACTACCTGGAGAGGAAGGATTGAAGGAGACTATTCTGGGTCACTTATAAAAGTAATCAGTTTGTTCATCTAGGTCCAGAACTTTGAAACACCATCAAATTTACACAATTGGATATACTGTGAATATACATATACAGACAGGTACACACACACACTCACATATACCCATACTTGTATATGGTCTGTGAATATTCATATGTATCTATGATTAGAAATACATACAGATAGATATATGAACATAGAATGTATATATATACAGTCTTTGAATATACTCGTACATATATGCATGTGCACATGAGTGTGTGTATGAGAGAGTGTGTGTATCCAACCAGACAATTTAAAATGTAGATAAGGGAAACTACTGTTGCCCTAGTGTGTGGGGAGGTGAAAGAAAATGAGGAAGTCGGGGCATTGCTCTATTCTTTCTCCTTTGATAAATATACGACCTCCCAGGTGGGGAGTTAGCACTTGATCATGTCAGGTCTGGTTTTGTGCTCTGCTGAGGAGGCCTATTTGGGATTTGTGCTCAGTCCTAATGGATAGCACGTACTTTAGGAGAGAGGTTGGCATATCCAGTTCACAGACCAAATTCAGTCTATGGCCTGTTTTTGTTTGTATGTTTTGTTACATTTTTAGAATATTTTTTAAATACCCATGTGTCATTAATATATGGTCTGGTAGCTTCCTTTACACTAAAATGGAAAATTTGAGTAGTTACTATAAAGAACACATGGCCATGAAATACTAAAATACAGAGGGCACCCCCAAAAAAAATGTATACACATTTTAAGAAAGGAAAAAAAAAACTGTATTAATATTGTAACACTCAATATATACCGGTAACAAAAGATGAATACAAGTCATGTGTATACATTTTTTTTGGCACTCCTGGTATTTACTAACTAGCCCTTTGCACAGAAACTTTGTCAACCCTCCATTAGGGCAGTATTTACTCCTAAAGCATAGACTTTCTGTTTTCTCAAATGAGTGCTGAATCTCTCAGAGATCTCTACTCTGAATGGGTTGGAAGTCCAGAGTATCCAGCACTGTGCAATCTTAAGTATATTTACTTAGAACTGAGCCCTCAATTCTATTTTCAGCCTCACATTATCTCACTCTGTTTATACACAGTTCAGCTTTCAGCCAAACATTAAAGAGTACCATTACACAAACGTTAGGTACCTCTCTTGTTTCCAGTATAACCACCCACAAATGCTAACAAATTCAGCACTTTCCAATTCAATTCTATCTGGTCAGCTCAGCAAGACAGAAATTCTCCACGTGGCCTCCACCCCTGCTCTGCCGTCAGGAAACACTACAGGAGGAAAAGCCTGGTTCATGTGTTTCCCTTCTCAAGAATCTCAGGCCTGTGCTACTTACTCTCCAATGCCCGAAAAATGTCATAGTCTATATATGTCCAGTTTTACAGTTGTTTACAATGAACGTAAGCTGAACACTGTTGTCACGCAGCAGCCTACCCGTCTGTCCCCTCGTACCTACCCCTAAAGAAAGGAGAGTCTGTGAGACGGATCCTTTCAGGGACTTTGCTTCACCTTTGTGCTTACACCTTATGTCTCCCTGTTTGGACCCAAAGGATGGCTGGTTAGTCAATGATGGGTAAGATTCCTTAAGGAAGGAACAACCTAAGACAGCACAGTCGCATAGGGGCCATCTGGAGAACTCACGGGGTTGATAGAGGTGGGCATAGACCCCCACCTCACCCCAGCTAAGGAGAGCTGCCTCTGTGGCTATATTCCTTCCCACAACCTGCTTGGGAAGAGATTAACGATGCGATAACATCAGTTCTCCATCTACTCATATGCACAAAGGTTTTGTCCCTTGGGGAGGTACATACAACAATTACTCAGACATCCTGGGACCTTCAGTTTTAGCTGCCTGCAGGCAAGGGTAATTGGTTTGAATCAGTTTCCTAGTATAATGTATGAAATTCACAGATCTTGAGATTAATAAGCTTTACTTCCTCATTTGTTAATCTATAAATCTATGCGTTGGCCCGATTGGGGCTCAGTCCTTGAGGCTGGAGTCCCTTGGCCCTGCTTGCACTCTATTCTTGGCTACTGTATTTCTTAACCCTGCTCCGCCCTTCTCACTTCCCACAGCTCTTGTTGTGCAGGACTTGACACAACACAATTGCTCCATTGTGTCTAGAAGTGTAATCAGTAATAGCAATTAGAGATTGATTTATAAAGTGAAAATGAAATAAACTTCTCTTAAATTAGTGAGGTTGTGGGTATACTGTAGAAAAAGTGTGTGGCTAGCTACCATTTTTGAAGTTGCTAGACAATCTGTCAATGAAGAGAGAATCAAATGTCTAGTATGGTCTATAACACAGTGGAATTCATAAGCAAAAGTCACTGAAGAGATAACACAAGTATATAAATAAATGCAAAAACTCATTTTGGTTTAATTATATCCAAATATTTTAAACTAAATACACAAAGTAGCATAATAGTTCAGCCATATCTCTTCTAAAGCCTGTTTCGATTACTTAATGTAGAAAGTATGCAGGCATGATTCGTACATTAATTCAAGATGTTAAATTTGACATCTCTAATAAGACATGTTTATGTTAATAACTGCTTTCAATATAATGAATGTCAATGCTAACCACTAATAATTGCATATAAAAAAGAAGCATTGTTAATTTGCTGAAGAATTGATAACATGGAAAATTACAGCTAATGGAAGCAGTTGTGCAAATTAATTCCAGATTAAAATGACAGAACAGTTTGTGTTTTTCTTAGGAAGCCCACATTTTCAACAACTGAATAGGATTACTCTTCATTTTGAGATTACAATACTTAGCCACCATTAGCCATGCATCTCAATTACACACATTATATCTATAATTATCTTATTGAATTAGCCTTGATGCTAAGCATTATTATCAACATGTCAAAGTAATAACATCTATATTTTAAGAACTGTTCAGAGTCCTTTAAGTTCCCAGAATTATTAAGTAATAGGTTCCAGACCATACAAGCACCAATTTAAATGTTTGGAAAATTTGCACATTTTTTCCTGAAGAAAAATTTTACCAAATTCACAAAGCCTATTGTAGATAATTAGTGAACTTTGCTTAACCAACTCTGGTAGGAGTTGAACGAAGTTTTCTGTTTGTTTGATTTTTTTTTCCCTGATGTGTTTCTTTGGCTTAGGAAGAGAGAAACTAAACTCTAGATCAGAAGCCAATTATTAATTATGTTGGTAAAGAAGCTAAAGGTAGCATATCTAGAACTGCCTGCTTAGCATAATACAGCCTGCATTTTAGTGTTTACATTTGAGAGTTTTACTTTAATATTTACTTTCTTCTCTCTGATGTCTTCCAACATATCTGGAAGTCATACAAATCTTAACTGTATTTTGTACAGACACACCAAGCGGATCTTCCTATTTGGGTCTAAGAGGTAATTCTAAATTACGTCTGACTAAATTGGTACTGAGGACAAACATGTCAAGGTAAGATAAGTCTAACAGATAAGCACCAGTAGCTTGCAAAAAATCCTGGTCAAATTGAAGAGTACTGTAAAAGAAGAGTACTGTGAAAAAAAGGCACATATATAAAATTTAAATATTTTAAATAAATGCATAAATGAAATTTTATCAGGGAAAATGATTTTTAAATGTGGAGGACAGTTAAAGTGAAAAGATTTTGCCAAAAACTCTTTCAAATTTAAATACATGTACTAGAATATACTTCAAAAAACTTAAAAAGGTCAATTTTCCACAAGGTGCCAGAGCCTCACAAACTGTCAGGCATCTAGTGGGGAGGAGTTGGAGTTGGGGGCTGGTCAATGTTGAATTCCCCTGGCACTACTGGCTCTACGTGTTCCTAAAAACGATAACTGAATCAATCATGTGCCACCAGCACGAGGAGCAGCCTCTTCTTGACTTCTGACAATCTGATCCCATCACTGGGTTCTGGAGAAAGCTGCAGAGGTGGGAGTGCTAGAGCTGAAAGACACAGTCATGCATTTCTCATGTGCCAGCCAAGATTTCAGCACTGAGCCCACCATTTAGCAAGACTCATATACCATGGATTTAAAAATAACCACGATCAAAATGGCAGTGTGAGGTGAGCCTCTGTAAAGCTCCCCTGGAATTTACAACTAATCGAACAACAGTAACTCCACAAAGGACTCCCTGCACAGCAGACAGGCAAGGCGAAGAGGCCCACTACTGAATTCACCTAAAGGTGGGAAAATTGCAAGCAGGGGAGGAGGGAAGGGAGAAGTACGGAGACGGAGCTGTGCGGGCGCAGGACACAGACCTACCTCAGTGCTCTGAACTTGCTGCATCCCGGCACTACCACAGCTGCAGGAAAGGGAAGAACTTGGACTGTTAGGGCTCCGTTTATGGCCCACAGTGCTGGGGGGGCAGCATATAACACGGCTGAACCCAACACTCACGACAGAGACCTCGGAGAAAAGACTGAGGGAAGAAGGCTGAAAACGGTGGTTTAAGCCCCCACTGCTGAGCAGAGAACAGAAGCCTCAGGAACTGAGACTAGCCGCCCCTTCACTACCCTCCCAGAGCTCACCACCTGCCCTGTGCTAGAAGCGGAATAGTAGCAGTGTCAGATCAAAAGAACAGAATATTTGCTGTTCTGAGAACTGTGGTCCGCAGACACAGATTCGCAGCCCAACTAGTTCTGGCAAAGGGGAGGGAGCTGTGGAAGCAGGGCCGGCTGTGGTGGTGGTCCCCGTCATTGCTCTGGGCCACCTCTCACAATTCACCCCGCCACTGGCCCCACCTATCTGGGCGAATCCCTGCAGGAGTAAACAGAACTACTGAAACATACAGGCTCTGAATCTGGTGCAGGGAGAGTTTTGGAACTTCAAAAACTCTCCACATACCCACCGGGACACTGCGCCCAGTGACCTAGACGAACTATTAACAGAGGAGAAGCCCGTCTCCCAAGGAATCCCCCCACTGTGTGAGAAGCTGGAATAGTGCAGAGAAAACATAGCACTACTGTGTGGGAGAAGAAAAATAAGCTGCAGTTGGAGAAAAAATAAAACACTCTACCAACAAGTACTGGAAAACAAAAGAAAGACCTCTTCCTATCAACCTGTTACAGAAGCCACTCCTGTAGATGTTTAGGAAGAGAAATAGTAAACCAGTAATCGCCATGAATAACCAAGGCAACAAGATAGCTCAGAAAGAAAGTGAAAAGTCTCCAGAAAAGGAACATAAAGATATGGAAATATGTGACTTAAATGACAGAGAATTCAAAATTGCAGTTCTGAAAAAACTCAAGAAAATGCAAGAAAACACAAAAAGGCAGTTTAATGAACTCAGAAACACAGTCAAAGAACAACATGAGCATTTTATGA
Organism: Rhinolophus sinicus; assembly: GCF_036562045.2. NCBI lineage: Eukaryota > Metazoa > Chordata > Mammalia > Chiroptera > Rhinolophidae > Rhinolophus > Rhinolophus sinicus. The sequence continues at coordinate 74,215,248 of NC_133760.1, forward strand.
AAAAAATTGAAATTTTAAAAAAGAACCAAATAGAATTTCTGGAGATTAAGAACTCAATAGAAGAAATTAAGAATGAAATAACCAGCTTAGGTAGTAGAGTTGACCAGATGGAGGAAAGAATCAGTGACATCGAAGATAGAAACCTGGAAATTACACAGATGGAAGAAGAAAGAGACTTGAGACTTAAAAGAAATGAAAGAACTCTACAAGAACTTTCTGACTCCATCAGAAAGAGCAATATAAGAATAATGGGCATACCAGAAGGAGAAGAAAGAGAGAAGGGAACAGAGAATATATTCAAACAAATTGTCGATGAGAACTTCCCAAACTTGTGGACAGAACTGGATCCTCGAATCCAAGAAGCAAATAGAACACCTAATTACCTCAATCCCAACAGGCCTTCTCCAAGGCACATTGTATTGAAGCTGTCTAAAATCAACGACAAAGAAAGAATCCTCAAGGCAGCCAGGGAAAAGAAGATGGTAACCTACAAAGGAAAGCCCATTAGATTATCATCAGATTTTTCAGCAGAAACTCTACAATCCAGGAGAGAGTAGAACCAAATATTCAAACTATTGAAAGAGAGAAATTATGAGCCAAGAATAATATATCCAGCAAAGATATCCTTTAGATATGAAGGAGGAATAAAGACCTTTCCAGACATACAGAAGCTGAGGGAATTTTCTAATACATGACCTGCACTACAAGAAATACTAAAGGAGGCTATTCGACCACCATCAACAGGGACAATTTGTGGCAACCAAAACATAAAAAAGGGGAGAGTAAAGGCCTGAACTGGAATATGGGAATGGAGAAAGTAAGCGTGCTGAAGAAAATGGAATACTCTAAATATCAAACTTTCTTTTACATAAACTTAAGGGTAACCACTCAAAAAAAAATCCAGAACTGAAATATATACTGTAATAAAAGAAGAAACAGAGGGAACATCATAGAATACCACCACACAGAAATAATAGACAACAACAAAAAGGCAAAGAAACAATGGAGACACAGCCTTACCAGAAAACTAAAGATAGAATGACAGGAAATCCTCACATATCAATAATCACCCTAAATGTAAATGGACTGAACTCACCAATAAAAAGGCACAGAGTAGCAGATTGGATCAAAAAACTAAACCCAACCATATGCTGTCTCCAAGAGACACATCTCAGCTACAAGGACAAGCATAGACTCAAAGTGAAAGGGTGGAAATTGACACTCCAAGCAAATGGTACCCAGAGAAAATCAGGTGTAGCCATAATGATATCAGATGAAACAGACTTCAGGGTGAAAAAGATAACAAGAGACAAAGATGGACATTTCATAATGGTAAAGGGGACTATACAACAAGAAGACATAACAGTCATCAATGTTTATGCCCCCAATCAGGGACCACCGAAATATACCACGCAACAACTAACAGAACTAAAGGGAGAAATTGACCAAAATACAATTATTTTGTATTTGGTAGTAAATTCTACCAAACCTTCAAAGAAGATAGAGGATCTAATACCAATCCTGCTCAAACTTCCAAAAAATTGAAGAAGAGACAGTACTCCCTAACTCATTTTATGAGGCCAACATTACCCTGATACCAAAACCTCGTAAGGACAGCACAAAAAAAGAAAATTAAAGGCCAATATCTCTGATGAATATAGATGCAAAAATCCTAAACAAAATTATAGCAAATCAAATACAACAACGCATTAAAAAGATTATTCATCACGACCAAGTGGGGTTCATCCCCGGGGCACAAGGATGGTTCAACATCCACAAAGCCATCAATGTGATACATTACGTAAACAAAATAAAGGACAAAAATCATATGATTATATCAATTGATGCAGAAAAAGCATTTGACAAGATACAACATCCATTTATGATTAAAACACTTGATAAAATGGGTATAGAAGGAAGATACCTTAACATGATAAAGGCCATATATGACAAGCCCTCAGCTAATATCACAATTAATTTTGAAAAACTGAAGCCCTTTGCTCTAAATTCAGGAACACGACAGGGCTATACCCTATCACCTCTGCTTTTCAGCATAGTGTTGGAAGTCCTTGCAAGAACAATCAGGCAAGAGAAAGAAATAAAAGGCATCCAAATTGGGAATGAAGCAGTTGAATTATCACTCTTTGCAGATGACATGATGTTATATATGGAAAACCCTAAAGACTCCACCAAAAACCTATTAGAAACAATCAACGAATACAGTAAAGTTGCTGGCTACAAAATCAACGTACAAAAATCCATTGCATTCCTATATAATAACAATGAAATCTCAGAAAAAAAGAAATACAAAAAGCAGTTCCTTTTGCAATTGCAAAAAAAGAATAAAATCCCTAGGAATAAACTTAACCAAGTATGTGAAGGACCTATATGCTTCAAAACATTTTGGAAAGAAATTGAAGAAGACATAAAGAAATGGAAATACGTTCCGTGCTCATGGATTGAAAGAATCAACATAGTTAAAATGGCCATATTACCCAAAGCAATATACAGATTTAATGCAATCCCCAACAAAAATCCCAATGGCATTTTTTAAAGAAATAGAAAAAAAAAATCATCAGATTTGTTTGGAACCACAAAAGACCCCGAATAGCCAAAGCAATCTTAAGAAAAATGAACAATACTGGAGGTGTCACACTACTTGACTTTAGCTTGTACTACAGGGCTACAATAATCAAAACAGCATGGTATTGGCAGAAAAACAGACACATAGACCAATGGAATAGAATTGAGAACCCAGAAATAAAACCACATAAATATGGACAGATAATTTTTGACAAAGAAGCTAAAAACATACAATGGAGGAAAGACAGCCTCTTCAATAAATGGTGCTGGGAGAATTGGATAGCCATGTGCAAAAGAATGAAACTGGACTGCTATCTGTCACCATGTACCAAAATTAATTCAAAATGGATCAAAGACTTAAGCATAAGACCTGACACAATAAACTGCATAGAAGAAAACATAGGTACTAAACTTATGGACCTTGGGTTCAAAGAGCATTTTATGAATTTGACTCCAAAGGCAATGGAAGTAGAAGCTAAAATAAATGAATGGGACTATATGAAACTTAAAAGCTTCTGCACAGCAAAAGAAACCATCGACAAAATAAAGAGGCAACTAACTGAATGGAAGAAGAGTTCAGCAAACAGTGCCTCCGATAAGGGGCTAATATCCAAAATATACAAGGAACTCATGAAACTCAACAACAAAAAAACAAACAACCCAATTGAAAAATGGGCAGAGGACCTGAAGAGACATTTCTCCAAAGAGGACATACAAATGGCAAATAGACATATGAAAAAATGCTCAACATCACTAATCATCAGAGAAATGCAAATCAAAACCACAATGAGATATCACCTCACCCCAGTCAGAATGGCTATCATCAACAAGACAAATAGTAACAAGTGTTGGAGAGGCTGTGGAGAAAAAGGAACCCTCATACACTGTTGGTGGGAATGCAGACTGGTGCAGCCATTATGGAAGGCAGTGTGGAGGTTCCTCAAAAAATTACGAATAGAATTACCATATGACCCAGCAATCCCTCTCCTGGGTATCTACCCAAAAAATCTGAAAACATTTATACATAAAGACACGTGTGCTCCAATGTTCATTGCAGCTTTGTTTACGGTGGCCAAGACATGGAAACAAGCAAAATGTCCTTCGATAGATGAATGGATAAAGAAGTTGTGGTATATATACACAATGGAATACTATTCGGCAGTAAGAAAAGATGATATAGGAACATTTGTGACAACATGGATGGATCTTGAGAATATAATGCTAAGCGAAATAAGTCAGACAGAAAAAGCAGAGAACCATATGATTTCACTGATATGTGGTATATAAACCAAAAACAACAAAAGAACAAGACAAAAAAATGAGAAACAAAAACTCATAGATGCAGTCAATAGTTTAGTGGTTACCAGAGGGTAAGGGGGGTGGGGCGTGGGAGATGAGGGTAAGGGGGATCAAATATATGGTGATGAAAGGAGAACTGACTCTGGGTTGTGAACACACAATGGGATTTATAGATGATGTAATACAGAATTGTACACCTGAAATCTATGTAATTTTACTAACAATTGTCACACCAATAAATTAAAAAAAAAAGAAAATAAAAATAACCACAATAACATAAAATAGTCAAGCAAACAAAAATCCTCAACATTTTCAAGAAAGCAACCCCAAATAAAGCCATTTCATACAAAAGTAGAAGTATGTGATATTATTTATTCAACCAATCAAGTGCTTCACAAGTTAAAGTTATGTCTTTTTTTTTCAATTTGAAAAACTATAATTTACTACTCAACAGAAGATGAATGAGTACAGTGCTTAGAAAATCATTTTTTCTATACACTTGCACCTAGTAATTACAGCTGTGATTTGCACACCTTTTTCCCTTTGTTCAGAAAAGGTACGTTTTATATTGCATCCCACCTGCATTCAACACAGAATAAGTCTCTAGAGTAATTATATAGTTGTATTTAAAAGACAAATAAAGCATATAATTATAATTTTATAAAATAATTTACAGTAGCAGTTGAATTTCGGCTTGAATTCAACAATGCATCAAATAGAAATGGAAGACAATACATTTAACTCATAGAATGCAATTATCTCTGGGAGAGGGAAGGAAGGTTCTCATAAAACAATGTACTGTCATGGACGCAATTAATGGCTGATGCTATTACAACTAAGAAGGAGAGTTTGCAGCAGCCAACTCCATGGCCTTTCTAGCTAGTAAAATCAATAATAAAATTTATATTTTATTTAGGATTTAACAAAGAAAAAAGTCAAAGACAACTGTAGATACTGTTAGGGACTTAGAAATCACAGAGAGATTTCTCCTGTTTCAACCAATAAGAAAAACTATGTGGAGAAAGGTCAAAGGAATTTACCAAGTTCACACCGCTAATTGTTTACACTGTTTACAGAATAAAGATTAAACCCCAAACTCTTGATTTGCAATTGAAAATACTCTCAAATTAAAAAAAAAATCAATCTAAGAAATGCATTTTTAATTGCAGTATAATTGGCATGTAATATTATATTAGTTTCAGGTGTATAACATAATGATTCAAATTGCGATTTGTACATCATTGTGAAATGATAACCACAATAAGTCTAGCTAACATCTATCACATACAGTTACAATTTTTTTTATTGTGATGAGGACTTTTATGATCTACTATATTAAGAAATGCACTCTGATTTAAATACTAATTATAAATAGAGAGAGAAACTGCTATGTTCATTGGGATAAAATTCTTGACAGAACCATATTGATTCTTATTATACGGTCTCAATTTCCTTTTGCTTGATCCAAATCAACAGACCGAAATACTAAAGATTTCTTCCCTTCAGAAAGTCTTAAAGAGCCAAGTCTCTGCCCAGAATAAATTATCTAGGAATCACAGAAAGGTAATCCTCAAGGTTAGAGCTCTCACAGAATTATTACATTGTTATGGGTTGCTGAGGTTTGGTTGTAAAGTTGCTTCAATGTCCCAAATATTTTATTCATGTCTTGGTAACATACAGAATTAGATGAGTTTTTAGATTCCTTACAGCACTGACATTTTAAGAAATCTATTAATATTTTAGTTAATGTTACTTATCATTGATGGTATTATTATAGTACTTTTATTATTTTTAGAACTGCAAAAAGAATAACCTTTCTGAAGAAGACTGAAACTCCACTCGACATTTAAAGTACCCACCAATGTCATCTTACCTGGTACGTTTAGAAAGAAGCAATTGCATCCATCAGCATTATCCTGGATGCTGCCTTCACACTTCTCTGGGGCACTCAGCAGTTCATCCTGTATCATGGTTATTTATTTTCATGTCTCTCCCCTACTAGTTTTTAAAATCCTTGAGGGCAGAGTCTGTATTTTATTCATTTATATGTATCCTTAGCACCACCATGGTGTCACACACATAGGAGGTACACCTTGTCAAATTAATGAATGAATTGCCATTAAAAAGTCTGTGCATCAAAACACAAAGAACACAAATATAAATCAACCTGTCATTTATGTAATTCTCGGATAGCATTTAACTTTTTCTATAAAACTTAAGTTATATGTAATGAATCATGATGTAAACCATCCCTCCTTTGGGGAACATTATTTTATGGCTGGTTCATTTATTCATTAAGCCCTGAATTTTTATAAAAATGAAATTAAACACAACTGCTAAAGTAGCCAAAAAGAAAATACAGACATAGTTTAGAGATCTATAAATATATTCTGGATACACTAAATAGAGACTATTCAATATACAATATTTGTAACTTTTCATTCCAATGTAGGAAAAGTAAAGCTTACAAAATTATGGATAACTAACAATTATTTATATTGTGGCACTCCTGAACAATGTTTCTGGGAGAGTCAGTTGGTATTTGAATGACAATTTAGCAAAACCATAAACACATTTTATAATTTGATTATAATTGATTCCTCCATTTTATATCTAGAAATATATAATAAGAAAGAAGTAATATTTAATAAGCATTTACTATAAAAAATGCAGATCTTTGCAGGATTCTTTATTATAGTAATACAACTTAAAACAATTTATGGATCCCGGAATTGAGAAGCTTTTAAAATTATGGTACACCTATAAAATGCCAGCCTAGATAATTATTTAAAATATTTGTGCAGAATACATACAAAGATGTTCAAAATGTAATGTTTATAGAAAGTAAAATTGTAAAACAGCATGTTAAATATGACCATATATAAATGTAACCATGACAGAAAAGAAAATGCTAACAATGGCAGCCTATGTTAGAGAAATTATGTAATTCTTATTTCCTTATCTATGTAATCTAAATGTTGTATAATATTTCATATATTTTTAGTTTTGAAAATGTTATTTCACTTGATCTGGTGAGAATATAACAATTACCTTGCACTTAATGACCTTCACGTCTATTATGATGTTATTTTTAGTCATCAGTTATAGGACATTGTAATAATTCACAAAGTGTAATTATTAAGTAGAGATGATGAATAATAACTTGTTTTATCAAGCTAAGAACATGAAATTAAATACAATATCCCATCTCTCCTCTGTATTTTATAAATTATCCCTTCTTGTTTCAATGTGACCCCGATTTCTATCCACATCTATGACGATGATATAATCAGGAAGGAACTTGCTTTGGGATTAATGTCTTCTCATATGACCAGCACTCTGGGTTCCATTTTGTAGCAGATATTTATTTAGCCAGGATCTACCATTTACTATGAACAGGGGCTAACTGAGGCTGATGATTATGGAAGCATAGGGAACACAAGTAAGAGCTGGTGTCAGGATGAAATCTACCAGAATATCAGCTTGAAGAAAATCTACAAAATTAAGTAGTCCGTTCTGTGTGTGCATGCGTGCGCGCGCATGTGTGTCTGTGTATTTGGGGGTGACATATCCAGGAAAGGGTGTCCCTTGACATATAAAAGATGCTCATTTCCATTCTCACTATTTGCCCACAAGGCTCCAAAGCCTCCTAGAGCATGAGACTAAAGTGTTCATTCATCACATTTAGAACTTCTAAAGCAGGGTGCTCAGAAAATCCTCACAGCATTCAGCACTGTTCCAAGAGAATTACACCCGTCTGATCCTGGAGATTCCTTTATTCAGGTTTGATTATCTTAAAATAAAAAACACACTGAAAATCAAAAGCAGAGGCCATTCCCACTCCCGAGTCCAAAAAGTTCGAAAGTGCGTGAGGAGGAGATTATCATTTCTGAATTTACAGACACTAGAACCCATATGACTAATATACCTAGAGGGGTAGAGGGGTCACTTGTCCATGTTTCCCCGGGGATTTCCTGGCTGAGAGTCAAAGTTCCATGTCCTGGAATACTCTTCAGTCCCAAAGAAATTGGTGGAGTTGTGTGCCCTAGTTATACCTGGACCTAAGAGGGATCATGATAAACAAAGTTCCTTGTTGATATTCAGAACCAGTATCATCCCCTGCTGAGACTAAGGAAGCTTTGAAATGAGTCTGCTAGTTATAGATATTTTCACTCCAGCCCAATGTTAGTGTGCTAATGTACTGGGGCAGGGGGTGGGGGGGCAGTTATGCTTATTATAACCCCTGACTACTGGCCACTAATGGTGGATTTGTTCTGTGCACTTTTCAAGTCTCTGTACTCCCAAAGCCTCTGCAATTGTGCAACTGAAAATATATAATACAGAATCATTTTTGTAGCAGACTTAATACAGGAAGGACTCTATGCTACTTTTATTGTACAGTTTAATAGTCCTGACCAGTTGATGAAAAAAGCCAATAGTGTTTAATGCTCCACTGTTCATTATTGTGGCCTAAATAAAGATGTAGACTTTATTGCATCCATAATGCCTAGTATTTTAATAGTGACTATACTCTTAGTACATGGTGTGTGTCCTTTGAAAGTGCTACTTCCTTCTTCTCCACATTTCTCTATACGGAAGTCAAATACAAGGCTGTTTTCAGTAGCAGGGAGTGTAATCTACCTGATCCATCCTGATATGGAGGTATTTCTGTTCCATAGTAATATGTTACCAGTGAGTCAGATAAATCCTAGTATAATAGGGACTTCTAGTGTGGTCCAAATAATTCTTTATATTAATGATCCTCTGATAGTGGCTCACATCAAGGAAACTGCTTGTCTTATATGAGGTGTTATCCAATCACAGGTAAGAAAAAAATTGGCAAACCATGAACACAGATAAAATCTCAGGCCCTATTTCCCAGGTGATTATCTTGTCTAAAGAAAATTTTGTGGCCTATTAAAGAAAACGGATTGGCCGCAACTCATCCATTTCTATAATGAAGGAAGCCCGACAATCAACTGTCATCTTTGGATATTAGAGACAACACAATTAACATTTGGACTTGGCTAATTTTCTGTGATGTATGCAGGTAAGCGGACAGATTTGAGAAGAATCATCTGCAACAGGAAGCCTTGAAAGCAATTCAGTAAGTGATAAAAAAAAAAGCTATTCATTTGAGCCACCCATTTCTTTCATATTTTATAGAATTAAAACTTTCAGTGACCAACATCACAGTTGATGATTGTATTTAATAACAACAATTTTCGGTTGTCAGCTTTCATTGGATTTTTGGACAGGAAGATTTCCAAATGCAACTATACTTGAATTTTGGCAGCACCTCTCAGCCACTTCATAGATGCTAAAGGAAAACTTTATCTCATCAAAGGAAAAGCCAAAATTCTTAGGGATGACATTTCCATTCTGCAAAAACCTCTCTTGAACCAAAGTCCTATAGACTTGGACAAGCCTAAGAAAAACCACAGTGTGAAAAGAATTGGTTTATTAATAAAGTGCTGAACATGTTCTCATGACCTAAGTGTTGATAGAGGTGATACTTGTAAGTCTGGCAACCTGAAATAAGAATCAAAATTCACTAAGAAGAACCTATCAATAGGTGAGCTATTCCAATGGAATAATACAGCCACCTCTCATATGAGCAAATTACTTGTCAACTTCATTGATCACTGAGCACATTGATCATTGATCACTGGCCACTCCTCAAGCGACTCTCATTGCCAGAGAGCATTCCACTCCTGAAATGACATAATGATCAATTTACATATTCCCATGGGCTGTAGCTAATGAACTTATGTAGCTGGAGCATCGGGAAATCCAAGGCAAAATGCCTGAGCACCTGGTGTCCCAGCGCTAACATAAACAACTTTCCTTTACTAAACATCGGTCCTCCCAACACTGAAGTTTGCATATTTATCAACCTGTTCCATCCAAAAAAAAAGAATAAAATAATCCTAGTCCACTGGACACAGGATATAAGAGAAACTCGAAGATCCTAAAAACACAGTACTTTTCATCTAAGAATCCAGTCTTCGATCATTTTAATACTTTAACATTATAGCCGCCAACTAAGTATAACTTCCATAGCCTGTCTCTGAAACCATCCACTGAGCCACCCAAATGTTCTCATTCAAACTTCTCTTTTATTATTAATGGACCCCAACTTTGTATTCATATTGTATACATTATTTTCCAATAACTTTATCTCTCGTGAATTCAAGGAGATAAAAATTTTCTTCTGAATAGTAAGTTTGAAATCTTTGAAGGTTGTTAAAACATGGCTTTAACACACACACACACACACACACACACCGCCACATAAAATACATTTAATTATTGGGTTTCTCTCTCTTGTAATGATGTATTCTTTTCTATGAATATTAAAGTTTGCCCCTCTATTTTGAAAGTCATTTGTCATCTGCACAGCTCTAAGGCTCTACTGCATTGACACTTGGTTTTGTCTTTGGGGTAAACAACAGCTAAATAATAATATTTAGTTCTCATCCTTTCTCATTTCACTGACAATGGGACTTAAAAAACAAACAAACTTGGATCAGTGATTATAAAACTTCACTGTGAATCAAAATCAGCTTGGGGACTTAATAAAAATATTGACCTGTCTTCTCTCATCCCACATCCCAAAGATTTTAAATGTCACTTGGCAGATTCTAAACATCTGTATTTTATCAAGACTGCCAGCTGATTCTGAAGCACATAAATCCACATAAGTTTCAGAAATAACTGAATATTTTAACAAATCCATGGTGTGTGACATAGGTTTCTGTGGATTTCAACTTATTTTGCAGAGTCTTTATGGAGATTAAAAATCTGCTATATGAATTTGAGTTCTCATAGGTTTTATTAATGATGGCTACACAATTTAATCATCACCTTTAAAAGGTGGAAGTAATAAAGAAGCCATTGAGTTCATGTTTTCACCTAAAAGTTCTCCTTGCAAAAATTCTCTAAGTAGATTTGATAAGCAAATTCTGGATAATTTATTTCAAGCCACAGGGTGCCTGCATCTTGGTAACAGAATCTGTTCTCCAAGTAGCTATCTATCTATTAATCAACATCTCTGGAAAATATTTTATTTTTTTTGTGTTGTTTTTTTCTTCTTTCCAAAACTAGTAACTGTGCTGCCATTAAATCTATAGTCTCCATTTTATCAACAAAAATACATTGCTGCCTATGCTCTATACCAATCAGCCAGCACTGTTTTAGGATACAGAGACTATCTAGACTAAAATTTTATCCTCAGGGAGATTAGTGTCTCTAGTCAGAGAGAAATAGTGTGTGTGTGTGTGTGTGTGTGTGTGTGTGTGTGCGCACGCGTGTGTGTGTATCCTCTCTTTACACAATACAAATAAATCCCTAAGGGGTATTTAAAAAAAGAGAAATAGTTTCCAAGTGGGGTAGATTAGGAAGAGACCTCAAAGGAGAGGGTTTTGTATTTAAAATGTAACTTTAAAAACAAAGGAAATGTGGAGAAGTTATGTGTGGGAAAGCGCAAAAGGAAAGTCACAGAAACAGAACAATCTAGAGATCTATACGTGCCCTGCCTCACAGTCAAGATATACACACACAGTATTCCATGCACAGCTCACCTTCTGCCATCGTTCTTAACCATTCTTGCAGCTCAAATATCACGAGCTCACATCTCTTTTGAAAAAAGTTCAACTTTATTACAACTATAATTGCATGCATTTGTACAAAGATATCTGAAAACAAGGATATTTCCCCCCCAAATTATCTTCCTCGTTTCCTCCAGACAATGTTACATTATACTTTGTTTTGTTTGCTCTCATACTCCATAACATGCTGTTGAAATTATTTTCTTAGAATTTTTCTCCAACAATCTACAATATCACTGGAACACTTATTGTATTCAATTTTCTGTATCTCTTGTCAAAAATAATCCTGCTAATAGTGAAGAATGCCCTTGAGTTTTGTCTAGATTCTACTGTATTTTTCTAGTTCAATTCACTTTTTTATTTATGCTACGTAAATTCTCTTGAATTTTATTTTCAAGGATGAAGAATTCAATATAGCACAATTTTATAGTTCAGAATATGAAAGTGACTTTTTTCTCTTTATTGTTTTCATTTATGTAAAAACCTTCAACTATTTAAAACAAGGAAAACAAAATTATTGAAATCATTTTGTTTATTGTATATATAAAGCTGGATGATACAAATGGTATCAAGCAACTTATGTATCTTATGTGTCTCTATGTCCTATAATGAACTTTTAATTTCATCCTGACATAATTTTAATTGTTCCACAAAAGTTTTGTGTTAGAGACTACTATTTCTACCCCCTAATTTTAACCCAGTAACAGAAACTTAACAAGTTTGCTGATATTGACAGAGATGCTTTGGTTTTGTTTCAATTCCTTAATCACGCTAATCACATTTTCTACACTGTGAATGGTTTCTGAGAATTATGGTGTTATTTTATGGATCCTTCAAGCTCTATTTCACTTCTTTTATGTCCTGGGCATAAGAGAAGAAGCTTAGGAATCCGACATCTTTTCAAGAGTTAGCGTCTTTTTAGGGTGAATGCCAGGAAAAACGTCAAAGGTATCCATGGAGATAGGCAGGATAGCTGTAAAACCAGGAGGTGTTTGTGTGTTAAGTGTACTTTTAGCTATTTGTGCAAGACACCAAACAACTGAGATCATTGTTAGTGAGGCTTAGTCTTCTCAGTTCATAAAAAGTCTGGAGGAGAGATTTTCCTCTCAGAGGCTTAAAGGTTAAGAGTTGTCAGAACACTGGGCCATCTGTTTATATTACCTTAATTTGTTGTTGTAGCATTTATTAATACACTTAACTGCCATTTAGCACTTACTGTGTGCTAGGCGTGTGTGTGTGTATGTGTGTGTGTGTGTGTTTGTGTGTGTGTATGTATTTACATTTAATCCTCACTGAAAAACTACAAGGTAGGTCTTATTATTTCTCTCTCAGATGACTCCACAGGAAATAAAAATCATTATCAAAATTTTCTAGCGAACCACTTTATTTCTCACTGGCCGACAAGCGACACAACGTATTTCTTTTCTAGGGACTGGACTTGTCTTTTATGAAACCAGAGCATCTCTGTCAATATCAGCAAACTTGTTAAGTTTCTGTTACTGGGTTAAAATAAGGGGGTAGAAATAGTAGTCTCTAACACAAAACTTTTGTGGAACAATTAAAATTATGGCAGGATGAAATTAAAAGTTCATTATAGGGCATAGAGAAACATAAGATACATAAGTTGCTTGATACCATTTGTATCATCCAGCTTTATATATACAATAAACAAAATGATTTCAATAATTTTGTTTTCCTTGTTTTAAATAGTTGAAGGTTTTTACATAAATGAAAACAATAAAGAGAAAAAAGTCACTTTCATATTCTGAACTATAAAATTGTGCTATATTGAATTCTTCATCCTTGAAAATAAAATTCAAGAGAATTTATGTAGCATAAATAAAAAAGTGAATTGAACTAGAAAAATACAGTAGAATCTAGACAAAACTCAAGGGCATTCTTCACTATTAGCAGGATTATTTTTGACAAGAGATACAGAAAATTGAATACAATAAGTGTTCCAGTGATATTGTAGATTGTTGGAGAAAAATTCTAAGAAAATAATTTCAACAGCATGCTATGGAGTATGAGAGCAAACAAAACAAAGTATAATGTAACATTGTCTGGAGGAAACGAGGAAGATAATTTGGGGGGGAAATATCCTTGTTTTCAGATATCTTTGCACAAATGCATGCAATTATAGTTGTAATAAAGTTGAACTTTTTTCAAAAGAGATGTGAGCTCGTGATATTTGAGCTGCAAGAATGGTTAAGAACGATGGCAGAAGGTGAGCTGTGCATGGAATACTGTGTGTGTATATCTTGACTGTGAGGCAGGGCACGTATAGATCTCTAGATTGTTCTGTTTCTGTGACTTTCCTTTTGCGCTTTCCCACACATAACTTCTCCACATTTCCTTTGTTTTTAAAGTTACATTTTAAATATAAAACCCTCTCCTTTGAGGTCTCTTCCTAATCTACCCCACTTGGAAATGATTTCTCTTTTTTTTAAATACCCCTTAGGGATTTATATGTATTGTGTAAAGAGAGCACACACACACACACACATACACACACACACAAAAAAAAAAAACAAAAACAAAAAACTAAAGGATGTTTCTTTGCAGATGACTTATAACTCAAATACAGCTTTGGCAACACTTGATATTTTACGAAGGAAGATAATTGTAAAGAAAATATAGAATTTAAAATAAGATTAATTTAGACAAAACATAGTATATATATATATATGTATATATATACACACAATGTACATATAAATTAATATATGTATATATAAATATGTGTATATATACATATTTGTGTGTACACACACATAAAAGTATATACCAATATATTTGCATACCTAGATAAAGTGAATACACTTTTCTAGAAAAATATGAATGTCTAAATTGGCCAAGTAGACATAAACAAGCAGGTCTCCCACTCCCACGCCCTCACATACCCCATGTACACTGTTTATGCCTTTATAAGAGTGCTTTACATGAATATCCTACCAAATTATCAAGGAACTCTCTATCTTATACAAGTTTTAATAGAAAAGCAAAACAGGAGAGAAATGTCTTACTTGTTAAGTAAACTTCATTCCAAAATCAGTAAACATGGTACAATAAAAGTGATTTCTCTTATGATAAAAAATGCCACAATTTTAAATGATTACATTATGTAATTGAGTCCATCTTTGTATTTTAAAAATGTGTATATAAGTTTTGTTCCAGGAATTCAAAAATGATTTTAGTAAGAGAAACTTTTGTCAAAGTGTCTTACTATTAATAAAGACATAATTTGTAAATTAATGTAGACAAATACTTTGAGAATGTTCAACGATAATACTCAGAATTTCAGTAAGTAGAAATTCTCCTTACCTAATAAAGGTCATATACCAACATCATATAGGAAATGTCATAGATAAATGTATGTATGATCCCTATTAAAATCAGGAAAACATTACCATGCTTTGTGTTGTTTGATATGAACAAGATTCACTACAATTGTTCATAATTTCAGAGGAAGAAGAGAGAAGTGGTGAGGCAAGGTTCTGAACTATATAGAAAAATCAAGAGTATCAACAGCAACATGTAACAAATAAGAGAGCTCAACAAGGTTGCCAGATACAAGCTTAGCTAACAAAAATCAATAGTATTACCATATGTCAGTAACAATCACCTAGAAAATATAACAGGAAGCAAAATCCTATCCACAATAGTAATATACATTTTGAGGTGTTAAGCATAATTCTCTTAAAGGATATAAGGAAGCACTAGGAGAAATGTCAGGTTAATAGATTAGACTACCTACTATTGGAAAGCTGCCAATTTTTCCCAACCTATTTTAAAAATCTAGTGCAAGTTCAATTGCATTTGTAGAAAGACTTTTAAGGAGCTTGTTGTAATTACACATTGGTCGGTTTCCAGAATTTATATGGATTGGAAAATTGAATATATATCCTTTCTCCTCTTAGAAATCATTTGAAAGCTATAAGTATAAGGATAAAAAAGTAAAACTTAAACACATTATTTGATAAAACAGTAATATTGATTGGACTGTCAAAAGGAATAATTTTTATTCAGAGTATTCATATAAGGAAGAGGATAGACATCTCAGATAGATTCCAGGTGCTGAATCCAGCTGCAGCAGATCCCAAAATACACATTCTAAGGAGAAAATACCTGCTACAAACAGAAAGCATGAAGATGTAAGAAAACAGAAAATGAGTTGGATGTTGACAGAAACCATTCCAACCCACTTAATTTCAAAGAAAAAGAGTCAGTAGGATTGCACTAAAATTATAGAAACAAGCCATATTTGCAGGAAGTCGTATGTGTTTGTGGTTACTGAGAAAGAGAAGACTTCTATGTAGTGAATATAAGCTTTCCCGAAATGTTGAAATTACCAATCCTTAACAGCCGGAGAGACCTAGTAAACAACTGGACAAGGAAAAATAAACTCATTCAATAAGAAATAAAAAAGGAAAGAAATAGCACAGTATCTGAAAAAATATACTACAGAGAAGAAGATTAAAATGTTAGCAAAATTAACTGACAAAGAAAAACTATCAGAAAAATGTTGCCATAATGTGTGTGTGTGTGTGTGTGTGTGTGTGTGTGTGTGTGTGTGTGTGTGTAATTACAGACTAAAGAAATCCAACATATTTGTAATGCAGACACTGTGATGAGCCTTCCCGAACTCCCTTTAGGAATGAAGGACTCATCGCCACCAGCTACTGGTATTACTGCCAGAAGATAACCTTAAGCTGTCAGTCCCTTTTCAGATTGTCTCAGTTGAAAACTGGTTCTCTCAAAGCCAGGCCATTTCCACAGGAAGCCAATACCCAATAAGTGATTGAGGTAAGAATATAAAGGCACAGCCCCTTTGCCTCGACTCAGGATAACCTTGAACGGCCCATCCAGTTCCAGAGCTCATCATTAGATAATAAGCCTGTCCTTGGTACTGCTTAGTAAAAATTCTCCTGTCCAAACCTGCATCTTCCATCTCCCTTCCACAGGTGTCAATGTTGAAAACTCCCTAATAAAAATATTTTAGATTAATCATTATCTACTTCTGGGACATCCACATTTTGGCATCTGTTTTTAGGTGTGGAATGATTCAAGAAAGCAAATGCTAATATTGGATTTTGTGCTTGGATCTTCTTCCCTCCAGCTGGCAGTGGTGCTTCCATCACCTGTGGTAGATGGACCACAGATAGCTTCTGGCATAAGACAGTGGAATGATTTTTCAAGCATTTACCAAGTAAGTGGGATTATAAAATCTTGGAAAGAAATGGACTGGCTGGGAAAGAGCAAGCAGAATTATAATGCAGCACTAGATTTCTAGACAAGGCCATGCCATCTGCAGTTGAGAATTACGCACTTTTTGAAAAATGGTAAAGGACAAGTTCCTGGATAAGCACACGGAACACTAGGGGATAATGTGGGAAGGACTACTTATAATGAACTGGGGTTCCTCAGACTCAGAGTCATAAAATTGGGCAGGCTCAACAATACTAAGATGGGGTGTACATCCGGGGTCAAACATGAACAGGGCTGAAGAACACAGGAAGCTCCGAGATCAGGTGGCCCAGACACCTGGGATGCTCACCAACGCTGCACACAGGCCCTCCCTCCCTCAGCTCAGTTATGGCCCCTGAGGACTTCCCTTAGAACCAGGTGAAGGAACATTTCCATTTGGTTCCTGAGTGAGCACCGTAGGAAAGCTACTCTAAAGCCTCACTCAGGAGTGGCCTTAAAGACGGTAGTAAAAAAAATCTTCCCAGGGAGCAGAGATTTGTACAGCGTCCCTGATTGTCTACTTTGAATGAATGAAGTCTCTGACACTTTTATTATATATTTCCTTATGAACATGAGTCAACTCGTGGCCAGCTAATAAAAGGCCTGGAAGGAGGAGAGGGAGGACTGGAATTGAGGCACGTGGTGGATATGTGGGAGTGAAACATGCTGTGGCGAGCTTCACATTGCATGTTAACACCCACCACAGAACACACAAAGCGACCCGGTACACAGAACTCATCAGCCAACTGATCTCAACCACCCTGATGTTGGTACAATAGGTGCATGAATGAGGTGGTCATGATGGCAGGGACGGAGGCGGTACATGGATAGCGTACCACGTTTCCGAACTGCTACTATCAAATGACTAACTTGCCAGCAATGATAATTGGTGCTGATTTTGACTATTGCACCATTCCTTGAAGACCTGTCTGGCCAACTGGTAGAACATTGACTACACTGGAGCCCTTCCGCCCTGGAAAGCAGCGCAAATCACTTTGCCAGGAAAATACACAGATTCTGGATGTGGGTTTTCCTTTCATGCTCACGGGGCCTCGGCCAGCACTGTGATCAGAGGACTTGTAGAGTTTAATCCACAGACACAGGATGCCTCGTGATACCAGTTTAAATCAATTGACTTACTTTCCAATAAAAGAAGAGCAGGAGATTCATCTCCATAAGATTCACCGTAGGGTCTGCATTGGGTGAATGATACATGATTAGAGTGCCTTCCTCCAGCACTTATATTAAAGACACAGATACACACACACACACACACACACACACACACACACACACACACACTGCATGTATCCAGTAAATCCAGTAACAAAGATAGGGAAGCACATGGCTTACCATCATTCTGACAAACACAATTAGGAAGCTAGTGCCCTCTGATGCCACATCTCCAGCTCACATGTGTTAAGAAGCCCTGGTCTCCAAAAGGGATATACTCTCATATAGGGAAATAGCATCAGGCTGGAAGCCATAGCTGCCATCTGAGTGCTTCAGACTTTTCATGCCAAGGGACTAACACACAAGAAGACAATGAATCATTATCTTGGCAGCAAACATTGTCCCTACTTATTAAGAGAAAGCAAGAGTTTTTGTATACAATGGATACCCAGGAGATACAATTGGGTACAATCCTGTTGGTAAAATGTCCAAATGCAGTAATCTGAGTCTGAGGAAGGTTTTGAAAGTCTGGGGAGTACCACCAAATAAACCACAGAGATTAGATTTGCTAGCGAGGATGAGGGAAAACCAGAATATAAAGTAGAGGAGGGAGACTAAGAATAGCAAGTGTGGCCCCAAAACTAACCACAGCACTGAGAGCTATACTTTATCCCACTAACCATTCTCTTCTAAGATTTCCCCAGGAATCCAGAGAATCTTCTTAGTGAACACACACAAAGAAATGAATCCAAACACCTGAAGGAATGGTCCATAGTGGAAGTTGGGAGGTGCCACCCAAATCTCCTGTCAACAGGCTTATTCCCTTCTAACTGTTGGGAGTGCTACTGGCAGGTGCCTTCCACTCTTAGACCTCTTTGGAGATTGCATTGGCTGAAGAAAACTTCTTAACCTTAAGTTTCACCTTATTCCATGTGTCGCCCATAGCCAGTGACTACGCAGTAAGGAGGCATGAAGAAGCAGCCTTCCCCCACCACCCCCACCCCACCACCCGCCAATTCTAAACAGATAGTAAGGCTCATTTAGCTCCTGTCCTCACTGAATTGGCAAAGTCCAACCTGGGGAATGAATTGTAGTTGAACATGTTCCTCTTGACCGTCATATTTCTGTCCCCTAATTTTCCAGGCATTTATCCCAAGAACCCACTCCAGCAAATGTCTGGCACACTAATCTCCTCAGAATAGCTTTAGCCACTTTAAGAATGTACCTGTATATATAATTGAAGGTTTCAAAAAAGAAATGACAATGATGCTACAGAAGAAAGATATACATGTAATCAAAGACAATTTCCTAAAATAAGCAAAGATTGAATTTATATATTCAATGCTATTGATCAACATTCATTCATCCAGAATCACCTATATTGAGAAATTATCTAGTAAATTTAGGCTTCAAAGGAAAAGAAAAATTCCTTTGTGTGATCAAGAAAAGTTTTAAAACTCCTATCAAAGTAGGGAAAAAAATCAGGATGGCTTAAGACATTTCCATAGTCATATTCAATTATAAAACAGTGGAGCAACAGGTACAAAATACTTGATATATTAAAGTGTTAGGTAAGGATTTTATATCTAGCCAAACTTTCCTTTATGCATAAAGACTTTGTACCATGCTTTTGAATGTGAAAGAACTCAGAATATTTTCAGAAAACGTTGTCAACCAGTTTTTCACTGCAGATAAAATGACAAAAGAATTAGCAATGATCACTACATATGTCTGGCATTAGAATTGAGACTAAAGCTAATGTGGGAATTTAAAAGACTGATCTGTTCTAACAACATAGAGATTATAGATACCTATAATTGCTAGGGGAAGAAGCAAAACATGGAGCAAAGGTAAAAAGCCTGATTTCATTTATAGTAACTGTAAGGGGATCATTCAAAACACATAAATCAGGTAATCCGACTGTATGCATATTCACTTTACAAAGGTAAACTATTAGGGTGGTGCAAAGGTTAAAAATGATTGCAAAAACCGTAATTACTTTTGCACCAACCTAATACCATGTTTCCCTGAAAATGAGACCTAGTTGCAAAATCAGCTCTAATGCATATTTTGGAGTAAAAATTAATATAAGACCCGATCTTATTTTACTATAATATAATATCATATAAGACCGGGTCTCATATTAGTTTTTGCTCCAAAAGATGCATTAGAGCTGATTGTCCAGCTAGGTCTTATTTTCGGGGAAACACTGTAGTTACTAATAGAATTATTAATTAAAACAGTGGTAGAAGTGAAAAAGAAGAGGGGAGGAAAAGGAAAATATATTATTTTTCTCATTGTTCATAATGTGGAATTATTGAGTATTATCTAAAAAATAAAAAGATAAATATATTACTACCGTTATAAAACTTAAGATGTTCAGTAGAAGAATAAATCAAAATAAAATAGAAAGAAAAGCAAAGAAAACAGAACACATGGTAGAGACATAACAATGATAAATACTTAAAACTCATGGAAGTATATAACAAAATTAAAACAAAGTACATACATTTTATAAATAAGGGATTGTTAAAAATATATGACACCATTAAGCAGAGTAGAACATGAAATAATCAGATAGCTTTAAATAACTCTTAAAAGAAGAGTCACATTGCTCTATAAAATGATACACCTAAGACAAAGTGACTCATAAAGTTTGAAAATAAACTGATGTTAATGACAATATCATTGCCAATGATAAGCAGAGAAATGCAAACAATGACAAAATAATAGGGGTAGAAACTTTAATTGTACAACCAGTTTGGAACATTAGCAATATTTATTAAAGTGGGGCCAATGCAAATCCCATGAACACATAACTGTTCTTCTAGGCAAATAAGAAATATTACCCATTAGAAATATACCGAAAGAGGTATAAAAAAATGCTTTAGCGACATTATTTGCAAAAGCCCCAAACTGGTACAACTTAAATCTATCAACACTAGAATGGATAAATCAGTCTATAGCCAAACAATAAAATACTCTATCGAACCGAGAGAGACTAAACTACTTCTATATATAACACAACTTTAAGTGAAAGAAAACAAGATAAAAAATGGAGCAAACTATATGATTCGATTTATGGAAAGTTCAAAAACAGGCAAATGAGTTTTTGGTGACAGAAGTCAGGACAGTGATTACCTTCTGATGAGTAATGAAAAGGAAGAATGAAGAGAGTGGTTTTTGGAAGCTGACAATATTCCGTATCTTGGTAAGTGTGGGAGTAACAGAGGTGTTTCACTTTGCAAAAATTTGTCCAGCTGCACTTGATCTGTTTCCAGATTCAATATTTTATTAAATTGTACCTGTTTTCTTTGTCTGCTTGGTACCATGCTCATTTTATTGCTATAATTTTGTAGAAATCTGTATTTGAGAAAGCAAACTGTTCCCTTTGCACTGTTTTTACTGAATTGACTTAGCTTCCTTGGAACTGTATGTGTGTATATATATTATACATATAATTTTATTTTAAATGTCTAAAAAAACTCACTAGTCAAACAACAAAAAATGTCAAAAAGTATATGGTAATGTTTTTCTCAAGCTACGTTCCTCATCAATTCTGTTGTCATTCCAAAAGGTAACTACTGCTGTTAAAAAGTGCCAAGAATCAGATTTTTATATCCTTTGTAGGAGACATACTAACACACGTATAGCATCATCCTATGGGTAAATTTGTGCACCTTTCTTGTTTCACATAAAAGTACTGGAAATCTTATTAATACATAAAGAACTTCATTCTTTTGTGCAAATGTATGGTTTGTCCATATATGGATATTAAACTAATTTGTTCCTCTCTTTTTAATTAACAAAAAAGACACCTTTTAAAGGGCAAGTTAAGGATAACTACGTCACTTACAAATGAGAATAGATGTTTGTATCCCTCTGTTCATCTCCATGGAGACCCACTTAACATCTCAAAATGACCTCCCTGTCCAAACTCAAATAGACCTCAGTTTACAAATATCCAAAAGGTTGAATGAAATCAGAGGACATTTCACCAAACACAGAGAACTTCCCACAAATCCAGCAACATAGAAAAAGGATGAAGTCAAAATGAGAATGAAAGCTGAAGACCAAGATACCAAAAGTACAAAGAAAAAAAAATAAAATAAGTGTTGCCACCAGGCATAATTACATCCCAAACAAATTTGGCTGTTCTATGGAAGAATTTCATGGCAGTAATTTATATAACAATAGCTGTAAGTTGATTCTAGTTCTGACAGAGATGATGATAATCTGATTCCTGGAAAAGTTCACCTTTTCAGTGTTTTCATTCTCAGAAAGGCAGAATGGTCAATGGAGTATTATTCAGTTTTAAAAGAGAAGGAAATCCAGCCATTAACGACAACATGGATGAACCTGGCATACATTAAGCTAACTGAAATAAACCTGTCTCATAATGACAAATAGGGTTTAATTTTCACTTATATGAGATATTTAAAACACAGTCTCCTAGAAGCTGAGAACAGAATGGTGGTTGTCAGGGGCGGGGAGAGAAGAAAATGGGAACTGTTGTTCAATAATATGGAGTTTCAGTTACAAGATAAATAAGTTCTAGAGATCTGCTGTACAACACAGTGCCTACAGGTAACAAGGCATTGTGCATTCACCATTTGTAAAGAGGGTAGATCTCATGTTAAGCATTCTTACCATCAAAAGGGAGGGGGACACAAAGAAACCTTTGGAGGTGATAAATATGTTTATTACCTTGACTGCGATAATAGCATCATGGATGGATGACAATTACGTTGACAAACTCATCCTAGAAAAAGTGCTACATATCTCATTGCTGAATATCACTACGGTCACTTTCGAAGACTCCCCTTGGGAAGCTATGCACCGATGCCAGCACCTCGTCTACCCTTCAAAGCAATTTTGGAACTCTTTTTCTGGAATGACCATCAGAGCTGTTATCATATTACCCTTGAGGTCCTGAATGTCATCAAAATATCTTCCATTCAATATTTCCTCAATTTTCCGATAAAGAAAGAAGCCACTGGGGGCCACATCAGGTGAGTAGGGAAGGTGTTCCAATACAGTTATTTGTTTAGTGGCTAAAAACTCCCTCACAGACAATGCCGTGTGAGCTGGTGCATTGCCGTGACGCAAGAGCCATGCATTGTTGGCGAAAAGTTCAGGTTGTCTAACTTTTTCACGCAGTCTTTTCAGCACTTCCAAATAGTAAACTTGGTTAACTATTTGTCCAGTTGGTAGAAATTCATAATGAATAATCCCTCTGATATCAAAAAAAGTTAGCAAAATTTAAACAAAATTTAAGTCATCTTCCTAAATGGTGTAATATAATCACTTTTAACCAAACCCCTGTGGTACAAAAATCCCTATTGTTATAACCAATCATTATAAAGGTTAAATAACTTCCTTATTTTCACTTTATAAGCCATCCCGAAACATTATGCCTCTGAGTGTCGTACCAGTTTCAGGTTTGAAGTATCACTATTTGTGAACAGTTTGTTTCTTACTCAATAAAATAGTTAAGTAAAGCTGTCTGAATTTTCATTTGATACTTTCTACTGTTATGAGCACAAACATGCTATTACAATCCGTAGGTGAAGCAAGATTACGTTCCTCAGTTCCAGATTCAATTTGCCAGTCATCTATGATCTTGAAGAGATTGCAGCACAGCATTAAAAAAAACCAAGAGATAGCAGGAGAAGAAAATTAGATATGTGTGTGGACACACACAACATACACACACAGGTGTGCCTACAATGGAATATTATTCAGCCATAAAAAAGAAAGTTTTGCCATTTGTGACAACATGGATGCACCAGGATGACATTCTGCTAAGTGACATAATCCAGACATAGTAAGACACATACTGTATGATCTCATTTATTTGTGACATCTAAAGAAGCTGTACTCATAGGAGCAGATAGTAGAATGGTGGTTGCCGGGGCAGAGAGGTAGAGAAAATGGGGAGAGGTTGGTTACAGTGTACAAACTTTCCATTATAAAATGAATAGGTTCCAAGGATCTAATATATGCATAAAGGTGATTAGAATTAATAATATTGTGTTGCATACTTGACATTTGCTAAGAAAATAGATCCTAAGTGTTCTCAACTACAACAAAAAGGTAACTATGTGAGGTGATGGATGTGTTAATTAACTCGACTGTGGAAATTATTATACAATGTAGACACATATTAAGTCATCATGTTGCACCCTAAGAAACTTACCTTGTGTAACGTAAATGAATACACTTTTTAATTGTCAATCATATCTCAAAAACTTGGAAAAAAAGAAAGAGTACATGAAAGTCACAATAAAAGATATGTCATTATTTTTTAAAACGCAGTTTGGTGCAGACTTTAATTTAAAAAGATAGAACTTTTGTAGTTCTGGCATACAATAATATACATGAAAAGGAAACACATTAAGCGGAATGCATGCCTTCGGAATTCACATAGTTAAATGACAGCTGATTGGAGGGAAAAAAAGATCAAGTCCTTGTGAAAAGAACAGTGGGAGGGGTGTCTGTTCAGGTCCTCTGCCCATTTTTTCATTGGATTGTTTGTTTTTTTGTTGTTGTTGAGTTGTATGCATTCCTTATATATTTTGGATATTAACCCCTTATTGGAGGCGTTGTTTGCAAACATCTCATTCAAACAGTTGGTTGCCTCTTTATTTTTCAATGGTTTATTTTGCTGTGCAGAAGCTTTTTATGTTTGATAAAGTTCCATTCATTTATTTTAGCTTTTACTCCCCTTGCCTTGAAGTCAAATTCATAAAATCCTCTTTGAACCCAAGGTCCATAAGTTTAGCACCTATGTTTTCTTCTATGCAGTTTATTGTTTCCGGTTTTATGTGTAGGTCTTTGAGCCGTTTTGAATTAATTTTGGTACATGGTGACAGATAGCAGTCTAATTTCATTCTTTTTCATGTGGCTTTCCAATTCTTCCAGCACTATTTTTTGAAGAGGCTGTCTTATATCCATTGTATGTTTTTGGCTTCTTTGTCGAAAATTATCTGTCCATATTTATGTGGGTTTTTTTCTGGGTTCTCAATTCTATTCCATTGGTCTCTGTGTCTGATTTTCTGCCAATACCATGCTGTTTTGATTATTGTTGCCCTGCAGTACAAGCTAAAGTCAAGGAGTGTGATGCCTCTAGCCTTGTTCTTTTTTCTTAGGATTGCTTTGGCTATGCAGGGACTTTTGTCATTCCATACAAATCAGACAGAAAAAGTAGAGAACCATATGATTTCACTGATATGTGGCATGTAAAACTGAAAACAAGAACAAAACAAATAAATGAAGAAACAAAAACTGCTAGACATAGACAATAGTTTAGTGGTTACCAGAGGGCTAGAGGGGAGAGGGGTGGTTGATGAGGGTAAAGGGGATCAAATATATGGTGATGGAAGGAGAACTGATTCTGGCTGGTGAATACACAATGTGATATATAGATGATGTATTACAGAATTGTACACCTTAAATCTATGTAACTTTCTTAACAATTGTCACCCCAATAAACTTAAAATAAAAGAACAGTAGGAGGGAATTCATACAGCCATCTTGCAAATTCTTCTTAAATGTGTTGTCTTTATCTACTTACAGAGACTTAAAATCATTCAGTAAGTTCCTGATATACTGTTCAAAACCTGTGCCACAAGAATAATAGAATTTCTATAAATGCTTACAAAATACCAAGAGAGGAAGTTTCAATATAGAAATCTCACTTTGTGGCCTCACTGGCTGCATCAAGACAGAGTTGCATAAGTGGAATGAAAATCTGAAATACAATGATCTTTCTTCATATCCACTAGACAAGAGGAGGTATGTGTGTGTTTATTGAGAATGTGTTGAGAATTCAGCACCTTCAAATTGGTAATGCTATCCAACTGCCTCACTCTGAACCAGATACCATGAATGCTTCCTTTTACTGTAAGTAATGACAAAAAGGAACAATAATTGAAATGTTCAGTTTTCAATTATATAAGTC
This sequence comes from Rhinolophus sinicus, assembly GCF_036562045.2. NCBI lineage: Eukaryota > Metazoa > Chordata > Mammalia > Chiroptera > Rhinolophidae > Rhinolophus > Rhinolophus sinicus. The sequence continues at coordinate 74,241,123 of NC_133760.1, forward strand.
AATGGTAGCAGAGGTTATTGACTGTGTATATGTGGATGAGACTTGAAACTTCACTCTGAGAAGCCGATGCTAGACAGAGCACAAACGATCTCCTGGGTATATATGGACATGCCCATTGCAGAATCTGGGCAGGTAATACTGGATGGAAATTACAGCAACCAAAACAAGATGTATCATCTCAGACTCTGGGGTCAACTTGGTCTGGTCCCCTAGCCACAATCCTAAAAATGGAGGATGAAACGTGCCTAAGGAGAATAGTACTTTGCCTGTAACCAGACACTATATGGATACGAAGATTCTTGAACATGTTAGTATGACATTAGATTTACTTTGAACAGAATGCCTAAGATGTACGAGTATACAATGAGTAAACGTCAACATGAATTGGAAGCTTGCAGTTTCCTAGGAAACAGTATAAAACGTTTTAAATTAAAATTCAATGTTGGAGAAAAAGAAAAACAGCCTAGAATAAAAAATCCATTTCAGAAACATCTGCTTAAAGTAACTTGGTGGCATTACATAGCAGAATTTTAAAACTATTTGATTATCAACTAAAAATGAATGCTATTCGATGGGATGCTACCTCTAGGCCAGGGGTGTCCAAACTGCGGCCCGCGATCCATTTTTTATTGGCCTGCAGCAAATTCCAAAAATATATTTAGTTTACTTAAATAAACCAGGTGAGGCAATACGTACTTCACTTCGAGTGAGTGGCCCGGCTGTTTGTGTATTTTACCACATGTGGCCTTTGGCGAAAAACGTTGAAAAAAGTTTGGACACCCCTGCTCTAGGGTATAGAGGTATCTCGGAAAGTTATGAGGATTTTATTTATTTATTTATTTTTTTGCAGAAAAGCAAAAAATTGAATTCACAGAAATGCTCAGTCTTAACACATCACATTGTTAAACTAGTTGTTTGATCCTGATATTTGCTTCAATGCTCCAATGGCAAAAGTTAAAAATATTAGGAGCAACTGTGAGGAAAACTTATATTAGAAAACCTATCAGAGTTCCTCAAACTTTAGTGTGCATCAGAATCCCCTAGAGATGGTCTGGAAAGAGAGGCGACTGGACCCATTGGTCAGACTTTCTCCTTCAGTGGGACTGGGGTAAAGCTTGAATACTTGCTTTCTGGAAAGTTCCCCGGTGATGCTGATGTCGCTGGTCCCAGAACCACACTTTGAGAACTACCGCAGTAATAGGACAGATATGGCTGGACAGAGAAATACTGCAAAGATCCTCACATCTTAGGCCACTCTTAGAATTTAACATCTGCTTCATTTTCTGTATTTTCAGAAAATTAATTACACTGGCTCTTAGTTTTCAGAAGCAATCTTTCAGAGAAAGCAATTTAGGTAGAGAAAATAATGGGTTGGTTACATTAATTTTCATTAACTTAGTGAGTCAGATGTGGAGAATCCTGACACAGTCTGAAAGGATTTTATTTTCCCTGTCTAGCATATTCTGTTTTTTCCTAATGATGTGCATCTTATTAAATTTTATTTCATAGAAAGTCTAACTGATGTGCTAGTATTACTCATGTCCTCATTTCTTTTTAAACTGTCAAAATAAAAAATAACATTTTTTTCTGTCCTATTATTAATAATTGCCTGTAGTATTTACATCATTTATACCATTGTGTAATATTTGTCAGGTTCCCATACACCAACATATTTTATATCTCTACCTATCCTATCTATCCATCTACCCATCTATATGTAATCACCCCAGATTTTATACATTTGCCATAATAAAGTTGGCATGCCCGTTATCCCTTTATTGCCTCTCAGCTGCAAATCCATTTTTCATTGCATTTTTGACTGCAAATACTCGTATTTCTCCTTAGCCAGCTGGAACAATATTTAAGCTATGTCAGTAGATGGCGCCAGAGGGACACTGGAGGAGAAAGGCATTTTGCTTGATTCTGGAGGCTTCGGTTTTCCTCTTTCTTCTCCTACCATGTACCAGCCGCATGTGAGGCAGACAGTGCTCGCCGTCCAGAAGAGTCCAGCAGAACCATCCTTACTAGCAGCTCCCCAGTCTGTCTGGCAGGTGCCTCGGGGGCACTCCCGCTTGCCAGCTTTGGTCTGTGGCACCTCCGCAAACATTTCTACCATCCAGGGCCAGAGCTGCACTCGGCAATAAGGCCTGGTTGGCAGCTGGGGGACGGTATCTTTCAAATTTGTTCCTTCCTTGGGGCTATGACTCAGCCTTAAAGTCTGTTGCCTGTATTTCTGTATTCTTTACGTTTTTTTGTAGTTAATTCCTTCTTTCTACTTAATAATTCTCATTATATGTTTTATTCCAATTACTGTGTAGTTCCTGTCTCCTGAGTGAACCCTGACTAATACAGTTGGTTTCCAGATTTTTTTGCTTAACACCATATGGTATATATTGTATGATTTTTCCATGACATTATGTGTAAGGTATAATTTTGATGAGTACATTATAATTCAATATAAAATCAATATTTTGATTTCCCAATTTCTGTATTTTCAAATATGTGAAATAAATACGTCAAATAATTTTAAACTAGCTATATGATTTACAAAATTTCAGAATTCATAATTTGAGTTAAATCCTTGCCCTTTTTTGTCTATGTAGTTTTGAAAAATGTATGGTTTAGCCAAATATGTCAAATGCTCCATTCTATTATCTATTTTGAGTTTAAAAACTTATCTAAAATGATTGAGAAAAGTAAGATAATATCTATGTGATTATAAACACTCAAATTCTGATAACTACTGTGAGTTGTATCTTCTGGAAAAGTAATCACTTTGATGCCCTCAGTTGCACAGCTGCTTTATTGCATAAATTGGACTCAGTAGGATGAAAAGACAACTCCCTTTATGTTCCTAACCAATGACCATTTAGTCTTCTCTCTGGATTCCTCCTTTCCTGTCCCTGGATTAAATGACAGAATGTTTCTGTAACCTTTCTAGTTTTTATTTTAAATCATATAAATACTCATGTAGCAGTAATTAATAGAAGTCAGAGTAATGTCAAAACTTCTAGCTCTTTCCAGTTTAAATCTTCCCTTTCCCACAGCTAGGTATTGTTTGGGAAATCCTAGCACCAGTGTTGGCTGGCCTCTTCTCTCTTCTCATTGTACTTCGTCCTCGCCCACTGACTGCAATTCCTGACTCCTCCAGTGTCTGGGGGAGGGGTGGTAGTGAGGCTGGGGAGGGAAACTTAGACAAAGGATCCAGTCCTGTGTTCACATCTGGTGCCTGTGCCCCTCTTGGTGGGTCATTTTTGGAGACTTCTCTTTGCCATCTCAGCTGAAAATGTCTAAGATTTGGAGCAGACAGACTCTTTGTCCTCTACTCTAGCCATGTAGGATTCTGTTTTGGCCTCCTCCATTCCACTAGGAAACCTTCGTCTGTCCTCTTGGATGAAACCCTGTTAAGGAGCCATGTTGTCTCTGTCTCTCCTTGGCAGAGGCCAGAGCCGAGACACTTGCATCTTGCCCAGTGAATGGAAAGGCCGCTTGCATTCCTTTCGCTCTATCTGCAGGCAGAGGTAGGTCCAGCCACAGCTCGTGGCCCTTTTATAGTTTATATGTGAATGAAACATGAAACCTTTGTTTCTCAAACTCCAGGGTAAACATGTCAAACTCTATGAGTATTTACCTGAAACACCTTTCTGAATTGAGAAGGGAGGAACCATCATCTTGCCCCTTGGAGAAGAATCCACAACATTAACAATTCTCTCCAAAGAACACTCTCTTGGCTTCTTCAACCTTTTATATAAGCTGAAAGCAGCAATTGGCTAATCCTAGAAGAACCAATTTTGTTCATGTCCTTTATATGTCCTTAGCGGAGGGGATGAACTCCCATCTCACTTTATAACATCGAATTCCTTGCAATCTCTCACTTCATTCTCCATTTTGGAGCCTCTGTCAACACTGAGAAAATAGTTAAGAATTATATTTAACAACCTGTTAAATCTACACAATCAAAATGATCCCAATATTCCTGTGACTAAGCTACTAAAACTGAAAATTCTGCACAACAATGTAGATAAAATGGTTATTCAAACCCCGGTTCACTACATGTGTAATTATGCAACCCAGTATATAAACGTATTCTCAGACAACTTTGTAGGACCATGGTGAATTAGTAGAGAATGTGATTTGTAAGTGGCAAAGTTCTATCACTAGATTCCCCAACAGTAAGAATATATTGTTTGATATTCCCTGTCAATGGGTGAAATTGACCACTGTAAGTGAGCCCAATCCCTAAATATGTCACCCACAAAGCACTTTCTTCAAGTTGTAGGGACAATTTTGCTGGCAACTAATGCTACGAGAACTCAACAGTCTCCTACTTGTTTAAAATGTAAGATAAGGGTATTATTAAGGTCTTTACTTATGTCCCTTTGTGGTTAAAATTGTTATACAGCAAAGAACACTGAACGACAAATCTATCGCCTGAATACTTATAAGACTGCTCTTATTAGTAAAAATATTTCTGAGACACAAACTCATTAGTCTCTTAGTGATTTAGAAATACAATGTAGTTTATTTTATACAACAAAATATATGAGTTTTATTGAATTTTAAATAACATTTATCAATATTTGGTATGCACACGTACAGCTAGTCAATAGTGCACAGTCCATGGGGACAACTGACATAGGAATACATCAACAACAAGCCAGGTCATTAACTATTTCAATAGAGGTGCACATGAAGAGTTACAAATCATAAGAAAGATTATTTCTGTTCATAGGAATTTAGTAAGGCTTCATGAACTGGATTTTGCTGTTGTGTGGTTCTTTAGCGATCTGACTATAAGCTCCATGACAGCAGGGACCAACTCTGTTTCCTCCATCTTTGTACAGACAACACTTGGCATAGTGTATGACACAATGAGTATTTATTGAATTATTCATTGTAATGATGTTGTATTATTTATGAGTGTTTAACAAGTATGTTCTAAAGAGGGGCCACATAAAAGTCTTGTAAATGATTAGGGTTGGAGGTATGAACATAGGAATTAAAACTATTTTTATAGTTTTACATCTCTATCTTATCCTCTTTGAGATAAGTTATTTGACCTAAAATTATCTGACATATATTTTCAAACTATAGGGGATCCATAAATGACAAAACAGAGGACATAAAACAATGTGGTATATTTTTCTTCTCTATCAATCATGGAAACACTATCGCTGGAAGGCAGGTGAAATTTCTGGGGGAGCACAGAGATTGCCAAAAGAGCTGTGATATTCATGGAGCTACAGCAGACAGGTTTCAACATGATGCCTTCTGGATTTGAAAGATAAATGAGAAGACAGTTCCGTGGAACTCTGAAAGTGTATAATACTGTGCCTGTACATGCTTCTCCATCGCAAATATGCCTGTGATACAAAGCCCTGCGTGGAGCCTTAAATAGGTAAGTCCTGTTAACTGAAGATTTACAACTTCAATCCCGAACCTTAATAAACAAAAATATATTACCTCTTACCCTCTCACTTTAAGTCACTTTATGCCATTATTTCAATTTATTCCTATCACCAAATTTCTTGAATGGGTTTCTGCTTTGTTTCATCATTTTATACTTAAGCTTTTACTGTCATAAAATTTTCCTCTTCAGGCTCACCAGTAAAAGTCATTTGACAGAAATTTTGCAATAGTTACTCTGTGTGGAGAATGTTATAATCAATTAATCAACCAGGCTCACCCTTTTTTATCATGCATATTTCAAACCTTGACTTTATTTATGTTTTTCTCATATACAGAAATATTTAATTTTTATTTTAATCAGATTCATCGATATTTTCCTTATTGTTTTGACTTTTTAAGTTAAATTCATTGGGTGGGATTAGTTAATAAAATTAAATACAAATGTACAATTCTATATACATTATTTCTATATTGCATTGTGTATTCACCACCCAAAGCCAAATCTCCTTCTGTCGCCATATATTTGACTCCCTTTATCCTCTTCTACCACCCCAGCCCCCCTTACCCTCTGGTAACCACTAAGCTGTTGTCTATGTCTGTACATCTTTGCTTGTTTGCTTGTCTTGTTCATTTGTTGCTTTCAGTTTTATATCCCACATATGACTGAAGTCATATGGTTCTCGACTTTTTCTGTCTGATACACTACAGATTAACTTCACACACATAAATCTGGAGCAGAGAAGTATCTGTATTAATACGTACTGTAATACTTATGGGAAATAATATTTTAAAAGCAGTGTGGAATTCATATGAATCTGCATTCCTTTTTCAGAAAGTATATTCTCAGAGAACATTGATTATTTAACATACATTAATTACACCAAAAGCAATTAATTCCACAGGTAAACAGTTTTCTCTCTGAAAGCAAAGTGACAGAAAATCAAAGCCAACATTTTTATTTAACTTTGCATGTATTATTGCATTGGCAATTAAGACAATTCCACCTATGATCAATAAAATCTAGAAAAGCATTCTTTTAAAATTCTGAATAATTTTGACTTGGTAATATTAAGAATATAAAATGAAGGAGTGACTTCAGGAACATTAAACTTCAGAATATTTGACTTCCAGTTTTGCTTTTAAAAATATATAAATTAATATCTTTGATTTTTGTCAATTTTTAAGTGACCAAAACTAGTTTTCAATGCATTTCCCAAATAAACATTAGACCAAACAAAAAGTACTTGCATATTTGTAATAAAAAAATAGTATCACAGAATTTTATCAAAAGGTTGATATATTTAGGAAATATATTTAACAGACTGAATATTTAACATGCATTTATGAGGAGATATACATAATAAACTCTGGTCTAGTAGAAAAGTGCGATGGAAGTTGGAGTCACTTATACATTGTCGCAACTGTGCCATTTATAAGCTGCTCAATTTAGGAAATTTCCTTATCTGTGGCACAGGATTACTAGAGAGACCACATACATTTGATACATATGAGGTGTGATGAAAAAATACGGTCGATGTTTAAAAAAAATATTACAGTAAAAGACAACATTGCCATTAATCCCCTTCAAAATACTTCTCACTTCAAACACACATCCCATTGTTCGTTCCACTTCCTGAAGCAATTCTGGAAGTCCTCTTTTGTGAGTGTCTTTAGTTGCGCTGCCGTGGCTGCCTCAATGTCCTGAATCATTTTGACTTTGAAGAGCCAGAAGTCGCATGGTGCCAAATGGGTGAATAAGGTGGATGAGGACACACCATAACGCTTTTATTTGACAGAAATTGCCATACGAGAAGCGATGTGTGACATGGAGCCTTTCCACTGTGATCATAAACTACAATAAGTGCTGGTGCCGAGTGTCATCCAATGGAAGGGCAGGGATCTTCAATACAGGAAGCAGCATGGCGAATCTTAGTAACAGTGCGTGACAATTTCAACTTGTTCAGTGCAGTCAGTTGAATATGAGCTATGGTGGAGAGAAAATATGTTTTAACTGTGGCATAAATCATCCTCCATCATGACAATGCGCCATGTCACACATCGCTTCTGGTACAGAAATTTCTGTCAAATAAAAACATTATGGTATGTCTTCATCCACCTTCTTCACCGGATCTGGCACCGTATGACTTCTGGCTCTTTCCCAAAGTCAAAATTATCCAGGACATCAAGGCAGCCACAACATTGCAATTAAAGACACTCAGGAAAGAGGACTTCCAGAACTACTTCAGGAAGTGGCAAGAATGATGGGATAAGTGTGTTCGAAGCGAGGGGAAGTATTTTGAAGAGTTTTAATAATGGCAATGTGTGTTTTACTGTAATAAATGTTTTTATTTAAAAATTCACTGTATTGTTTGATCACACCTCATATATTAAACACAGGGCATAATAACATAAAGAATAAAACCAAGAATCCAGATTGGTGGGTTTCTAATCCAAGCTCTACCACTTAACTACTGTGTAAAAATCATGCAAGTTCTTTATCCTCTCTACATTTACTTTTCCTCTTCTGAGAATCAAGAATAATAATAGTGCCCAAATCATAGGACTATCCTTATACTAAGAGAGTTAACTTAATCTGATTAAGAACAGATTTTGGTATATAATGAGCACTATGTCTGGAACTCCTATTGCAGAATATTAAGAGACTTATAACTAAACACATTCATTTATTTGGTAGATCTTCAGTGATAAGAAAATTAAAAACTATTACACAGAATTCAGTGTTTTGGCATTTAATTGTCCAATATAGTTACAATTTCTGAGTGTGTGTATCATTCTTAAAAAAACACAATTTTTCAGATTTAGTAAACCTTGAATTAAAAATAAAATCACCAACGTAAAAATAAATTCACTACTATAGAAGTCAAGATTCTGGTATCTAGGTAGGAAAAAGCAAGTAAACCAACATTTTACATCCTATCAAGGCTTAATTCTTTTCTAAAAAAAAATATTTATTTTCCAGCTCCATTTAGATGCAATTAACACATAACATTGCAGAAATTTGAGGTATACAACATGATAATTTAACGTATCTATACATTGCAAAATGATTACCATGATAAACTTAATACATCTATCACCTCACATCATGCTTTTTATCCTGATGAGAACATTAATATTTACTTGCTTAGCAATCTTCAAATATACAGTATAGTACTGTTAACTACAGTCATCATGCTGTACATGATATCCCCAGAAATTACTCTCATCTTATAACTGGAAGTTTGTACCCTTTGACCACCTTCTCATCCCCCAACCCCTACAGCCAATAATCACCTATCCATTCCTCTGACTTCAATTTATTTTAGATCCCACATATAAGGGAGATCATACAGTATTTATCTTTCTATATGAGTTATTTTACTTAGTATATTCATCTCAATTTTCATCCATATTGTCACATATGGCAAGATTTCCTTCTTTCTGTGGCTAAATAATATTCTAATTTATGTACATATGTATATTTACATATCATTTAAAAAAATTCATCATTTTATGGACATTTGGGTTGTTTCCATATTTTTTTTCTTATTTAATGATGATGGGTCAATAATGTTTGCTATGTAACACAAAGCACATGGGTTCATTTAAAATGATAAATAGCAGAAAAATTATTATGCTCAACCTAAGTCCTATATTTTGGTGATTTTTAAACCAATCTTACATTAGGGTCAATTTGGGCATTCTGTTTTTGTTTGGTTTTCTCTTCTTAAAAAAAATTTAATACCAATACCTGTTCCAGGCCTCCTCCCAATTCAATCAAAATATCTGCAGTAGGTCCAGGTATTGGTAGATTTCAAAAAACTCCTCATGCAATTGTTACTTTTCCCTAAGGTTGAGAACTACTGGTGCCCATGAACACATACGTGCAGCAAAGTCATAGATTAATGGAAGGAAAAAACACTGGAGGAAAAATAAAAAGGACAGTATAGGAAGCCATCTTTTTCTACAACTGCATTTTCCAAATATTGATATTTTAAAAATAATCATAGAACTAGTGGATGGAGCTTATTGAATGTGAGTCTAACAGAGTATTCACTGTATACATTAAAGTGTCCTTTTATTTTATTCGGACATACCTGTCATATACAGATAAAAGCGTAGGTACTTTCCCTGTACGATCAGTAAGAGGTACTCTAAATTCAACTCATCCTTTCCATATTGCATGGTCAATTGAAGAATAAATACTAAATATTACTTATTTGAATTGCATAAAAGCATAGGATTTGAGCCCAATTAGTAATTATTCCTTATATAAAACAAAATCTTAATAATTCTAAGAGCAGTCTAAATTAATTTAATGAAAAGTTAATTTTCTTTCGTACAGGAACCTATAGCAAATAGTCATTATAATCCAGGTGTTAAATAAGAGATTCACTTGGTTTTCACATAGCAAACAACAAATAATCACTTGTAATATTTAGGGCTTATCTGTAGTCAAGATTTGTACTAAATCCTGGAAACAATTTAACATCTTTCATGTACTGCACAAGAATATTGTATCTTTATGCATGTTTCACTTTATTAGTTATTATTTTATTAACAAAACAGTCTGTAAGTGCCAGAAATCACTTGCTAAAGATCCCATTAAGATTTCATAAATTGAAGAGAACCCAAGATGGCAGAGGAGATAAACAATGTGCTTGCCAGTTCCAGTGACCACATTAAAATTACAACTAAATTATAGAACAATCAACCTGGAGAACCATCTGAAATCTAGCTGAAGTTTTATAATTAAGGCGGTAAAGAAGAACCCAGGTAAGGACTGGGCAGAGACCCAGAATGGGCAGCCCCACACTTTTGTGTGCTGGTTGAGAATTGGGAGGCATATCTCAGCCACAAAGGTTTCTCCCAGAAGAGCGAAGGCCCCGAACCCCATATTGGTTTCCCCATCCCCAAGTACCAGTGCTGGGAAGAGGAAGATCTAGCTGTAAAAACCAGCAGGGATTCTGACCATCTGGTGGTACAGATGGCTGTGGAAAACACAGACATCATCTTAAAGGGCCTATACACAAATTCACTCATTTGCAAGCACTCACTCTGGGCTCCGGCAAAGGGACAATGACTCAGGGAGCATCAGAGACATACAGAGAGACATTAAGTTGAGTGGTTTCAGGGCGAGTACTAGAAGGACAGTCATCATTTTTTCTGTATAGAACACGCCTCCGATGCAGCTGGCACGCAGGCACCAACTTTCCTGTGTTGAGCTTAACCCCACATGACCAAATCTGAATCTACATTGTGACGGGGAATTTTGTTCATTCCAACAATCATTACAATGCTTGCTCTTCCCTGGTAACTCCCTGGGACCCAACCCCACCAAACTCACTCAGCACCTGAGGCACTTTCTCGCCCAATTTGCACTCTTTCTTGAACACTACTCAGAGGGTCCACGGGCTCCAAGCAGGCAGTGCTGGTCTCAGTGTGCTCTGAGGCTTTTCCTGAGTAGCTGCAGGCTCACCACTGGCACCAAATGAAAATGTACATTAACTTGGTAAATACTCTTCCTACCCTGGTGACTCCTTGAGACCCACCTCACCCAGCTCACATACCACAGGAGGCTCTATCAGTGGCCAAGACTTATGGGAACTGGCAGGAGGCAGCAGACCTAGAGGTGTCCTGGGACTTTAGTGGAGCAACCCCCAGACCTGGTACTGGCAGCCATCCTCAGTTCTCAGAGTGGCCACTTCCACCTGCCTCCAGGTCCAGCACAGGCAGCGAGCCACAGTGCATTACTCTGTACCTCCTGCCTGGTAGTCCCCAAATGGGGCCTGCACAGGAGCCCCTCCCAAGAGAACCCAGAACCAACATACCCGAAGGTCAGCATAGACCACAGCAGAACACCACACAATTAGCTCAACAAGTGGCACACACAAAGAGTGGTCTCAGAAGGAAACAGAGCCCACTAGGGTGAATCCCACTCCATGGGGTAAGCACCCCGCACAGCAGCTTGTAAACAGTAGACAAGACCAAACCCCATAGCCAGCCAACCTGAGGATCAAGCCCACCCACTGAGGTGCCAACAGCAATCAAGGCCCAACTATAACAGGAGGGCACACACAAGCCACAAAAGGGAAACTCCTGGAGCACTTGGCACAGGTAACCACTGAGACTGTGCAACTGGGTCCCACAGGGCAAATTGTACATAAGGCCACCCAGCCACCACTGGGAGAAATAGCAAATCTACCTAACACATAGAAAGAAACACAGAGAGGCAGCCAAAATAGGGAAACAAACAAACAAACAAACAAACAAAAAATGTCCAAAATGAAAGAACAGAAGAAAACTCCAAAAAAAGAACTAAATGAAATAAAGTTAAGTAACCTAACAGATACAGAGTTCAAAACAATGGTTATTATCATGCTCAAGACACTTAGTGAGAATTTCATCAAAGAGATAACAAGCATAGAAAAGGATAAAAAGGAACCAGTGTGAAGAGAAGAATACAAGAACTAAAATGAAGAATGCAACAGAAGTAATAACCAGCAGACTAGATAAAGCAGAGGATCAAATCAGCGAATTGGAAGATAAGGTAGCAGAAAACACCCAGATGGAACAGCAAAAATGAAAAAATAAAAATAAAAAAGCATCCAAAAAATGAGCCTAGTTTAAGAGACGTCTGGGATAATGTCAAGCATAACAACATTTGCATCATAGGGAGGAGAGAGAAGGCAAGGAATTGAGAATCGATTTGAAGAAATGATGACTGAAAATGTTCCTAACCTGGCAAAGGAAATAGACATATACGTCCAAGAAGCACAGAGAATCCCAAACAAGATGAACCCAAACAGGCCCATAGCAAAACACATTAGGGAAATGGCAAAGGTTAAAGACAAAGAGAGATTCCTAAAAGCAGCAAGAGAAAAACAACTAGTTACCCACAATGGAGTACCCATAGGTTGTCAGCTGATTTCTCAACAGAAACTTTGCTGAAAAGCATGAAGTGGCACAAAATATTCAAAGTTATGGAAAGGACCTACAATTAAGACTACTCTACCCAGCAAGGCTATCATTTAAAATCAGTGGACAGATAAAGAGCGTCCCAGACAAGAAAAAGCTAAAGGGGTTCATCATCACAAAATCAGTATTACAAGAAATGTTAAAGGGACTTCTTTAAGAAGAAGAAGAGGGTAAAAAATAATAAAGAAAGAAAGATGAATAATAAACTGGCAATAACTATCAATCAATAATTACTGTGAACCCAAATGGATTAAATGTTCCAATCAAAAGACATAGGGTAGCTGAAGAGATAAAAAACAAGACCCAGACTCATCTGTCTACAAGAGACCTATTTCAGATAGAAAGACACACCCACAGCCTGAAAGTAAAGGGATGAAGAAAGGTGTTTCATGTGAATGGAAACACACACAAAGAAGCTGGAGTCGAATATATATATATCTATATCAATCATATATATCTATATATCTATATATCTATATATCTATATATCTATATATCTATATATCTATATATCTATATATCTATATATCTATATATCTATATATCTATATATATATATATGAGAGTTTAACACAAAAGAGAGTTTAACACAAAGTCTATAATAAGAAACAAAGAGGCACATTCTGCAATGATAAAAGGATCAATCCAAGAAGAGAATATAACCCTTGTAAACATACATGCATGCAACATAGGAGCACCTAAATATATAAAGCAAATATTGTCCAACATAAAGGGAGAGATCAACAGTAATACAATCATAGTAGGGGACTTTAACACCCCATTGGCACCAGCGACAGATCTTCCACATAGAAAATCAACATAGAAACAGTGACCTTAAATGACAGACTAGACCAGATTAATTTCATTAGTACTTTAGAGCATTTCACCCCAAAGCAGCAGAATATACATTCTTTTGAAGTGTACATAGAACATTTTCCAAGATAGACCACATGTTAGGCCACAAAACAAGTCTGAAGAAATTTAAGAAGCTTGAAATCATATCAAGCAGCTTCACAGACAACACTGTTATGAAAGTAGTAATCAATTATAAGAGGAAAACTGAAAAACACACAAATACATAGAGGTTAAATAACATGCTGCTCAATAATGAATGGGTCAACAACAAAATCAAAAAAGAAATCAAAAGATACCTGAGACAAATTAAAATGAAAACCCAAGAACCCAGAAACTGGGACACAGTGAATGCAGTCCTAAGAGGGGAATTCATAGCAATATAGGTCTACCTGAAGAAACAAGAAAAATCTCAAATAAACGATCTAACTTTACATTTAGGGAACGGGGAAAAGAACAGCAAACAAAGCCCAAAGTGAGTAGAAGAAAGGAAATAATAAATATCAGAGCAGATATAAATGAAATCGAGTCTAAAAAAAATACAACAAAAAAATCAATGAAACCAAGAGTTGATTCTTTTTTTCTTTTTTTACTTTTTGAAATAATTTTTAAAATTTTCCAATTACATTTGATAGACAACATTGTATTAGTTTCAGGTGTGCAACAGAGTGATTAGACATTTATATACTTACAAAATGATCACCGTGATAAGTCTAGTACCCATACATAGTTATCACAATTTAATTGACTATATTCCCTATGCTGTATTTTACAGCCCCATGACTGTTTTTATGACTGGAAATGTACCTGCGTTAATCCCGTATATTTTTTAACCCATTATCCTACTCCCCTCCCATCTGGCATCTATCAATTTGTTGTCTGTATCTATGAGTTTTTTTTCTGTTTTGTTTATTTTGTTTTTAATATTCCACATATAAGTGAAATCATATGGCATTTGTCTTTCTCTGTCTGAGTTATTTCACTTAGCGCAATACCCTATAGGTCCACCCATGTTGTTGCAGATGGCAAGACTTCATTCTTTTTTATGGATGAGTAATATTCCATTCTGTATATGTACCATTTTTTCTTTATCCATTTGTTTGTTGATGTACACACAGGTTGCTTCCATGTTTTGGCTATTGTAAACAATGCTGCAGTGAACATATGGATGTACATGTGCTTTCGAAGTAGTTTTTGGGTTTCTTTGGATAAATACCCAGAGTGCAGTCGCTGGGTCCTTCTTCGTCTCTTGGTATAGCCTTTGTTTTAAAGTCTATTTTGTCTGATATAAGTATTGCTACTTCAGCTTTTTCATTTCCATTTACATGAAACATTCGTTCTCCATCCCCCCACCCTCAGCCCGTGTGTGTCTTTCAATCCAAAGTGAGTCTCCTATAAGCAGCACATGCAAGAGTCCTGCCTTCCTATACATTCAGCCAACCCATGTCCTTGGACCAGAACACTCAATCCATTTACATTTAATTATTGATAGGTATGTAGTTATTGCATATTTATTATTCATATTTTTATATTTTTTTCTTCTTTAAGAAGTCCCCCCAACATTTCCTGCCATACCGGTTTAGTGTTGATGAACTCCTCCAGCCCCCTCCTGTTTAGGAAGCTCCCAATCTGTTCTTTGATTCCAAATTATAGCCTTGCTGGGTAGAGCAATCTTGGTTGCAAGTCCCTGCTTTTCATCATTTTGAATATTTTGGATTTTCGCAAGAGTTGATTCTTATAAAAATTTTAAAAAATACACACACATGCATATACAGATAAACCTTTAACCAGACTCATCAAGAAAAAAAGAGAGGACACAAGTTAATAAAATCAAAAATAAAAGAGAAGTGACAACTGAAACCATTAAAATACAAAAATTATAAGAAACTATTATGAACAATTATATGCCAGCAATTGGACAATATTGTTGGAAAAAAAGGATAAATTCTTAGAAACATAACAATCTTCTAACACCGAATAAAGAAGAGAGAAACTGACCAATTACTATTAATGATATTCAACCAGTAATCAAAAAACTCCCAACAAACAAAAGGCCTGGACTACATGGCTTCACAGATTAATTTTACCAAACATTCAAAGAAGAATTAACACAGATTCTTCTCAAACTATTTGAAAAAATATGAGGAGGTAAAGCTCCCAAGCTCATTTTACGAGGCCACTATTACCCTCATTCCAAAACCAAAGATATAACAAAAAAAAAAAGATAAGAAAAATATAGACTGATTTCCCTGATCAACATAGATGCAGAAAACCTCAACAACAAATTAGCAAACTGAACTCAGCAATACATTAAAAAGATCATACAGCATGATCATGTGACATTTATTCCTAGTATGCAAGGTTGGTTCAATATCCACAAGTCAATTAACGTGATTCATCACATAAACAAAATGAAAGATAAAAAATTATATGATCATATCAATAAAATCAGGAAAAAGCATTTGACAAAATCCATCATCCATTTACAATTAGAACACTCTAAAAGTGGAACTACAGGGAACACACATCAACATGTTAAAGGCAATATATGACAAACCCACAACTAACATTATACTCAAGGGGGAAAAGCTAAACGTAATATCCTTAAGGTCAGGAACAAGACAAGGATGACCACTTTCTCCACTTTTATTCAACAAAGTGGAATAAAATTGCTATCCTAGCCATAGCAATCTGACAATGAGAAGCAATAGAATGCACACAAATTGGAAAGGAAGATGTAAAAGTGTCATTATTTGCAGATGACATGATACTATATATAGAGAACCTCAAAGATTCCACCAAAAAACTATTAGAACTGATAAATGAATTCAGTAAAGTAGCAGCATACAAAGTTAATATATAGTAATTAGTTGCATTTTTGTACACCAATAATGAACTGTTAGAAAGATAAATTAACAAAAACAATCCCATTTACAATTGCATCAAAAAAAGTACAATACCTAAAAATAAATTTAACCAAAGTGGTAAAAGATCTCTATTTGGAAAACTGTAAGACACTGAAGAATTAAATTGAAGAAGATACAAATAAATGGAAGCTCCTATACTGCTCATGGACAGGAAGAATTAACATTGTTAAAATACCTGTACTACCCAAAGCAACCTATAGATTCAATGCAATTCCTATCAAAATACCAATAGCATTTTACACAGAACTAGAACAAATAATCTTAAAATTTATATGGAACCACAAAAGACCCTGAATAGCTACAGTAATCATGACAAAGAAGGACAATATTGGAGGTATCACACCGCCTGATATCAAGGCTATAGTAATCCAAACAGCATGGGACTTTCAGGCACACAGATGAATGGAAAGGCACACAGATCAATGGAACAGAATAGAGAGCCCAGAAATAAATGCATGCCTATGTGGTCAATTAATCTATGACAAAGCTGGCAAGAACATAGTGTGGGGTAAAAACAATCTACTCAGTAAATGGTGATGGGACAACTGGACTGATAGATGCAAAAAAAATGAAACTGGTCCACTTTCCTCCACCATACACAAGAATAAACTCAAAATTGGTTAAAGACTTCAATGTAAGACACAAACCATAAAATTCCTAGAAGAAAACATAGGCAATAGTAAACTCCATGACATTGCTCTTACTGATTATTTTTCTGATATATCTCCTCAGGTAATGGAAACAAAAGAAAAAATAAACAAGTGGGACTATATTAAACCAAAAAGGTTTTGTACAGGAAACTATCAACAAAACAAAAAGACAGCCTATTGAATGGGATTATATTTGCTAAAGATACATCTAATAAGGGTTCATATCCAAAATTCATAAAGAACTCATACAACTCAACACCAAACAACCCAATTAGAAACAGGGCAGAGGACCTGAATAGACATTTATCCAAAGAGGACATACAGATGACCAATAGACGTATGAAAAAATGCTCAATGTCACTAATCATCAGGAAATGCAAATAAAGGCCGCAAATAGATACCACCTCACACCTGTTAGGATGGCTATCATCAATAAATCAACAAACAACAGGGGTTTGGTGAGGATGTGGAGAATCCAGAAGCCTTGTGAACTTTTGGTGTGATTGTAAATTGGTGCAACCACTATGGGAAACAGTACAGAGGTTCCTTGAAAAATATAAAAATAGAATTCCCTTATGACCTAGCAATTCTACTTCTGGGTGTATATCCAAAGAAATCCGAAGCACCAATTCAAAAGGATATATGCACCCCTATGTTCACTGCAAAGCTATTCACAATAGCCACGATATGGAAACAACAGAAATTCCCGTCAATGAACAATTGTATAAAGAAACTGCAGTACATTTATACAACGGAGTATTACTCTGCCATAAAAAGGAATGAAATCTTACCATTTCTGATAACATGAATGGACCTAGAGGGTATTGTGCTAAGTGAAATAAGTCAGACAGAGAAGACAAATATCATATAATCTCACTTATTATGTGGAATTTGAACAGAATAAAGAAGCAAACAAAACAGAAATAAACTCATAGATACAGAGAACAAACTGATGGTTGTCAGAGGGGAAAGGAATTTGGGAGCTGGGTGGAAAAGATGAAGGAATTAAAAAATACAAATTAGAAGTTGCAAAATAGTCGCAGGGATGTCAAGTACAGCATAGAGAAATAATCAATAACGTTGCAACAACTATGTATAGAGCTGGGGTGTACTAGACTAAAATACCTGGAGGGATCACTGCATAAATTACATAAATGTCTAAGCAGTATGCTATACATCTTAAACTAGTAAAAATAATATTGAATATAAACTGTAACTAAAAGAATACTTTTTTTAAAAAAGACCTTAGAAATTCAAAGTAAAATGGTTACTCTACAATAAATGTATGCTATTTAATTTATTAATAAATGAAATGTGTATATTAAATACACCTAACTTTATGGGACATTTGCTATGATAGAATTTTCTCTGTGTGTTCAATTTAAAAGTCTAACCAATAGGATGCAAATAGCCATTATTAGAGATTTACCAGTTTTTAGTAAATATTCATGGTATTGTTCAATAAACATTTTCATTGACCACTTTAATTTTAAACTTACTCGAGCTTACAATGTCAAAGAAATGTTTGATCTATGATTAAAAAAACCAAAGGTCGAATATTTAGTAAGTTTCAGGTAGGTGCCAATAAAACCAATTTTCCAGATTGCCCTGTGTTTTCAGAGAAGCTAGCATTCTAGCAATGCTAAAGTCTGCAAATGGAAACACAGCTGGAATTTCACTTCCATGTACTCAAAATGGTCTTTAAAGGAAATTACATTATAGATGGTCCCTACTGCCACTTAGGCACAGAGTCAAGTTCCTTCTCCCGATGCCTCCGTTAGGATGATCTCTCCTGTCAATATACACAAGTTAGCTTTAAAATTCCAGGTACCATCAAGAGGTACTCCAAATCGCTCTTGTAGAACCCTCTTGGGGGAATGTTTATTGTCAGAACTGTACTTGTGTTTGCACTGCGGGCTTCCACCCTGAGAAAAGAATTCTAGAATTCACCAAGTGCCAGCATCATTTCATTTCCCTTTGTAGTCTGTAGATAATTCTATCTCACATGCAACAATGGACTGAAAATGCAGATCACTCTGAAAGAGGGTGCTAGTTTGTAATGGTATCTTTCAGAATGTCTCTGCACAAAGTTACTCTCTTCAAGCATTTTCATTCCTTATATAAATTGAACCGAGGAAGAAATTCAGCTTTTGGCAAAAATAACATTATGTGGAAATGCATCCCATCATGCATTGAAGCTGTCTATTAGGGTTCATTAGTAAGAAAGAAAATGAACGTTTCCCAGCCTGGAACATCAGTCTGTTAACTTTAATTTCAAACATATGCTACTGGCTAGCTGCAGTAGATTTAATGCTATGTAATACTGAATTTTATGGGCTGACATAGGCCCCTTTGTCTTGTTTTTCACTCAGCTATACAGCCTATTATTGATAGCTTCCCGTTCAGTTTTAGCTACCGAAATAATTTTGATCCATGGAACTTTTAAAAAAAATAGACCTTAAAAAGCAAGTTATTAGGAATGATTTTTGTCATCACTAAAACTTTCAAGAATTAACAACTGTAGGTAGTGTCAGTCCTTTCCTACTCTTTAAAGATCTTCGGTGCGATTCTGCCTGTTAAGTACAAGCTGAAGTGAACACTTAGTTCATCCTTGAAGAAGCACATTGAGTTTGAAGTTATTTAATGCTATCATATAAATTTCTATTTGAAGGTGTTTCTAGTACCGTCCTGAAGTGTATAAAATAATGGGGCAGAGACAGAAGCATGATTTAATATCTTCCTCCAGATACAACTTTGCCTCTTGCAGAAAAACTACATTTAAAACAAAGAAAAATGGAAAGAAATTGCTACAGCACTTTTGCTCATTGTGAACTCCTAAAGGAAAAAGGTTGATTTTCTAAATAAAACAAAGTCAAGAACAGTAAAACACTGAAATAATTGCACAATAATATCCCCTAGGATGTTTTCTTAATGATACTTTATGCAAAGTATTTGTTTTGACAATAAGACCTGCCAAGTTAACAGTTGTTCCTGATACAGTTTTCTTTTTATTGTTTTACTCTTAATTCACAAGGGCAATTCAGAAGAAATGATTATATACTATACAGGCTTTTTAGAGTCTACTTTGTTGATTTCACTAATAAGCCTGGGCTCCAGACCATTTCATTGTTTTCAGTATTAGGAACACTCTTCAAAACTTGATAGTGGATTTGTCTAAGAAGCTTTCCTAAACTATGTGAAAATCTGTATTTCAGCTACTCTTAGTCTCCAGTAAGCTAAATTAGAGTACAAGGAGTTCTAGAAAACCAAGCAAAGGTTTCATGCTACCTTCTCCTACAAGGGAGCATTACAGGTCAAATGTCAATAAATATCAGGAAATGGCATCCAAGAAAAGGACTGAATTAATTTGTATACTGGTATTGGTTGCAAAGTGATCCCTTGAGACAAAATGACAGAACTTAGAAAACCATTCTTTTAGAAATGTGTTTTTAGTACAATAGCGTAAATTGTACTGAATTTTGCAACCCACTCTGATTTCTAATACTTGTATTTATTAGCAATAATGCTGATAAGTTTTATGTTTAGGGCTAAGAAAATAGAAATTAAATAGGATTCAAAAAAGAGCTTCATATGGTTCTTCAAATTGTTCTTGAAACTATTTCCCTAAATATGTTTGTGTTTATATTCTGGTTTCAATGTCAAAATTATTGCATAGTTTCAGAATATATAAAGGCTATATATAATTTACATAATCCATTCATACATTCAGCAACTCATCTCATACACCCTTTCCCATGGGAAAACTATACTATCTCAATCTACTTTTTATAATATATGTTCTCAGATTTGCCCGATGAGTAAAGTTACTCTCCCTGCACACTATTGCATCTGTAAAAAGATATGAAACAAAATGAATCAATATTAGAACATGTTTTCTGGGAAACTTAAACCATTTTTGTTTTGCTTACAAAAACGTAAGCATTTTTGTTTGTTTGGGGTTTTGCTTAGTTTTTTTAATCCAAATCATCTTTTTCAACAATTCTGGACTACCAAAGACTTCTCAGTTGTACTCTGCCATTTGACTTTTCTTCATTTTTAAATTGTGGGACAACAAACAACCAGTAAAATGCACAAATATTAAGTATATATCCCAATATTTACACACGTAGGTATGCTTATGAATATGTATACAGAGACAGGAATAGAGGTAGAGATAGTGATAGAGATATGGTATGTGTCTGTGAAAGCATCAGTTGTATCAACATATGGGACATTTCCAAAATCTACCTTACTCACATTCCTTTACAGGTAACTACCATTTGGAGTCCTGTCACCATAAATTAGTTTTGATTGTTCTATATTTCATAAAAATAGCATCATATAGATATGTTTGTCTGGTGATTAAGGATGTGTTACATGTAGCAGTTGCCTTTCTATTCCATATTATTCACATATAATATTATACTGCATTAATATCAAACAATTTTTTCACATATTCTATTGTTGATGGATAATTAGATTATTCCAATATTTGTCACCTAATAAATAAAGCTTCTGTGAAGTGTATTGTACACGTCTTTTGGTGGAAATATGCATTTATTGCTCTTGGGCATAAACCCAGGAGTGGCAATGTTTTTAGTAGACATTTGGTTGGGATAAGTTTAATAAATATAAACAGTCTTGCAAAGTGACTATTTCATCTGGCTATTCTTAAGCATATGGTTGAATGTCATCACGTACTCCTCTTACATTAGGATCTTTATAGTATTATGTCTATTGGAAGTGATATCATGTTTATGTTGTATACATTGGAAGTAGAGAAGCTATCACTCTACACTATCCTCTTTCCAGTGAAATAAGTCATAATCCCAAGCTGTAGGCAAGCCTGATGAAACCAAGGGGGAGAGTGCTTTGCAGAGGTAAACAGAAAATGGTTGCTGATTATTTAATGTTCAGACAAGACTACACAGTGTTCTAGAGCAGAGCTCGGGATACACAGTAATATCTTTAGCTCTATGGTCTTTGATATGCTGCTCAGCTTTATTTATAAATTAAATTTCATAAAATTGTCACGTGTCACAAAACATTATCCTACTTTTTACTTTTGTATACCATTAAAAATGTAATAATAAGACATATAGATGATGTATTACAGAACTGTACCCTTGAAATCTATGCAATTTTACTAACCATTGTCACCCCAATAAATTAAGGAATAATATACAAACTGAAAGAAGGAAAGAATATAGTTTAAAAAATTTTTGTTATAAATATGCTTGATAAGGGGAAAGATCAGACACATTCAAGTGATATTTGATATTTTTGGACAACAAAACCCAAGTTTGTTGTAAATGAGATTTAGACACCTTCCACATCAAAGTGGTGTCCTATAAGGAATGGAAAAAGCCCAGTATGTACTAATTTAGTCTTATTAGAAATAAAAAACTGAACTTTTGACCTTAACAGTTTTAAGTCAATATCATTTGTGGGTTTCTAAAAAAGAACTAATATTTAATGAAAATCATGTTGCTTATTGACAAAATATTTTAATTTGCTTTTTAACAACCATTGTATCAGCTATATCTTTTCTTTTGGTCTCTGTTGAAGGACCACAAACTGGATAATAAAGAAGTACAATCTCACCTTACTTATAGTCAAATTATTTCAACATATATTTACTAAATTCTTGCCATGTGCAGATAAGTGCTGGAGGAAATAAAAATGACCAAGTTTTCAAGTGTCCGTTAACCATTTTACACACATGCACACATGCACGCACACTCTATCATCTACGGTGTTTCCCTGAAAATAAGACCTCACGGGACCATCAGCTCTAATGCATCTTTTGGAGCAAAAAACAATATAAGACCTGGTATTATATTATGTTATATTATATTAATTATATTATATTATACCTGGTCTTATATTATATTAGAATAAGATGGGGTCTTATCTTAATTTTTGCTCCAAAAGACGCATTAGAGCTGATGGTCCAGCGAGGTCTTATTTTCGGGGAAACACGATATCTAATATTACTAAGATATCTCCCCTGTTGCATTTAGTTGTTATATCTCTTTAGTCTCTTCATCCAGAACAATCCTCTCGAATGTTTGGTGTGTTTTTGTTGTTGTTGTTGTTTTGCTTTTTTTTTTTTTGTCATTGCTTATTTTCTTAGTAATATTTTCTTTTAAAAAGACTAAGAGAAGATTATTATAAAATGACACACATACTGTCTTTTTCCAGATGTCTATTCATGTTTTCCTTTAACTGCTGTCTATAACCTCTATAAACTGAGAGTTAGGATTAGACGCTTGATAAAATTCAGGTTCATTCATGGAAAGAATACTTCATAAGTGATGTTTTGAGCTTTGTATTGATTTACTTTAAAAAGCACACAATTTTAGGTTGACCCATCAATTAACAATGCTATGTTTCATTTATTTATGTATGTATGGATGAATAAAGGTCAATTTTTATAAATCACATTCTTTCTAGGAAATCAATTAAGTTAATTTTAAAAATACATATATAGAGTTATACAAATTTGTCTAATAATTTATTTAAAATATCTCATGCATCACTAGCTAATTTCTCCTTGTCGTGTGTAATTTGGTATTTTTTGGATATTTTCCTTTTTTGTTAATTAGGTTCACATTTATCTGCATAAACGTCTTTTTCAGAAAAAATCATTTAAAATGAATTACTCATACTATTTTCCACTAATTAACTTTTGTTTTATGTCTGCTATATTTTCCTTCTGCTTTCTTTCAGTTTCCTTTGTTGTATATTTCATTTTCATTTTGGAAATTTAATCATATTTCAACTTATATTTCAGATATAAATATTTAGTTTTCTTATCCCTATGATCAGAAGTGTGTCTCTTCCACTCCACCTATTAATTTATTAAATCATTTGCTTATATTAATATAAACACATGGATATTTATTTTATACATTTGGGTATAATATAATACTATTTTGGTATTTTCCTGCTAAATTGTTTAGCTTTGGCCATTGAGAGTGCTTTCAGTTGGCTTCTATATCTCTTTGACATACATCCATAACAGTAAATTTTTTTTTTCCCTCTACCTTACTTTCTGGTACTAAGGATGCTCCAGGTTCATCTTGTATATTTACCACCCAGAATTAGAATCAGGCATTTTTCAAAGACATTTGTCTTTACCCATAAAGAGTAGGACTTTGTTATATAGAATGCTCTGGGTATATTTCAAAATGATTATATTTTCCTTTCTCTTTCCAAAGCCAGGAGTGACACTTGTATTTTTATCACGAGAACTTGTCAGGGTACCTGGAGGTAAAACCTACAAAATTATGGTGTCGCCATAATACTGAAGCTTCAAGAGTTTCTCAGATATTGTACACTCAGCCTCCAGCAATTCAACACATTTACATGCAAATGTTCCTACTACTTTATGGCTCCAGTAGCTTCTGTTCTAAACAGTATATCTATGTTGTGACTCTAGAGTTTCAAGATTTCTGGGTGGTGGTTTGCCTTGCAAACTGAGTTCTCTGGTGGGTCTGTGAAACATCAGTGATTTTCAGCTTACATTTTTTCTTGTTTTTATGATGCGAGTGATACCTTCTGAGTTTTTCACATGTCAGATATGAAATAGTGTAGTGAGGTCTTTTAAAATCATTCTTAAATATATTATTTTAATTTAAAAATTATAAACTTTGGAAATAAAATAAATACAAAGAACTTTTCTCTTGAATGTTTGAAAGCAATTTGACAATGTGTTGCCTGGTGAAACCCTTTTAGGGATTGTAATTACTTCTGAGAAAGTGAAAAATGGGCTCCAATTATCCTTACTGTGTACTCGACTATTCCATCACCTCATCCCATCCTCATGGGACAGATGTCCCACATCTGCTACTATATCCTCTCCCATTAGAACACCTACTCTGACTCTATGTATTGTGTCCACACCTTAAATGCCCCCTCACTCTGAGTTACAACACACATTGCCAAGCAATCCTCCATAAGACGTGCTTCACATCCTAACTGGGATTTACCATTCCTGTTCGGCTGGCCCGGGGTGTGGATGCCATGTTGATTGTATGGCCTCTGACACCCCGGGCCAGGCCACTCTTCTCTGGGAACATTCTCTTTCCTCTACTTGTGCCCCTATTCTCCACAACAGGTCACCTCCTCATATTTTGGCTTTTATTGTTAACTGTGTTTTTGTAGAATGTATTAGGAGACTCAGATATATTAACTACTATTACTCTTTCAATGTTATTTGAGAGCAATTCTAAAAGTTAGTATTTAAGAATTATGCTTCAGGTGTGGTTGTGTAGCTCCTATTGTTCCAAATCGTATGCAGATAGCAAATATATACACTAGAGGCATTAGTGAGTGTAGGAAAGTAGACAGCAGAGGGGAGTCAAAACTTTACAGAAAGGAACAACATTAGTTGAATATCTGATTTGTATGGCTTTGACCCTATGGAATGACCCATACTACACCATGCAGATGACTAGATCTCTAATAAACATACTTGCTGGCATAAAGAATCAGAAGACAAGGTCTCAGAAAATCATATCCTCATCTGCTGGAAACTGAGGAGTTAAATCTCAGAAAGAAGAGATCCAAAGAAAGAGAACCCAAATTCTGTATAAACTCTTCCTGACTGTATAGCTGACACCTGAATTATGCAAACACAAGGAAAACATAAATATTCTTCAACTCCGATCTGGAATTCTGCACACCATACTCAGTACAGGTTAACTATAGCCAAGTTATTCTTTGAGAAATGAGAAATCCAACTTCAACTTTGCCAATAAGCAAAAATCATTTACATTTCCAGGGCCCACATCTGCCAGTGAGAATAATTCATGGGGAATAAAGAATAATTATACCAACATATATTATCCCTGCTGAACACTAGCCTCAAAGTAAGAGACAAGATAAGTAATCCATCCTGAAATGCCTTCCCAACTCTTCGATAATGTGGTTTATGCACATTTCATTTCTGCCACCTGTAGCCACATCATTGTGACAATTAGCAGACACCACATAGGATTTAAAGTGAGTTACTTTTTGTAGTAAACTAAATCATGGCTCAGTATTTTTAATAGCATTTTACTATTGTGGGTCAAGGATTTTCTTAAACTAGAATAATTTCACATAGTCTTCTCATTAAAAATTAAAGATAAATTAGAGACTCTTACTGGGTTAAACTAATTTCTTGCAGTACTCCTTAGTACTGATACATGGCATTTCTGCTTCTCCTATAAGGTCACAAAATAGGATTTCATTTCACTCTAACAGCTAATGAGATATGAGTATAAATAACATGTAAAAACTCTAGAGTAAAACCTTCAAGAGTCAATGCACACTTTTCTATCTTCCCCTCCACTTCCATAGTCACCAGTGATATTTCAGATTCAGAAGTAGACACTCGTGACCCCTGATAGAGGTAACACGGGGAGAGGGTAAGGAAGGGATAAGAAAAAGAAGACAAAGGAAAGCATGATCTTTATCTTCACACAGACACACACAAGACAAATACTCCCATAAACTAGAACTGGAAGGAAAAACGTAGGTCATGAAGGAAAAGAGTAAGCCACAAAATAAGAAAGAGAAGAGAAAGTACATTGGGGGATGATGATTGACTCTAACTAATTAACAGGAATTCTCTCAATTCCCAAAAACATGCTCCAATGGTCTTTAAGAAGATGCCTCTTTACAGGCTTGTCAGTATAAAAGTGGGTTTCTAGAGCTCTCAAGCATCTATAAGGTGTGAATCATTTACCACTCAAAGCTTGAATGCTCGAAAACACTTTTCAGGATGGCATATTATTTAGATAACATGAGAACTGCAACACGATATTCACAACATGGTCGCAGTAATGTGTACAGAAGAGTTTTATCTGTTATTTTAAAAGGCACTCAATGTTGCCCTCAGCTTCTTTATTTTTTAAATTATTCCTTTTTTTCAGTTACAGCTGACATTCAATACTATTGGTTTTAGGTGTCCAGCACAGTGGTTAGACATTGATATAATTTATGCAGTGATCCTTCTGACTAGCCTGGTACCCGCCTGGCAATATACATAGTGATTACCGTATTATTGCCTATATTCCCTATGGTTTACTTTACATCTCCATGACTATTTTGTAACTGCCAATTTGTACTTCTTAACCCCTTCACCTTTTCAACTCAGCTTCCCAACCACTCCCCGCTCTGGAAACCATCAATTTGCTCTCTGTATCTATGAATCTGTTTCTGTTTCTATTGTTCATTTTGTTGTTGTTCTTCAGATTCCACATATAAGTGAGATCCTATGGTATTTGTCTTTCGCAGTCTGACTTACTTCACTCAGTATAATACCCTCTAAGTCCATCCATGTTGTTGCAAATACTAAGATTTTATTCTTTTATATGGCCAAGTAATATTCCATTGTGTATATGTACCACAATTTCTTTATCCAATTATCTATTGAAGGGCACTTGGGTTGTTTCCATATCTTGGCTATTGTGAATAGTACTGATATTAACATAGAGATGCATATAATTTGATTTAGTGCTTTGGATTTCTTTGGATAAATATCCAGGTGTGGATTTGCTGGGTCATAAGTTAGTTCTATTTTAATTTTTTTGAGGAACCACTAAACTGTTTTCCTTAGTGGCTGCACCAATTTGCAGTCCTACCCAACAGTGGACAAGGGCTCCATTTAATGTGCATCCTCCCCAACACTTGTTGTTTATTGATTTATTGATGATAGCCACTCTAACAGGACTGAGGTGGGATCTCATTGTGGTTTTTATCTGCATTTCTCTGATATTAATGACACTGAGCATATTTTCCTATGTCTGTTGACCATCTGTATGTCCTTTATAGAGAAATGTCTATTCAGGTCCTCTGCCCAGTTTTTAATCAGACTGTTTTTCGTGCTGAGTTGTATAAGATCGTTATAAATTTTGGACATTAATCCCTTATCAGATTTATCATTGGCGAGTATCTTCTCCCATTCAGTAGGCTGTCTTTTCATTTTGTTGATGGTTTTCTTTCCTGAGGAAACCTGTTAGTTTGACATAGTCCCACTTTTTTGTTGTTGTTGTTGTTGTTATTGTTGTTTTTGTTGTTGTTGGGTTTTATATATTTTTTTCTAGTCCAAGGAAATAGATCAGAAAAAAAAATACATACGTGTGTGTGTGTATACATTACTAAGAGCAATGCCAGAGAGTTTACTGCTTATGCTTTCTGTAGGAGTTTTTTGTAATGTCTTTATCTGGTTTTAGAATCAGGGTCTTACATTGAAGTTTAAAATCCATTTTGAGTTTATTCTTGTAGGGAGGTTGTTCTGTTTCATTTTTTTGCATGGATTAGTCCAGTTTTCCCAACAACATTTATTAAATAGACCAGTTTTACTCCACTGTATGTTCTTTCCTCCATTGCTACAGATTAATTGACCACATAGGCATGGGTTTATTTCTGGGCTCTTATTCTGTTCCATGTAGTTTGATATCAGGGAGCATGAAACCTCCAGTTTTGTTTTGTTTTTCTTCTTCTCCAGATTGCTGTGACTATTCAGGGTCTTTTGTGGTCCCATATAAATTTTAAGATTTGTTCTAGTTTTGTGAAAAATGTCATTAGTTGTTTGATAGGGACTGTATTGAATCTATAGATTGTTTTGGGTAGTATGTACATTTTAATGATGTTAATTCTTACTATCCTTGAGCACAGTACATGCTTCCATTTATTTGTTTCTTCTTCAATTTAATTCTTCAGTGTTTTATAGTTTTCTAAGTATCGGTCTTTTACCTCCATGGTTAAATTTAATCCTACATGTTTCTTTTTTCTTTTTCTTTTTTTTTTTTATGATAGTTTGTTATTGGTGTATAAAATTGCAACCGATTTCTGAATATTATTTTTTTATCCTGCTACTTTACTAAATTCCTTTATCAGTCCTAATACATTTTGGTGGCATTCTGGGGGTTTTCTATATAGCGTATCATGTCATCTGTAAATAATGACAGTTTTACTTCTTATTTTCCAATTTGGATGCCCTTTTATTTCTTCTCCTTGTCTGACTGCTGTGGCTAGGAATTCCAGTACTATGTTGAATAAAGTGGTGAAAGTGGTCATCCTTGTTTTGTTCCTGATCTTAAGGAGAAACATTTAGCTTTTCCTGTTAAGTACGATGTTAGCTATGGTTTTATTATATACGGCCTTTAGTATGTTGAGGTATGTTCCCTCTAGTCCCACTTTGCTGAGAGTTTTTATCATAAATGGATGCTGCATTTTGTC
Source organism: Rhinolophus sinicus (assembly GCF_036562045.2). NCBI lineage: Eukaryota > Metazoa > Chordata > Mammalia > Chiroptera > Rhinolophidae > Rhinolophus > Rhinolophus sinicus. The sequence goes on from NC_133760.1 coordinate 74,270,173, forward strand.
AAACCCTTTTTCTGCATCTATTGATGTGATCATACCATTTCTATCTTTCATTTGTTTATGTGGTGTGTCATGTTAACTGTTTTTCAGATATTGAACCAGCTTTGCATTTTAGCAATAAATTCCACATGATCATGGTGTGTGACCTTTTTAATGTATTGCTAATTTGGTTTGGTAATATTTTGTTGGGGATTTCTGCATCTATGTTCATCAGGGTTATCTCCCTACACTTTCCTTTTTTTGCAATGTCTTTCTCTGGTTTTGGAATCAGGGTAACAGTGGCTACATAAAATGAGCCTGGGAGCTTGCCTTCCTCTTACATTTTTGGAATAGTTTGATATGGATCAATGTTAATTCTTCTTTGAATGCTTGGTAAAATTCACATGTGAAGCTATCCAGTTCAGATCTTTTGTTTGTTGGGTTTTTTTGATCATTGTTGCTAGTAATCAGTTGGTTCAGATTTTCTGTTTTTCTTGATTCAGTTTGGAAATATTGCATGTTTCTAAAAATTAATCCATTTCTTCCAGATTGTCCAATTCATTGGGGTATAATTGTTCATATTATTTTCTTATAATCAATTGTATTTCTTTGGTGTCCGTTGTTACTTCTCCTCTTTTATTTCTAATTTTATTTATTTGTGTTCTCTTTTTTTCTTGAGCATTGGGCTAATGGTTTATCAATTTTTTTTATCTTTTCAAAGTCAGTTCTTGGTTTCCTTTTTTTAGACTCTATTTTGTTTATTTCCATTCTGATAATTGTTATGTCCTTCTTCTATTCACTTCAGGTTTTGATTGCTCTTCTTTTTCCAATTCCATTAGGTATCAAGTTAGATTGTTCATTTGAGATTTTTCTTGTTTCTTGATTTAGGCCTACATTGCTATGAATTTCCCTTTAGGACTACTTTCTCTGTGTCCGATAGATTTTGGGTCATTGTGTCTTCATTTTTACTTGTCTCAAAGGTATCTTTTAATTTCTTCTTTGATCCTATTGTTGACCCATTCTTTATTGAGTAGCATGCTATTTAGCCTCCATGTGTTTGTGTGTTTTTCAGTTTTTCTCTTGTAATTGATATTTAGTTTCATATCACTGTGGTCAGATATGATTTCAATCTTTTTAAATTTCTTGAGATTTGTTTTTTGGCCTAAGATGTGGTCTTGGAAAATGTTCCATGTGCACTAGAAAAGAATGTATGTTCTGTTGCTTTGGAATGAAATGTTCTAAAAGTATCAATTACATATGGCCTAGTGTGTCATTTAAGGCTGCTGTTTCCATGCTGATTTTCTGTCTAGAAGATCTGTCCATTGGTGTCTACTAGGTGTTGAATTTCCCTACTACATTGTACTACTGTTGATCTCTCCCTTTATGTCAAACCATATTTGCTTTATATATTTAGGTGCTCCTTTGTGGGGTGCATAAATATTTACAAGAGTTATGTTGTCTTGTTGGATTGGTTTCTTTATCATTATGCAATGTGCCTTTTTGATTCTTATTATAAACTTTGCCTTACAGTCTATTTTGTCTGATATAAATTTTGCTAACTCAGCCTTTTTTTGGTTTCCATTCATGTGAAATATATTTTTTCAGCCCTTTACATTCAGACTGTATGTGTGTCTTGTTCTCAAATAGGTCTCTTATAGACAGTATATGTATGGGTCTTGTTTCCTTATCCATTCAGCCACCCTATGTCTTTTGTTTGGAGCATTTTATCCATTTATCATAAAGAGATTACTGATAGATACACAGTATTGCCATTTTATTATTCACTTTATGTTCTTTGTGTACCCCCTCCCCCTTCTTATTCCTATAGAAGCCCCTTTAACATTTCTTGTAATACTGGTTTGGTGGTGATGAACTCCTTTAGCTCTTTTTTTGTCTGGGAAGCTCTTTATCTCTTCTTCAATTTTGACTGTGGGTCATAGTTTTTGTTGTTGTTGTTGTTTTGTGTGTTTTTTTCTTTCATTTTGAGTATTTCATGGCAATCCCTTTTTGCCTGCAAAGTTTCTGTTGAGAAATCAGCTCACAACCTTATAGGAGCTTCCTATGTGTAACTAGATGCCTTACTCTGACTTGGGGGGGGGGGGGGGAGCTCTCTTTGTCTTTAATCATTGCAATTGAAATTTTACTGTATCTTGGTTTGGGCCTTTTTGGGTTCATCTTGTTTGGGACACTGTATATCCTGGCCTTGTATGTCTATATCCTTAGCCAGGTTAGGAAAGTTTTCAGTCATTATTTCTTCAAATAAGTTTTCAATCCCTTGCTTTCGCTCTGCTCTTTTTGGTACCTCTATGATGTGAATGTTGTTAAGCATAATGTCCCAGAGTTCTCTTAAATTATTGTCGTTTTTTCAATCTTTTCTTTTTCCTTTTTGCTGTTTTGATTGGGTGTTTTCTGCTACCTTGTGTTCCAAATTCCTGATTTGATCCTCTGTTTCTTCTAGACCGCTGGTGATTCCTGTTAGTGCATTCTTTATTTGTTATTATAGTCTTTATTTCTGTTTTTTTGTTTTTCTTTTTAATCGTTTCTATGTCCCTTTTTATGAGGTTGAACAATTAAGTTCCCAAAACTCATCCTAGAAAAAGTGCTACACACCTCATTGCTGAATATCACTACAGTCACCTTTGAAGTACTCCCCTTGGGAAACTATGCACTGACACCAGTGCCTAGTCCACCGTTCAAAGCAATTTTGGAACTCTTTTTCTGGAATGGCTATCAAAGCTGTTGTATCACTGTTGATGTCCTGTATGTCATCAAAATGTCTTCCTTTCAATATTTCCTTATCTTTCGGCAAAGAAAGAAGTCATTGGAGGCCAGATCAGGAGAGTACGGAGGGTGTTCCAATACATAAGTTTGTTTACTGGCTAAAAACTCCCTCACAGACAGTGCCATGTGAGCTGGCACATTGTTGTGATGCAAGAACTATCAATCATTGATGAAAAGATCAGGTCGTCTAACTTTTTCATGCAGCCTTTTCAGCACTTCCAAATAGTAAATTTGGTTAACTGTCCAGTTGGTACAAATTCATAATGAATAATTCCTCTGATATAAAAAAAAAGTAACATTGTTGCAACAAGTTCGCAAACTTAATTGTCAGACCTCATTGCTCACTGTCTCTTTGTTCAAGTTCTTGCTGAGTTCATCCGTTCTTCCCCTAAGTTCATTGAGCATCCTTACAACCAGTATTTTGAACTCTGTATCTGGTAGGTTGCTTGCCTGCATTTCATTTTTTGAAGCTTTCTCATGTTCTTTTAATGGGGCATATTTGTTTCCTCATTTTGCCTGCCTTTCTTTGTTTGTTTGTTTGTATTATGTAGATCTGCTATGTCTCCCAGTCTTGGTCAGGTAGCCTTCAGGGGTACAGTCTCCATGGTTACCTGTATCAGGGATTTCAGGAATGTCCTGTGTGTTGGTTGTGTGTGCCCTCCTATTATAGTTAAGCCTAATTGCTTTTGGCACAACAGTGGGTGGCTTTGACCCTCAGGCTTTCTGTGGGGTTTGGACATGTCCACTGTTTACAAGCTGCTGTGTAGGAGGGGGCCTATCCTGCAGAGTGAAATTCACCCCATTAGGCTTTAATGTCTGCTGAGACCTCTCTTTAGGTGTACTGTTTGTGGGGCTAATAGGGTGGTGCTCTGCTGTGGTCTGAAGCTGATCTCCAGGTATGTTGGTCCTGGGGCCTCTTGTGAGGGGCTCCAGTGCAGGCCCAGGCCAGCCATTGCCTATGTCTGGCCAGGGGACTAACTGGTGTGAGTTACAAAGTGATTGCAGTTGGTCTCTGCCTATGCTAGACCAGGAGGCGCATGGGAGAGGCCATGCTGAGAATTGAGGATGGCTGCCACCAGTACCAGTTCTAGAATAGCTCTGCCAAAAGCCCAGGACACTCTGAGGCCTGATGCTACCTGCCAGCTCCCATAGGCTCAGGCAGCTGATAAAGCCTCCTTTGTTATACAAGTCAGGCAGCATCTCGGAGTCACCAGGGTGAGACAAGTGGTGTTCACTAGGTTAGATTCTGATTTGGTGCCAGTGGTGAGCCTAGAGCTACTCGGCAAAAGTGTCAGAGCACACCAAGGTCAATTGTGACCCTCTTGGGGCCCATTGGCCCCCTGTAAGTTGTCCAAGAAAGAGTATAAATCAGGGGGTGTGGGCTACAAGCTGAGAAATTGCCTCCAATATACAGGAGTTGGGTGGGGCAGGGTCCATGGCAGTTACCAGTGTGAAATCAGAGTTGTTTACCAGGCCAATTGAAATTCAGCTTTGGCCATGTGGGCAAAGATGGTGCCTGCCTTCCAGTTGCATGGGAGGAGGGTTCTACCTAAGAAAATTGGTGACTGTCCCTCCAGTCCACGTCCCACAGTCACACAACTCAGTCTCTCTCCACATGTCTGACGCCTCTGAATCATGGTCCCTCAGAGCCCAGGGTGAGTGACTCTGAGCATGTGAGTCTGCACGAGCCCTTGAAGAGAATGTCTTGCTTTCCCGCAGCCTTCCATCTCACATGGTCGTAATCCCCACTGCTTTCACAGTCAAATGTTGTGAGGGCTCCTCTTCCTGGCACCAATTATCTGGGCTGGGGAGCACAGGGTGAGCCTGGGGTCCCTGGTTCCTCCAGAGGACACCTCCACAACCCAGTTGTCCCTCCTGATTCTTAGCCACCACAGCAGGTGTGGGGCTGGCCCATTCCACGTCTCAACTCCCTTACCAGTCTTGACATGGCTTCTTCTTTATATCCCCAGTTATAAAATTTCTGTTCAGCTAGACTTCAGATGGTTCTCCAGGTTGATTGTTCTATAATGTAGTTGTAATTTTAATGTAGTCTTTCTCTGCTTCTTTACACCCACTCAACACAGCATAAAAAAGACAATTTAGCAGAAATGAATACTTATTTCATTTGACTCTAAAGTATTTCTGACTCTAAAAGTTACAATGCTCTTTTCCTTTTTTTTGTAAATTGGGTGCTTTTTATGGCTCAGAAAACTTAACCAATATTTTATTAATATTCTCCTTCTCTCCATAACATGATAGATAATTATTTCCCAAATTCAAAAAATAAAACAAAACAAAATATACACGTGAAAATCACTGATGCTCTCTAAATAATTCAGACCCTCATATGCAAAATATATTATCAATGTGCTTATACTAGGAAATGAATAATTCTAAATGTAAGAGAACTCTGATGATGTAAATTGAAGCAATCCTACTTCACCGAATACAGAACTGAGGAAATGTATATTAATATGAAAAAAGTGAGCAATAAATATACAATGACAAATATGCTCAAAATTTCCCTAATTTTTTCAAATATTCATCTTGGATTTTCATTTTGTGTGTTTGAAGAAAGCAATCTTGAATATAAAATTCCAAAATATCTGAGCCTTTTGTTTTCTTACCTGTTTTACTATTCACGCATATAATGGGATGTGACAGAAAAGTTATTTTTCTAGAGATAGCTTGGTTGGACAGTCACAGAGCATAATTTTCGAAACTCTATGGGCCATCAACAAGAGCTTTACTTATTAAGAACTTTACTTATTAGAATTCTGGAAGAGTACAAGTCTTCACTTCAAGTAAAATGTACTTGCCTTCCTTGCTGCTCTATCAAGTTTAATTATGCAAACACTATTGAATGGAAGTAGACTCCTAGACTCCCTGTGTAGCCATATCTGTTACTATAGCCTCTCTAAAAATGTTCTAAAGATTCCTGTGGAAATGTTTAGACAACAATAACATCCTTAAAAAAGGAACTAGAAATAGTTTCTACCTAAGAAGTGTTTATTAAGTCTGCTATTTGCCTATCATTTCAGGTACTATTTGGTATTTAAAAATATTTATGACTTGGACACTTTGCCATCAATTACTTTAAGTATTTATGTAAAAAAAAGTATCCAAAAAATGTGTTCTAGATAATGAACACTAAGAACAGAATACCAAAGTGGAAAGTAATTAGGAAAAATCATTACAAATATGGACTCTCATCATTTGTCAATCACTGCATACATCCTATGATAAAAAACAGTGCAATAAATTTAAGAGATACACCGATGCTATTTATAAAGTATAGAGTAACTTGGATTTAAACACATTCTATAATTGAGATACAACTCATGAGCCCTGGGAACACAGATGAAAGCAAGATCAGTGTAAAATTTAAGTTTCTACAAGGCTTGCAGGGGAGGTTATATTTAAGTAAAATATAACTTTACTATTGTGAAACTATGACAGATGCGTATGACTGACTATGGGAAAGAAAATGAAACGACCTGCAGAGACATTAAAATGACATATATTAGAGGGTTAAGATCCAACTAGCTTTTTAAAAACTAAAAACTAACTTTGTAAAAACAATGATCTCTTGAAAAAAACAAATCCCAACAGTTTTCAATTTCATGCAAATCATTGGGGAAATGATTTAGTATGACTAAAATTTAGGGGGATTTATACACGATAAAGTATAGTCAATATAGACCACAGCACTCATTATTGTAGCATACACGAACATTAAGTAATAAACTTGAGTATGCAGACTCATCTTGATAGTGTCGTTTTGATTTATTTTACCAGAAGACTAAAATATGTTTTAGAAAGCCAGATCTGAAAATAGTATCAAAGATAAACTAAACAGGCAAGAGTTGATGAACACCATGTTAATCCGTGTATGTGATGTGCATAGACCATATTCTTACATATAATACTTACTTTAAGGTGTTTAAAGGAACCCTAATTCCTTGATATGTTAAGAAGTGTTATATCAGAAGAAAACAAAATCAGACATAATACAAGGATGTTAAGGAGGGTTATGTAACAAAATAAATAAAAATTGTGTGGTCAAATAAGTTTGGGAACTACTGAGTCACAAAAAAGTTAGCAAACCTCTTCACTAGAAGACATAGAATAAATTAAAGCCTTTTACATTTTTTCAAAATGAGATTATTTTATGCAAAATTCCTAACATGTTTACATTTCTAAACTCATTTTTAGCTGAGCATCTCAAGGGAATCGTATTCTAAGGAACACATCTTGGAAGCACAGATTTTAAATTATTAAACTGTATTACCTAAAACCTCCTATACATGCTTAAGTCAAAAGCAGTGAATCCAATTAAAGAAAAAGTGAAATGGAAAGTATCATATGATGTTTCTGCCCTACCCTTCACCCTACTCGAGCAATGTCACAGGTGGCTATCTTCATTCAGTATTTTAGGAAGCTTCTGCAGTCAACATGCTGCAGAAAGGAAGTGTCAAGAACTCCTTCTCGGAGTCTGAGGAGTTCCACATTATTTAGCTAATGCAGTGATTAATCTACAAAACTTAGTACCTGTTGTTACCTACAAAGGTTTTTGAAAGAGACCACAATCACATGACTTTTATTACAGCATAGTTGAAATTGTTCTATTTTATTGTTGTTGCTACTCTCTTGTTGTGCCTAATTTACAAATTAAGCTTGATTATAATTATGTTTATATAGGAAAAAAATAGAGTATATAGCGTTTGGTACTATGCATTTGATGGTGGAAGGATCTATCAAGTGGAGCAGAATAGAGAATCCGTTACATTTCTTCTCATGCAAAGAGGGCTTAACATGTCTCTTCCTTATTTTTTTTTCTTTTTCCAATAGCTTTGTTAAGATATAATTGACATTAAACATACTGAACACATTTAATGTGTACAATTTGATGAGTTTAGACATATGCAAATATTCTTGATATCAGTACCACAGTGAAGTTATTAAATATATTCGACATATCCCCAAAATTCATTCTGTCTCTTTGTTTTTTTGCTCTGGTAAGAGCATGTAACAAATTTTGAAGTGCACATACCATATTCTTAATACAGACACCATGTTACACAGCAGACTTCCATAAATTAATTCATCTTTCATAACTGAAACTATACCCACTGAGCAACAATATCCCATTTCTCCGACTCCTATCCCCAGGCAACTGCTATTATATTTTCTGCTTTTTCACTCTGATTATTTTAAGTATCTCATATGAGTGCAATCATACAGTATGTGTCCTTCTGTTACTGGTTTATTTCACTTAACATAATGTCATGAAGCCCATTCATGTTATTACCACTGGCCAAATGGCCAAATTTCCTCCTTTTTTAAGGCTGAGAAGTATCCCATTATGCACCATATTTTGTTTGTCTGTTTGTTTGTTGATGAAAACTTGGTTTGTTTTCAAATCTTGACTATTGTTAAAAATGATGTAATAAACATGGGAGTGCAGATATCTCTTTGAGATCTTGATTTCAAGTCTTTTGGATATATACACGGAAGTGGGGCTCTGGACAAATTGGAACCCTTGTACTTTCGGTGGGAATGTAAAATGATGCAGCACCTATGGAAAACAATACATGGGTTCCTCAAAAAATTAAATACCATACTACCATATGCCCCTCCTTTTTTGAAGAACACTAAATATGGCAAAGGGGACAGAGGAGGGAAAAAATGAAAATCAATAAAATAAAAACAAGGACAAAGGGCATTATAAAAAAAATGGGGTAATGAGATAATTTCTCAGGTCAATATCTAAAGAAAGAGCCAGAATTTAAAGAACATAATGGGTTTGAGTGACAGAGATCATGTATTGAAAGATTACCTTTCTTGTCCTTCCAATGCCCAAAATAGGATTTCCAGGTGGGAATTCCCTCCCGTTCTCAGCAATTTTTTTCACTTTTCAGTTCCCAAATCCCGAGAAAAGTTGGTCAGGAAATCGGGAAAATCGGCTCCTTGAACCCAGGTGGTTGGTAGTATTGGCTGTCACTTTGTGGAAACAATTCATCGTGGAGAACAGAAAACAGTTCATATCTCAGGATTCCGGAACGGGAAAGTAAAAAAAAAAAATCCTGAGAATGGGCAGGAATTCCCACCTGGAAACCCTAGCCCCAAATACGCCGTTTCCTTTCCTCTCTTTGTCACTGCATGTAGGCCCCTATGCTAAATAAACCTGACCTATCAGGATAAATTCAGGTAAGCACCACCTTTTGTAGAATGCTTTGTCAATGAATATGATTTCTGTTTTTGTGTGCTATAATTTAAACTAGCATAATGAGAATTTGATCAGTTGGATGGGATGACCTAGGTAACCCTTGGATGGGAAAATGTTTTGTGAAAGTTCATTGAGCACATAAAAAAGTGCACATAAATCCAAGATACATTTCCTTTGACATTTCTTCAAAGTCAAGGTTATAACTTGTGAATCAGAGTTGCAAATATTCTACTTAGATTATAAAAAGTATATATAATTTATTTACTTGAAAATGTTTATTTTATTGTATGTGAGTTTGTGGCTCAACCCTTTTCTTCACATATTCTGAGGAAGGGTTTTATTTTCTAGTCACATGAGCTACATTTGAGGACAGAAAAATGGTCTCCAGTAAGTCACTGCCAAGGGAGGAACTGCGCTCATAATAATTCACCTGCACTGGGTTTTTCACTCTCTAAAGAATTTTAACTGAATGTTAAATTTGAGAAAGTAGAATGACCTAAAAAAGGAGAATTATATAAAAGGCAGGCAGGATTAATTCTTCAGGGATGCACAGGGTATAATATGAAGCAATATGGCATAAATGTCACCGGCAGGGGAGATGGCAGCAGAGTAGGATGGAATGAAGCAATCAGAGGCCGGGTGACTCTGTCGGAAGAAAACACGGTGCCTAACGGGTGGGAAGCAGCATTTCTGGAGACAGAGACAGGCTTTACTGGCAGAGTCTAAAATAACAATTTGTCAAATGGCTCACAAGAAATCAGAACATAAGGGGGAGGTGGCCACTGTATTTTATCATAGTTGTGCATGGGGGCATAATAAGAGCAACCCAAACCATCAGTTGAAGGACAAATACCTATGTACTTGTAATACAAATAAAGTACAGGTTCATATAAAGGTACATTAAATTAACCTGAGCTAGTCCACTTAATGTTGTTTCTAGATTTTTTATTCTATCTATACCTATATTCGTATAATATGATATACTTCGTGTAATGTTATATGATGTAATCGCAATATAATGTCATTTTGCATTAGATGAATGAAGTTCCAGGGCCATGACTATTTGTGTGGTCTTTGGAAATGTTCAACTAATATTTACTGAATGAGTGAATACTGACTCATTTTAACCCTCACAGTTTTCGTCTACATTCAGGGGTTAGAAGAAAATCAACAACAAATAATTCTTCACATAATTTACTCCCCCAATTACTTTCAACTTACTTTTATACATAAACTAAATAATAATTAAAGAACATATTTGGAATATAATGAGAGGTTAGTTCCCCTCACTTTAAAAAATAAACTAAGAACATCTAGGTGTTACTTTTGTTTATGAACATGATAGAGTATTTTGAGCACTATGCAAATAGTGTTAAGACAAATGCTTCTAGAGGAAACAACCTGAAAACTAGGCAAAATACATGTAAGGTAGAAAAAAATTTTTTTTTTTTTTTGGTCAGTGTTGGAGAGATGCTGAAGCAACTGCACTAGGAGACTCTAGAGTCCTTAGGGAGGGAACATGCAGAGATGTTTGTTTACAGTCAACACACAATGTTCCAGGCACAGGGCCAGAGGGTCTGAATCAAGGTTGTCATTTCACAGGGATGCTACTGAAGAACAGAGTTTCTGGTGGGCTCATGGGAGTGGAGAGAAGCATTTGGAGACTAAAAGGGCAAGGCACTAACAACTATTTAGAAGCTAAAAGTGAAAACTGAGCTTGACACATTGCTGTTTTTTCCTTCAAGGGAAGCCACATAGTTTAGAAAGTTAAAGAAAAAAAATGCAAAAATATTGCAATGAGAAATCAGAGTATTCAGCAATCTCACTGTGCTAAAACAAGAGAAAAATATGATATTTCAGGACTCACCAGAAATACCGTAGGATTACATGCCAGAATCTGGAGCAAACAAAATGTTGACAGAATTTTACAGAAAGTTCAACTCAGTCTTAAGTCCCTAGTTAGATTAATATGATTGGTCCCTAGAATATAGTAAACTCTCAAAACTAGAAGATTTTAAAATATTGTACAAAATATTCTGGATCCACATAAAAATTTCCCAGCATGTCCAGAGGCATGTGTATGTAACAGAAACATAACAAAAGAGACAAAAGACATAAGTGCCTTTAAATTACTAATATTAACATGTTTAACAAAATAGAGGACAAGGTGCAGAACAAAAATGTCAAAAAAACCAGAAAACTTCACCAGAGACTAAAGTTCTTTAAAAGAATCAATTGCTAATGCACAATTATAAATTGAAAACTGAAATTAAACACTCTATAAATAAATTTAACAACTGAAGACAAAGTAGTAAAAGATCAGTAGAAAGTCAGATTGTCAGATTAATAGAAATCCAAGCTGACGTACTGAACAAAGAATAATCATCATAGTAAAATGGCGTGATCTGTGGATAACTGGGGCACCAGGAGTTCAGTCAGAGATGCAGTACACAGAGAAACAAGAAAATGCTCCTAAATTGATTAAAAAGATTAACACAGAATTTCAAAGGGTTCTGCCATTTTCAGACAAAATAAATATTAAGAAAAGTGACTTCCACATTGGAGAGAGTTCCTTAATATGAAATAAGGCAGGAAGCCATTTAAAGAGCACCTTTAAAGTTCTGAAAAAATAATTCTCAACACAAATGGATGTATTTAGTCAATGAAATCCCAAACACCCAGAAGACATTTTATGAAAATAGATATAAGCTGATTCTAAAATGGGTATGTAATACAAACAACCTAGAATATCCAGGTTCAGTCCAACTTGAAGGAAATAACAAAAAACAGAGGACTTACGTGATGATGACATCAGCTTGGTGCATTAACTGAGACAGCATGATTTGGCACAACAAACAATGGACCAATGGAACATAACAGACCCCAGAAACAGATCCACTATATAATGACCATCGAATTTGAAACCAAGGCCCTATATAACTCAATGGGAAAGGTACAGTATTTTCAATACAGGGACTAGAGAACAGGACTAAAACCCAACAGGAGAATCATATGAAGCTTCATCACTCCTGGAGGAACACAGCTGAATACAGAAGCTACTTCAGGATGCTTCCATCAACCCAGAGGGCAAGGGAACACCATCTAAACAATCTACTTAGATTATTTTCCGCAGTCATATTCTCAGATTTGGCATTCCTGCGCTGGTATCACAGACTTGGTAATTTATTTGACCAGGGCACCAAAGACTTCTCCGGTGCAGTGAGGAAGCTTTACAACCTCCAAACACTTAGTAGATTGCTGCCGTCTCTAATTACACACATTACCCATCCAGCATCTACATTTCAAGTCTGAAAAATTTTGAATACCACAATTGGACCACTCTCATCAGATCTCCCTTGGACCAGAAGGGGAGTTTAGGGGAAGAATTACCCCAAGTCACCCACTAACCATTCTTCAAGCCAGCCAGATTAACTAAATACCCACAGATTAAAAAAAATGATGTTGCTATTTGGGCCACATTACATAAAATTAATTCCAATCAAGTAATAGTTACATAGGTGATCTCATTTTGTAAAAATTAATTGACCTGTATGTTTATTATTTGTATACTTCTCTATCTGCATAAATAAAATATCAATCTTAAAATATCGTTGCATATTCCCCTTCCAGTTATTTTACTGTACATATATTTTCATATTTTCTCAGATTATACAAAATATGCCTATAGCATGTAAAGTAATGATTCTCTGATTATAAAATCATTGCACATTCAGTGTAGAAAATTAATTTCAGTTGATTGATATAACTTTTGTATGCTTAATTATGCAGTTTAATTAAAAGTATTAGGTTGGCACAAAAGTAAGTTGCGGTTTAAAAGGTTAAAAATAGGTCAGGTGGGTGGCTCAGTTGGTTAGAGCGCGAGCTCTGAACAACAGGGTTGTCGGTTAGATTCCCACATAAGCCAGTGAGCTGCACTCTCCACAACTAGATTGAAGACAACGAGCTGCCAAAGAGCTTCCAGAGGGGCGGGCCTCATGGCTCAGTTAGTTAGAGCGTGAGCTCTCAACAACAAGGTTGCCGGTTCAAACTGGACTTGGAGCTGAACTACTCCCTCCACAACTAGATTGAAGGACAACTTGAAGCTGATGGGCCCTGGAGAAACACACTGTTCCCCAATAAAATTTATTAAAAAAGAAAAAAAGGTTAAAAATTATGGCAAAAACGACAATTATTTTTGCACCAACCTAACACAAGCTGGTTTTTAAAGCAGCACTAACACAGTGATAGTTAACGATGCCACGAAGAAAAATTAACTTGTGCTTGGTGACTTTACTATATATATTTGCCACTGTGTTTATTAGTTTACTAATCTTCCCCAAATAGAAACATGATTGAGACATTTAACACTGGTTTCAAAGATGCAAAATATGACTAAATTTTCTTGACAGATGGCAAGAAAAGGGCTATTTTATTATAACTTTGATTTTCATTTTTATTATTGCAATGTTGGTTTCCATTCGACATTCTCTTACCTAATTTTCGGATCTCATTTTATCTCACCTATAGCTTGTTGATATTTTCCTGATTTCCAGCTCTTGTTACAAATGTGAAGTTTTAAAAATGTAAATATTATAGAAGGACATAAAGATTTTTAAAAAACATAATACATGTGAATAAAATAAGCATGGCAATTCATTACAATCATCAAAAATCTCACCCTAGAAGTGAATCCATTACAAAGATTTTATACACACACACACACACACACATCCGTCCATATGACTGTACTTCTTTTAAATTTAAGTGTACATTGTTTCCCTGAAAATAAGACCTAGCCAGACAATCAGCTCTAATGCGTCCTTTGGAGCAAAAATTAATATAAGACCCTTATTAATATAAGATTTTATTATATAAAATAAGACCGGGTCTTATGTAATATAAGACTGGGTCTTACATAATATAATATAATATAATACAATATAATATAATATAATACCGGGTCTTTATACTATACTATACTATACTATACTATACTATACTATACTATACTATACTGCTGGGTCTTATATTAATTTTTGCTCCAAAAGACACTTTAGATCTGATTGTCTGGTTAGGTCTTATTTTTGGGAAAACACCAAAATTTTTGGGATAATACTCAAACAATAAAATTATCCCTGTTCAAATTTGTACAATTCAGTAGTTATTAGTGTATTTACATAGCTGTGCAACCAACACCACTGTTTAATTTGGAAGATTTCATCACCCCAAAAGAAACCTATTCACAATCACTCCCCACTCAGCCTCCGCAGACTCTGGGAAACACAAATCTGTATATATTTGCCTCTTCTGGAGATTTTATATAAACGGGATTATTCAGTATGTGGCCTTTTAAATGTCTCTAGTTTCTTTCCCTTAGCATAAAGTTTTCAATGTTCATCCAGGCTATAGCATGTATTCCTCTTTATTGCTAAATTATATTGAATTATATGACTATACCATATTTGTTTATCCATTCATCAGTGGAGGGGCATTTGGATCGTTTCCAAGTTTTTATTAATAAGAATAATGTTTCTAGGAAAATTCCTGTACAAGTTTTTCTGTGCCCATATGTTTTTAACTCTCTTGAATATTTGTCTATATGTAACATTTTGTGAAACTATCAAACGGATTTCCAACATGTCTGCACCGTTTTACAATGTCACCACCCGTGAGCAGGGTTCTCATTTACACAAATTCTTGTTAAAGCTTGTGTGTGTGTGTTTTTAATTTAATTTTAGCCATTCTAGTGAGTGTGATGTGGTATCCACTGTGGGCTTGATCTGATTTTACCTAATAACTAATGGTGTTAATGTCCTTATTTTCATGTCCCTATTGACCATTACATATTTTATTTACATAAATGTCTATTAAAATCATTTGCACAGTTTTAACTGAGTTATTTATCCTCTTATTGTTGAATTGGAAGTATTCTTTCTATGTTCTGGATACAAATCTGTTATCAGATATATGATTTTAAAATTTTGCTCTAAGGACACATGCTGGATTGTCCTCTTTTGGTGATGTCCTTTGAGACACAAAGCGTTTTAAATTTTATGAAACCAATCAATTATTTCCTTTCTTGCTTGTGATTTTGATGCCATATCTAAGAAACCATTACATATAGGGACTTACTCCTGTATTTTTTATGAGTTTTAAAGTTTTACCTCTGACATTTATGTTTGTATCATTTTGAGTTTATTTTTGTAAATGGATGTAAGACAGGGCTCAACTATCATTCTTTTACATGTGGATATCCAGTTGTTTCAGCACCATTGTTTTAAATATTATTCTTTCCCTCAAGTATCCGGGAAGCCTTGTCTAAAATCAGTTGATCATAATTTTCAGAGGTTTTTTTTTTTTTATACTTTCAGTTATATTGTATTTATCTACATGTTGATGCTCATGCAATACCACACTGTCTTGACTCCTGCAGTTTTATACTAATTGCAGAAATCTGGAAGGGTGAAGCCTCCGACTTTGTTTGCACAAGCCTGTGTTGGCTCATCTGGGCCCCTTGCATTTCCATATGGCTAAAGGATCAGCTTGTCAATTTATACAAAAAGGCAGCTGGGATTTTTATAGGGATTGCATGAGTTAATACATCATTTTAAGGATTACATCCATTTCAAAAAGAATGTCCTACAATCCATAAGCACTGGATATCTTTCTATTTATTTAGGCCTTTTTTATTGTCTTTCAACAATGTTTTATAATTGCTTGTGTACAAGTCGCACTTATTTGTTAAGTTTATCCTGAAGTATTTTCTGTTTTACATGCTACTGTAAATAAATTTTTTTTTTAATTTTCAGGTTGTTCATTGGGGTTGTATAGAAATGCAACACATTTTATATTGATCTTGTATTCTGCAAAGTTGCTAAACACGTTAATTAGTTCAAAATTTTTTTTGTTTTTCTTGGGGGTGTGTAAATTCTCTATATAGTCATTTCATGGGTGAATAGAGATAGCTTTTCTTCTCTCCCAGGGTTTTATTTCTTTTTCTTGCATATTTTCCCTGGCTAGAACAGTATAATATTGAATAGAATTAGTGAGAACAGAAATTCTTGTCTTGCTCCTTTTCTCAGGGAAAAAGTATTCAGTCTTTCATCATTAAGTATAATAGAAAAAGCAGGGTTTTTTCATACAGTGTTTTATCAGGCTGTAAATGTTCCTTTGTAATCCTAGTTTATTGTGTAATGTGTGTGTCTGTATGTGTGTGACTTTATCATGAATTGTTGCATCATTTCAACTACTTTTTCTGCAACTATTTTCTGCAACTATTATTTTTTATATGATGTATTACATTGATCCCACTTAATATGTTGCTGAGTTCAGTTTTCTATTATTTTGTTGAGGATTATTGAGTCAATATTTATGGGAGATATTGATCCATAATTTTCTTTTCATGTGATGTCTTTATCTGATTGTGGCTTTGGGATATTTCTGACCTGATAGAATGAGTTGGGAAATGAACTTCTAATTTTTGAGAGAGGTTTGAAGGGTTGATGTTAATTCTGCTTTAACCATTTCATAGAATTCATCAGGTTCACTGGTGCTCAACTTTTCCTTTTGAGGAATTTTTTTCATTATTAATTTAATATACGACCTGTTATACAAATGTTTTACCATGTACAATACTGAGTCATCCACATTAACACTGTGTGTTAGACAGAATACATCTCCTCAAGGTAGCCAGGTCTTTGCAGTTGTGATTAATTTTAGGATCTTGAGCTGAAGAGTTAGATTATTTAGGTGGGCCCACATGCACTAAATCACAAGTGTCTTTAAGAGATGCAAAGGGAGATCTGATGCAGATGAAAGAAGGCATACAGACAAAAGAGGAGGCATATATGACATGGAGAAAGTTCATTATGCTGGCCTTGAAAATCAGACTGATGCAGCCACATGCCAAAGAATCCTGGTATCCACCAGAGCCTGAAAGAGGTAAGAATGGATTCTCCTCTAGAGTCTGTGGAAGAAATGCAGTCTTGCTGACTCTTTTACTTTGATCCAGTGATATTAATTTTGTACTTCTGGCCTCCAGAACTGTGAGGGAAGAAATTTCTGTTGTTTTAAGCTTCCAAGTCTATGATATTCTTTTATAGTAGTCACAGAAAACTAATTAAAGATCTATTCAGAGTTTCTACTTTGAGTAACTTGTAGTTTGTAACTTTCTAGATATTCATCCATTTCCTGTAGTTTAAATAATTATTTGGAATTATAATTATAGTACCTTCTTACAATCATTTTATTTATGTATGATTGGTATTAACTGTACCTATTTTATATACGTTTCCCAAAGGATATGAACAAGAATGTTCACAAAACATTAGTTGTAATGGCCATTTAACAGTTAATTTTATGTGTTAACTCCACTAGACTACAACACCCAGTTATTTAATCAAACGCTAATCTAGCTTTGCTGTGAAGGTACTTTGCATATGTGATTAACATCTATAATCAATTAATTGTAAGTATAGGATATTACTATTAATAATGAAGATTAATTCATTCAATCAGTGGAATACCTTAAAAGTAAAAACTGAAGTTTCCCAAGAAAAAAGAATTAGGCTTTAACAACGCAGCATCAAATCCTGCCTGAAAAACGTGAAGGCATTAAGAAGTACAGACTGGTAGATATGAAGCAGTCATGGGCTGTAAAGTACAGCACAGGGAATATAGTCAATAATATGGCAATAACTATGTATAGTGCCAACTGAGTTCTACACTTATTGGAGAAATCACTTCATAAATTATATAAATGTCAAACCACTATGCTGTATTCTATAAACTAATATAAAATAATGTTGAATGTCAACTGTAGTTGGAAAAACAAAAACAAAACAAAAAAAAAACCTCCCTGAGTTTCTAGCCTGCTAGCCTGCCTTACACATTTTGGACTTGCCAGCCCCGCAAACTGTGTGAGCCAATTCCTTACAATGTGAAAAACAAAGAATAGTTTAAGAAACCATTGAAGGCTATCTTTGAAGGGAAGCATCATGACAGGAACTTTCTAAGATGGCCAGGCCCCGTTACTTGGTCTGGATGGTTGTTAACACCAGTGAATTCACTTTGTGAATATTCATTAAGTTGAGACCTTATAATGTGCTCATTCGTGTTTTTTCTTTCTCTGTCTCCCTTCCCCTTTTGTTGGGTATATAGTGGTATCACATTGATTACACTGTAATATTAATTTCAATTTCCATGATAACTAATAAATTTGTGAAACAGAGAGAACCTATTTCTTTGTTTCTGCAGAGTTGGGGATCACTGAATAAATAGTGCTGAAAACAGCATGCTGGGCTAAGCATATCTTTGGGGAAATAATTTACAATTGTAGTATAGTAAGAGAACTCCAGAAAGTTCTTTGTTGGTATCTGTGTACATTTTAAGGGAGAATGAGGTCAAAGGTCCTAGAGATCACTTTAGATTCCCAAATCTGGAGACATAAGAGTTCCTCTAGTCCTTAAAGAGATGCAACGTCAAAGGCTGGCATGAGAACCCAGATGAAATGGGATGGAACCCTTTCCATCCCATTTCCAAATAGTGAACTTTTTGTCTCTCCTTTCAGGAGGAGGGAGCAGCTGCCACTTCTTCCTGTATAAGAGTATTAGCAGAGAAAACCCACTTTTCATCCCTTGTCTATGAAAGGTCTGGCCACTCTACTAAACTCTTCCTTCCAGCTTTCCTTATATTAGCCAGGGGTAAGCACTGAGGGAAAGGAAGCCAGCACAGTATTTGGTAAATAATAACTAATCTGTCTTTCATAAAAAACAAAAAACAGAAACAAGAAACTTCATATGCACATTGCAGATAAAATTAATAAAGATTAGCATTAAAAACTATACAATTTGGGTATTTTTCAATACACTTATTAACCACCCACATCTTCATTTTGAAGTGCTGGTGAAAGATTTTGACCATTTTTTCTATTGGGTTCATGTCAATTTCAACTATAGGTTTTCGTTGCAGGGGTAGCTTCTGAACAACAGGAGAGGAATTCATCGGAAAGGGAACAAAGGGAACAATGAAAGACACAAAAATGGTAGGAAAGGAACACTAAGGGAATAATTCCCATGTGAATCAACTCAAAAAGTTCTAGATTTATTTAAAAAATATGTCAATAACAGTCAGTGACCCTTTCTTGTTTGTGAGTTTGGGAAAAGAATCGTGATTTCAAAGTTGAAACCCATTAGTTGCAAGTTCTGTTATAAAACACCAATAAATAGAAAAATAGAGAATTGATTTCTTTTTTTGATTATCAATGAATAGATGAGAGTCATAAAAAGCAGCAAACGAGGAATATTTCTGTGATGCTAGACATTTCTATGTAGTTTGTTTCTTCTATAGCTTCACTATTTACCTTCAGGATACATTTAATCCCAGGATGAATTAAATAAATAAAATTAATCACGGTCTTAAATATGTTTTAAATCTGTTGTTTGTGGTAGAAAGTCTTAAAACACTTTTTAAAACACAATTGCTTTTGTTATTTGAGATTCACTGTGCTGTTGCAATTTCATCTTTCTGAGGAAAAACAAAACAAAAATAAAACCTCCCTGAGTTTCTAGCCTGCTAGCCTGCCTTACACATTTTGGACTTGCCAGCCCCGCAAACTGTGTGAGCCAATTCCTTACAATGTGAAAAACAAAGAATAGTTTAAGAAACCATTGAAGGCTATCTTTGAAGGGAAGCATCATGACAGGAACTTTCTAAGATGGCCAGGCCCCGTTACTTGGTCTGGATGGTTGTTAACACCAGTGAATTCACTTTGTGAATATTCATTAAGTTGAGACCTTATAATGTGCTCATTCGTGTTTTTTCTTTCTCTGTCTCCCTTCCCCTTTTGTTGGGTATATAGTGGTATCACATTGATTACACTGTAATATTAATTTCAATTTCCATGATAACTAATAAATTTGTGAAACAGAGAGAACCTATTTCTTTGTTTCTGCAGAGTTGGGGATCACTGAATAAATAGTGCTGAAAACAGCATGCTGGGCTAAGCATATCTTTGGGGAAATAATTTACAATTGTAGTATAGTAAGAGAACTCCAGAAAGTTCTTTGTTGGTATCTGTGTACATTTTAAGGGAGAATGAGGTCAAAGGTCCTAGAGATCACTTTAGATTCCCAAATCTGGAGACATAAGAGTTCCTCTAGTCCTTAAAGAGATGCAACGTCAAAGGCTGGCATGAGAACCCAGATGAAATGGGATGGAACCCTTTCCATCCCATTTCCAAATAGTGAACTTTTTGTCTCTCCTTTCAGGAGGAGGGAGCAGCTGCCACTTCTTCCTGTATAAGAGTATTAGCAGAGAAAACCCACTTTTCATCCCTTGTCTATGAAAGGTCTGGCCACTCTACTAAACTCTTCCTTCCAGCTTTCCTTATATTAGCCAGGGGTAAGCACTGAGGGAAAGGAAGCCAGCACAGTATTTGGTAAATAATAACTAATCTGTCTTTCATAAAAAACAAAAAACAGAAACAAGAAACTTCATATGCACATTGCAGATAAAATTAATAAAGATTAGCATTAAAAACTATACAATTTGGGTATTTTTCAATACACTTATTAACCACCCACATCTTCATTTTGAAGTGCTGGTGAAAGATTTTGACCATTTTTTCTATTGGGTTCATGTCAATTTCAACTATAGGTTTTCGTTGCAGGGGTAGCCTCTGAACAACAGGAGAGGAATTCATCAGAAAGGGAACAAAGGGAACGATGAAAGACACAAAAATGGTAGGAAAGGAACACTAAGGGAATAATTCCCATGTGAATCAACTCAAAAAGTTCTAGATTTATTTAAAAAATATGTCAATAACAGTCAGTGACCCTTTCTTGTTTGTGAGTTTGGGAAAAGAATCGTGATTTCAAAGTTGAAACCCATTAGTTGAAAGTTCTGTTATAAAACACCAATAAATAGAAAAATAGAGAATTGATTTCTTTTTTTGATTATCAATGAATAGATGAGAGTCATAAAAAGCAGCAAATGAGGAATATTTCTGTGATGCTAGACATTTCTATGTAGTTTGTTTCTTCTATAGCTTCACTATTTACCTTCAGGATACATTTAATCCCAGGATGAATTAAATAAATAAAATTAATCACGGTCTTAAATATGTTTTAAATCTGCTGTTTGTGGTAGAAAGTCTTAAAACACTTTTTAAAACACAATTGCTTTTGTTATTTGAGATTCACTGTGCTGTTGCAATTTCATCTTTCTGAGGAAAAACAAAACAAAATAGTCCTGCTGCTATACAGGACAGAGGCTGCAAATAAACTGAATGAATGGTAATTCCCCAGGGCAAGTATTTCAATAGTAAACTTTAACAGCATGATTGAAAAAGAGTGAACTAGTCCATTAAATTTGTTTTATTACTGTAAAATCTTTCATTCCAAACAGAAACAGTTGCCATCATTCCCCACAGAGTGATGTGGTCTCATCTAAGTAATTCCCTCCCCCTCACTGGGCAGAATCATGAACCCCACTTTGATTACATCGACTGACTTAGAGAAAACTCAGTTGAGCGACTGACATTCTTTACGTAATGTTTCTGATAATCCTTTCTCTGCTGTGAAATACACAATCCTCCTCTATGAACTACATTCAACTAAAGGTGTTTTTATTTTATTTTGGAATTTTTGAAATTTTCAAATAATCCTACTGTTTTTCCCATTTGTAAGACTGGACTGTTATTTTACAATTAATTTGAACTTTCTTTTTTATATTCAGGACATGAGTACTTTAGATACATTTAGTGCAAGTATCTTCCTTATTGTTTGCTTTTTTGTCTCTTGATAGTGTTTACTTAATGAACAGAAATTCTTAATTTTAATGAAGTCTAATTTATTAATATTTTCTTATACGGTAATCACTTTTTGCGTCATCTATAAGACCTCTTTTCCTACCCTAAATAATGGACTATCCCCTGGAACGTCTGGTGTGTTTTTTTTTCTTTTCTGTCTGTCACATTTAAGAAAATTGCTCAAAAAAGTTTTGTGTTTGGTGTGAGGTTGAATTCAAGTTTGTTTGTTTGCCTGTTCTTTGCTATTCATGTTGTTTTTCTTATGTGGTTATTTTTCTCACTCAACTGATCCAGGACCTTTCTTTTGAAGTCTACCACTGCCCTTCGATCTCTTTAGCTATCTCTTTACAACACTCTCTGGAAGAAATAAAAAGATAAGTGACTTGATAAGATATGAAATCTTATGATGAACCCTCTTAAATTAAGGCAGATATTGGAGTGTTGGTATAATTCTATTGCTTGTGCTGGGTTACAGTTACATGGTTGTCAACACTGTAATAATTAATTAAGCTGTATACTGTGTTTTATGTATTTTCATATACTGTATGTTGCCGTATATAATGTGCCCCCACATTTTTGGCCCAAACTTTCAGGGGAAAATAATATTTCATTTAATTTTTTAATTTGAAACTTATTTGTTTACATTTAGGTACTTTTTTTTTGTATTATAAAGGAATTTTAGCATTTATTTTTAACATATTATAGTATGAGAAATTTTATGTACTGATAACAAATTTACCATATTTATGCATCATATAGAAGGCCAAGAACTCTTTGTTGTTTCAAGTTAATCAGATGTTCAACAGAACCGATTATTGTATTCCAGGGTATTATTTTGCATACATATATCATTATTGATTTCTAGAGTTAAACTTTTAACTTATAAGCATAAACAAAAGAATTAAAAACACTTATGCAGACACGGAATTAGTACTAGCACATCCTTATTTTTCCCTTACAAATTTGGGCAAAAAAGTGTGCATTATACATAGCAAAATATGGTATTAATACCCCAAAGGGAAATAAGTGTAAAAAGAAACAATAATCTTCACATTGAAAGAAATTAGCATCATGTTGTTAACAGACAGTTAACAAAACAATTACAACAATCAAATGATTTGGACAATATAGTTATTTAGCCACAAATTTAAGACTTAAAACATCAAAAACTGATGGTTCATCTATTTTTCAAGAGAATACCGTTATTACAACTGAAGCATGATTGAGTGGAAAGTTTAGTGTAGCACATGAAGAATCCATAGTTGAGTTCTGCCAATTCTAATAATTTCACACATTGTACTGGAAGCAAGGCAGTGCTTTTTAATGGGTCAAAACATTTCATTTCTTGAACCAAAATATTTAAACTTTCAATACATTGCTAATTAGGAACAGGTCAGTTTATGCTATTCTGCTTAACTGGTTTTCTAATGTATGGCCAGAATGCCATCAGAGAACAAGGGCGCATTCAGAAAAGCCTCACCCACATAGTGTTCTTAGGTTCTTTCATTCTGCAGTATCACAAGGATCTTGCTTACTCATCCATTTCTTCAGTCAGCTAGTATTGAGCACCTACTATGTGCCAGGGACACTTCTAATTCAATGTTTAAAATCCTTAATAAATTATTGAACCCCAAACAATTTTCTATATTCAAAGGACCTTTTCAGGAAACACCAACTACCTCATCAAAACCACACAAGAGACCCTATTTACATATGTGAAGATTGAGAATCAGGAAACTTTAGGAATTTGACCAAGAAACTGTAGCCAGCGAGTTGGAATAATAAACCTAGTTTATTTGCCTATAATATACCTCATTTCCATCTTTCAAAAGACTTGAATAAAGGAATGAAGACATGACTTAATTTTGTGAGTCTTGTGTGAGTTTAAGTGTGCCCATAATAAGTAGATAATTCTGTGTAGTAAAATATCATTTTCTTCGGCATATTTAGCCTTCTCTCCTTGTCCATATTTTTCACAGTATAGTCTACTTCTAAACAGCATAGCCATATCTCAATGAAGAACTGCACCACACCAAACTGCTGAGTAACGTGCAGTCTCAGCTGTTACATGTGTATAACAAATATGCAAAGATTTGAAATGAAAAGGATGTCCTTTCCAATGGGCCCCATTTTTTAATTCCCAACTTTATAAAGAGAACATTTTAGAAACATTCATTTATGCAGAAAGTCTAAGGTGGAGAATATAAACTCTGAAAATTATTGACATTCTATTTGAAAAGTAAAGGTCTGTTAAAGTGTCTTTAAGGAAGGACTCATTTCAAATGTTGCCATTGACAAATACACGTAGTAATACATGAGGCATTTTTTCTACTGCCATTTTTGGAAATTGAAATAAACATTACAGAAGCTGAACGTCAGTCATGAAAAAGAGAGATGAGATATACATCCCAAAGTGTTTGGACTTTGGAACAGATTTAATAAAATTTAAGCAAAGAATTGACAAGCATGTATCATATTCCCAACAATTACACATGTATCCATCTAACAATTCTGGTTAATTTCATGCTCCTTAAAAGACAAATAAAGAAGACATATTGTATTAATTAGAAGATTGAGGCTAATATTAGCAAATTAAAGTGTATTGCCATAAACCAATAGGAGAAGAATTCTGAATCACATAAGTAGAAGCATTAACAAAATACCTGCTAGGACACCAAAAGCATAATTTGCTAACCACTCTATAGTGAAGTGAAGATGTGGTTCTCTATGTTTCAGTGTATCTACCACATCATCCGAGTAAAAACAAACAAACAAACAAAAACACATGTTTGTTCTCTTTTCAGAGAACGCATTTTTATCCCTGACAAGAATCTTATTGTGACACATGTATAAATAGCACTACTTTCAACAGAGCATGATTAAGTAAATGTAAATTACTCAAGTAATTTACAAAAAAAACAAACCAAAACAAAACAAAACAATATTTAGATTCAGTGTAAATATAGGCAAAGAGAACACTGCTCAAACCATCTTGCTAACAGAGGTATAATTTGGAACTGATCAAAGAAAGTACTTTCATAAAGAAAATTGCTTCTCTTTTCTGAGGTAAATCATACTGAACCCAGACAGAAGGTAACTCAAAGCGATCTTCTCCTCTCAGACAATCATAACTTCCATAGAAATAAATATGTTCAGTCATGCAGCATAGCGTTAGAGATAACAATTAGATTAATCGGCTTATTTCACCATTCCCATTATCAATCCCATAATGACGATATTAGTTGATATTTTAAAATTACACAGCACCCACACACTTTCAAGACCTAGCTTTAACATAACTAACATCATCTGAAAATCTTCAGTGCATATGGACCACACAGCTATGTAGCAGAGAAGATCTTTTTACCCACTAATATTTTACGAAGAATATGCGCTAGAGACAATTTCTATATTCATACAAAGATGGAAATATCATTAGCAAAAACTCAATAAAAAGTGGTGCTTATCACATAATATCTACTGAATTAAAGATAAACAACATTTATTTTACTTAATTATTCTTCCTCGTCTTAATGGAAAGAAAATGAGAGGGTTGTGAAAGTGGGCGTAGCCAGAGGAGCGGGTATCTTTGGACATTACAGGTAGCCCATCAACTCCCAAATCTATAATGAACTTCGTACAAACCAAATGAAACTGATGAACAATGGCCATGTTGGTTTCCAGAATTCAGAGCAGATCAGCAGTTCCACAAGTGGAAGCACCGGCTGGCACACTTATCTAAATATACTGATTTGCCCATCACTCAATCCAAAGAAGGATTTTAACACATGGCCACTGAACATCCTTCAGGATATAAAAGATAACTTCCATAGTTCATTAAACATATTGGACTTTAGAAATCTGAAATTACTATAGCCCTAGAAAAAGGAAGTTCCCTCCCTCTTGAGTGTTATAAGCTACAAAATATCCCCTGGAATTACGTGAGAATCTGTTTGAAGGATGTTATTTGACTTTGATTTTGAAGATATTACGAAAAACTCTACAGACCGAGACTCACCCATCATGGTGAAATGTAAAAATGAGTAGGAAAAATTAATTGACTTTTTTTTACCCCTGGTATAAGGCAGTAGTGATGATTAGGACAGAATGTCAGCTTTCAAAAGAGAGAGGAATAAACTGCTCCTTTTTTCTACAGGGATCATTTGCGTTTCCATGTGGATCTGCATTTAAGTGCAAGTTTTTAAATATAATGGACATTTGGTAGTACATCTACCTACTCAACTGTCCTTTTTATAATTAAAAAAATATTATGACCAAGTAGGTCTCATCTACTTCAATTTAATTCATAAACCAATGAAAAAGAGAATTTCAATATATAAGAAAAGCTTTACAACAAACACCAACAAAAATGGTAGCTTTTAAAATACACAGCATAAAACATTTTTTTTTTTTTAAATACTAGGGATGGAGAGTCCTTAGTCTAATTTCATGCCTTTCTATCCAGCTGTGTGGGTTTGACTGAGTCACTTACTATTATCTGGGATCAGGTCTGTCATCTGTACAATGAAGAACTAAAACTTAAAGTTTCATTCTAGCTTTGTTTTTCTTTACACTATTTCTCAATGTATGTAAGAATACTAGCCTTTCAAGGTATTCTTCCTCAAAAACAGTTTCCTGATCAACTCCATTTGGGAACTTCTACATCTCATTCATTCAGTGTACACTTACACAACCTTTATCATGGTGTGACTTAAGACACCTCGAGAAGTCCCAGGCTATGCTTGTAGTAGATACAGGTATTAATGTAACATAAATGCGTAAAATAGCAGCTTTTGTATATATCATGCAATGAATGGTATTTTATAGTATGAGATTTGAATAGGAGACTCTGACCTAATCTGAAAAGTCTACAAAGTCTTTCTTTAGGAAGTGGCAACTGAATTAAGATTTGATAAAAGTGTAGGAGTTAGCTAGAAAGGAGAAGGCAATGAAAAACACAAGTAAATGTCTGAAAGTGGCAGAAAGGTAACAATGTATGAGAATGTGAAAGAAGTCCCCCAGATAAGACAATCACGCAAGATCAGGCTGTGCGAAGCCTTACAGGCCAATCAAAAATGCACCTTTAGCTAAGAGAGGAAGTCATTTGGGGGATTATGAAATGAAAAAACTTGTGTTTCGAAAATACACCGGGAACACCAAGAGTAAACCCTAATGTAAACTAAAAACTTTGAGTGATAATTCCGTGTCAATGTATGTTGAATTGTAACAAACGTACCATTCTGGTGGGGGCTGCTGAAAATGGAAGAGGCTGTGCATGTGTGAAGGCAGAGATACATGGAAAATGTATGTACCTTCCTCTTAATATTTTTATTAACCTAAATCTGATCTAAAAATAAGGTCTATTAAAAAAGTACAGTGCGTGCTAAGGAAATATTGGAAGAAACCCAGAACTTACATCGATAAACCAGTTGGAAGAGAACTACGGAGATCATAATAACAATTGTCATTAGACTCTCTCAGAGGAATACTGGTAAAAATTGAGTAGAGGAGACTCCTTTGTTGGATACTCAGATGATGGATTAAATATAGAGAGTAGGGTAAGAAAGTGACAACATCTAAGGTGCTTGGTTTCCAGGTTTGAACAGAAATGGTGAGCTGTACTGCAATAGATCTGGGAAAGGAATATCTGCAAGCAAAGGGGAAGATTATGAGGTCAGTTTTGGACATACTGAGTTTAAACTCACTTGGAATTTCCAAAAGGATTTATATATATATATCTCAGAACTGAAGGAGAATACTGGATTGCTGTTAAAATTGGTAAGTATTCTTCCCTGGAAGTAATGGGTAAAGCTATTTGCAAAGATGATTTTGTATTATTTTTATTCATAATAGGCATTTAATAAATATTGTCTAAAGTAATATAAGATGAACATATTAGTATAAACATGATTATAAAAGAATTCACTAGTACAAAAATGTAAACCCTTAATAAACACATACATATACACACACATACACACACGCACGCACACACCCCTCCACATCCTGAATAGTTAAAAAAAACAAAAAACCACAACAACATGTTTTAATGCCAGTGACCTTAAACAACACAGACCATATATTCAAACACGAAGGATCCCCAATAATATAATAGGGTGATAGGTACAATCCACATCTTCTGACCTTAACACATTACTAGATATTAGTCATAATATCAGAAAACAAAAGCATTTTCCCACCTGGAAATTCAAAAACTAATTTTCAAAAACTCCTGGGACAAACAAAATGCACATAAAACCTTTAGGTTATATAGAAAACAATGTAAAAGGAAATATTTTATTTTAAACTTATATAATATGGGTAAATCATTGTTGTTAGGAAAATTTATAGTTAAAAATGCTTTTGTTAATTAAAAATAAATGGTTAAAACATTCATCTCAGAAAGTTACCTTAAGAGAAAGTATCTTGAAAAAAAGGAGATAGAACAAATTGATTACTATAAACGAAGGCATTAACAAATAAGAAATATTTAAAAAATAGATTTAATAAATATTTCTAATTATATATTGAAAAATATGTTAACAATAGGTAAATTGGGACCCACAACAACCACTGAATAAAGAGAATGTACAAATGCTTAAAATGTTAAGAGAAGAGAAATAACTATGGAAAAGATAAAACAAAAAAATATTTTCTCAATTATTTACAAATATTTTTAAGTTTCATGAAGAGGATAATATTCAGAAAAATATAATTTACCAAAATTGGCTCCTGAAGAAATATGCAATCTAATCACTTGATTCCCAAACCGGTAATATAGAAATTATATCAAAAACTACCTTCCAGAAAAGCACCAGAGCCAAGCGTTTTCACAGGAAAATTCAACCAAATCTTTAGGGTAGATAATTCTAATACTGTTTATTTCAGAATTTAATTTAATTATCCAAATTTTTGTGAATTAAATATGTAACATTATTAGCAACATATAGCCAAAGTTATATAACAAAATAAAACTACAAAGAAACTTCACTTAAAGCTTTCAGTTAAAATATCCTAAATTAAATATTAACATCGTCATGCATAAAGCACATTAAGAAAGGAATACACAATGAGAAAGAGGGGTGTAAATCAGAGAAAGGACTGGAAATATACTTTTACAATTTGATAATTCATCTTGGCCAGTCTGGGTAGAAACAAGCATTCTCTTACTAATGCTTGGCATAACCCCTACCAATGTGGTAATATCTATCAAAATTACAAATGCAATACTTTGGTATTCGGCAGTATTACTTTGGGAAAATCAACCCAATATATACTACACATGTGAAATAATGTATGAAACAAGGTTGATGCATTTTTATAGTATTAACATACTGAAAACAACTTAAATGTCTATGTCTGTAAGAAAGAACAAAAATTCTATCAGTGTACTAACATGAAAAGAACTTGGATATATTCTGAAAAGTTAAAAATTAAGGTATTAAATACTATGAAAATGTTAATATTTATGTTAAAAGGAAAATATGTATGTACATATCTGTGTGTGGGTGTGCGGACATGTGTGTGTGTGTGTGTATGTGTGTGTGTGTGCATGTTTGTCAATATATGAAGAGACAATATTTAATGACCATATTTAACTTGCCATTATGCACTTACATTTGTAAGTAAATACCTGAATCAGGGGAAGGGACAGAGTATGGAGAAGTGTAAGTAAATTATTTGCTTTATAAATTTTTATATTTTGACATTTGAAATATACAGCTGTATTAGTCTTCAATATTTGGATAACAAACTTGAATTTTTTAAAAATAGCATGAGTAGTCAACGATGCCAAATACTGCTGAAAAGGAATGTAAACTGAGAAATGAGAAACTTGAAATATTTGTATTGTCATTGATGCATTAGTGAGATTTGCCATTGCATATTTCAGACTTTTAGATGTTCTGCAGTATTGAAACCCATATAAAAGAGTTCAACTCATACTTTTCCAAATTTACTTGATCATTTGTATCTTCTTCAAACAGCACATATTAAGAAACCATAGAATTAGTGCTCTATGGAATACATTTTTTGGAATACATAAAATTATTCCATGAAATTAATGGGAAAAATCTTAGTACATTATTAGGCACTGACAAGCACTGCCTTAAACATTCCATAATCTGGTGGACATGGAAAGCATGTGTTTCTAACAATTCATGATATATAATTTCATAAAAATGATATATAAAATTATAAGAAGTGGTTTGTGAGAAGTGGTTTGCGACAGAGTAAGATAAAGACTTGGATATGAGTGAGCTTGAAATCATGTCACATTGAAGTAGCACCATTAGTCCTTCGAATGACCTACATTTTTAATTTGGCATGAAACCATTTCAAGCTCTGTAGTGAAACTAATGAGGCTGCTACAACTGTGCAAAGCAATAATCAACACTGCTTTATTGTGGAGAGTTTATTAAGTCCATGCATGAGGTGAACTAAGACAGCTTTTCTTTAAGAAAGGAGACATGTGTTTATACTGTTTGACTGAATAAAAATAAATATCCTAAATGTGTATGATGCCTGGACTAGGCACTGGCATCAGTGCATAGCTTCCCAAGATGAGTACTTCGAAGGTGACCATAGTGATATTCAGCAATGAGCTATGCAGCACTTTTTCTAGGATGAATTTGCAAACTTAATTGTCGTAAATAAGTACATACAGGGAATAAGAATGTGCCCACTGTTAAGATTAAGGGTCGATCAGGACACGAAGGTGAGAGGGTAGAGAGAGATCAATAAAATATACATTTGAATTTGAGGGTTTTAGAAATAACTGTGAACATACAGAGATCCTCAAAGTAAAAGACATGAAAAGTAGCAGAAGTCCCCTCCTCCCAAAAAAAGTCTTAAAAACAGCATTTGAAGCACTTTGTGTTATGCTTCATGTTTAAATTTGCATATAACTATTGTCTCAACCATTGAAAGCATAGTGCCCCTTGCTCCTTTTAAGTTAGACTTCAGAAAAAAAAATTAAACCATGAACAAAATGCTATTGCCTAACAGAAATAATTGTTGTACCTTGTGTGGCCAAGGCAGACCTGGATAATGAGCTTTGAAAGGGGAAAGTCACACTACGCGTTACAGATTGTTTCCCTTATTTAGTTTTGCATAATGGGCATACATTTATTTTATCAGTCATTTCAATCATGTAGAAATAATAATCTTTGACTAAAGAGTGTTAGAACAGTATAATGCTTAATTTTATTAATTGCCATAGATATACTTTTCTTGATCATATACTGTATATTTCAGAAGTTTTCTAACCTTTTCATTTACTGTTGAAGTATGTGTGTTTGTGTGTCTGTGCACAAGTGCATGCCTTATCCTCAAGTGCTGGCATTTATAAGTCATCTGATTTTATTAAATCCCAAACCAATAATATTTCAAGTGTTAAATGACTTGATTACACAATATTCAACAAAATAGCTTGGTGATGTTGTCTAAATATATACAGAAATACAGGGTATGTTTACCCAATCCATTCTCTAAGGACAACTATATACAAGCTGTGTACCAACATTAAAGATTTAGTTAGAATCACTACAAGAAAAACAGAAATGTAAAACAGCAAAAAAACAACAACAAAAAAAGTTCTTAGGAATCAAATAGTCTGTAGGAAGTCAGTAAGTCACTAAAGATAACACGTAGGCAAGCTACAACAAAATTAATCAACCAGATTGGTGAGGTACTCTAAGTACTTCTTAGATTGTTCACTTTCTTTTTGCTAACTATTACCTAAGATTGCTAAGACTTCCTAATTAAAAGGATGGCCCTGTATCTGTGAAATCTATATCCTCTATTATTTTCTCTATTACAAAGTCTATCTCTCTTAAACACGGCTCTGAACTTTGTTTTAGAATGATAGTAATTTTTATTGTGGAAATTCCAAAAATCTAGTGTACTACAAGAACACTTGTTACAATAAATCAAATTACCATCTGAAAGAAGATACTCTTCTGCGTATGGAACCACAGTGCCATTGTTCACCAATGAAATGTGATCAGTTAGAAATAGAAAAGATGCTTATTGAACTTTACAATGAATGGCATCTATTGTTGACCTCAGCAAGAGACAGCTTTAACTTTCCTGGATTATATGCTTCAATTTCTCTACATTTACGTGCTTTTGTAGGGTTACACTTGTGAATTTTCAATCAAGTGATTTATCAGTAACAGTTGACAATTAGGGACACACAGAAGAGCTACACTGTTTGATGGAGAGCCATTAAAACATATGTAGCTTTGAGCACATGTAGAGTTAGTCTGATTAGAGATATTGAAGTCAAGGGTTCTTATGACTTTGATTAAATTTAGCTTTAAATCCTAGATGTCAAAATCATATCCTTCCCGCCCCATACCCACCAGAGACCTAGCCTCTTCCCCTCACCCCCCTGGGTAGTCAGCAACCCGAAAGGCAGCAGAAGACAGTAACCAGTACACGACTAATGGTCACATGGTCTGGACTTCTTCACCAAAGTTATGATTCATCTCCTGAGCCCGAGTGTAGAACTACCACCCTCTGGCTACTTTCCCATGAGACTGAAAACAGGGATGCCAGAAAGCACCCCAGAACTGTCCTCAACACCTGAAGAAGTGATTTGTTACCCTTACCTCACCTCCAACCAATCAGCTCCCAACACGACTTCGAACCCCCTAACTCATGGTGTCTTGTGATTCTGCCCTTACAATCTGTAACCTACACACCATAGGGGAGTTTGGGCTTTTGAGTATTAGCTCCCTGTTCTCCTGGATGGCACCATTCAGAATGAATTAGCCAATCTTTCTCATTGCAATTCTCGGTGTTTAGTGTTTGGCTCTGCTAGTGGCGGGTGGACAAACTCTTTCTGTTTGATAACAATGTCCTATAAGTATAAAATACACACTGAATGTCAAAGCTTAGTAAGAAAAGAAGTGGGCAATGTCTCAATAATTATATATTGAACACATGGTTACAGAATAATATTTTGACATATTGCTTTAAATAAACTATATTATTTAAAGTAATATGTTTATTTTTACTGTTTCAATGTGTCTACTAGAAAATTTTAAATTACATATGTGGTTCACTTTTGTGTCTTGTATTATATTTCTATTGAACAATGCTGGTCTACAGATCCATGGGAAGACAGTGAATTTTAGTAAAATCACTGTCAGGTTTTATTGGTTTGCAATGGTGCTCAGAATTCACGTGCTCTTTGTGAGGTAGGTAAAACACACATGGAAAACGTTTTCCACATCAAGGATATGCAAACTATTTAATTTCAAATGCTCTTTTCAAATGAAATGGTGACAGTTTTCTTTCAAAAGAACTCATAAAATCCAGCAGCAAGTCTCATAATAAAATGCACAGAATGCTGTTGCCTTCATCAAATCAACTGTCACCTCTAATGTCAGTGGGTGATGGATGGGGGAAAAAAAGCATATTTGCTATTGATTTAGGACAATGAGATGCCTTCCAGATCATTCGCCATTTTGTGATAAATGGTACCTACCAGCTCTCCTGAGTTGCTGGTTTGTTTGTTTGTTTTCTGAGGCCATCACCTAGCAGACATTTGAAGAATTTCTACTTTCATGAATGTGATCACACTTAATTGCCTCAAACTGAGTCTTCCTTGCAGATCATTTCTCTTCCCAAGAAAAGTGTGCAAGCCACTTTTCTGAGTGTCAGTTCCCTATGCTCTAGAGCAGGGGTGTCCAAACTGTGGCCCACGGGCCAACTGCGGCCCATGATCCATTGTTAATTGGCCCGCAGCAAATTCCAAAAATATATTATTTTACTTAAATAAACCAGGTGAGGCAATACATACTTCACCTCGAGTGAATGGCCCGGCTGTTTGTGTATTTTACTGCATATGGCCCTTGGTGAAAAACGTTGAAAAAAATTTGGACACTCCTGCTCTAGAGGATGCCACTATTTCTTGTCCTGCAAATCTCACAAATGACTGCAAAAATAGTATCTAAAAAGTGGTATGAGCATTCAACTACAGGCACTCCTCATTTCATTGTACTTTGCTGCACTGCACAGATATTGCACTTTTTTACAAATTGAAGTCCAGACCCCCACCAGCATAAAGCTTACGACTCGCTTTACTGTGATACTCGCTTTAGTGAGGTGGTCTGGAACCAAACCCGCAACTTCTCCAAGGTGTACCTATATTATAATTATAAAAACTCTGTTTGGTCCATGATTATTTTTTATCTTATTTAGACATTTGTACCAATGACATCCTTCACTACCTTCACTCAGCCTAGCTTTCTATGACACTAAGAGAACATAATCAGTGCTTCATAGCAACTAGAGACTTCCGGTCATACAAAAACAGCAGGAAACAAACCTGAGAGTCTATATTTTCTTCCGATCTGATCTCTTTGTATTGTCACTGCTCAAAGATTTAATGGCAGTGCTTATGCAGGCCAGCACATACTTCTTTCACTGGCAGTGCTGATGGATAGCAAATTCTTATGTATCCCCAGAAAGCTTACATCTCACTTTTCACTTAAGGTTTAAAATTTTAATAACGAATTCTGTGGTAGACAATAAGACCTTTCTCATGGGATGTAAACAGACACCATGACAACAGATGCAAAGGTTTTCCCAGACTTTTGGCTTCACATTCATTACTGGCCCATGCAGAGAGGGCTGTGCTGGCATTTTCACTAAGAAAACAATCTTTTTTTGCTGAATTGCTAACACCTACATACACTATATCCAGTGTCTGAACTAGGTACCATAATCAATGGAGGAAAATAAAAAGGCATTTTTTATTTACTTCAAGGAAGTACCATGCACCAAGAAAACACTACACAGATGCTGCATAATTATGTAGAAAAAAGAAGAATGTTGCATGTATGATACCTGACATAGGATGGAGAAAGACTCAAGAATCCTTGGATGGGGAAAGGGAGCAGTGCCTCCGAATCCTGGCTCCACATAGAGTCTCCAGAGATGCTTGTTAAACAGTAGTTTCCCGCAAACCTTCCTCCTTCTCCCACTGAATCGGGAATTCAGAGAGGAGACCAAGAAGCTCTATATTAAAACTGGCTCTAATGCAGCTGCTCTATAGCCAGGCAATTAGAGATGAGTGCCAAACCATACAGTCCAAACTCTTTATATTAATGGATGATATTAATGCTCAAAGATGAACAAAGCTTCTTAGATCCATCCTCAGCACACCCTAGCTAACAGAAACCCAGTTTCCTAACCGCAATTCTTTCCTTTCCATGGGCTATTTCCATATGATCAAGATGCTTATGGAGATACCATTTTTACCAACATACACCGACCTTTCCTTGGAAAAAATCAAAATAACAAGCAGGTTTAACTCATCCTTCATTTCTGTGCTGATTCCAACAATTCATTCTTTATCAAGGACACTTAGCTCTTATTTCTGGTCTTTGAAAGTAAACAAACAAGTCTTCCCTCAATAAAGGACCTGGGACATGTATGCTACTACAGACAACTGGCTATAGTAATGTGAAAAGGCTGACTAATCCTGTTCCTAAATGAAAGGACAAAATTGTTCCAAATTGTCACTACCACCATTTTGGGGGGGCTCTAGAAATCAATCAAAGAAAAACTATAGATGGAGAAGCATTTATTCATAAAAACGGATACAGCTTTACATATTAAAAGTGAAAATATGGGTGTTTTTTTGTTTTTTGTTTTTGTTTGTTTTTTTGCCACATTGCCATCCTCCCAGCTCTGTTGGTGTGAACAGATTTTACTTGAATGTACCCATGCAGAGAAGGATAGAAAAACTAGCAAAATTTTTGCCAAAGGCTGTGGACTTGGTTTTACCCAAGGAGTGTAAATCAGTGGACACACTGTTAGTAAACATTAACAAACTGAGTAGGAAACAATTGGGGAAACCTTCATATTTCTTAGACTGACCTTTCAATCCAGGACAGAACAGTCAGTGATCTGTGAAAATAAATTTAGCATGAGGATTCTTGAAAGAGAGAGCCAGAGAGCCAAGGAGAAGCTCTCCATACTTTGCTGGCTGACTGGGAAGTATTGTATGTCAACTTGGAGGGAGACATAGCTATCTCAGCTGAAAGCAAAAACAAAAGAAAGCTTGACAATTGGCTGAACTTTCAA
Organism: Rhinolophus sinicus; assembly: GCF_036562045.2. Classification (NCBI taxonomy): domain Eukaryota; kingdom Metazoa; phylum Chordata; class Mammalia; order Chiroptera; family Rhinolophidae; genus Rhinolophus; species Rhinolophus sinicus. Next base: position 74,306,067 of record NC_133760.1, read on the forward strand.
TGTGTTTGAGTGGAAGGTATAAGTTGTTACAAATTGTGGAAAGGAAAGAGGGGAGGGAGGCAGATTCCAAAGTCTAAGTCCATGCCTGCTACAAAAAAAGAAAAAGAAAAAAAAAAGTGAGTGTGTGTGTGTGTGTGTGTGTGTGTGTGTGTGTGTGACAGAGAGAGAGAGAGACAGAGACAGAGAGAGAGAGAGAGAGAGAGAGAGAGAGAGAGAGAGAGAGGCAGGAGAGGGACAGAAGGAGAAGAGAAATCGAAAAAATAAAAGACTCAAGAAAATTCAATGTTGCTACAGTATTGTTACCTATAATTTACAATTTCAATAAACAAATTGTAAACATGCAAAGAAATAGGAGAGTTTAAACTATATTCAGGAACAAAGCAGTTAATAGACACTGTGATTGGGACAAGATACTGGATACAGAGGGTGCCAAAAAAAGGTATACTCATTTTAAGAAAGGAAAAAACTGTATTAAAACTGTAATACTCAATATATACCGATAACAAAAGATGAATATAAGTCATGTGTATACATTATTTTGGCACCCCTGGTATACACACACACACACACACACACACACACACACAATGGAGATACATCAATAGAGATTATAACATCTGAAGAAAAAAAATTCAAGAAAACATGCAGAATCTCAGCTATTGTGGGACTACTTCAGGTATATCAACATAATTATAATGGAGAGACCCAGAAGGAAAATAAAAAGAACAAAGAGAAGAAAAGTATTTGAAGAAATAATGTTTAAAATCTTATGAAATTGGCATAAAACATTAATCCACCTATTCAAGAAACTCAATGTAACTCGAAGTAGAATCACACAAAGAGATCAATATCTACACAGAAAATGCTCTAACTGCTCAAAGACAAGAGAAAATCTTCAAATCAAAGAGAGAGAGAGTGGTCCATTGGAATATATGAGAGTAAGAAGCTACAGGAATTAGTCCTACCACCAAAAAAAACCTAATAATAACTGTATAAATAAATAATGTCTAGAAAGTTCAAAAATTTGTTGGAAGACATAAATCTACACATTCAAGAATCTCAACAAATTCCAAGCAAATTCATTCAAACAAATGCACACAGAAACCCATTAAATCAATAGAGAAATCAATTAAAAGCTGTGGTATACATACAATGGAATATTATTCATCTATAAAAAGATAAAAGGCACTGAAACACATGACTACTTGGATAACAGTGAAAAAGTCATGCTAATCAAAAGAAGCCAGATATGAAAGGTCATATATTATATAATTTGTCTTATATGATATGTTCAGAATATATAAATTTGTAGAGACAGAAATCAGATCAAGACTACCATGGGGTAGAGGCAAGGTGAGTGGGAGTGAGTACATAATGATACAATGCGTTTTGTTGGGTGATAACTTTATTGCACAACTTTATTGCACAACTTTGTAAACAGACTAAATATCACGTAAGATTTAATCAAGCAATATTTATAGGTCACAATCTCATTCCTTTATATGTCTCAAAATTTTGGTTGCAAATTGAGCAATAACTATAAAATAATAACTATAATTTATGTAATATTATGACAATAATTGGATATCATTACAGTTAATTTGAGCAAATGTGGTATATTTTATCAGAATTAAGTCAGTATTAATTTGAAATAAATTGTGATAAATTAAAGATGTATATTTTAATCCCTAAAGTAACCAGTAAGTAAATAACTAAAAAATATAATTATGTATCAATTAAGAGTTAAAAAGGTGTATTGAGATAATTGTGTGCCACAAAAATATTAAATTAGAAATAGAAATAAAAAATATGTACAGAAAATAAATAGCATATTTTCACATGTAAATCCAATCATAACAATATTTATTTTAAATGGAATGGACTAAACACATTAAACAGAAGCCAAACATTTTCAGACTGAATAAAAAGCAAGATCCAATTATATGTGGTCAACAAGAAGCATCTTTTATATTCAATAAAGCAAAAGGTTGAAATTAAAAAGATTTAAAAGATGCATGATACACACATTAACTATAAGAAAATTGGAGTGGCTAAACTAATACCAGACAAAAGATTTCAAAGCATGCAAAAAAATACAGAGAAATATACAAAAACTTTCATGAATATAAAAGGGGCAATATAAGAGAAAGATATAAATGTTATATGTATAATTGCTAACAATAGTGCCTTAAACTATGAAACATAATAAATCACAAAAATAAAGAAGTACACTATTAAAAAAATAGATTCGTATATAACAATATCCTTGTCTCAGTAACTGACAGAAAAAAATAGATAAAATTTCAGTAGGGATAAAGAATGACACTGTTTACCAAACTGGTGTGTGTGTGTGTGTGTGTGTGTGTGTGTGTTGTGTGTGTGTGTGTGTATGTGTATGTCTACAAATAATCCTTTTTAAATTTTTATTATTTTACTAAAAAGAAAAAAAATGTAAAATCCCAAATCAAAGCATCTATCTCAAGAGGTCAAATTAAACCTAAAGGAGAGAAATGAGAAAAAAAAGTGAAAATCAATGAAGTAGAAAACACCAATGGAGTAGAAAAATCAAAGAAACCTAAAGTTACTTCTTTGAAAGTAGCACCAGAGTTGATATAACTTTTTTTAGAGTGGCTGAGAGAGAGAGAGAAAGAGAAAGAGAAAGACAGAGAGAGAGAAAGAGAGAGAGAGACACAAGAGAGCCATGTAATAAAAATCAGGACTACATCACCCCAGGTATTACAGAAATTAAAAATTATAAGCAAATATGATAAAATACTTTATACCAACAAATTACACAATTTTGTTGAAATAGATATAGTCCTAGAAAACCACAAAATGCCATAAATGACTCAAGAAGAGACAGAAAACCTTAATAGAGCTACAACTAAGAAATGAATTAAATTATCAATGAAAACAATTTCACAAATAAAATCCCAGGCCCAGATGTCTTCACTGATGAATTCCATTAGATATTCAAGGAAGAATTATACCACTGCTAGATGAATAACTCTACAAAATACAGGGTGAGAAAACACCACCTGACTCATCTAATTAACCCATTAAGTCAGGATTACTCTGATACCAAAGCCAGATGCAAAGAATATAAAAACTCATAAAATGGTATACATTAAATATGTACATTTTCTGTATCAATTATACCTCAATAAAGTTGTTATAAATACATCATAAATAAATAAAATCACATTGCTGTCTCCAAAGCCATAAATAAATAAAATAAAAAGTTAAAAAGTACAGATCAATGCCCTTCATGAACTTAGACACAAAAATCAATGACATTAAGAAACCAACTTCAACAACACATAATTCATACACAATGACCAAATAGATTTTATCTCAGGAATGCAAAATTAGTTTAATATTCAAAAATCAATTAACATAATATATCATATTAACTGAAAAAAGGATAACTAGGTAAGTATCTCAGTAAATACTGAAAAAAATCTAAAATCTCAATAAAAATTCTTAACAGACTAGTAATACAAGTGTATTTCTTCAACCTGAGAAGGGCATCTACAAAACACTTCAGCTAACAACAGATTTACAAAGAAGGAAGAGAGTCCTGGTCAAGATGGCTGAGTAGGTAAATACTGTGCTTACCTTCTCTCATGATCACAACAAAATGATAACTAAACCACAGAACAAACACCACTGAGAATCACCTGAGGTCTAGCTGAACCGAAGTCCTATAACTACAGGCACATAGAAGCCATCTCGAGACTGGTAGTGGGGGCAAAGATGAGGAACAGACTGGTTCCACAACCACGAGTGACTATTAAAAATTGGGAGGGACATCTCAGATATGGAAGTCCCCCCTACCCACCCACTAGGGAGAAGCAAAGGGTCCCAGCCCCTCCCCTGCCCAGAGTTCCAGTGCCAGGGATAGAAGTCCCCATAACGTCTGGCTGTGGAACCCAGTGGAGATTGTAGCTGAGACATGGACAGCTGTCCTCTCAGGTGCTCCTCTTCAAGAGACTGTGCACGGACTTACTCGTTGGCTGACTCACTGGCTCTGAGCTCCAGTGCTTGGGCAGAAGCTGGAGAGGTGGCAGGAACGTACAGTGGGGAACTGGGTTGTCTGGCTTTAGGATGGGGGTTGGTGGTGAAGCCTTCTCCCAGATGTAGGAGCTGACAGAAGCCATGTTTCATTACTGAGCCCTCCCCCTTCCCAGCAAGCAGACGCAAGGTGTGCTAAGTCTCCATCAATTGGCTGACACCATTCATTCACCATGCCCAGGTAATTATGTGACCCAGCCTATCCCAACATTCGAGCATAACCAAGGCACTTCCAAAGGCTATTTTGTACAAACTGCCTGCCTTTGCTTATGCTGCTGACTTTCCTAGGGTCTCTCAAAGGTTTGCAGAACCCAAACCACCAGCACCTGGTTTGAGCATGTCCTATACCTCTGTCTGAGCAGCCCTAAGTTGGCACTAGCAGTAGCCAAGGCTTGGCCTCTCCAGGCACTTTCAAGCATGGCAAGGGCAGTGGCCATCTGTGGATTGTTTGTGGCTCCTGCTGGGTATCCCCTGGTGTGGGGGAGGTTGCATGGCCTGCAGCTGAACTTCACCTGCAGCAGGTGGCCCCTGGGGCTCGCATGCCTAGTCGCCAGTTTCAAAACAAGCTAGAGCATCACCCAGTCGCCTTCGAGGATGACACACCCAAGAAGTGTACTAGGCAGGCATCAGACACCTGTTGACGCAGATCCTGCTCTGTAGGGTCAGCCCATGCACTGAAACTCCTCCATTGTAGTCACGGCCAGTCCTTAAAACCAATGAGCCTGAAAGTCAATCCCTCCCATTGACACACAAACAGAAATCTAGGCTCAGCTACAAAAGGAGGGCACACACAACACATATGGAGTACACAGCTCAGTTGACCAGAAAGACTGCTACATTGAGCCCCACAGCACACCTACTACATAAGACCACTCTGCTGAGATTGGGAGACATAGCAGCCCTCCCTAATACATAGAAAGAAACACAGGGAAGAAGTCGAAGGGGACGATAAAGAAAAACATCCCAAATTAATAAAAAAATAAATAAATAAATAAATAAATAAATAAATAAATAAATAAATAGATAGAACAAAACTCCAGAAAAAGAACTAAACAAATTGGAGATAAGCAATCTACCAGATGCACCGTTCCAAACCCTGGTTATAAGGATGCTCAACAATCTCAGTGAGAACTTCAACAAAGAGATAAGAAACATAAAAATGGAGATAGAAAACGTAAAAAAGAACCAGTCAGAAATAAAGAATACAATAACAGAAATGAAGAATACATTACAAGGAGTCAATAGTAGATTAGATGAAGCAAAGCATAGAATCAGCGATTTAGAAGATAAGGTAGCAGAAAACACCTAATCAGAACAGCAACAAGAAAAAATAATCAAAAAAAAAAAAAAAATGAGGAAAATTTAAGGGGCCTCTGGGACAACATCAAACATACCAACATTCTCATTACAAGGGTACCAGAAGAAAAAGAGAAAGAGCAGGGAACTGAAAACCTCTTTGAAGAAATAATGACTGAAAACTTCCCTAACCTGGCAAAGAAAACAGATATACAAGCCCCGGAAACACAGAGAGTCCCAAACAAGATGAACCCACACCAAAACACATCATAATTAAAATGCCAAAGGTTAAAGACAAAGAGAAAATCTTAAAAGCAGCAAGAGAAAAGGAGTTAGTTACCTACAAGGTAGCGCCCATAAGATTATCAGCTGATTTCTCAACAGAAACTTTGCAGGCCACAAGGGACTGGTAGGAAATTCAAAGTGATGAAAAGTAAGGATCTACAATGAAGATTACTCTACCCAGCAAAGCTATCACTTAGAATCGAAGGACAAAGAGCTTCCCAGACAAGGAAAAGCTAAAGGAATTCATCACCACCAAACCAGTATTACAAGGAATGTTAGAGGGACTTCTTTAAGAAAAAAAAATAAATAAATAAAAAAGATGACTAATAAAATGGGAATACTACACATATATGAACAATTACTTTCAATGTAAATGGATTAAATGTTCCAATCTAAGGATGGGGAGGGAGGGCTGAATGGATAAGCAAACAAGACTCTTACATATACTGCCTAAAAGAGACCCATGTCAGACCTTAAGGTACACACAGACTGAATGAAAGTAAAGGGATGGGAAAAAATATTTCATGAAAATGGAAACACACAAACGAAAATCTGGAGGAGCAATACTTACACCAAACAAAATAGACTTTAGAACAAAGACTATAACAATACGTAAAGAAGGACCCAGTAATCCCACCTCAGGGTATTTATCTGAAGAAACCAAAAATGCTACTTTGAGGGGACCTGCTCATCCATGTTTATTGCAGTATTATTTACGATGGCCAGGATGTGAGGGCAACCTGGGTGTCCCTAGATGGATGAATGGATAAAGAAAAGATGGTACATATATGCAGTGGGATATTGTGCAGCTGTAGGAAGGGGTGGAATCTTGCCATCTGCGACGGCATGGATGGACCTGGATGATATAGTGCTGAGTGTGGTGGGTCAGACAGTGAAAGACGAATGTCATATGATTTCACTTGTGGGTGGAATCTAAAGAACAAAATTAACAAGCAAACAAAACAGAGGCAGACTCACAGATGCAGAGAACATTTTGATGGTTGCCAGATGGGAGGGGATTTGGGGATGAGTGCAAAAGGGGAAGGGATTAAGAAGTGCAAACTGATTGTTACACAGTCGTCATGCAGATGCAGGGTATAGCATGAAGAATATAGTCAATAATATTGTACTATGTATGATGTCAGATGGGTACTAGATTTATCAGGGTGATTGATGGGAGGGGCGTTGGGGGACAGGGTGAAAAAGGTGAAGGGATTAAGAAATACAAATTGGAAGTTACAAAATACTCATGGGGATGTAAAGTACAGCATAGGGAATAAAGTCAATAATATGGCAATAACTATGCAACTAGTGCTAGTTGGCCAGTAGTCAGGCAGATGACTTCATAAATTATATAAACGTCTAACCTTTATGCTGTACACCTGAAACTAATATAAAATAATATTGAATGTCAACTCTAATTGAAAAATTAAAAATGGGGGGAAACATAAAGATTAGTAAGAGGTTCAAAGTTCCAGGTATAAAACAAATGATTATTGGGGATGTAATGTACAGCATAGGAAACATAGTCAATAATATTGCGATAGCGTGGTACGGTGTCAGATGGTTGCTGGACTTATCATGGTGATCACTACGTTAGCATAGGGAATATAATCAATAATATGGTAATAACTATGCATAGTGTCGGGTACTATGGAATAACTATGATGTACACCCAAAACTAATATAATACTGTATGCTTGCTATAGTTTAATAAAAATCTTTTTTAAAAGAAAAAAAAGGAAGAAAGCAATGCAAGAAAAAATCAAGGGAGGAGACTTCCGGAAAAATGGCGGCGTGAGGTGAGCCTCTGTAAAGCTCCCCTGGAATTTACAACGAATCGAACAACAAAAACTCCACAAAGGACTCCCTGCACAGCACACAGGCAACACGAAGAGGTCCACTACCGACTGAAATCACCTACAGGTGGGAGATTCGCGCGAGTGGAGGGAGGAGGAAAGGGAGAAGTAGCTCAGTGCAGGGAAGAACTCGGACTGCTAGGGCTCCGCCAGGGCTCCACAGGGCTGAGGGACAGCATATAACACGGCTGAACCCAACGCCACGGCAGAGACCTCGGAGAAAAGACTGAGGGAAAAAGGCTGAAAAGTGGTTTAAGCCCGCACTGCCGAGCAGAGAACGGAGCCTTAGGCACTGAGACTAGCCTCCCTCCCAGAGCTCGCCCCACCTGCCCGGTGCTAAACAGTAGCAGTGTCAGATCAAAACAACAGAAAATTTGCTGTTTTGAGAACTGTGGACTGCAAACACTTCACAGCCCAACTAGTTCCAGCAAAGGGAGAGAGCTGTGGAAGCAGGACCGGCTGTGGTGGTGGTTGCCGCCATTGCTCTGGGCCACCTCTCACAACTCACCCTGTGCCTGACCCCACCTATCTGGGCGGATTCCTGCAGTAGTAAACACAACTGCTGAAACATACGGGCTCTGTATCGGAAACTGGAAGAGCTTTGGAACATCAAAAGCTCTCCGCATACCCACCAGGACACTGCGTCGTGTGAACTACATGAACCATTAACAGAGGAGAAGCCCATCTCCCAGGGAATCCCCCCATTGTGTGAGAAGCTGGAATAGGGCAGAGAAAACATAGCACTACAGTGTGGGAGAAGAAAAATAAATTGCAGTTGGAGAAATAATAAAACATTCTACCAACAAGTACTGGCAAACAAAAGAAAGACCGCTTTCTATCAACCTGTTGCAGAAGTCACTCCTGTAGATGTCTAGGAAGGGAAATAGTAAACCAGTAATCGCCATGAATAACCAAGGCAACAAGGTAGCTCAGAAAGAAAGTGAAAAATCTCCAGAGAAGGCACTTAAAGATACAGAAATATGTGACTTAAGTGACAGAGAATTCAAGATTGCAGTTCTGAAAAACCTCAACGAGATACAAGAAAACACAGATAGGCAGTTAAAGGAACTCAGAAACTCAATCAAAGAACAGCATGAGCATTTTACGAAAGAGATTGAAATCTTAAAAAGAACCAAATAGAATTTCTGGAGATTAAGAACTCAATAGAAGAAATTAAGAATGAAATAACCAGCTTAGGTAGTAGAGTTGACCAGATGGAGGAAAGAATCAGTGACATCGAAGATAGAAACCTGGAAATGACACAGAGAAGAAGAAAGAGACTTGAGACTTAAAAGAAATGAAAGAACTCTACAAGAACTTTCTGACTCCATCAGAAAGAGCAATATAAGAATAATGGGCATACCAGAAGGAGAAGAAAGAGAGAAGGAACAGAGAATATATTCAAACAAATTGTCGATGAGAACTTCCCAAATTTGTGGACAGAACTGGACCCTCGAATCCAAGAAGCAAATAGAACACCTAGTTACCTCAATCCCAACAGGCCTTCTCCAAGGCACATTGTATTGAAGCTGTCTAAAATCAACGACAAAGAAAGAATCCTCAAGGCAGCCAGGGAAAAGAAGACGGTAACTTACAAAGGAAAGCCCATTAGATTATCATCAGATTTTTCAGCAGAAACTCTACAAGCCAGGAGGGAGTGGAACCAAATATTCAAACTATTGAAAGAGAGAAATCATGAGCCAAGAATAATATATCCAGCAAAGATATCCTTTAGATATGAAGGAGGAATAAAGACCTTTCCAGACATACAGAAGCTGAGGGAATTTTCTAATACACGACCTGCACTACAAGAAATACTAAAGGAGGCTATTCGACCACCATCAACAGGGACAATTTGGCAACCAAAACTCAAAAAGGGGAGAGTAAAGGCCTGAACCGAATATGGGAATGGAGAAAGTAAGCGTGCTGAAGAAAATGGAATACTCTAAATATCAAACTTTCTTTTACATAAACTTAAGGGTAACCACTCAAAATAAATCCAGAATTGAAATATATACTGAAATAAAAGAAGAAACAGAGGGAAACATCATAGAATACCACCACACAGAAATAATAGACAACAACAAAAAGGCAAAGAAACAATGGAGACACAGCCTTACCAGAAAACTAAAGATAGAATGACAGGAAATCCTCACATATCAATAATCACCCTAAATGTAAATGGACTGAACTCACCAATAAAAAGGCACAGAGTAGCAGATTGGATCAAAAAACTAAACCCAACCATATGCTGTCTCCAAGAGACACATCTCAGCTACAAGGACAAGCATAGACTCAAAGTGAAAGGGTGGAAATTGACACTCCAAGCAAATGGTACCCAGAGAAAATCAGGTGTAGCCATAATGATATCAGATGAAACAGACTTCAAGGTGAAAAAGATAACAAGAGACAAAGATGGACATTTCATAATGGTGAAGGGGACTGTACAACAAGAAGACATAACAGTCACCAATCAGGGAGCACCAAATACACCAAGCAACTACTAACAGAACTAAAGGGAGAAATTGACCAAAACACAATTATACTAGGGGACTTAAATACATCATTGACAGCTATGGATAGATCATCCAAACAGAAAATAAATAACGAAATAGTAGCCCTAAATGACACATTAGATGAAATGGACATAATTGACATTTATAGAGCACTTCATCCTAAAACATCAGACTATACATTCTTTTCTAGTGTACACGGAACATTCTCAAGGATAGACCATATATTGGGACATAAAATCAGTCTCAACAAATTTAAGAAGATTGAAATCATACCATGCATATTCTCTGATCACAAGGCTTTGGAATTGGATATCAACTGTAAAAAGAAAGGAAAAACACAAATACATGGAGATTAAACAACATACTTTTAAAGAAGGACTGGGTCAAAGAAGAAATTAGAGGAGAGATCAAAAGATACATAGAAACAAATGACAATGAAAATACATCCTACCAAAATTTTTGGGATGCAGCGAAAGCAGTTTTAAGAGGGAAATTTATCTCATTACAGGCCTATCTCAAGAAACAAGAAAACTCCCAAATAAATAACCTCATGTTACACCTTAAAGAACTAGAAAAAGAAGAACAAGTAAAACCCAAGGTCAGCAGAAGAAAGGAAATAATAAAAATTAGAGCAGAACTAAATGAAATAGAGAACAAAAAGACAATAGAAAAAATTAATGTGACAAAGAGCTGGTTCTTTGAAAAGATTAACAAAATTGACAAACCCTTGGCTAGACTTACTAAGATAAAAAGAGAGAAGACACTGATTAACAAAATCAGAAACGTAAAAGGGGAAGTTATCACGGACACCACAGAAATACAAAGGATCATCCAAGAATACTATGAAGGACTATATGCCACCAAATTCAACAACCTAGAAGAAATGGACAAGTTCTTAGAAACATATAGCCTTCCAAGGCTGAACCATGAAGAACTGGAAAATCTAAACAGACCGATCACCAGTAACGAAATTGAATCAGTCATCCAAAACCTTCCCAAAAGCAAAAGTCCGGGACCAGATGGCTTCACTAGTGAATTCTACCAAACCTTCAAAGAGGATCTAATACCAATCCTGCACAAACTCTTCCAAAAAAATTGAAGAAGAGACAGTACTCCCTAACTCATTTTATGAGGCCAACATTACCCTGATACCAAAACCTGGTAAGGACAGCACAAAACAAGAAAACTACAGACCAATATCTCTAATGAATACCGATGCAAAAATCCTAAATAAAATTCTAGCAAATCGAATACAACAATGCATTAAAAAGATTATTCATCACGACCAAATGGGGTTCATCCCCGGGGCACAAGGATGGTTCAACATACAGCAAATCCATCAATGTGATACATCACATAAACAAAATAAAGGACAAAAATCATATGATTCTATCAATTGATGCAGAAAAAGCATTTGACAAGATACAACATCTATTTATGATTAAAACACTTAATAAAATGGGTATAGAAGGAAAATACCTTAACATAATAAAGGCCATATATGACAAGCCCTCTGCTAATCTCATAATTAATGGAGAAAAACTGAAGCCCTTTGCTCTATGTTCAGGAACACGACAGGGATGTCCCCTATCACCTCTGCTTTTCAACATAGTGTTGGAAGTCCTTGCCAGAGCAATCAGGCAAGAGAAAGAAATAAAAGGCATCTAATTTGGGAATGAAGAAGTTAAATTATCACTCATGCAGATGACATGATGCTATATATAGAAAACCCTAAAGACTCCACCAAAAAGCTATTAGAAACAATCAACGAATACAGTAAAGTTGCTGGCTACAAAATCAACGCACAAAAGTCCATTGCCTTCCTATATACTAACAATGAAATCTCAGAAAAAGAAATACAAAAAACAATTCCTTTTGCAATTGCAGCAAAAAGAATAAAATACCTAGGAATAAACTTAACCAAGGATGTGAAAGACCTATATGCTGAAAACTATAAGACATTTTTGAAAGAAATTGAAGAAGACACAAAGAAATGGAAAGACATTCCGTGCTCATGGATTGGAAGAATCAACATAGTTAAAATGGCCATATTACCCAAAGCAATATACAGATTCAATGCAATCCCCATCAAAATCCCAATGGCATATTTTAAAGAAATAGAACAAAAAATCATCAGATTTGTTTGGAACCACAAAAGACCCCGAATAGCCAAAGCAATCTTAAGAAAAAAGAACTATAATGGAGGTATCACACTTCCTGACTTTGGCTTGTACTACAGGGCCACAATAATCAAAACAGCATGGTATTGGCAGAAAAACAGACACATAGACCAATGGAATAGAATTGAGAACCCAGAAATAAAACCACATAAATATGGACAGATAATTTTTGACAAAGAAGCTAAAAACATACAATGGAGCAAAGACAGCCTCTTCAATAAATGGTGCTGGGAGAATTGGATAGCCACGTGCAAAAGAATGAAACTGGACTGCTATTTGTCACCATGTACCAAAGTTAATTCAAAATGGATCAAAGACTTAAGCATAAGACCTGACACAATAAACTGCATAGAAGAAAACATAGGTACTAAACTTATGGACCTTGGGTTCAAAGAGCATTTTATGAACTTGACTCCAAAGGCAATGGAAGTAAAAGCTAAAATAAACGAATGGGACTATATGAAACTTAAAAGCTTCTGCACAGCAAAAGAAACCATTGACAAAATAAAGAGGCCACCAACTGAATGGGAGAAGATTTTTGCAAACAGTGCCTCCGATAAGGGGCTAGTATCCAGAATATACAAGGAACTCATGCAACTCAACAACAAAAAAACAAACAACCCAATTGAAAAATGGGCAGAGGACTTGAAGAGACATTTCTCCAAAGAGGACATACAAATGGCAAATAGACATATGAAAAAATGCTCAACATCACTAATCATCAGAGAAATGCAAATCAAAACCACAATGAGATATCACCTCACCCCAGTCAGAATGGCTATCATCAACAAGACAAATAGTAACAAATGTTGGAGAGGTTGTGGAGAAAAAGGAACCCTCATACACTGTTGGTGGGAATGCAGACTGGTGCAGCCGTTATGGAAGGCAGTGTGGAGGTTCCTCAAAGAATTACTAATAGAATTGCCATATGACCCAGCAATCCCTCTCCTGGGTATCTACCCAAAAAATCTGAAAACATTTAGAGATAAAGACACGTGTGCTCCAATGTTCATTGCAGCTTTGTTTACGGTGGCCAAGACATGGAAACAACCAAAATGTCCTTCGATAGATGAATGGATAAAGAAGTTGTGGTACATATACACAATGGAATACTATTCGCAGTGAGAAAAGATGATATAGGAACATTTGTGACAACATGGATGGATCTTGAGAGAGTAATGCTGAGCGAAACAAGTCAGACAGAAAAAGCAGAGAACCATGTGATTTCACTGATATGTGGTATATAAACCAAAAACAACAAAAGAACAAGACAAACAAATGAGAAACAGAAACTCATAGACACGGACAATAGTTTAGTGGTTGCCAGAGGGTAAGGGGGAGGGGGGAGGTGAGGGTAAGGGGGATCGAATATATGGTGATGGAAGAACTGACTCTGGGTGATGAACATACAATGGGATTTATAGATGATGTAATACAGAATTGTACACCTGAAATCTATGTAATTTTACTAACAATTGTCACCCCAATAAATTTAATTAAAAAAAAAAAAAAAAAAAAAGAAAAAATCAAGGGATAAAATAATGGATGAAGAAATTAATGAAACAACAGCCTGAAATCCATTGCAACTACAGTTTAAAATCTTTTTGCCTTTGCTTACCCCCTCTATCAAAACATAAATTTTCTTACTCTGAGAAAATTTATCAATAATAATAATAATAATTGTATTTCCATTATCTATAAGAAACAAAGAGATCAGGGGGTTATTTAGGGTTATTAGTTCTTTTCAGTTTTGATTATATCTGAATATCACCATGTTGATTTTGTGATTCAGAAAAACATATGAGTAATTCTTCTCGTCTATCATTAATTCAATCATTTGTTTACCCTAATGTTTCATTGAATGAAAACCATATTTCAGCCACTGTGCTACTATGCTTAGTGTTGGTGATACAAAGGTAAATATAATAATTCTTCAAGTTTTGTTGTTCACAAACAATTGGTAAAGAAATAAGTAAGCGTGGAAGGGAAGTGAAAGAAGGGAAATAAACATAGAGGAATAAAAAGAAAACAAGACAAAAGTTTATCAACAACTTATTACCTTTTACACTCTATGCTCTGTATATTAACATGCTTTAATTCATTTATTTTGAATTATTTAAACCCCACTACCTTCATATACATTGCTGTATTAACATTTCTCTAATTTTAGAGTTGAAAAAGGAGGCTCAGAGATATTATGAGATAAAGCCATGTCATCTAGGAGATTAATGAAAAATGTCATCACTCTTCAAGAGGAGAGGCTGATTTTTCCAGACACAAATGGTACTCTAGGTGTAATGCAAAGAGAGGAATTACCAAATACTTTATTTATTAATACAAATTCTATGGATCATAATGCTGTGTGGATACAGAGGACAGAGCCACTAACTGCACAGGGACACAGTAGCGGTAGGTCCTGTGAGCATTTACACAAGGACGTCCTGATTACCAGGAGCGAAGAGAATCAATCTCAGTTCTTCTAGCCCACTGGTCATTCAACAAACCCTTATTACATAGTTACTGGGTAAAGGTACTGTGTTAGGTGCTGAGAATAGAATGGAAAAGACATGCACAGTCCTTGACCTCATAAAGTTTAGAGCTTATAGTTTATAGCTATGATAACTGCTACAAAAGGAAAAAAGAAAAAAAATGTAAGATACTGTTGAAGTATGGGGCCCTAACCTAATTCAAGGGGATCAGGAAAACGTTTTAACAGAAGCAAAGCCTTACTCAGTCTTAAAGATTTGTAAGAATTTGCTAAGGTGAGGGAAACTGGAAGGCTGATCAAGAAGGATATTCCAGGCCAAGGGAGGGCAAGTAAAAAGTCAAGGAAGTGACAGAGAGCAAAATATAATAAACAGTTGAATGAAACCCAGATTGACTATATTTTTTGCAAATATAAACATTTCAATCATAATACTCCACAAGAATGTATGCCATATAGTATCGTAGTTACTTTATAATCACCCACTCTTACCATCACCCTTTGAAGAAGATATATTAGTATTTGTGATCCTGAGACATTCAAATTATCTTTCGCATTTTCCAGGGCTCAGTGTCACATTTGATGAAGCTTTCCTACATATCAAGAGGAAAAAATAATCAACAAATTGGGTAAAGACAGAGAGGCAACACTGACAGTAACAAATTAAAATTATAATTTGGTTCTTCTACCAAAATTAAGTCATCATGGGAAACTTAATTTTTATTAAGAATCATTATTCACTGAAAAACATCCAATACTTGGAGGCAGGACATCTAGTGTCTCACCCTTAACTCTGCCATTTAGCTAAACCTCAGTACATCGATTGTTTTCTGTTGTGATTGTTTGTTTTTAATCGATTTAATGAGTATTGGATTCACTTATCTCAAAAAGGTTATTCTGTGTGAAATACAAGGTTCTCTTTCTGCTTCCATTTTCCTACTTTCGTTGTCATCATTCCAAATCTGGAGAGGTACAATGGCCTCCAATGTTCTCAAATTCCACATCCTTCTAATCCAAACTATGGCATTACAACAACCTCCTAAATATTTATTTTACCAACTTATTTAGTATTTCTAAATGCTGCAATGGATTCTCATTGCCATTATAGTTATACAACTCTGTCCATATTTGCGCCTTTTTCTCCATATCCAACACACCATTATTCCCACATAACAGGACTTCCCTGCATGGGCCAGAGTTCCATCACACAGCTGAGAACTTCTCATCAATGTGGTGACTCTCATGAGGACATCAATTATCTTCTTTGTCCTTGACATGTACATAACCCCTACCCATTCTTCAATATCCAACACCAGGAAACCTTCTGCCAACCTTCATGACTTTTTTTTTGAAACTACTGCAATTTACATTAATTTGTACTTTCTCTGGAGGCTAAGAAAACTGATTACCTAATACACTTGATTAAGTTAATTTAAATAACGAGGTCTAGTAATTTCTTGGACTGTACCCCCAGTAAATTTTAAGCATAAGGGCAGATTCATGTCATGTATTCTTCTAAATCATTTACAACTGCAAGTGCTGACCACATATAAAATCAATAAATTCTGAGATAATTATATTAGGCAAAATTGTTTTATGTTAGAATAAGTCAGGAGGCATGCTCCAATGACCTTCCCTCCAGAACAGGTCACACCATTCCTGTAAACCCACAGCAACAGACATGAATAACTCACAGACCACGGTAATGTTTTTCAATGGCTAAAAGTATTGTCCTAATCCTCTAGGCTATTAGTGTTCAGGGTAAACTAAAATAATTTCAATAGTTTGCGGATTTTTAAAACAACATACAATCTTTGATCAAGAGCAGCAAAGGATATTTTATAAACACTTATTTTCTCAAGTTGAACAGCTACAAACAAGAAAGGTGGAAATGTTTCCACTCATTTTACCCTTTCCATACAAGCTCAAGCTTTTCAAATGGGCAGAATGTTGTTTTCCTCTTCATGAACAGCAGTATGCTGACCACTGTCTGCGATAGGAGAGTCCAAGGTCAGACTCTTCCCTGACATAAAAAATGAAAGAAGTTTGCTTATTGCTACAGTCTGATCTGTAGGAGTTTAATCAAATACTTGAAACTCACTGTTATGATATTTTAAATATTGCCATCCAAAAGAACCTGAATAAATGTGAAATTTAATCAATCACTAATTTATGTACTAGCAATTATTAAATTTTGATAAACCAGTGTGGCAAATTAAAAATAATATGAATTTTGTTATGCATATATTGAAATTCTAACTTATCGAAGTTTATGGCTAACATTCTAGAATACAAGAACCATCAGTTAACTTTATCTTATTTAATCTTTCTAAGGAACCTGGTAGGTAAACGTTATTAGTTCTATTTTTAGATTATTAACAGCAATCAAATTTGATATAAAACTTGTCCAAAATCATGATATTAGAAAGAAGCCAGATTCAAACTCAGGTCATCTACCCCAAGAATAGTCTTTGATTTTATGAGTTAACAATGTGTGAATAATTATTGTTATTAGTAAAATGATATTATTTTAATATATTTATTATAAATTGATAACTTTCAATACCATATTAAACTTAACAACTACACACATCTTAAACTTACTGAATCTGGGATAGCACCTTTGAAACTAGTGAAAGCTAGATAGCATTTCTTCTTCTCCGACATTCTTGATTTTCTTTTTGTTGTTGTTGTTGTTGTTGTGTTTTAATTAAAGTTTATTGGGGTGACAATTGTTAGTAAAGCTACATAGATTTCAGGTGTACAATTCTGTATTACATCATCTATAAATCACATTGTGTGTTCACAACCCAGAGTCAGTTCTCCTTCCATCACCATATATTTGATCCCCTTTACCCTTATCTACCACCCCTCTCCCCCCTTATCTTCTGGTAACCACTAAACTATTGTCTGTGTCTATGAGTTTTTCTCATTTGTTTCTCTTGTTCTTTTGTTGTTTTTGGTTTATATACCACATATCAGTGAAATCATATGGTTCCCTGCTTTTTCTGTCTGACTTATTTCGCTTAGCATTATAATCTCAAGATCCATCCATGTTGTCACAAATGCTCCTATTTCATCTTTTCTTACTGCCAAATAGTATTCCATTGTGTATATATACCATAGCTTCTTTATCTGTTCATCTGTCGAAGGACATTTTGGTTGTTTCCATGTCTTGGCCACCATAAATAAAGCTGCAATGAATATTGGAGCACACTTGTCTTTATGGATAAATGTTTTCAGATTTTTTGGGTAGATACCCAAGAGAGGGATTGCTGGGTCATATGGTAATTCTATTCGTAATTTTTTGAGGAACCTCCACACTGCCTTCCATAGCGGCTGCACCAATCTGTGTTCCCACCAACAGTGTATGAGGGTTCCTTTTTCTCCACAGCCTCTCCAACACTTGTTACTATTTGTCTTGTTGATGATAGCCATTCTGACTGGGGTGAGGTGACATCTCATTGTGGTTTTGATTTGCATTTCTCTGATGATTAGTGATGTTGAGCATTTTTTCATATGTCTATTTGCCATTTGTATGTCCTCGTTGGAGAAATGTTTCTTCAGGTCCTCTGCCCATTTTTCAATTGGGTTGTTTGTTTTTTTGCTGTTGAGTTGCATGAGTTCTTTGTATATTTTAAATATTAGCCTCTTATGGGAGGCACTGTTTGCAAAAATCTTCTCCCATTCAGTTGGTTGCTTCTTTATATTGCCGATGGTTTATTTTGCTGTGCAGAAACTTTTAAATTTGATATAGTCCCATTCATTTATTTTAGCTTTTACTTCCCTTGCCTTTGGAGTAAAATTCATAAAATGCTCTTTGAACCCAAGGTCCATAAGTTTAGTACCTATGTTTTCTTCTATGCAGTTTATTGTGTCAGGTCTTATGCTTAAGTCTTTGATCCATTTTGAATTAATTTTGGTTCATGATGACTGATAGCAGTCCAGTTTCATTCTTGTGCACTTGGCTTTCCAATTCTCCCAGCACCATTTATTGAAGAGGCTGTCTTTTCTCCATTGTATGTTTTTTCTTCTTTGTCAAAAAATTCATTAAACTTGTGTCACACAATGTACTGGTCACAAAACACTTCAGCATATTCGAGACACATATGTTCGGTATATATAGTGTGGGATTTCTTTTCCTTTATGGTAATAGAAATTTAATCAGTATTCCTGTAACTCACCAATGTATAATGTAAAAATATCAGAAGTTTGCAAGAGAAAGGATTTGAAAAATCTGTAGGGTCTCTAACAATTTTTAAAATCTGACTACAAATCATAAATGGGTTTCTTTATTTCCTAAATTGAAAAACCCAGTGACTCATGTATAGACTAGGTAGGAGAAGACATGCGATTTGTTTTAGCAAGGAATTGAAGCCCACTCTCCTATGATTAATGTTCAGTTGTCTCCTTGGTGTTTTGAGCTATTTTTTAGGTTAAGATAGTTTTGATTTTCAAACTGAGTTCACAACCTTTGTAGAGCTGAGTCTTCCAACTCTGTCAATTATAGATAACGTACAAATCACTGAATCTAATGCATTTTTGTACTTGCATGTTCCACAAAAATACTCAGCACTCAATCATATCCTTACTTCTTCTGAGAATCAGTAGATGGATTGATGCTACATGAGGGAATTTCCGACTTGTATGCATCCAGGTTCCTATCGAGACTTAACAATAATTAGAACACTATGAATACAGTTAGTTTATGAGTCTGGGTGCCAAAATAAGTGAAATGTACAAAATTTGGTGCTTCTCTTTTGAAGGAGCATGTGGTAAGAAAATCAAATAGTTAAATAAATGTAGTAAGTTGAATGGCGACCTCAAATAAAGATATGCTCCCTGGAACCTTTGCACATGACCTTATTCAGAAAAAACAAACAACCCAAAATCTTTGCATATGTAATTAATGTCCTCAAGATGAGATCATCCTGGATTAAGGTGGGCCAAAGAGGGACTAATAAACATCCCTCTAAGAGAAGAGGAGAGACAGAAATAGAGGAAAAGGTCATGTGAAAATAGAAGCAATGATTAGAACTGTGCTACCACAAGCCAGGAATTCACTGGGTCGCCAGAAATACAAGAGGCGAAGAAAGATTTTCCCCTTGAGTCTTCAGAGGGAGAGTGATTCTGCTATCATCCTATTTTTGCATTTATTACCTCCAGAAATTTGAAAGAATAAATATCTGTTATTTTATTCCCCCAAATGTGTGGCAATTTGTTAGGGTAGCTCTGTATAATAAACACAGAAGTGACAGATTATTCAACTATTGTTTACAAATTTATGGTGTTTTATATTCATTTCTGATTTAATGCATTTGTTAGACTAAGTAACCTCAAAGCATTATTTATTAAACAGTAAAACAAATGTTTAATTCAATGATTGAAATACTATAATAACCTTGATATTAGAATTTTCTAGTTTTTTTTTTTTTTTTTCCTAATGGGTATTCATGAATAAGTAGAGAAAGAAAAATAATCTTTGGTGATTGCAAAACTAGACTATCTTAAGAGATGGATAATTAAGTCTACAGATGTAGGAAAATAATTAAGATTAGATAGACAGATAAACTGACAGATAGATGATAGATAAAATAATTGTTTTATGTTGAATGGTGGGAACAACCACACCTCAGTAGAGATTATACCAATGTGGGTGAAATGCTTACTCTTTGATTACTTACTGTGGTGCATAATAATTCTTACACTCATTTAAGTGGATATCAGATTAATATCATTTAAAAAGGTAAAATTTATGCATACATGTGCTCGGAGGCATCACATATTATTCCTATAGAACAAACACTGAGTTTAGAGGAGAGTCTGCTCTCAACTTAAAATCATCTGAACTTCAAAGAAACATCTGCACTCCTACACTCATTACAGCATTATTCACAATAGCCAAGATGTGGAAACAATCGAAGTGTTCACTGGTGGATAAATAAAGAAATTGTCATATATACACACACACACACACACACACACACATATATATACATACATATATATGTATATATATATGAATTATATGTTACATATAAAGGTAATATATATAACATTATATATATATATAATGATATATAGAGATACAGATATACATATAGTTATTCAGCCTTAAAAAAGGAAGAAATCCTGCCATTTAGAGTAACATGGATAAACCTGGAGTACATTATACTAAGTAATATAAGGCAGAGACAGAAATTTAAAAACTGCATGACCTCACTTATATGTAGACTCTAAAAAAGGCCAGTCTAATACACAGAAGCAGAGAGTAGATCGCTGGTTACCAGGCGCAGGGAGATGGGAAAAATGGGGAGATGTTGTTCAAAGTACGCAAAGTTGCACTTATACCGGATTAATGATTCTGTAGACTAATGATTCCTATAGTAATAGTACTGTACTGAATATCAAAAAGTTGCTGAGAGGAAACTTCACATGCTTTCACCACACATACAAAAATAGCAACTGTGACATACTATTATGTTAATTAGCTTGACTGTGGTAATCATTTCACTATGTAAATATACATATCAAATCATCACTTGTACACCTTAAACATACACAATTTTTTTAAATTAAAGTTTATTGTGGTGACAATTGTTAGTAAAGTTACATAGATTTCAGGTTTTCTATTACACACATTTTTTATTTAAAAATAACATTTTAAAAAGCCCCAAATCCAAAAAGCAAAACAGCAGAAATACTGCGTGAGCCCAAATTCTTAAAAGATTAAGACTCACATGCTGTAATATTATATCAGTAGTAAAAGAAAAGAGGTAAATTGTTTGTTTGTTGATTTAATTTCAGAGAAAAACTGCTACAAGTAGAAAGTATGCTCAAATGAATCATCTCAAATGATCTGGAACTTGGATTCTAATAATGTAACCTACAGACATTGTTCAAAGAGTGTACTCTAATTTTACCTGGAACAAAATTCACATTGAAATATTTTATCCAAATGAAAGAACACTTTATCCACCTCAACCACAGAGGCTCTTATTTAAAAAACCTAACACTTTTATGATTTTTGTCTAATATTAAGCATCATATGAAATGCCAACAAAGACTGAATTTGTTTTATAACAAACCATGAAAATATTCTATTGTTCACATCATCCCTCTCTAACCTGCAAGATAGTTGAGAGATGAGATACAGGAAATAGCTATATAGGCAGCATATTAAAGCTCCCTCACAACAGACAAAATGAAAAAGAAATACTGTTCTTAATGGTTATTTCCAAATCTCCCAGGGGATTCTATTCATCCCCTCACTGTTCATACTCACGTGAGAAACAAGTATTTTTTTAAGATAATAACTATAATAATAAAAATTGCATTCATAATAACTAGTGATAATTCTGCTATGCTTACTCTAAACTCATTTAATCCCCTTAACCAACAAGCCAATATTGTTATTGCTTCTTCACAGATGAGGAAATTGAGGCAAGAATTGAGTGATTTGTCTAAGGTCTCACAGTTGAGAAAAGGAAAAACCAGAATTTGAACCTTGGTATGTGTGACTCCAAGGTCTGTGCTTCTGAAGATCTCACATTTCTCTGAGGATGTAACACGCAATTAAGGACTAACTCCCAATTCCCAGTAAGTAATACACTTTATTTACTCACCTACTCCTCTACTCACGGCAGGCGGAATCCACAAATATCGTAAGTGATGAATTTTTAAATAAAACAGTAAACACCTAATTTGGACTCAATCATGAAATATCAGGTGAAAGGAACATGAATGAAAATACATAGGAAACGTTTAGCTTGATGACCAATATACACATTAGCTATTATTGCACAAATAATACAGAGTATTTATATATTCAAGACAACGGAATATTATACGTGACAATTCTAAACATATGTTTTTGAAAGGCTTTCACTATGCAAACTAAATGTCACACTATTTCTATGATCACTCTTTCTTTCTGTACATACTGTTGTATTTTATTTGCCAGTTTTTGTTTTTGCAAAAATGGCATCCAAACAGATGGTTGATTTTGAAAGTTCTACCTCATGCAATAAAAGTATCTCTGTCCAGATGGACATTAGGTTTCCGTGCCAATATTGGACCTTTACCATATGGACAAGAAGATCTATGGCAGAAACACTATGTGCAGTTTTGTACCTCAACACAAATAATTTTTGATCCATTGTCAGCCATCATTTGTTTCTGTGGTCAGGGAATCAAGAAGCAACAGACTGTTCAGGTAAAATAGCAAGACACTTCCAGATACACACACATGGACACACACACACACACCATATAACACGGCACTTCCTATAACACGGTTCCACTCTAACACAGTTTGAGAATTAGAGAAATCCCCGAACAACACAGAGTGTAATAAGAGCTTTTAAGAGCAAAAAATACCTCATTCGAAATTAGGAAATCCCCAAATAACATGGAACGTAATAGTAGCTTAGTAGTGATGACGAAGAAAACATTACTTAATACATATTAATATGTTATACTTTTGGTGAAAATTGCTTTAATAAAGATATTTCTCTTAATTATAAAAATATAGTATGTATTTTTAATTTTTGGAACCTAACTCCCTTTTTACACTACCGTGTTTCCCTGAAAATAACACCGGGTCTTACATTAATTTTTGCACCAAAAGACACATTAGGGCTTATGTTCAGGGGATGTCATCCTGAAAAATCATTCTAGGGCTTATTATCCGGTTAGGTCTTATTTTCGGGAAAACACAGTAATTCTTTGTTTTGTATAACATGGATTCACATAACATGGCATTTTTAAGGAACCTAATAACCGTGTTTCATGGGGGTTATCTGTATATATATATGTGTGTGTGTGTGTGTGTGTGTGTGTGTGTGTGTATACGCACACACATATGTATATATATGTGTGTGTGTGTGTAAATTTAATACATTATAAATTTCAAGTTGACAAAAGGAACTGTTTGTAGTCAAATTTATTGAGGTATACTTTACTTCACCTATTTTTAAGGACACTGTTCTATCAGTTTTGAAAATGTTGTACAGTCATATAACCACCACACAATGGAGATATGGAACATTACCACCACCCAAAAGAGTTTGCTCAGGCCATTTGTTAATATGATGAATTGCACTGCTTTTTGAATTTTATACCAACCTTGCTTTTATGGGATAAATCTCATCCAGTTTTGAGTTATCACACTTTTCTGTATAATGCAACCTGGATTTAATTTACTGAAATTTTGTTTAGAATGTCTACATCTATGTTCATGAGAGACATTGGCCTACAGTTTTATTTTCTTGCAAGGTCTTTGTCTGATTTCAGCATCAGCCTAATGCCGCCCTCACAGTCCTATATCTTTCAATTTTGGCCCAATGTTTGTGTAGAAATGAGATTGTGTTTCTTCAAGGTTTAGCAGTGTTCACCAGTGATGCCATATTTCCTGAACTTTTCCTTGTTGAAGAAGTTATGTACATCTTTGAGAGCAAAAGGACTATTCAGTTAATCTATATTTTCCTTAGTTAACTTTGATAAATTGTTTCTGTCCAGTAATCTGGCTTTTTCATCAAATTAGTCAAATTTATTACCATAAAAATTTTATAGCCATACCTATTATCCTTTAAATAATTGCAGCATTTGTACTGATGTCTCCTCTCTTATTCTTGATATTGGTATTTTGTGTTTTCACTGTTTTTTAATAATCAGTCGGCCTAGAGGTTTATCAATTTTATTGCTCTCAAAGATTTCACTGGATTTTTTATTTCATTGATTTTCTATATTGTGTTTTTTCTTTCTGTTTCATTTTCATTGTTTTCTACTCTGTTCTTTATTATTTTCTCTTTTCTACAAATTTTGGGTTTAACATCCTCTCCTTTTCCTAGCATTTTAAGGTGTAAGTTGAGGTCTTTGAGACCTTTCTTATTTTCTAAAATAGGCACTTAAAACAAGACAGTTCTTCCTAAGTGTTGCATAGGGGGTATCCCAAACATTGTGATATGTTGTGATTTCATTTTAATTTGGTTTGCAATAGTTTCTCATTTCCCTTCTGACATTTTTTTGTTTTAACACAAAAATTTTTTTAAAGTGTACTATTTAGTTTCCAGGATCTCGGGATTTTCCAGAGAGCTGTTTGTTATTGATTTCTAATTCAATTCCACTATGGTCAGAGAACATATCTTACATGACTTCAAATCTTTTAAATTCATTGAGAATTGTTTTATAGTCCAGAATATAGACTATCTTTGTGTAGTGGTAAACATGTATTTGGCTATTGTAGGGTGTTGTGTTTTATAAACATCAATTGGGAGAAACTCGTGGATACTGGTATTCAAGTCTTCTCTGTTCATAGTTATTTTTTTGTCTACTTGTTTTATTAATTATTGAGAGAACTGAAATTTCAAACAGTTAAAATTAATTGTGAGTTTGTCGATTTTTCCTTGAATTTCTATCAGTTTTTGTTTCACATAATTTAAAGATCTGTTATTAGGCACATAAACGTTAGGGTCATTATATACTTTTAACCACTTTATGAAACAATCATTTCTATTCCTAGTAATAGTCCTTGTTCTGAAATCTACTTTATCTGATATTGATAAAACCACTCTTTTTTAATATAGTAGCTCTCTTTTGATTAGTGGTATCATGGTATATTTTTCCATTCTTTACTTTTAAAAATTTGATGTCTTTATAATTGCATTGCATTTCTTGTAGGAAGCACCTGGTTGGTCTTATTTTTTAATTCAATCTCACAACCTCTACCTTTTAATTAGTTTCTAGACTACTTATATTTAATTTGATTATTAATATGGTTGTTCCATTTGAAATCAATGCTAAATTTGTACATTTATATTAGAGAAAGTGAACATTGTTTAAAAGCATAGCCAAAAGCAGCACTTTCACCAAAGAAGTTTTTTCTGTATTTACGTAACAAAAGAGGTTTATCCAAGATTTGGTTGAAAAAAAGAACACTTTAAATCCTTTCAACACACTAGGGAATAGAATTTCTAAAAATACTGAGAGTGCAGTCCTATGTACAAAGAAACTGCCAATGAGCAATTTGTTTCACAGAAATTTGAGGTTTAAAAACAAAAACAAAACAAAAAATAAGAATTACCACTTATGTATAGCATTTAATTGGGGGGAAAATCACTCCTAATTTAGACAGTTCTGTCTCCTTTTCTATGACTTTCTTTCTGTTCATAATGTTAATGTTGAAAGTCAGGTTCTGCTGAAAGTCAAAATCTATGTAAGCCAAGTTATCAGTTATATATAACATCATTTATCCACTATGATCCAGGAAGGAATCGAGAGGTCTCAAAGTTAAATTCACCAAAAAGCCCAACATAGTTTCAATAACCACATATTTCCAAAATGTTTTCCACACAAAATAACATCCATGCATATATCAGGGCTGCCAAAAAAATGTATACAAGTAGACACTTTGGTCAACGTTGCTCCAGCAGTAGTTAGCGGTAATCAGAAGTGTCTGGATGCTGATGGAAACCACTGTGAGCATGTGAGCACCTCTTGTAATAGAAGAAGTCAAACATGACTTGTATTCATCTTCTGTTATCAGTATACATTGAGTTTTCCTTTCTTAAAATGTGTATACCTTTTTCTGGCACCCACTGTATATACATATGTATGTATATATTTTTCCTAAAACTTGGGTAATTTTCATAATTATTTTTCTTTTCTGTAATATGATGCCAATTCTAGCCAATGAAGCAGTTGGCCAGTGTGCTAAATTGAACCAATAGGCTGTTCTTTTGAAAAATGTTGTTACAATTTTAAATTATTTGTATTTTCTCCTCTGCTGAGCTATCATGACTAACTCTAATTTTTATATGTTAGAAATAAGGGAGATAAACAGTTTTATGGGAATCCATAAATGTATATGTGACCATAGACCTTTGATGATTCATTTATAAATAAAGTACATAGACTTTCTGAAGTTTATCTTTTAGCTCCTAAGGACTACCCAAAATATTTCCACCTATTTCTAAATTCTTCTCTTTGTTATTAGAAGTTAAGGATACTGAAAAACTTTTGGACAAATAAGATGTTAAAACATTTTAAAAGCCCCCAAATCAATTACACAAATATCTCCTAGAGATTTCAGGTATAATCAAAGGAATACCAATAAATTATTAATAGTTGAGAAAAATCTAAGCTCAACTGCTTTCTAAATTGGATAATTTACTATACTCTGAAACTTCACAGTAAATCTTAACATAAACAAAGGTTAAACTAGAAATACACACAAACTAGTATTAAAACAAATAAAAATTCCATGTATTCATAGCGTGTCATTTCTCCTTTAATCCCTTTTAAAAAGCAGTTGAGAAACAAGGAATTTGTATATGATATTTCACTAGAGTTTGAAAAGCACGAACATTTTATTTACTAAGAAATATCACAACTCATTGGGCTTGGGACACAGGCTAACTAAAAGACCGGGAGCTAATTTTAGGATTATAGAATGCTTCCCCTCCCCTCAAACTTGGCAGTTATATTAATGCTTGTACTGTGTGCTCACCAACCAGAGTCAGTTCTCTTTCCATCAACATATATGGCAAAATTGAAAATTAATTTAAAGTTTGTCTTGAAATTCCAGTTTTTTGTAATACTTCCCAATTTCAAAGAGACTCTTAATATTCTACAGCTTCACTGAAACATTTTCAGATGTGTCCAGTTCAAATTAGCACAAATGGATATGCCTAATCTAATAATGCTCACGAATGTGCAAATTCACACTCATTTTTTCTAGCTTTTCTATATATGGAGCCCAAGGGTTATCAGAGAACATTGCTTGTGCACTTTTAATGCATTTCAATGCCTGTTAGCTGTAAATAAAAGGGTATATGAAAATCATTTTTCTTCTATTTGAAGATTGGAACTATAAGCTAAAATTAAGTTTGGTAATCATTTGGAGATTCTTTTCATTTGTTTTCCCTGTCTCTAGTGCATACAATATACATATTTTAAATTCTAGAAATAATGAAAATGTTAAATTTATTTGTCTGTCCTTTGTTATTTTGCATGAGAAATGCTTTCATCTAAAGCCTGGCATAGCACAATGACTGAACTTCAATGTAAATAATTAAATCAAAAGGCACCAGCCCTTTTCATCAACCTCTTTATTTTCATGCAAAATAACTTCACCCAGAGCTCCAGATGAATAAATACTATCAAAAACTGTATGCCTTGTACTAAAAAATAATTGCAATACAACACACTTCTTCAAGAGTCACTGCTATCTCCAGATTTAAAAATTGCTACATTGACTGAGACAGGAAAAAAAAAGGGGGGCAACGGGACAGAATACAAACTAAAGAAGAATCCCCTGATCTTCAATTTGGCACAAAGAGCCCTTGCAGTGGTGTGGCAATATTATACCCATTCATTACTGCAAAACAAAATTGGTTCCTTAGGAAAAATGAATTGTGCTTAAAATCTTGACAATCCTATTTAACACAATGAAAAACTAATATTAAAGTAGTCTGGGTGTTTCCAAAAGCAACTGAGATGAACAGTCTGAAGTCTTATGTATTTCTTTTTGGCACTGAAAGGAAGGGAAAAGGACACTTGCTGGTTGCAGTCAGAATGGAGCTTATTTCTTAGCACAGCTGTACATGAGCTAAAATGAACACCAGGTAGTAAAATATCCCACAGAAGCCACTGGAGTGTAAGATGGAGGCTTGTGGAGAGATGCACGACAAGTGCCAATGGAGACAGAAGGTGCAAATTAGCAGGGCATTCGGTCCAATCAAATATTAATTTAGAGCATTAATCTAAAATGTTTATGAAACAAAAGTTAATTCTAGAATTAATTGTAGAATTTCCCAGTCCACAAAGAAAGAAAATGTCATTCATATTCTACCTCTTGTGAGTGATAAGAGAAAATAACAAACTGATCACCAAAATCTTAGTAGTAAACAACTAGGCAGGAATAATGTAAAACAAAACAAAACAGAATAGAAACCCTAGAGATTAAATTGCAGACAAAAATGAAAGTCTTTATTCTTATTAATTTCAGTAAATGAGAAATAAATAAATAAAGAATAGTAGAAAACAAGTCAATGGAGTACAAATAGAGATGAACAAAAGTGTATCTTCGGGTCTCAGGTAGAAAATCCAAGAAATAACATTTAGAATTATTCAATGTTATAATGCAGAAAAACTTCCCTACCATGTAAAAGGAAGTATAATTTTATCTTTTTGAGAGCCTTATTAGCTTTTGACCTGAAATACTATTTTCATCTACATATGTGGGTTTTTCAATTGTTCTTTGCTTCTTAGGTACAATTTGAAATAACTCTCTCCACACATACCCTGTTTCCCTGAAAAGAAGACCTAGCTGGACCATCAGCTCTAATGCGTCTTTTGGAGCAAAAATTAGTATAAGACCCAGTATTATATTATATTAGACCGGGTCTTATATTATAGTAAAATAAGACCAGGTATTATATTATATTTTTAATATTATATTACATTATATTATATTATACTATACTATACTATATTATATTATATACCAGGTCTTATGGTAAAATAAGACCAGGTCTTATATTAATTTTTGCTCCAAAAGATGCGTTAGAGCTGATAGTCCAGCTAGGTCTTCTTCTCAGAGAAGCACAGTAATTCAAAAATATATTTCTCACATTATAATAGAAAATATTCCAAAATTTTGATATAAAAATTCATGTTATAAATAGCACTTATTTGGTGAAGTATTCATTTTATTACAAGTCTTCTCACCTAGACTCTAAAAGCACCATTAATTAGAAACAAAATGAATAGGGAAAAGAGAGATTTGGGATGATTATTATTTACACACACACACACATACACACACAAATATTAGGATAATTTGTCAGCTAGAGACTTATTATTGTCCCAATTTATCCACAATATTTGTTGGGCTATGCTTAAAGCCCAGAATAAGCTCACAACCTAGAATAAGCTTAAAACCCAAAATGGGTTTTCTATACTTGTTTACTGTGGGGACAGAGCCCCAGAGAGTAGTTTATAGGCTCTCGGCCTCATGTGGAAAGGTGCTGGCTCGGGTGGTGGATGGCCGTCGGCTGTGACTGATTGGCTGTCAGCTGTGGCCGGTTAGCCGATCGGCCGCTGGTATAACTGCTGCAGCTACGAAGGAGAGCCGAGGACTGCCGAGGAGCCGAGCAGAGCCGAGGAGAGCGGAAGAGAGTCGAGAGAGTGGAGGAGAGTCGTCAGTCGGTAGGTTGGCGGAAAGGCGGCCGGCAGGTCGGTGTCCAGTGGGCCCAGCCTCCAGTGAGACCGTGGTGGTATGGCTCCCCTACCTATGGCTCCGCGGGTGTTCCTTTTTGGCCTCACCGTATCCTGCGTTCTTGTGTGGAGAGCGGGAGCAGCGACCCCGCAGGCCGCCCCGCCCGACAAATGGCGGAGCGAGCAGAGTCTCCCGCACGACATTTACCCTATTAAACTGTGAGCTACTACAGGAAAGAAATATTATTCAATTGGGTATTCTGAAAATTAGGCACAATTTCTGTCCAAAGAGTCTATCATTAAATGATAATTAAAGAGAAAGGAAAAATTAAACCATGTATTAAAAACAAAGAAACAGTGAAGGAAAACGGAATGAAGAGACAGAAATAAAAATAATACCCTTTAAAATAGAAGTGCTATTTTTAAAATACTAGAGAAAGCAGATGCAACCTTCAATTCAGAATATAGCCTTGAAAATATCTAGTACACCTATTTGTTCAAGTCTTCAATTAAACACCATCTGCTCCATAAATACTTACTGCAAATACAACCTGTTTCTTGCAATTTGCTAGATGAGTGTCATGTGGGGCATCCAGAGGGGTCTCTGGTCCTGCTCCACACACAAGAATGCAGGTTTTGGTGAGGCCAAAAAGGAACACCGACGGAGCCATAGGTAGGGGAGTCACACCACTGTAGTCTCACTGGAGGCTGGATTCACATGACGTGTGACCTGCTGTCCGCTTGTCTGCCAACTGACCAACTCCCCACGCTAACTGCAATCCGCTCTTGCTAGCTCAGCCACCATCTTCTTGCTAGCCCCCATTTTCTGCTAGCGTACTCACGGCAGTTATATTAGTGGTCAATGGTTCACTGGTTACAGCTGACGGCCAACTAGCCACAGCTGATGGCCATCCAATCACAGTTGATGGCCATTTACTACCTGAGCCAGCACCTTTCTATGTGAGGCCGAGAGCCTGGAAACTGCTTTCCAAACAATGAGGAAATTGTTTTCTAAGAGAATGAAACAAAAGAACTCATGGAGTGCTTTTTGCTTTTACTTTTTAAGTACAATATTGTACATAACACACTGCACTTGCATATCTGAGCACACAGTAAAATGAAACATTGGTAGGATTTTTCATAAACAAAAAAACTGAAAGCGTTAAAATTTTCATTTCCATTCCCAGATCCAGTGCTCACTCTGGTATAAGAAATTATTTCACCTTTCTCAGAAGGTTTAGAAAAGAAAGAAATTAAAAAAAAAAAAAATGCTTAAGTTATTCAATAGTGAAGTAAGGGTAGAAGAAAGTTTAAATGGAAAGAAAAAAAGAAAGAAAATAAAGAAAAGACTTCACCTCAAATAAAGAAAAATTCTGGAATCAAAGATTTTCTGAAAAGGCACTTGTCTCTGTTATGAACTACAAAAAATAAATCATATAAACTGAAGAAAGTTTAAAATGTTCAAATACGAACGTATTGCAGTAATTTCTTTCTATAATAAACAAAAATGTGATGGATAGGTAACCGACGATGACATATCCCTTCTCATTTCTTCTTCCAATGTCCTACAAAGAAAGAAACTTGGGTTGAATGTAAGGGGCTGGGGCCATGTATTACCCACAAACTGACCCTGAGTTTGGTTCACCCCTCAAAGCTAAGTGGTTTTTCAGGATGTATATCCGTTCAGAGACCGAGTGGACCCACCTGCTCTTCAAAAGTACTGCTTGCTACCTGGCAGGTGGAGGACATCTGTGGATCAGCTGTGGGACCCACAGGGAGTGTGTGTGTGGGCTGACATTTTTCAAAATAAAGAAAAGGTAATTTTTCAGACTTACAGTAGTGATCCTGATCTCCAAGAGGATTAAGGGCAGGGAGGACATGAGGGGCAGAGAAAGGAATAGAATAAGAAATAGATAAGCAGAGCAAGAAAAACGCACACCAAACACATGACGCGGCCAAGAGAAAGGAAGTCACAAGCAAACATATGGGAAAGTTAGAAGAAAGAAAGGGAATAAAAATGGCAGCACAAAGTGAGGGGAAACACAGGCAGCAAGCCAAGATGTTTTTAAGAATCCCCTAACAGCAGCCATCAGTGTGTTTTAAAATGGAGACAGACAATATTCTTTTTCCAGCTCTGCAGGCCTGTAGTTCTCAGAGCTTCACACAAAATTGACTCTAAACATTCAATTTAGAAGACAAATAAGAAGGCTCACAGTCCAAATTCAAACACAAACCAAACGGGGCATCTCATCGTTTAAAAAACCAAAAGTCTTCCAAATTTGAGGGCAATCGGTAAGTCTACTTAGGTCACTTTACCTCTCTCACTGCAAGGCTATTTGTTCAAATGTTTGATTTTTGATCCTTTGCCCAGAAAAATAGTGTGCAGTCAGTGGAAAAGCATTGTGATGTTAAAAAAAAAATGTAGAATGCTTTTAATCCTTTGGATGCTTATAAGAAACTACACAAATTCATTTTACAGACATGCTTTTTTATCTGTCTGCAATTGAAATTGAAAATTTCAGTGAGCTACTTAAAAGGAGCCCCCATTGAATGGAATTTGTTATATAATAGAGCTACTTTCAAATGTGCCATTATATATAACGCGGGGTCTTTTGCATTGTAGAGACTAGTATACACGGAATCAGAGGCCAGTATATACTGAAGATATTCAAGAATATAGTTCCTGAGCAGCAATTATGGGCAGAGGCTGTGCTTGTTTCTATGAGTGAAAAGAGGACTATAAATACTTTCCATGGGCCTAAAGTATTTAATATTGAACTACTTTGCTAGTAGTACAATATATCATCACAGCTGCTGTATTTAGGAGGTACTGAGAAAACTTGAAAAGAAGAAAAAAATCCATCACTTAACATTTTAAAAGGTTCAATGGCATGTTTTGATGGCCAGACTGTGGATCTGGATCAACCAATCCAACCCCTGGCCTTGCAAACCCAACTTTGACTCACAATGAGCATAGCTCACTCATGTTCTGCATGTTTATTCTGTGTGTTTGTTATACTGGGGAAGGGTTCTCCAGAGAAACAGAACCAATAAGAAAGGATAGATAGATAGATAGATAGATAGATAGATAGATAGATAGATAGATAGATAGATAGAGACAGATACCAGTAGATAGATATAGAGATGAGAAAGAGAGAGTGAGAGAGATTGAGATTTAGTTCAAAGAGTATGGCTCACGCAGTTTTGTGGGACCTGGTGAGTCCAAAATTTGTAGGGCAGACCAGCAGGCTGGAAATTCAGACAGAGTTTCTATCTTGCTGTCTTGAAACAGAATTCCTTCTTCTTCAGGAAATCTCAGTCTTTGCTCTTTCAAAATTGTCTAATCTAGGTCTTAATTTTTTATACAGCAGGAGGTTCCCTCAGAAATTTGAAATTCTAAGTAGATATTTCTATTAAACTTAACACTTAAGACAGAGTCTAGAGAAAAATATAATATATGGGCAGGAGAACATAAATGACTTTTTAAACCCCAGTTTCCCCAGTCTTTCCTTATTCTTTGTTCACTCTTTGTTGCAATTTCACTTAAAAGTGTGGCATACATACTTCATTTGATTAAAAAAAACCCAAAAAAACACTTTTCTGCCAGAAAATATGGCTTTATCAGAACAAGACTTGATGGGTAGAAGTACCCAGATATAAGTTATTAGGTTGGTGCAAAAGTAAGTGCGGTTTTTGCAATTATTTTTAACCCTCTAAACTGCAATTACTTTTGTACCAACCTAATACTTTTCTACAGGAAATCAACCAAAATAGCCACTAAAGCAAGGTGTCAATGGGTATAAAATTTCAGTTACACAAGATGAGTAAGTTCTAGAGATTTACTGTACAACGTTGTGCCTACAGACATCAATACTGTTAATGGACATTAATAAACCTCATAAGAGGGAGATCTCATGTGAAGTGTTTTCACCACAATAAAATAAAATAATAGTGTTTCCTTCTTGTGCATACTCCTGTTTCTCTTCACAGATGTTAAGATGAGAAAGTCTCCACGGGCATCAGTTAACATTCTATTGTTTCCTTCATACACACAAGAAAAAAGGGAAAGAAAGATAAAAGAAGCTGCTTAAGTTTACACATAAGAAATGTTATAAGTAAGAAAAGCTACAGATACAAGCTAGCATTTTTGAGAACTAAATGAAATACAGGACACTTCACAAGCCATCCGTTTTTTAACCATGCGGGTTCAGTGAGGCACTATCACCTGGCCAGCTTTTCTCAGTAACTCTCCATGAAGCCAACCAAATGGTTAGCTTTGCCTAAAAGTGCTCACTTGCTACCCAGTGATGACAATTACCTGTCTCCTCCTCTTCACAGACTCTTAATCTCTAAACTGAAAATGCTGCCAGCTAAATTTATAGATGTCCTCATTTGAGGCAAGGACGTCAAATCCTTAGTCTGTGGAGCAGTGAGTGTGCCAGCAAAGCAAGCCCATGGCACGGAGTACCTAACATGGAAAGAGCCCAGCAGGCTGTAAGTAGTGAGAGGGTGCTGCCAAGACAGGGCTTCTCGGTCAAGGGCAATGGGCCAGGCTCCAGGGAGGAGGTTAGCATTAAATGATTAGCCCACAGGTTGGAAGAGCTCAGTGGGACACCAGCTAGAATCCCAGGGACCTAGAGGGATCCCCACAGACTGAAGCAGCTGCTGCTTCTGCTATAAACCTCAATGCCAGCAACGCACAGGCCAAATTCACTTCTATTAATATTTCCTCGGCTTCTAAATATCAATAGGAAATACTTATATTTTTTCCCTGTGTTCTATCAAGACTAGATTGTTTCTTCCTTTCCTAAAGTGTCATCATACATGTGCTTCAGATTTTCTCAACACGAGGCTGTCAGCGACCTAAATCTCTTTCTCTGATGGAGAAAAGTTGAGACCAGTCCATTTCAGGTCCCCTTCTTGCTACAGCAGGGCAAGCTGCACTCTGGGATCTTCTCCAGGTCCCAGTCCCCTCCTCCTGGCACTGGAGACGAGCACCTTTGCTCCCAGCTGTCTAGTGCTGCGACCTTCTGGAAGAGCACAGGACAAGGGGCCTATTTCTCCCCTTTCTTTCTCAAGTTGCACTGCTCAGTGTTCCATCTCATGCTGTTCTTCCCCTCTTCTCATTAAGGCTGTGTTTCTGGCCTCCACAAAATTATATGCTGTACAGGATTTAGCAGTTTTCAAAGTGGTATCTATCACCTTATTTTCCCATTTCTGCTTTAAATTTAAATCTGCTGTAATTAGGAAGCAGTTGTTATCCTCACCGTAGTATGAAAACAAGGAGGCTCAAAATGGTATTAACAGACTCCCTGAAGGACACAGAGTTAATAACAGAGAAACAATTCTGTGGTACGAGGTGGGGATTTGCATCACTGCACGTGCTCTTGCTTCCTCTTACCCTGAATTCTTTGTGTAGTTAATGTGTCTCCCTCTGTTGAATGTAAGTTAAAGGGCTCTGGCACTTAATTCAATATGATACCTATAATACGGGATCGATAATCTTCCATAAGCTCTCTGAATTACCATTCTTAAAATACTATAATACAGCTGGAGAATTCACCCCTTAAAATTAATACATATAAAATTTAAGTTCAAGTCACTAAGTGACTTTGGAGGAAACCACAATGTCAGTGTCAGAGAAACAGGCCATTTTTCTTTTTCTATGTTATACGTTCCTATGACATCATACCAATGTTATTGAAAATGCAATGTCATCAATGTCCTGATTTTTAGGTGTTTGAACAAAACCAAACACCATAAACAGAATGTCTTTGTGTTCATTGAGCAAGCATGTATTAGGTGTGCCTACTAGGTGCACACACAATAAAGGCCTGCACAATGACACACGCGTGCACAGTGCGGGGAGATTCAACAGAGCAAGTCCTGCTCCCTCTCTGTAGGGGAGAAGATGACCTTGAAATTGGCACAAACAACTGAAACAGAACCAGCATGTAAGTCCTCATTTAACATCGTCAATAGGTTCTTGGAAACTGTGATTTGAAGCAAAATAATGTATAATGAAACTATTTTTCCCATAGGCTAATTGTTACAAATAAGAGGTGAGTTCCTACGGCATATTTCTGATCACAGAAACATCACCAAATTTCAAAATAAAGCCTCAAAACACTTCTAATATTAAAAATCGAAACAAATGTGAACTATGCATGCATTTAAGAAAGATTACAAAGACAAATAAGACATTATTTTCTAACCTACTTATTCCAGTTCAGGGTCACAGGCGGCCAGAGCCTCTTCCAGCAGCTCAGGGCACAAGATAAGAAACAACCCTGGGCAGGATGCCCTTTCACCCCAGGGTCACTCAAACCCACACCCACACTCATGCAGACTGGGACAATTTGCACATGCTAATTCACCCCATGTGTACGTCTTTGGGATGTGGGTAGAAAATGAAGTACCCAGAGAAAACCCCTGCAGACGTCGGGATAACGTGCAGACTCCACACAGACAGTGGCCCTGGCGAAGAATCTTTTTTTTTTTTTTTTCTCATCTATATTATAACAAAACAGCTTTGAATAAAATGGTATTATTTGAGGACCTGCTATACCTAATGTGTGCAAGGTGCTATGTTGAACACTTCACAGGCCTTACTTCATTTTACAGATCAAACACCTGAGTACATAAAGTTAAGCAACCAGCCAGAATTTCCCAGTGGGTAAGAGTCAGAATGGATTCAAATCAAAGTCCAGTAAGTCTGCATCTAACACTGTTGACAGGTTCTTGGAATGGAGGCAAAACAATGTATAGTGAACCCAATTTTATTATAGGTTAATTGATATAAACAAGAGAAGTTCCTATGGCATCTTACCAATGTTATACGTACTTGTAACTTTGCAAGAAACAATGTTATTCAAGGACCTGTTGTATACTTAAAGCAAAAGAAAAAAACACAACCTGATCAAGCACAATTTACTGGCTCCTTGACCCAAGCTATTTGCTTTTTCAGTCTTCTCCTCAAATTAATTTCCTACATAATGAATCCAAAAGCATAAAAATATTCCCCAAAATAACCTGGCAAGTCACAAACTAGAGGAATAAGAAATAGTCCCCTGAAATGTATGAAAGAGTGATATCTTGACTGGTGCTATTGCATCTGATAATCAGAGAGAGCAAAACCTAATCTTAAAGTCTACATGCTAAAGGACAAAAGAGAAAATATTCACTACTTCCAGTCCTTGCATTAGGTAAGTATAATGTCAGGGAGTGGAGGAGATAGGATGGAGAGAAAATCTGCAGAGATAAGATACAAAGGACAGCCAAGCAGAGCCCTCCCAGGCGCTCCATATCTCGTTATCACAACACAGTACCCTCGTCCTGACAACATCGATAGTTGTGTAGCTACCACATGGAAGCCACCAAAAATATAACTGTGCCCCATTAATCTGTGAGAACATCTGCATCTACTGCTCACGCTCCTACAGTGAAGAATGATTTAACAGCTGTGCATGCTGGAATAAGGCTCTGTGAGATTTGGAAAAACAAGGATAATTCACATATCATTCTGACAAAAATTGCAGCTTGCATGATTTGCTTTTTCCTTCAACAAATAAATACAAATAATCTCTCCTGAAAAAAACAAATCACAATTTTTTTTCACCTTAAGCAATGTACTTGGCTGTTAATATTTTGGTGGCAGACATTTGGTTAATAAGTAAAACAACTATGAGGTAAATTGCTTTTTGAAGAAGTTT
The DNA here is from genome assembly GCF_036562045.2 of Rhinolophus sinicus. NCBI lineage: Eukaryota > Metazoa > Chordata > Mammalia > Chiroptera > Rhinolophidae > Rhinolophus > Rhinolophus sinicus. Next base: position 74,343,693 of record NC_133760.1, read on the forward strand.
CTTTGAAAGGTTTTCATTTACTTCTAAATTTATATTAATTCAAAGTTGACCAAGATGGATCTCTCTTCCTCACATGGATTCAGCTACACATAGAGTAATTTCCTCTAAAAGAGATCCAGAAATTAGCTGAGAAACTCTTAGACATCAGAAGAATGAGAAAATATCCCAATAAAAAAGAGGAGCAAAGGCTGAGACACACCATTGCCATGAACCCCAAACCCATATAATGCCATACAATCAGAAGGAAACCCCTAACTCCTAGCTTCTCCCTGAGAAGTGAATGGTTTCAAGCCTGCATTTAGCACCCTAACTTTTAAGACTTGCTGAAGTGCTGGGGTCCCAAAATACCTAGTTGTGAAAGTCAATAGTTAAAGAGTGTCACAAAAGACAAAGGTCATTATATAATGACAAAAGGGTCAATTCATCAAGAGTATGTAACCATTGTAAATATCGATGCACCCACAACAGGAGCACCTAAATATATAAAGCAAATATTAACAGATCTGAAGGTAGAAAAAGACAACAATACAACAATGAAAGGGGACTTCAATATGCTGCTTTTAACAGTGCACAGATCATCCATACAGAAAGGCAATAAGGAAACACTGGCCTTAAACTACATGTTAAGATGTTAAGACTAGATAACCCAAGTACCCTTACTGAGAACATTCCATCCAAAAGCATCATCATACTTCTCAAGTGCACACGAAACATTTCCCAGGACAGATCATATGTTAGTTCACAAAACAAGTCATAATGCTTTTAGAAAGACTGAACTCATGTCAAGTATCTTTTTGGACTACAATGGTATGAAACTAGAAAGCAATTATAAGAAGATAAAGGGAAAATTCACAAATTCATGGAGATTAAATAACATGCTCCTGAAGAATAGGGGTAAAAAAAAAAAATCAAAGAGAAATGAAAAATAAAATATCTGAGACAAATAAAATGAAACACAACTTATTAAAATCTGTCAGATGCAGCACAAGCAGTTCTAAAAGGGAAGTAATATTGACTAACAGCTACAATAAGAGAGAGAGAAAAAAAAAAGAAGACTTCATATAAACAACCTAACTTTATATCTCTAGAAACTAGAGAAAGAGGGAAAAACTAAGCATAAAACTAGTGGAAGTAAGAAAGTAATATATCAGAATGAAAATAAATGAAATATAGTAAAAAAGGACAACAGAAATGATCAAAGAAACTAAGTAATGTTTTGGACAAGATAAAATATATAAACCTTTAGCTAGACTTACAAAGAAAAAAAGAGAGAGGGCTCAAATAAAATTACAAACGAAAAAGGAGATATCACAACTGATACCAGAGAAATATATAGGATCAGAAATAAGCCTCTAATACTGAAACAAATTATTAATATGTTAGCAATAACTTCACTTTCAATTATAAATGGAACCTGACACCTTATTATGTGTCTCTAAATAATGTATGTGGTAAGTAACAATTTTAACACAAAGAAATCTAGGTTGATAATGCTTATTATTTGAAATCAGACAGTATAATTGTATCCGTCAAACATTAGCCTCTACATAGATATAATATCAAATAACAATCTCGGTGTACTCTCCACTTCTTCCCACTCCTTGCAATAAATCTTTAAATTCCCAAACTCACACCTCTCCTGTCTGTCTCTGGAAATTACACTTTTAAGATCATAATATTAAGATACAACATTGAGGCCAATTTTAGATACGCAATAGGAGCACATAGTTGGATCAGAACATAAATGCTGAGAGAACTACTTGTAAAAACAGAAATTGGGGTCCATTTTGTGAAGAGAGAGCAGACTCAGAAGGAAGGGTCTGGATTCCTTGATAGAGGGCAGTGTACAATCAACCTTTTCCCATGTTCTTTTCACTCTCCACTCTATTGCCCTGGATGGATCACTGCCTGCTCTGCGTGATGTGGGGACTAAAGCAGTAGTGCCTGCCCCTTGTTAACTGTTAGCTATGCAGCAGCATCAGGGCAGTGCCACAGACAGGGTTTGTGGGAGAGAGGATAAGGAACAGGAACATGAATTGACTCAGACCATACTCTCTTCACTCTCTTTACTCCCTTCCTCCACTACTCACCCCATTAACACGGGTTAGATTATTTCAGCTATGGAGTATAGTACTTAGAAAAGGTATAGTTCCTACAGATGGAGGTAAGAGAGAAGATCTCTGACAATCCAGAGGGGGAAAAGTAGTCCACCTCCACACCCGCCATAGATTTCCTTCCTTTTCACCCTAGAGTCCACTCATGGTCAGCAGTGTACTCACAAGCTAGACCCTGGGATTTTGCCCTCCCCAAAATTCACATTACTATACAAAGCAGTTGCTATTTCCAAATAACTGTGCACGTCCCAGGATAAATACCACACTATTTGCAGTGATGACTGCCATTAAAGACAATTAACTGAACAACTGACCAACATACCTTAACCTTCCCCTCAGCCTCCACTCACTGTAGCTAGGCTTCTTCCTGACTCTAGGCCCTGACGTCCCATTTCTTAGAACAATTACTTCAGAACACTTTGAATTGTAAGTCCTCTCTCTTCCCCTTTGAGATGTAAGTCTTTTGTAAAGCTTCTTGCCAGTTTTACCACCCAAGAATATTTTCTTTGAAAGGAAGTATTTCTTTGAAATAGAATCACTGAGGATAAGGGTGCCCCTATTTCCCAGTTTCTGTGGGAGCTTAACCACAGAGGATACCTTGTTTCAAGGTCCAAAACCATCTGCTGTCATAAAGATACCAGAAAGTTTACTTTGCCTTTGGGTAAAGCAAATTAACAAACACAAGAGCCTAAGCTCTCCCCCTCTTTCAGTTCTTCCCCTCTACCATCTTTTATTTCAGTGGAGTTGAGTTCAGACTGTGTTTGGTCTCTCTGCCCTATTGTAATAGCCTTGAATAAAGACTTCCTTACCCTCTTAAAATGGCCCAATGCAATTTTTGCTGTGACACAACCTATGAAAAAATAAGTAGGTTTGATGGAGTAAACAGAACAGAATGTAAATAAGCATGAGTCAAGTTACTAGAATAAGGAAAGATATGGGATAAATGAAGCAAAAACAACTAATCATAAAAGTGACCCAGTGGAGTCATTGGCTACAAAAATATAAAAGCTGAAATAAATTGTTCAGTAGAATTAAACAGCACAAGAGATACAGTCTTGGAATAAATTAGAGAACAAGGAAAGAAAATCAAGAAACTTACCGTAAGCAATATAAGAAGAAATGAAGAGTGGAGAGCATAAAACTTAAGATATAGAGATGCAGGCAATAACACTTTAATAATAGAATGATAGGAGCCCCAGAAGGAAAAAAACAACAACAACACAATATCATTAGAAATACATAATCAAATAATAGCTTAAAATGATATAGGTCTAAAAAAATAACAGAGCAAACTATTAATAATCCAAGGATAAATATGAACCCAAGAGAAAAATCTATGAAATACTTATACACACAAATTACATAGCAAAATTTATGAAAATGGTTAATATAGTGCTTAGAGGTGAAATAGAGCTTAGAATACATTATTTCTTAGATAAATAGAAATGAAATTTGAATACACTATTTATCAAAAAACAAATGGGAAGGAAATAAGTTACACATTCAACCCAACAAGCAGAATAATGGAATAGAAGAGCATCAAGGAAATATGAAAGAATAAAATGATGAAGTACAAGGAAGTTTATAAATTAAAGAAAGAATAAAACCAAGAAAACAAAAGATGGTACTTTGAAAGAATGGATAAAAACAAACCTCAGGCAAGTTTCATACAGCAAAAAAGGGGAGGGGGAGAAGATATAAATAAAGAACAGAATGAACAACATTTGAATAGCTAAAGATAGTTATTTTAAAAATAAAATTATCAATTTTATATCCCTCCAATAAAATTAAGAAACATTTTGACAAAGAAATAAATACATTTAGCTAAATTTAAAAAAACAAAAAAAACAAAAAACTAAGCAAATCTGAATAAAGTATGGACTTTAGTTAATAAAAAATAAAAATAAATAAAATTACTCAAATTCATGAAAAATACAAAATGCCAAAAGTGCATAAGAATGTACTAAAATTATGAAAAAATACAGATATTGATGAAATGGAAATGGTAGTCAAAATATACCTTCAGAGGCAATTATCATGCCGAGATGATATTTTAGGTAATGTGTAACAGACTTTCATCAACTTAATCCCATATGAGACAGTACAAATAATTAAAAGAATAAGTAAAAAGGAAAGGTAAGAGAGATTTGTCCACTTTAGAATATTTTTACTAAAAGAAAACTTAGAAAATCAACTATAGGCCTAATTAATAGGTAAATAAATGTACATGAAAATTATAAAAACTTTAGCTAATTCTGTACAATAATGCATCAAAAATTACACATCATGATCAAGTGGAACATAACAATCATCTCTTGCTTGCCTGACTGCAATAATTTCTTAGCTGGTCTCCATTCCCCGACTATCATCTCTGTATTGTCGATTTTCTATCCATCAGTCTTCCTTTCATTGCAAGCTAAGATCATGTCACTCTTTTAAAACCCTCTATTAAGAAGGTCCAAGATTGGCGAAATAGATAAATGCTATGTCTGCTATGTCCCATGATCACATTAAAATAACAACTAAATGATAGAAAAATCAACTTCTAGAAATACTTGAGGCTAGCTGAACAGAACCACTGTAAGTAGGCATATAAAGAAGAGGCCACATTGAGACTGGTAGGTAGTAGGGAGACATGAAATGGGCTGACACCAAACCTACAGGTAGCAGTTGAGAAGCAGGTGGGACACCTCAGTGACAGAGATACCCCCTGAAGATTGAGGATCCCCAACCCCACTCTGGGCTCCCTGTAGCGGGAAGAGGAGTCCCACAACATCTGGCTGTGAAAATTAGTGAGGACTCTGTCTGTCCATCCCAGTGAGATGGAAGGCAGCTAGAAACCCAGACATCCCCTTAAAGGGCTTGTACAGAGACTCACTCACTTACAAGCACTCACTCTGGGCTCCAGCATAAGGGTGGCAACTGAAGAGGCACAAAATATATACAGGGAAAGTGTGAGTTGTGTGGCTTCAGGGAGGGCTAGAGGGACACCCGCCATTTTCCCTATGTGGAGCCTGCCTGATGTGTAATCTACAGGAGGGTACCATCTAGCCTGTGTTTAACCCACCCCGAAAGGCCCCAATCTGAGACCCCACTGATCTGGTAAAATCTGTATGTGCACATACCACCTTGGCAATTCCCTTGGATCCCACCCTGCCCAACAAGTGTGCGATTTCCCAAGGCACACTCAGCTCCTGGGCAACCAACCCTGCCCTGCAAGCTGCAGGAGGCTTGTTCAACAGTGGATGGTCCGCAGTGGCCTGGGAAACTTTTAGTGGCAGGTTGTCAGCCCTAGCCTGTGCTGCAGCCATTTGTGGGTGGCTCTCAGGGATCTGCAGGCCTGAGATAAGTGGTGGTTGGTGCGGTGTCCTCTGGGCATTTTTCAGAGTGACCACAGGCTCAGCACTGGCACAAGAACTGAATCCACATTAACTTTGTAAAAACCACCAACCACATCCCGTGATTCCCTTGGATTCTGCCCCACCCAGCTAGCATGGCATTGATGGTAGCATTATCCACTTGTCGGTGGCTGGTCCCCTGTTCCACAAGCTGCTGCAGTCTTCTACAGCAGCAGATGGCCCACAGCGGCCTGGGAAAATTTGGGTGGTGGGTGGTCAGACCCAGCTCATGCTAACCTCTCTTGCATGGCTCCTGGAGATCTGCGGACCTGAGGCAAGTGGTGGTTGCCACAGTGTTCTGTGGTCATTTTGCAGAGTGACCACAGGCTCAGCACTGGTGCAAGAACTGAATCTGCATTAACTTTGTAAAAACCACCAGCCACACCACATGATTCCCTGGGAACCCACTCCACCAAACTCATGTGGCATCACCGGAGGTGCTGTCAACACCAGGTCAATGAGCACGACCTGTGTGCCTAAGGAGGCTCTTTGAGCAGCTGAGACTCATGGGCAGCCAGTGGCTGGTGACAGCCTAGGGGGAACCTGGGCCTTTTGCAAAGCTGTTTCAGGTGCAATACTGGTGATAGCTGGCCTTAGCTCACAGTAAGAAAATGCCCAGGTCCAACACAGGAAGCAATTAATTGCATATAACTTTGTAGCTCCTGCCAGATAGCCCCAGGCAGTAAGGGCAAGGCTAAAATTGGTCTTCACAAGAGGCACTAGAAACAACACACCCACAGGCCAGCTTCAGACTACATCACAGCTCTACCCTGTTAGCTCCTCAAGTGGTACAGTCAAAGGGTAATCTTAAAAGGCATTAGAGTCCATTCAGTCGAATGTCTCTTTGAGGGGTCAGCCCCCAAACAGCAGTTCATATGCAATCCTCACAGCCAGCCTTTGAGTCAATTCCACCCACTGAAGCACCAAAAGCAATTAAGGCTCAACTACAACAGGAGAATATACAGAAACACACAAGAGACATTCCTGGAACACATGCACAGGTAATCAGGGAGACTGCACTACTAGACTACACAGGACACATACTATATAAGGACACCCGGCAATGACTGAGAAACATAGGGGCTTTACCTAACACATAGAAACAAACACAGAGAGGCAGTCAGAATAAGAAAATAAAGACGCATGTCCCAAATAAAAGAACAGGAGAAAAATCCAAAGAATTAAATGAAATGGAGGTAAACAACCTACCAGAGACAGATTTTAAAATACTGGTTATAAGAATAGTTAAGGAATTTAGTGAGAACTTCAACAAAGAGATAGTAAGCATAAAAAAGGACATAAAGCCATTAAAAAAATCAGAAATAAAGAATACAACAACAGAAATGAAGAATACACTAGAAGGAATCAACAGCAGATTAGGTGAAGTAAACAACTGAATCAGCGGTCAGAAGACAAGGTAGCAGAACACACCACATCAGAAAAACAGACAGAAAAGAAAAAAAAGATAGTCTAAGGCAAATCTGGGAAAGTATCAGGTGCAACAATATTCACACCATAAGGAGAAGAAAGGGAGGAAGAGATCACAAACCTATTTGAAGAAATAATGACTGAAAATTTCCCTAACATGGCAAAGGGAATAATAGACATAAATCTAGGAAGCACAGAGAGGCCCAAAGATGAACTCAAACAGGCCCACCCCAAGAAATACCAAGACACATTATAATTAAAATCACAAAGGTTAAAGACAAAAAGAGAACCCTAAAGATAGCAAGAGAAAGGTAACTAGTTGCTTATAAAGGAGCTCCAATAAGATTGTCAGCTGATTTCACAACAGACACTTTCCAGGCCAGAAGAAAGTGGCAGGAAATATTCAAAGTGATGAAAAGAAGGAACCTACAACCAAGACTACTCTACAAAGCAAGGTTATCATTTAAAACTGAAAAAGAGAGAAAGAGCTTCCCAAATAAGTAAACACTAAAGGAATTCATTATCACCAAGCAAATATTACAACAAATGTTAAAGGGACTTCTTTAAGAAGGAAAAGGGGAAAAACAAATAAAAGATAAAACATGAATAATAAAATGCCAATAACTATGAACCTATCAATAATCACTTTCAATGTAAATAGAGGAAATGGTACAATCAAAAGACATAGGGTAGTTAGATGGATAAGAAAAAAGAGCCATACATAAATTGTGTACTACAGACACACTTCAGATTGAAATTCACACATGAGAAGTATGATCAAACACTGTCTGTTTAAATAAAAATAAAATTATTCTAGTAAAAGACACATTGCAATTAATCCCCCTCACTTCAAACACACTTATCCCACCGTTCTTGCCACTTTCTGAAGCAGTTCTGGAAGTCCTCTTTCGTGAGTGATTTTAGTTGTGCTGTCATGGTGCTTTGATGTCCTGAATCATTTTGACTTTTTGGAAGAGCCAGAAGTCACATGGTGCCAGATCCGGTGAATAAGGTGGATAAGGATACAACATAATGTTTTTATGTGACAGAAATTGCCATACCAGAATCAATGTGTGACACGGAACATTTCCGTTGTGATCAATAAATATGGTGAATGCTGCCATTTAACAGAAAGGCAGGGATCTTCAATAAGAGAAGCAGCGTGTCAAACCTTAAAGTGTTTCCCAAAAAGAAGACCTAACTGGAAAATAAGCCCTAGCATAATTTTTCAGGATGACATCCCCTGAACATAAGCCCTAATGCATCTTTTGGAGCAAACCTTAATATAAGACCCAGTCTTATTTTTGGGGAAACACGGTAGTAACAGTGTGTGACTAGTTTCAACTTGTTCAGTGCAATCAATCGGGTGTGAGCTATGATTGAGAGAATATGTGTTTTATACTGTGCCGTATATCATGAAACATGAATAACACATTAATATGAAATGGGCAAACAGTATCATCCTCCATAATGACAATGCTCCATCTCACATTGCTTCTGGTACAGCAAATTCTGTCATATAACAGCATTACAATGTGTCTCTGTCCATCTTATTCACCAGATCTGGCACTATGTGACTTCTGACTCTTTCCCAAAGCCAAAATGATCATAAAAGGAAAACATTTTGAATCGATTCAGGATATCGAGGCAGTCACAACAGCATAACGACATTCATAAAAGAGGACTTCCAGAACTCCTTCAGGAAGTGGAAAGAACAAAGGGATAGGTGTGTTCAAACCAAGGGGGGGCGGTATTTTGAGCAGGATTAATGGCAATACTTTTATACTGTAATGACTTTCTTTAATTTAAACAGTTACCGTGTTTTTTGATTACACCTTGCAGACTGAAAAAGGGAATGGAAAACGCTATTTCACACAAATTGAAACAAAAAAGATAGATGGGGTAGCAACACATACATCAGGCAAAGTAGGCTTTAAAATGAAATCTATAATAAGAGACAAAGAAGGACATTACATAATGATAAAGGGGTCAATCCAACAAGAGGACATAACCCTAAACATATATGCACCCAAGATAGGAACACCTAAATACTGGGGGTGTCAAAAAAATGTATACATGTGACTTGTATTCATCTTTTGTTATCAATATATATTGAGTATTACACTTTAAATACACTTTTTTCCTTTCTTAAAATGTGTATACATATTTTTGGCAACCTCTGTATGTAAAACAAATATTGACTGACAGAAAGGGAGAGATTGACAGTAACACAACCACACTAGGGGACTTTAACACCCCATTGAAACAAATGGACAGAGCTTCCAGACAGAAAATCCACAAGGAAAGAGCAGCCTCAAATGACACACTAGCCCAGATCGATTTCACTGACATTTTTAAAGCATTTCACCCCAAAGTAGCAGAATTTACATTCTTTTCAAGTACACATGAAACACTTTCCAAGACAGATCACATGTTATGCCACAAAACAAGTCTCAAGAAATTTAAGACTGAAATCATATCAAGTGTCTTTTCTGACCACAATGGTATGAAACTAGAAATCAATTATGAGAAGTAATTTGAAAAACTCACAAACACATGAAGGATAAATAACATGCTACTGAATAATGAATGGGTAAACAACGAGATCTAAAAAGATCAACATATCGCAAGACAAATGAAAATGAAAACACAACGACCCAAACTCTATGGGACACAGTGAAAGCAGTCCTCAGAGGGAAATTCATAGCAATCAAGGTCTATCTCAAGAAATAAGAAAAATCTCAAATAAACTGACCCAAACTCTATGGGACACAACAAAAGTAGTCCTCAGAAGGAAATTCATAGCAATTGCGGTCTATTTCAAGAAACAAGAAAAATCTCAAATAAACAATCTAAACTTATACATAAGGGAATGATAAAAAGAACAGCAAGCTCAGCCCAAAGTGAGTAGAAGAAAGAAAATAATAAAGATCAAAGTAAAAAATAAATAAAATGGAGGCTAAAAAAAAAACAGTATAAAAAGATCAATGAAACCAAGACCTTGTTCTTTGGGAAGATAAATAAAATTAACTAACTTTTAACCAGACTCATCAAGCAAAAAAGAGAGAGGAGCCAAATAAGTAAAATCAGAAATGAAAGAGGAAAAGTCGCAACTGACAACATAGAAATACAAAATTAAAAAAAAAAAAAAAATACTACAAGCAATTATATGCCAACAAATTGGACAATCTGGAAGAAATTGATAAATTTCCAGAAGAATACAATCTTCCAAGGTTGAGTCAAGAAGAAACAGAATTTCTGAACTGACTGATTACTACTAATGAAACCTAATCAGTAATCAACAAGCTCCCAACAACCAAAAGTCCTGGACCAAATGATTTCACAGGTGAATTCTGCCAAAATTAAAACAAAAAAAATTAAAAAAAATTAACAACTATTCTTCACAGACTATTCCCAAACATTCAAGAGGTGGGGAGGCTCCCAAGCTCATTCTACAAGACCAACATTACACTGATTCCAAAACCAGACAAATACATTTAAAAAAAGAAAACCATAGGCTGATATCTTTGATGAAAATAGATGCAAAATCCTCAACAAAATATTAGCAAACCAAATTCAGAAATACACTTAAAAGATGATATACCACAATCAATTGGAATTTATTCTTGACATGCAAGTTTGGTTCAATGTCCACAAATCAATTAATGTGGTATACCACATAAACAAAATAAAAGATAAAAATCATATGATCATATCAACAGATGTAGAAAAAGCGTTTGACACAATTCAGAATCCATTTATGACAAAAAACTTTTAGCAAAGTAGGAACAGAAGGCACCTATCTCAACATAATAAAGGGCATAGATGACAAACCCACAGCTAACATCACACTCAACGGGGAAAAGCTAAAAGCATTCCCCTTAATATGGGGAACAAGACAAGGATACCCACTTTCACCACTTTTATTCAACATAGTACTGGAAGTCCTAGCCACCATAATCAGACAAGAAGTAAAAGGCATCCAAATTGGAAATACATAAGTAAAACTCTCATTATTTGCAGATGACATGATACTATATATAGAGAACCCCAAAGGTTCCACCAAAACACTGTTAGAACTGACAAATGAATTCAGTACATTAAAAGAATACAAAATTAATATTCAGAAATTAGTTCCATTTTTATACACCAATAATGAATTCAGACATTAAGAAAACAATCCCATTTACAACTGCATGGAAAAAAATACCAAGGAATAAAGTTAACCAAATATGTAAAAAACCTGTACTCATAAAATTATGAGACACTGAAGAAAGAAATTGAAGAAGATACAAATAAACGGATGCATATACTGTGTTCATGGATAGGAAGAATTAATGTAGTTAAAATGTCCATACTATTCGAAGCAATATATAGATTCAATGCAATCCCTGTCAAAATACCAGACATTTTTCACAGAATTACAACAAATAATCCTAAAATTTTTAGAGAACACAAAAGACCCCAAATAGCTATAACAATGTTGAGGAAGAAGAACTATGTTGGAGGTATCACGCTACCTGATCTCAAACTATACTACAAGGCATAGTAATCAAAACAGCATGGTACTGGCATAAAAACAGACACATAGTTCAATGGAACAGAATAGAGAGACCCGAAATAAACCCATTCCTATATGGTCATTTAATCTATAACAAAGCATGAATATATATTGGGTAAAGATAGTTTATTCAATAAATGGTGCTTGGAAAACTGGACAGATACTTGTAAAAAAAAAAACACTGAAACTGGACCACCTTCTTATTATATATAAGAATAAACTCAAAATGGATGAAAGACTTAAATGTAAGATCTGAAATCATAAAACTCCTAGAAGAAAACATACTAAGTAAACTCTGAGACATTAGTCTTAGTAATATTTTACTGATATCTCCTTAGGTGATGGAAACAAAAAAACAAAGTAAACAAATGGGACTACATCAAACTAAAACGTTTTTGCATAGCAAAGTCAAGCATCAACAAAATGAAAAGACAGTCTATTGAATGCAGAAGATATTTGCCAATGATACATCTGATAAGGGATTAATATCCAAAATTTATAAAGAACTCATACAAGTCAACACCAAAAACACAAACAATCCAATTTAAAAATGGGCAGAGGACATGAATAGA